>NC_137236.1:39979246-40592352 GCF_051294905.1 Botryllus schlosseri
ATGGGACTGTGGGAAAGTTGATAGTCATGTTTGTCAATCCTATTTCAATTCACACTACGCCAAAGTCAAAATATTTCGTTTCGGATTATCTCAATTTACCTATAGAACATCTCGCGATTGGATTCCGACACCGTACTATAACTAGATCGCTATGTCTCATGCATTATCGCGTCACCGACGTAGGATTTTACAATTATTTCACACCTTTTTTGAATAAGCGTCAACTTCACAGAGGTTGGGGCAGAAATAAGTGAAAATTTGTCGGTATTCGAATCACCGTCTACGCCGGCTCTGTTATTCGTTACTTATTAAATTTTACCAGTGAAATCCGGTTCTGTGACAAACTAAGTACCAAAATAGTATCTTGTGAGTGATTGGGATGTATGTAACAGCAAGTCGCGAAAGATGGTTATGTCCGAGACAATATCTTGTCAGCGATCGCGGGGTTTGCAACCTAATTCACACCTTTTTGAAGTGTTAGTTTGTGAACGCGGCTATTGTTGGTATCAGCGTCTACGCCGGTTATGTGACAAACTTATTACCAAAATATTACTTGTGCGTGATTCCTATCTTTGTAACATCAAACCACGAGAGATGACTATTCTGATGTGCTATCTTGTGAGTGGTCGTAGGAAATATTTCACACCTTTTTGGAGTGTTAGTATGTGAACGCGGTTATTGTTGGTATTCGAATCGTCGTCTACACCGCTCTGTGGTAAACTAAATAGCAAAACATTACCATGCGACTGATTCGAAAATCGCGCTATCGCGGTGAAGTCACGACTGTGAACAGCAGACTATTCTGTAGGTGCGAAACAGCGGTATACAAGGTGCGAATAACCCGATCTGAAAGTCGGCGTGCTATTCAGGTTACGTAGGAATCAATAGGCACAGCGCGAAAAGACTTGAGTTAGAACACGATACAATAGCCGCATGCCACCACCGCCATAAGAATAACGTTATATCATTGTCGTACTTACCGTAAACGCTGGGATTAACTCGAATCGGTCATATTTAATAATTTGTAATATACACATTAACTAAGAATCAATCACGTGACTATTTACTATTCCTGATACTTCTTCAACACAGCGCAAGAGTTGACTATACCCGAAAGGGCGATTCACGGCCGCACCCATAAGACGCAATAGCCGCTTGCCACCACCGCCATAAGACAAAAGAGCCGCATGCCACCACCGCCATAAGACAAAAGAACCGCATGCCACCCCGGATTTCCCAGCCGCTTGCGACCCCCGCCATAAGAAATAAGAGCCGCTTGCCACCGCACCCATAAGACGCAATAGCCGCATGCGACCGCACCCATAAGAAATAAGAGCCGCATGCCACCACGAGTTTCCCAGCCGCATGCGACCGCACCCATAAGCCACAATGGCGAATCGCGAGCGATCTATACTACTACTAACGCATGCGATAAGACTTTGTTTGGTGAGGATTGCCTATAATTGAAAGCTAATATTCCCAGAAATGATGGTGAATTGTCGCGCAAGGAAACCAATTATTGTGGCAATCACCCATATTTTTCTCTGCAAACGAGAATACAAGGTTGGGCTAATTATTGTCGTATTCAGATAAGTAGTAGTCGTGATAAGTATTGTTAATCGATTTCGAAGATTACAGCATTTGAAAGTAATGGTAATCGCAATCGATTTTATTCAATAAATCATAATCGTGCTGATAGTAACCGATTATTTCACATATCTAATCGATTTCTTTGCGAGATAGCGTTCACTTTTATTTGTAGAAGGACTATGACAGAACCTGAACATTCGTGAACAAGGAACAGTGCGGTATTATACCTCGTTGCTGATTGCAGAACCGTCGTATTTCCAGACGCCACTGGTCAGTCACGAGTATTACCTTTGCTTAAAACCGCGTAGCGAATCATCCACACAGTAAATATATATTCGATGTACTTTGTACTTGTACATTTGGGCTCTTCAAAAAATCACTTGTTCTCAAATCGTACTGGCTACTTGATAGGCTTACCATACGTCCTCTTTTAAGAGGATTTGTCCTCTTTTTTGACTTTTTTGAAAGTGTCCTCGGAGGACGCCCTTTTGACCTCTTTTTTGAGATTTTGTCCTCTTTTTTGAAAATTTAGGTCTGTTATGCTGCAAATTAGCACTGAAGTGACGGTCCGGCGGATATTTCGGAGTAAAAAACGATGAATTTACCTCTGAGCGAAAAGATGACCTTTTTTTTAGTCATTCACCTGGTAATGTAGATAAAAAAAAACGGTATTTTGAGATCTGAGCGGAAGTGATGACCTTTTTTTTTTAGTCAGCCGATCACAAAGTGGGAAAAATTCACCGATTTTTGAGAATTCTACTCCGGTTTTGCATCATGTAAATTTCTGAAAAAGTGTCCTCTTTTTGCATTTTCAAAATATGGTAAGCCTACTACTTGATAAATTTGACAAAGGTAAAATTATTCTCGTATATTATTATGCTACGGTTTTAGGGTATTCAGGTGTCGCTAAACCGAGAAATGGCATAAATTTTTTTCCGAATAGACTTTATTTTTTGAAATATTCCGTATTTTTGTTTCTAATAGTGCTAATTATACGCAAATTCCCTTTATGTACTACAACTTCGATGAGTCTACATCTGACTTTTCAAGTCTGTACATCAAGAAGTATGCTGATGCGATATCTATAAAGACGCAATTGTTAACACAGATAGCCTTCTATAGCGAATCCTCTTTCATGTGAGAATCAAGCAAAAGTTTTAAAAATAAGGTGATATTAGCATGACAACAGATTTTTGCAATGTAAAACAGGTGACGTCAAGGAATAGATATTAATTTTAGTAAGGCTCAACGCTCACTTTCACAAATTATTTAATGAAACCAAGTTTTATGTGCAGCGGTGGAATGATGACCCCGGCAACAAAAGTTCCAATCATGATGTTAGCTTCACCTACTGCCATGGAATCTCTAGTTGGCCACTCTTTCTTTACCCAGTGATCAGTGCACGCTCAGCTATCCCACAAGCAGATAAAACATAGCTATTTTGATAGGTGTCCAATTGGGAGAGATGTATATTTCAGTTCAAACTGTTTTTCAAACTGTCCATGAATAAGCGCCACTCTTGAGGTCTAAATTGTGGCACTCCCATTTTCAGCAGAAGCCCTTCGAGGCCGGGGCAGTCAGTGTTCATTTTGTTAGCTAAAATTAGAAAGTAATTATTTTTCTCTTGTAAGGCAGAATGTTATTCAAGCTCCGGTTCCAAGGCAGTTTTTGTCTTTGAGTCGAGTAAACTTCTTCAAAGTGAGGCGCAGATCACCGAGCAGGTTAAAAATCTGCATAATTCCAAGTATTATGCTTACGACGAGTAAATTAAAAAAAATTAAATAGGAGTATCGAAATCTTGAGCCAATTCAAAGAAACGGATGTCGTTTTCGGACTCAGCAGACCAAACATACCCAGAAACCAATAAAATATTTCTCGCACTGATAAAGATTATTTGTAGTTGTCCAGTGTTATCGTTAACATAACACAAAAATCATCTGGGTTAACGATTCCATTCCGATTCCACACCGAAACCATCAGGGTTATGTCATTGAAAGCCGTCGGAATGGAATTAGGGTTACGGTAAGGATTTGGGTTAATGGTTACATTAAGGGTTAGTTTGGGGTTATATGAAGTCCCATGCCGCAACTCCCCGTGCTAAGGTTTCTATTACTAAACATCTCGTTTTGTTTTTACGGCATGCATAAGTATCGGGCAACCGGTACTTCAATGAATAGCATGTACATTATTCTAATTTCATCCAGCCTACGTATGGGTTTTCCCTGCGCATAATTATTGTATCAACAATAACATGCTATCGTGCTAATACCCAAAACAGTGATTAAATTATCATGAATAGCAGATCTTAAAATATTTTGAAACATATATTGCTCGTCATTGATAAAGTAGCCTACTTTGAAGGTCACCATGCTCGTGAGTTGGGACATCGTATTAAAAGAAAAAACATTACACTCACTCTGACTCGACGGACTTGTTTCTCTTTCAGCACTAGTGGTGTTGTGGACATTGTTCAGATCCCCGGCCACGATGTTAATAGAGCAATTTTCGAACTTTTGATTGACATTTTCACCTTCAGCCAAAGCTGCAGATCCTGAGACACACGTTATTAAAATAATTTTATTGGTAATTGCCACTATTTAATATGGGTAATATTATCCGAGTTAACTGCGCTCCAATACATCAGGCATCAATTGCCGCTTGTTCCCCGTGGTAATAATGTAGACATAACATCAGCGACACCAGAATTGTGATCTCGGACCTCTTCTGCCATGCTATTGATCACGTGGTACTAATTAGATAGGGTATACCAAAATACTGAAAATACTTAAAATTTCATTCAACGGTGCATCTTTTCTGAGCAACAGGGCGAGACTATCAGTCCTCAGCACATAGCTATGGTAGATCTGATAGATATGTTCGAGCAATATGACCTGGCAACAGTCACATGTCCACAAATAAGTAATACCCTATATCAGTGCTTTTCAACCTGTGTAACGGTTCGCACTGGTGCGAATGAAAAAAATTTCAGTGCGAATGACGAAGGTGGTGCGAATAGTGCGAATGAAAATCCGGATCAAGTGCGAATGAAAATCGTGAATAATTGTTAATTTTTCCTGACATAGAATAATTCAAATAAACCTAAATGGTAAATTAAGGTCAGTGTAACTTTTGTAGTGGCGACGCAATTGTGAAAACTCGTTCTACTGATGACGCACCACTTATCGTAGTTCTCAGAAGCCGTAGTGAATTAATATATTCGCACATTGACTATTACGTAACCAAAAGCCTGGTTTGTCAACTGGTGTTTGTTAGTTTGTTTTGGGGTATTCATGGTGTTTTTCGACTACTAAGGTCATTTACACCAGGCCGATATTCTTCTTATTTTCCGTAACTGCCGACTTATAGCACAGCCCACCTCTAGGCTTTTGTAAGACACCACTGACGCGGATGAGGTGGCGGGGAGGAGCCTAGGTAAACCTCCAACACTTAGGCATCGGAATTCGGACTCGGACCCGCACCCATTGGTGTTGCAGCCGCGGATTATACCACTGCGCTATCTCGCCACCCTTGGAAGCTGGTGTAGTTCAGACATACAGTATATCAGCCCGTCAGAGCCTACGACAAATTGACTTTCTGCTTTTATTCGCTAAACAATAATCATATTTTCGTAATAACTGTTCATATTGAAATGAACCCGAATATTTTCGTCTGACACTCGTCAGGGGTAATCGTCAGCAACTAGTAGAGAATTGGAAAGAACATTGTATATCAACAATCGTATCACAAAAATATGACGTCACCAGCATGAAATGTGATACGATTGTTGATATACAATGTTCTTTCCAATTCTCTACTAGTTGCTGACGATTACCCCTGACGAGTGTCAGCCGAAAATATTCGGGTTCATTTCAATATGACTATACTATTTAATTGTATATTGAAGTTCTGTACCTCCAAGAAGCTCTTCTAATAACTGTTCGATTAGCGCGAGACGCGAGGATAGTTGTAAATACAATTATTACAGACTAACATTTGCAAGTTACTGTAACGCAAATGTTTACCCCTTCAAGGGTTGTTAAAGTATGGATAGCAAAGGGCATAACTTTTGGTCGTCGTGATGTAAGAGATATCTGTTAATATGTATGTAATATTTGTTCAATTTATTGCAAAAAATCCTGCTATAATTTTTACATATCTTAGGTCACTGTGTTGGGTACTGTAGCCAGTAACCGAGACACGCAGAAAATATAGCTTTATCATGAGAATTTATGATAAGATTTGTACGACTGGTTTCTGGGAAACTTGGTCGAAGACCGTTGGGACGAACTAGTGTAGGCCTGTAGGGGTGTGCAACGAGTGAGTTCAGGCCTATGAGACTCATTCATTTCGGGGTCAACCCCTTCTGCGTCGGGGCACATGAAGACGTAAAGTTTTGGCCAACAAGCCGCTGACAAAATACGGTGCCAAAAATATAAGCGGCGACAAAACCTTGTCTAAAAAATGATCGATGCTGTATGACAGAACCTTTCTATATGGATATGCTCCCTTGTCGGCACGGAATAGTCCCGTGTCTGCAATCTGATTAGACACGCAGTGGAATTTAATTTGCCGTAATTTGAAATCGCGTGCGTCAGGCCTGTTTTGTAGAGCTGTGTTGGATAGAATTGTGGTCTGCGCGTTCCGTATGTCATACCTGTCCGTAAAATCGTATCATTCAACTGTAATACTAAAATGAATTCATTTTCAAGAGTGAGGCTCCGGTCGCGGGATGCCACAAAAACTCAGATATTAGGGGTGGTCAAGAATCTGCTATTAAACTGCTATGAATTACATTTGTTACATTTGGCTAAAGAGCTGAGCACACATAGTATCGTGAGTTTCTTTGCTCTTCTCATATAGCCTAGTCGCGAGACAGAAGTTGGAGCAACGTATCACATAATAGCGAGCTCTAATGTGCCTATACTCTGCTTGATCGTTTTGTAACATATATTCCAAGAGATAAGGCGAAAGCCTCAACTCAAACATGTGGGTTTTCACCCTTCCGACAAATTTTTGCCTCCGGGACCTTTGTGTCAGCTCTCAAAAACGATTTCTGCCAACAAGCATTTCTCACTCGCGAAAAATACGCTGTATTTTGGATTGGAGTGCAGAACAGATTTTAAGACCTGGCCATCGAAGCACTAGAAGACGTTGTTGTACAAAACCCAACAACTTGTTTGGCTGAGAAGGGTTTTGGTGAAATAGTTGAAATCAAAAAGAGCGAAAAAAGTTGCCTCTCTAATGAGACACTTGACAGCTTAGGCTCTAGAGAATAGCCAATTTGTTGCACATCTGAACAAAATGTTGTTAAGTGTCGTCATCTCCTTTTTGTATAACAATTTTCGGTTAGGTTGTGCGAATGAAATTTATTTTACAAAAAAAGTGCGAATGGAGCTCGAAAAGGTTGAAAAGCACTGCCCTATATTATCAGGAAGCGATGTGTTGAATAATAAATGGTATGAATTATACCTTGCGATCAGTTTGTAATTATACGTATCTTCAATTATTTTAAATTAGCTTCTAATTCAGCTGCCCACAAATCAAAACCTTATTAAATACTAGTACTACAATTAATGGACCAATCCTATAAAGCAGGGGTGTCCAACCTTTTCAGCCAAAGGGCCACATTTGATTTACGAACTATTGCGCAGGCCACTAGCCGCGCAAAGCGCGAAAATTTTTCGAAGTTCACAGGTCAATATAACTGTCACTTGACTATATTGCGGGCCTGCTCTATATTGCTGGGCTCAGTTTGCAAGGAATGGACTATTCGGCGCCTGGACATATCAATATCGAAAGCTTCGACCAACATGCGTAAATCATTTTGAGCCTAGGTTTTATAGTCGACGGTCTTTCTGCGAGCGCAAACGCAAGGTCGCATACGTTGAACGACACTTTGTCTTGTAATCGCGAATATAGTTAGACTCAATCTGATACATTAGACATTCTTTCATTTTCCCAAAGGGATAACAATATTAAAAGCAAGAAATCGAGTGATAACATGTTGCGCGAAGCAAGCGTGTAGAAATTTTTTATTTTGATGAATCTATCGCAAATTATTCTGCTTTATTGTAGTGTACGGAGATCTACCAAAATGTGACTGGCTCATGGATCTGCCAATGCGTCGGATCTGATATTTTTTGGTCATCACATCTCAAGTTTTGCAGCCAGCCTAATGAAATTTTTGGTTCGCAATCTGTGCAATCCAATTTTGATAATATTACTAATTTGGAAATTACCTCGCGGACCATGGGTTGGCCGGCCCTGCTATAAAGTCTGTCATCAAAAGATACGCTTGCGTTAGTGACCGAACGACATGGTTTGTTTGTTTACGTCAGAGGTCAACAATTATTTTCCTCCGCGGGCCGAATGAGAAGTAGAAAACACGTTGGCGGGCCGAATGAAAATATTGAGCTATGTTATCCAGCGTATTTTAATTTTATTTATATCTAAATTACATCGTTAATAAATGCTGCTCAGCGAATGTGTTGATGTTGGTTAATTGAAAAATATCTTTTTGCTGTAATCATTCGAAAAGTGTTGGACATAATGCATTTTCACCCCTCTTTAAACCCCTATCAACACACTAGAACAGTGGTTCTCAAACTGTTTACGCACGCCCCTTATATGATAGTGAAAAATTTCGCGCCCAACCTTCCCATCATGATATCGCAACATAATAAAAACCAGAATGTCAGCAATCCCAACCGATAGTTTGCTAGCATGGAAGGTTATGGATGTTGATGGGGAAAATTCTGTAATATCAAAGTCGGACAATACACAGAGAAATAACTACACTATAAGCCGGGGTTAACTCGCGCGGAGCGCGAAAGAAATTCACTTAACCGTTTGGCACCGGCGTGTCTATTTTTCGACATGCCGGTACGAGAGAAGAGTACCGTAATTGAAACCACGATATATTACACATTAATCGTGCTAGGTCGTTGTTTTTCATTTCTGTGAATAGATATTGTTCGTACAAGTTCATTGATACCTTGTTATATGATATTTATTATGTCGAAGACGTCAAAATCGTATATCAAACACCATAGATAAATATGTTGCAAAATACACTGTGTCGGCAATTCGCGCGTCATTGACCACTCTCAGATAACGTTCTGTATGTTTCGTTCAAGCCGTCTTCGCGCATAGTTGTTTCATTATGAGAATAGCTAGTGTCCATACAAGTCCACACGTATCTTCATATCTGATATTAGTTACATCTAAGCTGATCAAAAGCTATGTGATAGGCCGCGTGACAAAAATATCCGCCGAAGCATCATTTCGCAGACACGCGCGTTCCTCATACGCGCCATATACACTGTCGTTTAGTTGGTTTTATTCGTCATAACCAGCTGTAGTTTGTTGCTATGAATAGCGATTGTCAGTTTCTGTTTATATTTTGCTAAAGCAACTATACTAGTTAGCTCTATACCGCTCAAGGTTTCATTTGAAAACCGGGAAGCGAATTCCGTCAGACTACCGTACCAGCTTCAAGCACATAACGTGAAATATATCGTGTTCTAATAGCCACAAACCTTCATAGATTGTGTCTGTGAATTGTTGCTGCACATATGATTCGAAATAACGGCTAATGGTAGAGAATAATTCGGAATGCATACAATATTACTCAGCGATTATACCTGCGCAAAAGCGTGCGTCTGGGTATACAAAGAGCTGTCGTACATCGATATACATCTTACGTTGTAGTAATGATAAGCATTTGCAGTAAATCAATATGGTAAGGACTGTAAATATCTGTCTACGAATACTAAAATGACTAATATAGGGTCACAACAGTTTGAGTTATAAGCCTTACAAGTTACCATACGCGCGCGAATCATTCGCTATGACTCACTCTCTCGGAGGCCTGCCGCGAGCTGACTAAAACGGTCGGTATTGTTTTGATTAGAAATTAGCGCCTACTAGACGTAGACCGTCGACTCAGGGCTCTCTAGAACGATGAATTCTGAGCCTATACAATACACCAGACTGTATGGTCGTCGAATACCTATACTAAGGTTCATAAGGTCCGCAATTTAGCATTTCTGCTTTCAAGCAACGTTTTCTCGGCTTGCTCTCGATATAAGTGGCCAGACACAGAGCTCGAAATGATTTGAGTGGCGCAATCGGATCCGCGTTGAAATTCTGAATCGAACGCTACCTTGTTCATCGTGCTCCAATCCCATTAAGGCACAGTTTTTCTATTTTGAAAATTGAAGTAAAATTTTTCGAAAATTGCAGCCGTTGCCATTCGGTTAATTTCGGCTTTCCATTCAGATGCTCTCACGCCTCCCCACCAGTTCTTGAACCACTGCACTGAAATGTATATATGGGATAGTACAAAGCTGTCTTGGTCGCTGCATTCCGAGAAGAGTGCCGCTCAAATAGCCTTGATGTTGAGCGAAGTTTGCAGTTTTACTGAAATTCACCCTCCTTGACCGAGTGCTTGGTGTTTTTGTCACAATTAAAATCCTTAATCTCGGCGACATGCTCCGCAAAAACTAAAAGAACGGGTCTACCTCGAGCTCCAGCTAGTATAGCCTACAAATATTTAGTGCTCTAAACCTTTGAGCAGCATGCAAGGTGCGTATAGGCAGTGTAATCGCGCCATATTAATGAACAGGCTGCAAAGTAAACGAATTTCGTGTTTAGTTGATACAGCCTATGGTTTTAGTCCACGCATCAACATTCAAAAAGCAGGTTTAATCTGATGAATTCCAAGCAACCTTTCGCGGGTCGCACAGAATTGCTTCGCGGGCCGCATTTGGCCCGCGGGCCGGACTTTGCCCAGGTCTGGTTTACGTTGATTGCTGAAGATTATACTTAGAAGTGGGCGGGTTGAGGGTGTTACACATAATCTATGTCATAAGTTGAAAGTTTTCAGTGGAGAATATTCAGCGATTCGGAATCCGTAATATGCAACAGCGAAGTTACACCTGTGAATACGGTATGAAAACATCCCAAATCACATGGATACTAGGACAAGCATCATCCGGTTGTGCGGGCGGTGCGTAGACGGGGTTAAACCCGCTAGACGCCAACCCGCCACACGCCAAACGCCACCCTGCGGCTGGGTCTTTACGTGGCGTCTGGCGTCTGAACGGGTTGAAACGCAGACTGGCGGCTGAATTGCCACATGGTGTCTGGCGTGTAAATGGGTTGAAACGCAGACTGGCGGATGAAGTGCTATATGGTGTCTGGCGTCCAACATTTTAGGACGCCGTACTGCGACTGTTGGCGGTGCGGCAGCCTCTTGGTTTTCAGAAATGAAGAAACATTCATTAATAAAATCGGACCAACAACCACATTGGTAATGAGTTTCTATAGAATGACATCGGATGTTTCGCAGTATTTGAAATGCTCAGTTTATTTGCGCACATTTCTAATCCCCTAGCCTAGAATGTATTACGCGTTTCAGATAACAAACACTCACGCAATATCAACAGAAGTTGCATTTGTCAAGTAACACGTCTGATGTTTGACATTCGGGATTTGTATGCAGTGTAAGTAGTATAGTACCAGGATAATGACGTAATTCCGACTTGAGCTGATTGCTACTAAGTAGACCTAGCTGTGGGACCATAGTGTCCTATATGGTGTCGACACAAGCAAATCTCACGGCTCAGTGAAATTGATTCACGTCACAATTTCCATTTGACTACAGGCAATTTGACGATCATTTTTGACCGGCTTGCTGAGCATTAAATTTGGTGAAACGGGTATCAGTCGAAAGCTGACTCTGCACTGATTACGAAAACATAAATTTTATTCTGTCGCGGCCCTGGAACCCCCACAATCAGCCTCTAAATTTTCATTGTTATGGAGATTGGCATTGTGACGCAACAATGCTGTCTGACGAAACGAGAGACACTACAATGCTGTCTGGCTCCCTTTTTCTTGAGCTACTATCTCGTTTCACCTGACAGCATTGTTGCGTCACACTGCCAATCTCCTCAACAATGAATAATTTGGGGTTTGATTGTGGGGGTTCCAGGGCCATGAGCGGAATAAATTTTATATTTTCGCAAGCAGTACAGCGTCAGCTTTCGATTGATACCCGGTTCATCAAATTTAATGCTCGGCAAGCCGGTCAAAAATGACCGTCAAATTGCCTGTAGCCAAATGGAAATTGTGACGTGAACCAATTTCACTGAGCCGTGAGATTTGGTTGTGTCGACACCATATAGGACACTATGGTGGGACTGTGGGTGTGAGTACGTCCGGTACAATAGATTTTTTCCAAGGAAGTTGCAATAATTAGTGATTGCTTATACGCATTGAATGCAATCAAACATTCCTTGCCCTTTCTCACTTTAGTAGTCGATATAATTATTTTGTTGAACCATGAGGTACGAAAAGACGAAGGCTCCATACTGTTCGTATGTGTACCGGATCAGCCTGCAACACGCGATATTGAATTTAAAGATCGTTCAGCAACCGCAGAAGCCTCTACCCTATATTAAAGTGGAAATCAAATCAGTTGGCGCGCCGACTTTTGATCGTGGTTGTACTGAATAGTGCATTTCACAACACCGTAATTACGAATCGAACTGTAGGCTACATATCAATCCACCTATACCGGTAACTGGTAGCGGGAACTTGGCGTGTAGATGGTTTTGCGTTCAAGATGACACATTGAAGACCGAATTTCGATAGAAGGCCGCAATTCAAAACCATGCCGTGCTAATGGAATCGTAAACTTGACCTGCAAAATCAGACCTTGTCATTGTGCGGTCCGCGGGACAAATGCGGCCTACAAGACGATTTTGAGCGGTGTCACTGCATGTTTCCATATTCACGTTGTAACTTTGTTTGATGCCTGATCTATGGTTTAAAGCACCGTTTGAAAATGAAAAATAGTTCACGGCAGACTAGCATAGTGGTTCTCAAGATTTTCAGCTCAACAGTCCTGCAAACTACCAGGATACTTAGCAGGATCCATAGCAATGGTCCCTCTAATTGCTGACGAGCCTGTGCACACTGATCAACTCACTGCACAGACCATTGAACAACAGTGCGTAACGACTATAAAAGGCCATCACTTCGGATTTTTTGTGCGCAACTTAGATTTTCTGCGCGCAGTGACCGTCTCAGCACTGCGCATTCGCACACGTGCGCAGCTTGGAGGGAACATTGATCCACAGTCGTACGGAGGTGATCTCTGACAAAATACTTTTCCACAGTGTTGGGATGACTCGACTCGAATCAATCTGTGTATTGACTTGGCTTGGACTCGAGTCATTGCGCACAGAGGTGGTCAAAGTAGTCAAGAAAGCTACTTAAGTAGAAGTAGAAGTAGCGACGAAAAAATCTACAAGTACAAGTAGAAGTACTTCTTTCATGAGCAACCTAAAACGACTTGAAGTAGAAGTAGAATTGACTGACTTTAAAAGTACTCAAGTAAGTAAGTAGTTGTGAAAACGATCCTGATTGGATGGATTATAAAAAGGTGCAAATTGAGCTATGTGATTGGTGGCGATCTTGATTCATATTGATGCATACCAGCAGGTATCCAATTTTCGATAGCATAAGCATTCGTTCACATCATGAGATGAAAATGATAGTATTGATAAGGAAATGCGATACTAATCGTCTGTTTTCTCGAACAACACGTTTTGGAAAATAGCATGGTATGGCGCCATCCCCCATATTATAAGGCCCGTATAGTTAAGTCGAACAGCAATATGGAGAAGTTGTATAGGATACGGTGTAAACACTTTGCGCGATTAGTAAATGTTAATAAAGAATATGGTGGACCGTAAAATGCCATATTGTGTAGCTTTATTTCCAGAAATTAAAGGCATTACTGCACTTGCTTTTATACTTCAACATGTATGTTATTCGTACGACAGAACTGATATTAATTATAACTCAAGGTATATGATACTGGGAATTGAAAGTGAAATATAAATACTACTTCTAAAAGCAGAATATGTATTTCATGTTTTTAGTCCAGAAAGTTTCAAAGGTGGTATGCTAAAAAACCTCTAAAACTAAAAAAAGTCAAAGTCCACTCTTCCAGATTAAGACACGTCAAGGACATATATGCTAGATCACGATCTGACAAGAAAATGCTAGATTTCGAAACATCAGTTTCAAACGTTATGATGAGCCATATATACTGTGATGAATTATTTCATATGGGTGAAGGGCGACAATGTGGTGTGAACGGTACCACGCCAACCCTCCACCTAAATTATATTCACCGATACTTTCATGAAATCAGACTGGTCACTCCGTATCCACTGCGCGCGAAGCGCGACGAAAATTCTGTGCTTTACTAAACTTTAGTGAAAATTAAATGTTAATACTCCGTGAAAACAGCTCCAAAATTCCTCAGACTATCTTCCTAATTGGAAGATTGAACTACTTCTACTTGACAAACTGAAAATAGCGAAAAGTAAGTAAGTAGATCACAAAATATTAAGAAGTAGAAGTAGAAGTAGCGAAAATCAGATCTACTTGAGTAAGTACCAGAAGTAGAGGAAAAATACTTGAGTACTTCGAAAAAGTAGAAGTACTTCGTTACTGACCACCTCTGCGCATGACTCGAAACAAGTCAATATGACTCGAGACACGGACGGCCAAGACCGATATTTCATTGTAATTTCGAAGAATATTAAAGTAAGCGCCCTATTGAGATTTTGTCTATTAGTACTAGTACTTGAAAATGCGATCAGAAACTGCTAGAAGTGAGGAAAACTACTGTATTATAAATGCGAACCATTCAATATCACCACACAGAGTTATAGAAAGTCAGTTTAACAAGATTTTAGCTGAAAACTGAGCAGTCAAGACTTTGACTTGGACTCGGACTCGAGTCATAATACCATGACTCGGACTCGACCCTCTGATCAATGACTTGGACTCGGACTTGACTCGGTGGTGAGTTGAATATGACTCGACTTGACTCAAGTCAAATTTATAAAAGTGACATTGAGTTGTAACTCGGAGCCTTGTGACTTGGTGACAACCCTGGTTGAAGGCGACAAGTACAAAACAGATACGAGCTGACTCATCGCTAAACAGCGCAGTTTGCGCGACAATTCGTTTTCGATTCATTCATTTTGAGCAGGTACGTGACTGGGGCACCTCAAACCACCCAACTAGAGAGGGCCGAGCTTGAAAAAAGCTTCAAATTATTTTGCAAGTGAACATTAATGATAGTGTATTTTTTTTTGAAACTTTTTTCGACATTTTCAATTTCTTTTTGCGCTTTCCGCGATTTGGTGTCACTAAATGCCGTGCTTATAGGTGCCCTTCTCCAAGAAATACGCATGGTTTATAGCAGGGGTGTTAAACTCAAATTGTGTCGCGGGCCGGATTCGAGCCTTAAAATAGCTCGCGGGCCGGACCAGTCAACTAATTCCAAAATGTTAGCTCGTGCTGCTGCTTTTCACTATAATGCTTTATTGTCAAGTATATTATATATACACGGTCATAGGGGTTGTATTCCAGCAAGTCGTAACACCTTTATTCGCGAGCAATGGAACTGGCAAAAATACGATGATTGTCCGGTTGAATACAACTACCAACCGACAGAACAGTGGGTCCAACGACGATTAAGTTTGCGTATTTATATGCTCCCTTTACTTTAGTCATAATCTGGCGGTAGCCCTGCGTGTGCATTGTGAAGAATACAAGATATTAAAGTGTAAACGCGGACGTCGGGGTATGGTTTTATAATTATTAAACCGCGATCCGGGGACCTATTGGGTCGGAAATGACGCTGCATGTAACGGTTTCGAATTGGCGTCTTCGCTTCTGTGAATAGCTACTTTTGGGCCCAATTTCCCATAAACATCTGAACTCAGTGTGCAGTGTGCACTTTTGTCCTTCTCGAAATTGGGTGTCAATTTCCAGGCTTGTACCTGGTGTGGTAACTAGAGCGGAACTACAGCGCAGTATAGTCGGGTGGTTATAATGTGACCTATATAAACGAGGAACATGCCCAAAATTTGCTGTCTTGCAAAATTTGCTGTCCTGATCATTTGTTACAAATGTGCTGGATAATATAAGAATATTTCAACATACTCAGAATTGTTTCGCGGGCAGGATGAAATCGTCTGGCGGGCCGGATGCGGCCCGCGGGCCGTATGTTTGACACCCCTGGTTTATAGAGATAGGCTTTTCGGCGTCAGCCATTACCACGCCACGACGTACCAAGACCAACACATAATGAAGTTTAGGCTAACATGGGACTCCAAAAGTTGAGCCAAAAATTTGGCAGCGAGAAAACACATTCAGGTATCAATGATCGAAAATTTTCGCCATTGGCGCGATTAAGCTACATAAACTCTCTGCTTACACTGAGTAGAATGAATGTGCTCACAAGTAGGCCGACATGTGAAATCATCCACCTAGCTTTATGGTTTAGGGGCGAAGCCCCGGAAGTTTGGCTTATCGCACTGTGAGGGCCCGAGACCAAGGTTTTGTTTTTGGGTGGGCTGACGAAGTAATTTTTCCGCCCGGATATTCCCATGGTCAGCATATAGCTGCTGTTAAGTGTTTTCTTGGGGCACGCATTCTATTCGTAGTTACCAGAGTAGCCTTCGTCTGGTGGCAGTGGGCAATGAGCAAGGTAACACGACAAGGTGCTTGGTTCTACTCCGTCATGCTTGTTCTCTCGATATTGTCAAATACAAGAATAATATTCGTGTCGGTTGAACCCACGACCTTCGGCGCGAAAGATTGTAAAGTAGAGGTTGTATGAACGTGAGGTTCACGTTCGCGTTCCGTGTGTGAACCTCGGACATTTAGAGGATCACGTTCACAAACGAACCTTGGTAGGTACTGCACTGTGAACCTTTTTCATGTATTACAATTTTCCACATTATTATAACATCTTTGGTTGAAATTCTTTGCATTTCAACTGCGTGCCACTCTTTGCATGACATGGCAACATAAAAAATCAACAGTAAATGAGGATCGAGCATGCATCCTGACAATCTCAAAAATTTTACTTGGTTTGTAACAAAGGTTTGTTCTAAATATCCAGTTTTCCTTTTGTGAATGTTTAGGGACTCAGCTGTGAGCCTGACCCGCAAGCACCCAATATCTAGAGCAGTGGTTCCCAACTTTTTTCGACTCATCGCCCCCTTTTGAAGCTCCACACCGATCATCGCCACTCAAATATTGGGAACCGAAAAACAGCACTTCGTGACCCCCCTCCCCCGAAAAAAACGTTGGTCTTTGGCCCCATAGTTTAATAAACCAAACCCCTGTCCCCCTCAGTTAGTGGGCTTTTTTCGCTACATATCAGTTTTACCCTATTTCATGTACTGTTTGGTGAGTCACCGTATTTCGCCTAAACTGCGCTAAGCGCGACAAATTGATATAATTCATTTTTTAATCGGTCAATATAGTCGATGTGGTATGTTGGAAAAGGTAGGACCCCTTGATAATAAATGTAACATCTTCGGGCGGAATCGTTGTTATATTGACTTCTTTACATGATGCTATTTCGTGACCTCCTATATCTGCTATGTCAGAAGATATGGAAACCGTCAAAACGTACCAAACTAAAAGACGCACATGATTTCATATTGGTATTTCTTTACTGGCAAATAATATTTTCCTTGCGAGATGGCATTTGTGCTGTAAGGTTAAAGTCGCCATGACAGGAACATTCAACATTCGACTCCCGCCGTTGAGGCGCCTATGGGCAATTAAACATATATGTATATATATCGAAGTTTTCGGTCAGCGCAAGGGCATTCCCTTTCAGCCAATTTCTTCTCGATGATGATCGTTCTGGCACACTTCTCGGAGTGGCATGTTACATGGCCTCTAACTTCATATATCTCGGTGCGTCGTGGTGCAGTAATGGCTGACGCCGAAGTCTCCCATTTCCATGAATCATGCGTATTTTTGTTGGGTGACGGGGACCCCAACAACAAGATACATGAAAAAATTAAATTTTTAGAAAAAGTCGCATGAATTTATAAAACATGACTCTATCATTCATGTTGATTCACGAAATAATTTTGGGCTTCCTTCGATTTCGCCCTCCCCCCACCCCCAATTGGGGGTTTAGGGTGCGATAGTTACGGTCCCAACTCCAATATAGCCGTTTTAGCGCGCCCTCGCCCCCTATCGCCCCTTCGTCCGTTTTCGCCCCCCTATCGCTCCCTTCGGTATTTTCGCCCGCCTAGACCGCCAAATTGCCGGCCCCAGGGAGCCACTGATATAGAGCAAAATACGCTACCTCAGTTGTTTTCAAACTGTGGGTGGTGAAGCTGCGGTCAACTGAAAATTTTGTACGCGCTAGGTGTAATTTACCTCCAATTTATGATTATCACTGCTCTGCGTGTAGTCATAACCTTCTAAAACTATCCGTTGGGATTGCTGGCATTCTGTGATATGACTATTTTGCTAGCATTCTGATGATATGACGATTTTTGAAGCTTCGAGACAAGTCAAGTCCTTTTTCCGAAGTGACTCGAGTCAAATCAAGTCATAGGAAAAAGTTGACTCGAGTCTGATTCGATTCAAGTCATGACTCGAGTCATCCCAACACTGGTATGGAGGAACAATTTGCCGATATGAATGTGTATATTGCCTTGGCGTGCAATGGCCCACCACTGCTAAGACCAAGACGCTTAGAAAACGACTTCGGGCTCCCCCAATGCCTAACCCCAATATCCATTCTTTAGTCCAGGGGTAGCCAATCTGCGAAAGTACAAGGTATATAATGCAACCGTCGACACTTATTTCGATTTCGATGTGTTGGTGGCCGTCAATATCTAAATTGAATTAACGAATTGCCTCCCTAATTAATGAGAGATTTCATATTTTTGAAATTTACTTCGGCCTAGGCCAGTTCAATGCGTGTTGATTTTCGATTTTAATATAGTAGTGTCCTTTGTAATTTGAGCCCCCCAGTATAGAGGCGAACAGCAGATGAAATTGATGCGCACCATAAAGAAATGCCAACTTGTAATCGTGTTCTCTTCATCACGAAGGAAATTTGTTTCTAGTAGGCGTACATTTCAGTGAGTCCAATATATTTCAACTATAATGACAATGATGATGGGATGTCTATAAATAACAGAATGCATCGAAGGGGAATACTAACAATTGGCCCACTCAAAGATGCAGCACAGCGTTGATAACTTTCCTAAATTTTCGAGGACACCCCTTGCATAAACTCTACCGGTGAAGGTGATCACATGGACTGACAAATGATAAATATTTGACAGTAATTGAGTATTATGTGAAAATATGATTGCATTAATGACAAAATTCGCTCACGAATATAAACAATTTTCGCGCTCCGCGCGACTACACAACGGGTACATGCGCTTATGCATAACATGACTTTGACTACTCACGATTTGGTACGCATAGTAAGCCATGGACATGGGCAGTTAAACGTGGGTATTTGGCATCCAGTTAGTTCATTACGGCTACGCAGTAGTATGCGGCCGTAGCCAACATAAGAAATCGAGATGAAACCGTGAATAGCAAAAGGGTTGGCCACATCTAATTTAGATGCTGAAGATTGTTGTCAGGTATCGTGCGCAGCTTATAGTTCAAAATAGAATGAAAGTGATGATCAGGTTTTTTTTTTGTGTTGTATTTCTATTGTTTTCAATAAAATATTATTTCTTTCGCGGTAACTATATGCCCGTCGCTCATGTTAGAGAGAACAGCGTCGTGCTGGCGTAGGGTTATCAAAACGTGGCTATTACACTATGTATTTCCTATTTTATCCCGACATTGAAGTCATGCGGTCCACAGCCTCTACGAATTTTGAAAAGTGGCCCGCGACCCGCTTTGAGTTGGCAACTCCTGCTCCACGACATATGCTCAAAATATGCAAATTTACCAATATTATTTTCACACCATATAAAAATCCATACCTTTATCATGTAAGAAGTTTTATAGCAAAGGGGTCAATTGAATTAGTATGAAAAAGGGTAATGGTATCGATGCAGTGTAGGGCCTAGCCGCTGCAGCAGGAGCGTGAAGGTCATGTGGAAATTTCAATAAATTGCTGCTCTATTACGGTGGCGTTCTGAAGATAATGGCTGCGGCTATTTTTTCTCGTTTTGCCCTTTAATTTTAGACCACATCAATTTTAGAGTGCAGTGCCCCTTTAAATGAACACGCGATGGAGGGTGATGGATTCACAAGCTAGACTTTGATAAATATTTTGTTATAGTAAACGAGTTGAGCGCATCTCAGTATATAAGTTGAATGTCGTAGACGACCGAGTATTCATTGTATTTAAATCCTAACGCCGACGCTGTGGCGAGATAGCGCAGTGGTAGGTCTATAATACACAACTGCGACTCCAATGCGTCGCTGGTTCGAGTCCGACCGAGTTCGACTTCAGAATTCCTACCTAACTGTTGGAGGTTTATCTAGATTCTTCTTCACCACCTCATCCGCGTAAGCGGTCTCTTACAAAAAGCCTAGAAGTGGGCCGTGCTGTTGATCGGCAGTTACGGAAAAAAAATGAAGAATATCGTCCTTGTGTAAATGACCATAGTGGTCGATAAACACCGTGAACATAACAGAAAACAATAATGCCGACACGTGAAGTATCATCAGCCGATGAATGGGACCTCAACGAAGTCCATGCTATGATTTATAGGTATGCTAATCAGAGTAGCTTTTTAGTTCTGTCCTAACCCAATTACTATACAGTATATCAGTCCGTTGACACCGACGTGCTCATTGTGGCACATAGCCTACGCCTACATACAGATCTGATGCAGTGTATAAATACAGCCAACAATTGATGATACACGAAATGAGCAATGGATGGCTACACCTACATATTTACCATTTTGATGATTTGCTGTTGATGCTGAGAACCACATGAAAATATCGCTAACGTTTCGTCGGATATATTCCCACCAACCTTCTTTTTCTCTTTTCCTCTCATCTGTCACAAAATGATTCGATAAATAACTAGAAACATGACATATCTCACCCGAGAAATCTCAACTGCATTCGAAATTATGATCTAAAAATGCAGTAAGCGGAGGAAATGCAGCAATCGTCAACTGTGGGATGTTCAAAAATTTGAAATTCGATCTCTGATCGATTAAGTTTGGCTTACCCTTGTTCAACTAGCTTTACTTTATGCAGACATTTCATTCAGAAATCAAGTATAATTGATCACTCGACAAGAAAATGTCATTTAATTTCTTGAACGCAAACGCGAGTAATTGATCGTAGATGGATTTTCCACGCTGATTTCGTGCTATAAGTCGGCAGTTACGGAAAATAAGAAGAATATCGCCCTGGTGTAAATATCCATAGTACCGTAGTCGACAAACACCATGAATACTACATAAAAAAAAACACGCTGATTTCGAATGTGACAGATTTCTACTGGCACATAAAATTTCCAAGATATAATATTGCATGTGGGTCGATATTTGGGTTAGGTTACTTTGATATATGGGGTTCGGTTTGGGTTACCGTTACGAGTGTAGTCAGTTTAATTGAAGGTTCGATTTTAAGTTACAAAGTCCCATGCCTAAGTTTCGCCTACTAGACGGTGCATTTTTATTGCGCTGCATGCTCAAATATCAGGCAAACTGTACTTGAGTGAACAGCAGGCAAAACATTTTTAAGTTCATCCAGTCTTCCACTAAATCGACACCACATTGCGCATTGGATACGTAATATATGACAAACACCTAAAATTGACCAAAATAATTCTTCTCAGGGTGTCCAGAATGTGTGCATGTGCAGATGCTCAGGTATCGGACAACCGTTACTAGAATGAATAGCAGGAAGATCCTTGAAAGTTCATCCAGACCACGCTTGTGGCTTCCATTACGCATAGTTTATGTGTCAACACTTTGATACCTCACTATGAGTAACTTTTCACATGTTTTTCTGGTAATTGAAAATCCGTTCGGACTCTTATTAACACAACGAGCAAAATGCTCAATATTTGAATTTCTTAGGAGCTATTTTATATGGATAGTAGTAATATAAAGTTCAAGTCATCTGAGCTTAAATACTTTAGACATTACTTACCGCGTGTACCTGATGATAATGATGTAGGAATGACGTCATCAGCACCAGAATTGTGATCTTGACCCCCTTCTGCCATGGTATTGATCAGGTGATACTAATTAGCTAGCGTTTATAACAATACTGAAAACACATATGATAATTATATGCTATGATGTATCTATGCTGAACAACAGGCTGAGACGAATCAATCCGATATACTGAACTATTTGCTAGATCCGATAGTTATATTCGAACAATACGACCTACAACAGGGGTAAAAAACTCAAATTGCGTCGGGGGCGGGACCGGTCAAAATATTCCAAAATGCTACGTCATGCTGGTGTCCTTCGTTTGACTTCTTTGTTATCATGCATATATTTATATAGATAAATATGTGGATCATGGATGACAGTATACTATAGTATTATTCTAGCAAGTATAGCAACACCTTTATTCGCGTAAAATGGATTTGGCACCAATTCGGTGATTGACCGGTTGAATATAATTTTGAACCGCCAAATCAGTAATGTTAACGACGATATGCGTTGGTATATTTCAATGCTCCTTTCGCTTTAGTCGTAATAGGGCCTCATCTCTGTGTCTGCATCGTGAGAGAATCAAGTGCAAACGCGGACGATGAAATTTCCTGGACAGTGACCACAAAGGAAATGATACATAAACTTGACAATTTCTAGTTTCCACATGTTTTTTATGTTTAGGACACCGTGTCTTTTTAGCCGTGATTTATTGGACGCACCACCTGGCCTTAATTGGGGCCCTGGCTATGAGGCTATCAGAAGACACCAATTCAGTCAGCTCTGTCAGTAAATATTATCACGTGAATATCTGTAATGATGAGTCCTATTTTTAATTCATATATGCCTCTGCAGCCCGCGCCTGTTTCTTGAATTTTCTTGAGTGCCCTTTTCTTGAATTTTTCCTGATCTTATTTGCGTCCGTGGCACACAAGACCTTAACAGGTGATAAGTGCCACTGAAAACCTTTAATAATAATAATAATAATAATACGACGTCGAAGAGCCACCAGCACTGGCGACATGAACTTCAAAATGGGTGAAACCATAACAGAATTGAATGCCGAAGATCACTATAAATATCTAGGGATCTGTGAAAGCGACAACATTAAACATGCTGCAATGAAATCGAGTCTAAAAAAAGAATACATCAGCAGGCTCAAGTCAATTCTCAAAACTGAACTCAATTCCAAAAACAAAATCAATGCCATAAACAGTCTTGCAGTGCCTGTCTTGAGATATAGCTTTGGTGTGGTGAACTGGCGCAAAGATGAAATTAAAAAATTGGACACGAAGACGAGAAAACTGATGACAATGCACCACATGAATCACCCAAAATCTGATACACAAAGACTGTACATCCCCAGAAAAAAAAGGTGGTCGAGGACTACAAGAAATTGAACAAACTTTCAAAACAGAAATCATCGGCTTGTCACAGTAGGCAACATCAACAACAGCGATAACATTCACTGCAAACTCATTGCACAGGAAGACAAACAGCGCAAAACAAAATCTCTGAGCTATCGTCACGACAAGTACGTCAGAGAAGTCAACATGGAAAAAGCTAACCTGTACACTGCAGAAAACACTGTTGCTAAGCCCACAACAATAGCAAAAGCAGCACGAGTCCAATACAAAAATGCAACGCTCAAAATGAGAGAAACAATATGGGAGTCGATGCCTCTTCATGGACAGCACAAGAAGTTAACTTCACAGCCCCATGTAGACGAGCTTTCATGGACCTGGCTATCCAGCTCTGGCCTGAAACTGGCAAGCGAAGGATTCATTTTCGCAGCACAAGACCAATCGCTTCCTACAAAATACTATCGCAAAAGAATTCTGAAGCAAAACACGGACGGCAAATGCAGAATGTGCCACAAACAAAATGAAACTGTAGCACATCTCATGTCCAGCTGTGGTGCACTTGCAGCTACCGAATACACATGCAGACACAATAGGATTGGTCACTACATTCATCTTGAATTATGCAAACATTTTAACATCACCACTTCGACAAAAAATTGGTACGACTACAGCCCAGCACCAGTGACAGAAAACGAACAAGTAAAAATTCTGTGGGATGTACCAGTTATAACTGACCGCGAAATCAGGAGCAACCGCCCGGATATAATCGTCAAACTAAAAAAGAAAAGAGAATGCTTATTCATTGAACTGGCTGTCCCAGCTGATCACAACCTACTGCAAAAAGAATCAGAAAAAGAGTCCAAATACGCAGATCTCAAAATGGAATGTGAAAAAATGTGGCGATGCAAAATAAACATTGTACCGATAGTCATTGGCGCTACAGGGGTTGTGAGCAAAAAACTCATGAGACATATCCAACAAATTCCGGGTAACGTTCGATTTGACGTGATCCAAAAGATCACATTATTGGGCACTGTGCACATTCTTCGGAAGGCCTTGAATGCACCACTGGACTAAAATTACACTTGTGAATCACAGCATGATTTCTGTAATTTCGATTCTTCATCTTCAATCATCTCTACCTCTGCTCTGTAACCCTTGCCAATTCTTCATCTGCTGCAATTCTGTAAACTTCTCCATGTATTGCATAGGAATAACAATTTTAATGTATTACTGACATTTTAAAAATTTACTCCATTCTCGCCATTTTCCTTTGGGGGCAGGTTGCTCCCCGGATTATGTGTGTATTTACCAGTTTTACTGTGAATAGAGAAAATAATAATAATAATAGCCCGCGCCAGTTCTTCACCTAACACGGTGCGGTTATTTGACGCCTGATTCGATGTATTGGTTAAGAATATCAATTTGATTCCATTTCTGAAGTCCTAAAAGTTTACTTCAATCTCGCCATTTTCCTAGGGAGCAGGATACTACTCGGATTATGTGTGCATTTACCAGTTTTAACAAGCCATTTGTGGTACAGAACTTCAGAATAACACAAAACAATAACTTGATGTTGTTAATTTATTCGCTAAAAGCTTTTCGACTGACCCACATCAGTAGCGAACGTCAGTAATAGGGTGGATCAAATTCGAAATGTAAGAACTATTTTGCGTCTATGACGTAATAATAACAGAAACAAACAACTAGTAGACGGGCTAGATACGGTAGTAACGGTACAAAACAAACGGTAACGAGTACATATGCAGTTATAAATAATCGACAACACAGCACACAGGCGCGTATCCAGAGCGCGAAAAAGGGAGGGGGTTTGCGTTACGAAATTGGCTATTGTGACGTCATCATTGCGATCACTCGACTCCACGCCGTGGCGAATATTTATACTTTATTAATAAACAGAGATTTGCGGTGAGTGGGAGATGTACGAATACGATACAGACATTGCCTGAAAATCGCGTTTCTTTTACGGCACGATTGAAAGAAATTCGTAAATGCTCACATTTAGTCATGAGCCGGCAAACGCCGCCTGTCTTCAAGCGCCTAGCTCCGGCCAGAGATGCGCGATTTTGTTGGGTTTTGACGATATTATGCGCACGGTCGGTAGTATCGCAGCGGACGAACAAGCGCGGAATAAGGCGGTAGCATAAACGAGGGCGATCGCGATCGCCACAGAGAGGTGTGGTGTGAATAGTGTACGTCGTACACGAATGCGTGCTTTTCGATGGCTTTACTAGCCATACGGCTGAGCGTGTAGTACGCTCGAAGATAATTAGACTTTAATTGCAAGCACGCAAGTCAGTCAATTAATACAGAGTACACCCTGGGATAATAACTAGATCGACAGAGAAACTTGTCAGCAAATATAATTAGGTTAACTTTACTACTAGGCCTACTCAATTCTCCCGTTCAGCGACAACATAGGCCTGTATTTGGACGACAGCAAGCCACCTAACAATCGAGAACGTGGATTGCTAGGCTTGTATTTTGAAATGTGAATGTCAATCGTAGGCCATTTCTCGCCAAAAATCGCGAATACAATGTGGATTTGAGAATGGCATTGTCGTAATGGTGCCGTCGTGTCTGCGTCTCGCTGATCAATCAACACGCCGTGCAATTCTTAATTACGATTTCAAGGCGAGCAGGTGGAGCGAATTCGCGAGCGATGTTGATTGCCGACAACTTCGTCTTTGCAATTACGTATCGCGTCGGCCAATTAGATTAGATTTTCCTAAAATGCATCTCTCGTTTTAGCAAGGCGAGAGAGAAATCGAGGGAAGAAAGTTGAGAACGTCAGCAACCGCCACAACTGAAATGTAGCTGACCATGACCAAGCGCAGAATTCGTATGGAATTAGCGAATTATAATGAACTATTTTATCCTTTCGAGGCGCATAATTCCAATATTTTGTAGGGGTGTTAGTCCTTAAATAGCCCTTAAATAACATTAAGACGCCATATTCGCCTTCTCATACGTAAAAACGAGTATGTTAAACTGATAAATTAGCAAATATTAGAGGCTATATTTGACATTAAATTTTAGAATTTTGAAAAGGGGGGGTTCCGACCCCCTGAAACCCCCCCTGGATACGCCACTGACAGCACACAACATTAATGAAATATTCCAAGGGTGTAGAGGCGTTCTTTCTGGCGACAGGGAATCCACTTTCGCAGCTTTATGATCGTAGATTCTAGGACCTTAAAATGAAAAAGAGAACGGCCACGAGCAACTATAGAAAATTGACTGTCATTGTAATGATCAAGACATTCTGGATGGGATAAGAGATGCTGTCCAACAGCCGAATTACAAGCAGTAACTTGATCATAATCACGCAGTCTGTCAATAGACTGCGATGATGGAGTTGGAGAAACATTACTTATTCTAATTGGCCGTGGGATATGCTGGCGAATTCTTTGCTGCAAGCGCTGAGACGTGTGTCCTACATACCGACAGTCAAATCGGCACGTGTATTCATATATAATGTTGCTTTGATTTGTCGCAGGTAGCACATCCTTTCGCGTTGCAGGCATCAGAGATTTCGCCATGAAAATTGAACAGCATCTCTTATCCCATTCAGAATGTGCTGATCATTACAATGACAGTCAATCATCTAAAGTTGCTCGTGGCCGTTCTCTTTTTCAAGGTCCTGGAATCTACGATCATAAAACTGCGAAAGTCGATTCTCTGTCGCCAGAAGGGACGCCTTTACACCCTTGGAATATTTCATTAATCTTGTGTGCTGTGTTCTCGGTTATTTATAACCGAATATGTGCTCGTTAACATTTGTTT
Organism: Botryllus schlosseri; assembly: GCF_051294905.1. Taxonomy (NCBI): domain Eukaryota; kingdom Metazoa; phylum Chordata; class Ascidiacea; order Stolidobranchia; family Styelidae; genus Botryllus; species Botryllus schlosseri. The sequence continues at coordinate 40,006,029 of NC_137236.1, forward strand.
TGTGCAGGGCTGGCCAACCTTTTCAGCCAAAGGGCCACATTTGATTGATGAATTTCTGCGCGGGCCATTATCCGCGCGAAGCGCGAATTCTTTTTAGAGTTCATATGTCAATAATATTGTCACTTGACTATATTGTGGGCCTGCTGTATATCGCTGGGCTAAGTTTCCGAGGACTGGGCTATTCGGCGCATGGACATATCGATATCGAAAGCTGCGACCAACATGCGTCAATCATTTCGTGCCTAGGTTTCATAGTCGACGGTCTTACTGCGAGCTCAAACGCAAGGTCGCATATGTTGAAAGACACTTGTTCTCGTAATCGTGAATATAGTTAGACTGAATCTGATACATTGCGTGTTCTTCAATTTTCACAAAAGGGCAACAATATTAAAAACAAGAAATCGAGTGACAACATATGGCGCTAAGCTTGTAAAAAATGTTTACCTCTGATAAATCTATCGCAAATTATTCTGCTTTATTGTAGTGTACGAAGATATACCAATATGTGAATGGTTGATGGATCTGTCAATGAGTCGAAACTGATATTTTAGTCATCACATCTCAGTGTTGCGGCCAGACCAATCAAATTTTTGGTTGTCCTTGCAAGTTCACAATCTGTGCAATCCAGTTTTGATGAGATTATAAATTTCGGAAATTACCTCGCGGGCCACATGTGGCCCGCGGGCCACGGGTTGGCCGCCTCTGGTTTTGTATCTTGCCTGTCTACTAGTTGTTTGTTTTTGTTATTATTACGCCATAGACATAAAATAGTTCTTACATTTCGAATTTGATTCACCCTATCACTAACGTTCGCTACTGATGGGCCGGGCATGGTATGGTATGGTATGGAACGAGAATTTTCCATACTCCATACTTGCCTTACTCGCTCCATACCATATTTGCAATTTTCCATACCATACCAACATTGTTCCATACCATACTTGATACATATTCCATACTTTCAAATACTAAAATATCGTAAGTATATTTCCTATTCTAGGATGTCAATATTGCTTAAACTAGCCATGGTGCGAATCTAATTCCTGGTAATAGTTTTACAGAGTCTGTTTTGGTGAGGTTTAGTCCACGGTGGTGTGGTGCCGTGTAAGTCTACTCTATAGCTTCCGCGAGCAAAATGAGATAGTCAGCAGATTGTTATCTAGGACCGTCCGTAAAATGGACAGGTAACAACCCTTATGAATTGATATATCTTGGTGAATTTTGGGTACCGGACTTATGAAACGCTTTGAAATCTTAATTAAGGATTGCACCGTGAGTTAGTTGATCAGAGAGAAGCAAACATGGCTACGCCTGTATGACAATGCTGTTTTCAAATCCACATGTCAGGAAATTTCGATGCTTGTGACCCAAATGATGGTTCAGTACATAAAAACACTTATATGAGCAATTTTGGTCATCTTCGTCGTGATCTTCTATCCCCGAAAAGCCCCCAAAGATGCACGGGGCAATTCTCCTTACCGCTTGATCTGTAGTGTTGACGATGTCACCGGTTTATAGCTTTTGTGACGTTATCATTCGAAAACGGCCATGTAGAGACGAGATATTGCAATGAAATAGATATGTTTTCAAAATGTTATTCAAATGCAGTCCTGTAAAGGCCACATGCATCTCAGTTTTGCTCAGCAAAACCTCTCTGTCATGCTCATGGGAATCATGTAGTAGTTGCACCATTGACATCGGCTTGATTTGGATCGTACATTGAAGAAGCACCATTGGGTTGCAATTCGTGAACAAATACTCTTATTCCCAGCTAGTTTTCAGCCATAAGGTATTATTCAAAGGTATGTAATGTCAGTAATACTTTTCCCAACTTCAAATCATCTGTAAAATACCGAGTTATCTTATTTTATGGTAGACTGCAATTTAGTTGAAGAAAAATGCCTGAAACAATGCATCAACACAATGTTCAGCGCTTGCCTTATAGATATTCTTGTCATATTCCATACGTTGGCAACCTCTTCAACAGTTAAAAGGACACAGTCCTGCGTTGTGGTAGTTTCGGGGCAATTTTCTTTTAGATATGGCAGATGAAGTAGAACCTCATCTAGAGTCGGTAACTTGGAGTGACTAATACACTCAGATAAATATCCGACGGAACAGGGACCAAAAAATCAGACCAAATAGTGGGCAGACCTGAATCTTGTTCATGGTTGGTCCGCAAAACCCATATCCGCTTTATTTAAGACATTTTTCTGCAACTAAATTGCAGTCTACCATAAAATAAGATAACTCGGTATTTTACAGATGATTTGAAGTTGTGAAAAGTAGTACTGACATTACATACCTTTGAATAATACCTTATGGCTGAAAACTAGCTGGGAATATCAGTATTTGTTCACGAATTGCAACCCAACGGCGCTTCTTCAATGTACGATCCAAAGCAAGCCGATGTCAATGGTGCAACCAATACATGATTCTCATGAGCATGATAGACAGGTTGTGCAGAGTGAAATCGATATGCATGTGGCCTTAATAGGACTGCATTCAAGTACAATTTTGAAAACATGGCTATTTTATTGCAATATATTATATCGACACGGTCGTTTTCAACTGATAACGTCACAAAGCTATAAACCGGTGTCGTGGTCAACATTACATATGCAGTAGTAAGGAGAACCCGTGGATCTTTTGGGGGTTCTCGGAGATAGAAGATCACGATGAAGATGACTAAAATTGCCCATAAAAGTGTTTTTATGTTCTAAACCATCATTTTGGTCACAAGCATCGAAGTTTCCTGACAATTTTTCAAATCTGAACAACCCTTATGCACATGCAAGTTTGAAGTAAATACTCGCAAAATAATTAATAATATAGGCGCACACATAAAATATCCCAGCTACAGGCGATCAATACTGCAGCGATCTGCGTGATTATTATTACAACATGTGGTTGGTGTTATAGTGGCGAGAATTTCGAACTATGTCTATACCCCACTCCCTAATTTATAATCCTAATGGGAGAGCGTTTGAAATAGGCTATGACCAATGTTCCCTCTAAGCTGCGCACGTGCGCAAATGCGCAGTGCTTTCACGGTATCTGCGCACAGAAAATCTAAGTTGCGCACAAAAAATCCGAATTGATGACCGTTTCTTTAGTCGTCACGCACTGTTTTCCTAGGGTCTGCGCAGTGAGTTGGTTAGTGTGCGCAGACTCATCAAAAATTAGAGGGAATATTGGCTATGACCAATAAGATATCTCGGTATGCAAATTGTATAAACGTGCGGAGCGGACAATGTTTCAGAAGAAATGTAATTATCAATCGCATTGAGCAATTAGTACGTTGCATCATGATTGCTTGTGACAGGGATATCTAGTCTAGATATCCCTGGCTTGTGAGCTGTCGTCACTAAAGGAATGAGGTATAGTTGGAGTTGTCTAAACTGCCAATTATTGCGTCACATGATATAGACTATGCTCGGAGACGTCGTGTCTAGACTCAATAGAATATCAGATCAACATTACTGTTGTCATTATTATATCAAAAAAATCATGTCATTTCAAGTGCTCCTAAAACCGTTGCACAAGCGCGTATTTGTACCTATATATCGTTCAATAGTTCATGTTCACACATAGCAAAAGCGGTCGTATTGAGTGAGCAGCGATCAACGTACGATTCATGAAGCTTGCACAGATCCAGACATGGGGTGATTACTTCATGAATGTAATCGATTGCGATTACGATTACTTCGGAATCACGCGATTACGATTACGATTACGATTACAGCAAAATCAGGAAGTAGTCGATTACGATTACGATTACATTGGAAAAGTAATCACGATTACTCACGATTACATTTATTTTGCATCTTAGTAGTTATATTTGAAGACAATACATGGATTGCGCTGAAAAGGCCTAACGAGATAACATATTTCTTAAAAACAGCCGCGACATTTGCTTGTTACGTCACAATGCACATATTGCCCATTTTATAAAGGACGATTTATCGCACCCAATGATTTGCATTATTGCCAGGTCCACAACTGCTGCACCTTAAATTCTCCAATAGGGTGGGGAGCGTGCTCGGAGGCGACTCAAGAGTATTTCGTGAACCAACATAAATTATAGCGTATCCTCGACAGATTTCATTAACTTGAAAATTCTCTTTGAGCTTTGCCATTTAAATGTCTCTAGATAGCTTGATTTCGAAATGCAAACGTCTCCCCTCAAGAAATAAAGGATGCATAACTCATAGTAATAGGCATTATGGTGCCAGTCAATACCGCGCCCCGACACACCAAAATACATATGCAGTTTAGGCCAACATGCGACTCTACGAAGTGTGCTATCAAAGAAAGACGTTGGTGGAAATTTGGGGTATGTGTCCATTGTCGATAGCCGCGCTGGGTGGGCGTGACTAACAGTCCGGTCCTTCCAATCTGAGCCCACGATGCAAATGCCACGCAGGCACCCACAGAGCATTAGTCATGACAATTTGTGTGTGCGTCTCACGAAAGTTTTTCTTCTAGTCTGCTAAGTTTGGGCCACTACAATATCTTTTGTCTATATAACAGACCGGAGGTCACGAATTAACAACATGCACTACAGTAATTATTGCAAGATACCAGATGTTATAATTATGGATTACGCGCCCCCTGCTCTTCAGGTAAGTCTGACCATCGGAGGCTGAGATAGGAATAAAAATGTAATATAATGCAATTACCGATGTTACTGACGAAATTAAATCTTCAAGTTACAAATTGACTACCCTTTGGGGGCCCAAGACCAACGTTTGGAGAGGAGGACGATTTTGCTGTTTTGATCCTGATTCTAGCTACAACCCACGCTAACATGGTATATAAGCCGATGGCTATGGCGGCAGGTCCAAATCTTCAGTAAAGAATTGTGAAATAGCAATTGACGCCCGTTTTGAGTAGAATAATATGAGAATAAGAGCAGGTGAAAATAAAATTCTGCCTTCAACTTAATACAGATAATGTAATGCAAGCTGTCATTACGAGAAACGGCAAGAAAACGGCGTGGTTATGATATGTATCAGCAACTGTTGATTTTTAATGCTTTGTTGTGGAAACCGTAATATTTTATTTGATGAGTACAAAATTTCAAATCTTTGTCTGGTGTACGTTCGTACCAGCACATAGGCCTACTGCTCGCCAAGCAGCAACGGTCAAATTGCGTTCAACTAAGCATAACCAAACATCAATACAAAAGTTGCTATTTTAAACTAGGCAGAGAAGTGACTAATTATCCTGCAGCGAGGTAGTGGCGTCTGAAATATATTGATAACCCGATATACTGAACGGTGGGTGTTTTACAATCACACTAATGTACATCGACTATCTATTTACTATAAGTGTGGAATGTGGATACTTCTTACGCAAAGACGAGCACAGCTAATAAGCTACTTCTGACGTAATAATGAGCAATGGCATTTGAAAATCAGACGTTTGTGACTCAATAACTGGTATAATATCTCTTGCTTGTTAACGAATGTTCAGTTTATGTCACAGTCGTCGTACAAATAAAAAGTAATCGTTCTTTCACAAAGAAATCGATTAAATATGCGAAGTAGTCGATTACGATTACGATTACTTCGACATTTTTTCAAATGTAATCGATTGCGATTACGATTACTTGAAAATGCTGTAATCGTCGTAATCGATTACGATTACTAATCGCGATTACCCCATGTCTGGTGTCAATCATCATCAAATCTCTGCATTTATTGGAAAAGTCCCGTATCCCGATAATCATCACGTCTCTGCATGCGGTATAATTACTCAGTTTTGATGTAGTCTATCCGCGCACACATGTAATAATCGACATGGCCGAATCAAGCACCTGACCGAATCTTACCGTAAGATAGATAAGAATAAGAGATGCTAAGAGATGCTCCCAGACGTCATTGCACCATCACAATACCAAACTCACATACAATGCAACATTCGAAGCTTATTTTGGGGAGTTCCAGGACCACGAACAGAATGAATTTATATTTTCGCAATCAGTACCGCGGTAACTTTCGATTGATACTCGTTTTATAAAATTTAGGCTGATGCAGGACAAGCCGGGCAAAAATTACCGTCAAATTGCCTTCGACCGAATGGAAAGTGTGACGTACACCAATTTCACTAAGCCGTGAGATTTGCCTGTGACCACACCATATAGGACACCATGGTTTGTTGCGTCCATGGTTGTACCAAGTCACGGCATTCCGAATCACAAAAGCCCTTCTCTGTTTGTAACGTTTGACGTGACGAGTACGAGTAATTCTACAGAGGGTCGCGCTCAAGTCCAAATCACAATTTTCAGTCATGAATCATCAACGGGTCATGTTTTACCATATTAAGCAAGTAATCTCACGTAATAGTTGATCTTCCACTGAGTGGTAACTGAGTGGAAACTGATGTATTAGTGTGAAGTTTGATGAGTAGTTTCAGGCTTCTGGAGTAGTTTAAGAGCGAATTTTAAGGTCTCAAAAATTGGTAGTAAATATTGTCGAATACTTCGAAATCCAAAATGACGTCGTGGGCTGCGCAAAATGGTCTCGCGGGCCGCGTGTTTGAGACCTCTGACTTAAAGTCTATTGACAAACGGGGATTATTTAACACAGGGATGGTGTGAACGTGAGGTACAGGTTCGCTTTATTTGTAAGAACCTTGTATATTTGGAGGTTGACCTTGGCAAACGCACATTTGGTAGGTTCTGCACTGTGAGCCATTCCCATATGCTACAATGTTTAATTGAAATTCTTCGCATTTTAACGCAATGTTGGGATCAAGTCATTACCTTCGAGTCACGAGTCATTTCGAGTCATTGCACATTTTGACTCAAGTCAAGTCAAGTCATTCGATTTTTAGAGGTGTCAAGTCACGAGTCAAGTCGAGTCAAGTGAAGTCACGAGTCAAGTCGCAATTCAAGTCAAGTTGCCTTTTTGAAGAATAAGGCATGATTACGTCATTGCATTTTGCTAGCTGTCTGAATAATGCAGATTAAGTGGTCATTGATTTTGAACCAGTGAACGAATATATACTTAAATTTACATGCATGAAGGCGCGGTATCGCTGCTGTATTGCTTACATATACGTAGCACTGCTAAACTACGAAAGTAATTGCACAGCTTCAGTTTATAGCTACCGGCCAAAATAGAGAAACGAATTGATAAGATGCACTACATTACCCATTTACAAATTGATATGATACAATGCGAGCCTACGCCAATGTTTGAGGACCATATAAGCCAGAGGTCTAAAACACGCGGCCCGCGGGCCGCATGCGGCCCGCGACGACATTTTGGATTTTTATTAATTTGACAATATATAAGTGTCACATATATCTTTTCAGGTTATAAAGTGAATATTCCCTCTTAAATTACCCCGAAAGCCTGAAACTATTCATCAAACATCACATCAGTATCACATCAATTGCAAACGGTGCCGCAGTGGAAGATTCACTATTTCGCCACATTTCCAATTCATTTTGACAAAACCTGACCCTTAGACGATTCGTGACTGAAATTTGTGATTTGGACTTGGACGCGACCTTTTTTAGAATTACTCGGATTCGGGCTAACTCGATGGCGAAATGAAAATGACTCGAGTGGACTCGAAATACCGTGAATTTGTTAGAACCATGGACGCAACAAACTAGTCGCGTCAAGGGGAATAGCAATAGATCAGAAGGTCACAGATTGGTATTTTGCTAACTAAGCAAGTAGTTTTGGCAACCATTGGCAATCTGTTAGTTACATCTTTGGTCGCTAAACCATATTATTAGGGTCACTCAAAGGTTCCGATAGTACCGTAGTGGTACGCTCCAACGATGTAACAACAATGGGTGTTCGACGTTCCGACATTTCAATCACAGCAATATATTTATATCATATTTATATTTTTCCTGCTCCTATTATGGAAGATATTTGGCCATGAGATTAATAGCCTACTTATCAGAAGTATACCCGAATCCTGGATTGGAATTACAATGATCAACCCAAAAATGTTTTGATATCAGATCAGTCTCTATTATCAATCTGTTAAATTCAAAATATTCACAGTTATAGCTGCAAAATTATAACCCGGTAGCTTTTATGATGGCATCATACGTTTGTCCGTTCATATGGTGTCTATATCTTATAATTAATATATATTATGTTTAATCATTGAGTTGAGTACAGCAACAATTCTATTCAAATAGTTTTAAATGTGATGATTCTTTTCGTGTCATGCCTAAATTGATACATTTTGACGATGTGTGTTTACTGTCAGTCTGGTGGATCGGCTCACTTTCAATAGGACAATTCATTCCCGCCAAATAAGGCCTACTTGGAAAGACATAGAATACCCCTATAAATGATGCGGCCCGCGGCGTCGTCAGAACTGGAAAACTGGCCCGCGAGCACATTTGAGTTTGAGACCTCTGATATAAACTATATTCGAACTCGATTTCAATAAAACAAGAGGTTTGGTTAAGGTAAGAATAGAAAATATACATAGACATTTTGTTATTGAAATACTTCACTATACTATAGTTTACAACAACGTATGCTGTAAGTCTGGATTACTTCGTTTGCGGTCAATTTATTTGTGAGAGAACAGTGAAGGCTTAGTAAAACGCATGATCACTGAATGATTGGTTGCTCTCACGGGTTATACCAGCGGTTCGCAAACAATCCGAACATATGCAAGATACAATGATTTTTATCGACATCGATTACTTGATGACTTGAAATTGAATCGTGAATTTTGCTCCGAGTCACGATGAGTCAATCCACGTTTCTGATACGCATAGTGAAGTCAAGTCAAGTCAAGTCATTTTAGCCAAGTGACTCGAGTCAAGTCTAGTCATATGAAAAAGATGACTCACGTCTGACTCGAGTCAAGTCATGACTCGAGTCATCCCAACACTGTGTCAACGCCGGACCACTCTATGCGAGGCGCTAGCAGCTTATAAAAATCATCACTAATCGAGCATGCACCCTTGCTAATCTCAAAAATTTTGCATGCGCCCTCACAGAATTTTAATTGAAAAAATCAGATTTCCGTTCGTGAATACTTAATGCTGTGAGCCTGGTCCGCAATCACACAACATCATGGAAAAATACACTAGGCTACTATATCAGTAATCAGCGAATGATACTTATTTAACCAATCAATGAAACTGAAATAAAATCAAGCAGACGTACGTGATCCATCTTGATTTGACATATTCGATTTGAAATACAGGGTTGAATTAGCAATATGATGTCGCGTGACGTCATATCCACACATTCGCGTTCACACAGAACCTAACGAAAATTTTCGCGTACACATCAACCTCAACTTTCCAGGGGTACGCGCCATCCTGGAAAGTACGCATCAAAATAATCTGGACTTTTAACGTAACTGATTGCTATAATCTATTCGTATCTTTACAATAAACGGTGTAGGTGTACCTAGATAAACTATACTTATATCTATAGCACATATGCAATGCGCTAGTTAATAGCCCTTTCACGAAATGCGAATACGACAATAGTAGACGCCGGCTATTGAATGAATGGTGACACCTGACACGCGAGAAATACAACAATGGATGCACGCTTAGGTGACGCTGCCAACTATTGTTCATTCCGTCGCTATCAGAGATGAGCGGATTTGAAATTTCTATGTCTTAATCCAATCCAAATCCGAACCTTCAAATCCAAATCCAAATCCTAATCCATAATTTTTTCATATTAAAGTCCATGTCCAATCCTAATCCGATTCCAACTGGAAATTCAGAAAAAATACTAATTTATGCAATGGAGTGATTCGAAAATTTTCTTTCACAACCAACGATTCACTTGATTCAAGATAACTTAGTAACCATAAGTACATTAATAACTGATCTGAATAAAGTTTGTCGCCATTCGCCACACGACATTTCAATCTCCCTGAAGATAGGTAAATCCAATCCAAATCCTAATCCGTTCCAAAAAAAATGTCTAATCCAAATCCAATCCAAATCCGACAAAATTTCACAAATCCTGTTTTTTCAAAACCTAATCCTAATCCATGCTCATCTCTGGTCGCTATCGGAGATTGAGAGAGAAATGAACAACTAAACATTATCGAGTCACATACGCAATGAGATACACTTACACTATTAGTATCAATATCAAAATATAATATGGCGATATTGTGGCATTGGATCAGTACAAACAAATCCTTGCACTCTTAACTTCGTGAGATACAATTTTACAGTACAGTATTCGTCAAAGACTTTCACATACTTGAAGAGACTCTGTGGGGTACAGAACTTTAATATACATTTTAATAATATATTCATAGTGAAAATATATTAAAACCCGAAGCTTTTCGAGCTGACACTTTTCAAGGGCAATCGTCAGCAAATGAAGAATTTCAAAAACATGCATCTAGCTACATTGCATACAACCAATTATGACGTCATAGAAACAAACAACATGAAATACAGGCAAACCGCGAGCGCAGCTATTGGCCAATTTTCAGATTCACTAAAAATTCCTTCTGCTGACACAAGCGCGGTCGGTGGATTTTAATATAAGTCGATTCCAGTGCGGACAGATGGAAATTAGTGCGGCCTCTGCCTAATATAGAAAATCTTTCATCGCAATAGTTTTTAGCGCAAGTTGCATTCTCAGCCAAATGCTTGCCGATGGCAGAGTTCATAGCCATGGCCTGATTACGTTCTAGTAATCGCAGATCAGTTACGGCTGCGTCTTCGCGAGAGTCCAGTGTGCGTGATCTAATAACGCTCGGAACATGTTGTTAGATGCGTTCCTGCAAACGCTGAGTTGTTCTTCCCACGTACCGACAATCACAGTGGCACTTGAAATCATAGACTATATTGCTTTGTTGAGAAGCAGGAAGAACATCTTTGCGCGTTGCGGGAAGCAATTGTTTGGTGGTAAACACAACATTAGTTTTTACGTTATCGTAACAACGATTTACAGCAGAAATCAATTGCTTTTCAAACCGGGAAGAGATGGGGCCCAGCCACGGTAAATGTATATATACATTTTCCTCAGACCGTGTGTTCGTGTTTTGTGATTTGTTGGGATTGAAATTCCTGAGTTTTCTGTCAACAGAACTCTTGATGATGTGTTCGGGGTACCCGTTATCCATTAGAATTTTGCGGATATATTCTAGCTCCGCGTTTAATTTTTCCTCCGAACAAATCATCAAGGCTCTGTGCACCAACGTGCCAATCAAATTTAGTTTACGGCGATTTAGGCTAAAAGAATTCCAGCGTATATAATGCCCTGTAAACGTTGGCTTTTTGTAAATCGAAGTGACAAAGCTAATACCCCGTTTTTCCACTAGAACGTCTAAGAATGGTAACGAGTTAGCACGCTCTTTTTCAAATGTGAATTTTAAAGACGAGTGTAGAGAATTCAAGTTATCAAAAAAGTCATCGAACTCCGTCTCATTTTGACGGATAACGAAAGTGTCGTCGACATAGCGACGGTACATGAATGGAGGCTTGGTTTCATCTGCCGCGAAAAGTCTGTTTTCATGGAATCCCACAAATATATTGGCTAAAATCGGGCCAAGAGGGCTACCCATAGCTACACCGTCGGTTTGCATGTAGATGGTATCGTTAAAACTCAACTCAACAGAGCAAGTAGCCGTATTAAGAAGTTCAACGAACACTTTACGCGAGAAGGAAGGTGGTGCTAAATCACCACCACCATATAGCGCGTCCGCACAGATATCAATGGTCTCCTTCAGCGGCACGTTCGTGAAGAGGCTAACGATCTCATATGAACCGAGAAACATATTCGAGTTTGGAAGGTCGGTTGTTTTCATCTCGTGCGCGAATGTAAACGAATCAGCGACGCAATGCGAATCATACATGGAACGCACTGGCTCCAAAATACCGATAAGCTACTTCGCGAGCTTGTGCTGCACCGATCCAATCATAGAAAGAATTGGTCGAACGGGCACGTTGGTTTTATGAGTTTTCGGCAGTCCGTACATAAGACTCTTTGGGGTACAGAACTTTAATATACATTTTAATAATATATTCATAGTGAAAATATATTAAAACCCGAAGCTTTTCGAGCTGACACTTTTCGAGGGCAATCGTCAGCAAATGAAGAGCTGTACGGACTGCCGAAAACTCATAAAACCAACGTGCCCGTTCGACCAATTCTTTCTATGATTGGATCGGCGCAGCACAAGCTCGCGAAGTGGCTTATCGGTATTTTGGAGCCAGTGCGTTCCATGTATGATTCGCATTGCGTCGCTGATTCGTTTACATTCTCGCACGAGATGAAAACAACCGACCTTCCAAACTCGAATACGTTTCTCGGTTCATATGATATCGTTAGCCTCTTCACGAACGTGCCGCTGAAGGAGACCATTGATATCTGTGCGGACGCGCTGTATGGTGGTGGTGATTTAGCACCACCTTCCTTCTCGCGTAAAGTGTTACGCTGGCCCCATCTCTTCCTGGTTTGAAAAGCAATTGATTTTTGCTGTAAATCGTTGTTACGATAACGTAAAAACTAATGTTGTGTTTACCACCAAACAATTGCTTCCCGCAACGCGCAAAGATGTTCTTCCTGCTTCTCAACAAAGCAATATAGTCTATGATTTCAAGTGCCACTGTGATTGTCGGTACGTGGGAAGAACAACTCAGCGCTTGCAGGAACGCATCAAACAACATGTTCCGAGCGTTATTAGATCACGCACACTGGACTCTCGCGAAGACGCAGCCGTAACTGATCTGCGATTACTAGAACGTAATCAGGCCATGGCTATGAACTCTGCCATCGGCAAGCATTTGGCTGAGAATGCAACTTGCGCTAAAAACTATTGCGATGAAAGATTTTCTATATTAGGCAGAGGCCGCACTAATTTCCATCAGTCCGCACTGGAATCGACTTATATTAAAATCCACCGACCGCGCTTGTGTCAGCAGAAGGAATTTTTAGTGAATCTGAAAATTGGCCACTAGCTGCGCTCGCGGTTTGCCTGTATTTCATGTTGTTTGTTTCTATGACGTCATAATTGGTTGTATGCAATGTAGCTAGATGCATGTTTTTGAAATTCTTCATTTGCTGACGATTGCCCTTGAAAAGTGTCAGCTCGAAAAGCTTCGGGTTTTAATATATTTTCACTATGAATATATTATTAAAATGTATATTAAACTTTCACATACTTGATATCATCCGATATATTCTACTAAGAAACAGAAGCACTAAGCAGCATCCACGTGACTCAATATGAATGCAATGGATTATAGTTGTGAAGTGCACAGGGCCGTAACTGCGGCAGCCCATGCCCCTAGTTAGGAGGGGCAAGCTCAATGGGGCCTAAAATAAGATCGTCTATTAGCATTAGGTATAAAATATTTTTTCGGAAATTCGTGCAACTTAAAAAAAAAATTCGCGCCAATAGAGATTCAAAGCTGCCAAATATCGTTTTATTGGATGCTTCTCTAAGAAAAAATACGCGCGATTAATATAAATTGGTATTTCTGCGTCGGTCATTACCGAAACACAACTCACCAAGACACAAGTTTTTATGCCATGCAACATGCGAGCTCAAAAAGTGTGCCAGATTGAACATCAGCGAGAAAAACTGGGCCGAAAAGGGCTGCCCTTAATGCTGACCGAAAACTTCGATGTATTTACATATACATACAGGACCGTAACTGCTGCACCCCAAACCTCCAAATTAGGGGGGTGGACGAGTTCAAGGGAGCCCAAAATTATTTCGTGAATTAGCATAAATTATGGACTATATTATTTGAAAATTTAGGCAACTTTCTAAAATCTTCTCGCGCTTTGCGCTATTTCCAATTACGAAATGTCTTTATTATTTGGGACTCTTTCCCAATCAAAAAACGCGCAACATTTATATAAATGGCCATTACCGCAACACGACGCCCAAGACATATAAATATTTAGGACATATTCGATGCAACTCCAAGAAGTGTGCCAGAGCGATCGGCAGCGCTAAAACCTTGGCCGAAAAGGACTGCTCAGTGCCCATACGCTGACCGAAAACTTCGTTATATAGGCCCATACAAAATAATATAGGTTTAATTTTCCATAGGCGCCTAAACGACTGGCGCCGAATGTTACTGTCTTGTCAATCTGAATCTAGGAAGACGAATACCATCTCGGAGGGGAAAATTCAGGGATATCTAGAACTAGATATCCCTGGGAAAATTATATGCCAGTAAAGAAATACCAATTTGAAATAGTGTGCTGTGTCTTTTAGTTTGGTACGTTTGAGCGATTCTCTATTTTTTGCTATAGCATATACCAGTGTTGGGATGACTCGAGTCATGACTTGACTCGAGTCAGACTCGAGTCACCTTTTTCGTATGACTTGACTTGACTCGAGTCACTTTGCTAAAATGACTTGACTTGACTTGACTCGTCGTATCAGAAATATGGATTGACTCGTGACTCGGAGCAAAATTCACGAGTCAATTTCAAGTCATCGAATAATCAATGTCGATAGAAATCACTGTATCTTGCATATGTTCGGATTGTTCGCGAAACACTGATGTAATCCTTGAGAGAGACCAATCATTCAATAATCGTGCGTTTTACTGAGCCTCCATTGTTCTCTCACAAATAAATTGACCACAAACGAATTGATCGAAGCTTTCAGCTTACTTTGTCGAAAACTAGTAGTAAAGTGATTTAATAAAAAATTTCTATTTCTACTCCACGTTCTTACCTCACCCAAACCTGTTGTTTTATTAAAATTGAAATCGAATATAGTTTACACTCCTCAACCATTGGCGCAGACTCGAAGTGTATCATATCAATATGTATAAATGGGTAATGTATTGCATCTCATCAATTCGTTTCTCAGTGGCGGCTCGTCCTATAGGGCAACTGGGGCATTGCCCCACCTAAAATTCTGTTCAATAACAATTCAACCATTTATAGACGCACAGCAATCAATATATACCGAGATCACAGCGAAACCCGCGTTCTTCATGTGCTTTCGCTTGCAAACGCCCATACATAGCGAAGTCTCTGCGAAAATCGAATTCTCTTCTGTGTTTTCGCTTTGTGAATGCCTAGCCGGGGCTTGCCCCGGTAGCGCTCATAACAAGCTTTCACTATCTATTCTCTCAAAGCCGCGCACAATAAAGAAACGGTGATTTACTCTCTCCTATTCGTAAAATGGCCGAGCAACCGGGGCAAATATGCCTACTCGCCCTTAAGGTGTGATGTAACAATCGTATCTATATCTGAACTCGGTTACCGTAATATGCGTAGAGTCGACCTTTGCTGGTATAGGTCGATTTTGACGGTGTTTCGCACCATGATAATTCTTGAAACTTGGTATGATATGTCGTGAAGGTAGTATTTAACACTGCTCCAAGTTTCAGGCTTGCTACTTAAAGATAATTGTAGTAATTCCGTTTCGGAAGTTCAGTGTGTGCTGATCTATCATGTACATAGTACAGCAAACAGATTTTACTCAAAAGCCGGTATTGGTCTCCATTGATTTTGACGATGTTCCATACCGAGATCGGTCATGACATTTGGCACGGTAAGTGTTAGTATCGACCGCTGTAACAAGTTTTAAGTTTGTCACTGAACTATGTGGGTGGTAATTTCGTTTCCAAAGTCGAGTAAGAGCTGACTCTTCATTTATCGCCAACAAATTTACGCAAAAGCCGTTATTGGTCTCTATTGATTTTAACGATGTTCCATACCTAGATCTGTCATGAGCTTTCACACGGTATGTCTTGATTTTAGTATCGAACGCGGTGCCAAGTCTTAAAGTTGACACTCAATGATTGAGGCAGTTATTTCGTTTTCGAGGTCGAGTATGGTAGAGATGCGCGCTGATCTGATACTTAGCCTACCTACGTCATTGCGGATCTCACGCAAAAGCCGGTGTCGGTCTGTGCTAATCTGTAGTCTGCGTTCCATAACGAGATCGGTGATGATATTTCCAATGGTATATCTCGATGATCGCATGAAACAGCTAACCAAGATTCTCGGTTTGCATTCAAATATTCATATAATTTCATGTTCGCCAATGTCCATTTCACTGTGAAATTGTGGCCTTCAAACCATTTGCTTACAATCCCCTGTCAATTGCGATAGCTATTTCATTTTCGATGTCGGCTAACAGCTGATCATTCGATCAGCCTATTCCTCGATCTATTTTACTCAAAGTTCGGTGTTCGTCTGTTTGCATTGATTTTGACAGTGTACCATACCGGAATGGGTTATGAGATTGCGTATGCTACTTCTCGATGATTTCTTGTAACAGTATACTAAGTTACGGCTTTTATTCATGTATTTATATATTAGTATATTTTCCAACGGCGATTTCGCAGCAGACTTATAGACAGTAAGCCGTATGTGTTGTGTCACAGTCTCCAGTTTCAAGGCCAAAATGTCCTACGTTGTTCCGAGACCGAAGTTCCGAGGCTGCTGTCCTTAGTTCTTCAAAGACCATTCAAATTGATGTTCTGGATTCAATATGACAGGCCCAATCTATGAGATAACAATTGCGTATGTGTCCGAACTCGTTGACCTTTCCAGTTAGGCTTACGCAATCTCTCGAGTTCTAGTCATTGGAATTAGTAAGGTCAAGTCAAGTGCGAACATGAATCGTATTGAATCTTTATTCCGTACGTAGTTTACGCAGTTGCCTTTAGAGCGAAAATGAGAGGTCTAGAAGTTGTCCAGTCTATTGATCCAATCGTACGCCGGGTGCCTCCGCTTTGGTTGCCTATTATCACCTGGTCGTAACCAGAGATGGCCAAAGTCCGGTTCAGGAGCCGGAGCAGGATTTCAATGTTTTTTTACCTGGCCGGACTGGATCCGGATTTCGAATTTGGGGTGACGGTCGGATTTTAGGGTCTATCGATTTGCGTAATCTATAACTCTACCATGAAATCAAAACGCATGCTACTAAGGATGACCTGATACTTGATTCGTGGCATAGGGACGATTCTTAGTTCACGTACATTTTGTAAAATAATCCTTTGATTAAAAATAAATGAATAAAACATTTGTTACCACACTTCAAGTCACGGCGGTCGCTGCAACGGCTTGTTGCAAGACACGCTGGTATAGTGCTTGATTGGAGTCGACGCTACAGCTTACAGTTCCTGTTGTACGCACTAGTCACTGACTAATGACCGCTCTGAGTATACTCTTGCAATCCTGATCACACACGCAGATCCAAGGAGCTTTCTTTACTAGCACAGAACAGCCAAATAGTAGTAATTAGTGGTCAGAAACTTGTAGATTTACCAGGTTCAATGATACTGCGGTTCAATAAGAAATAGAAAGAATAAATGAAGCGAAATGGAGCCAATTGTCTATCTTACGTCTGCCGCGCCAGCGCGCCCACCTCCATATGCGGGCTCTGAGAACACGTGCCTCGCAGATTGCCTGTACCCGTGTGTGCCGTCACGGTTTTGGTTTGCGTGCGGCCTACTTATGCTTTCGCGCATGACAGGCGTTTACATAACCAGAGATGGCCAAAGTCCGGTTCAGGAGCCGGAGCAGGATTTCAATGTTTTTTTACCTGGCCGGACTGGATCCGGATTTCGAATTTGGGGTGACGGTCGGATTTTAGGGTCTATCGATTTGCGTAATCTATAACTCTACCATGAAATCAAAACGCATGCTACTAAGGATGACCTGATACTTGATTCGTGGCATAGGGACGATTCTTAGTTCACGTACATTTTGTAAAATAATCCTTTGATTAAAAATAAATGAATAAAACATTTGTTACCACACTTCAAGTCACGGCTCACCGGCAAACCTCTCGCGGCACCTACGTTAAAATCACTGTTGTCGGGAAATTCATGTGACCATCATAAAGTTACTTTTTTACGTTGGAAAACGCCATTGTGACGTAATGTGGATAAAAGTCGCTCGCAGCCCTTGCCCCACCACCCGATATTGTCACGAGCCGCCACTGTCGTTTCTCTATTAACGCTGGCAACTATAAACTGATGGTATGCAATTACTTGCGCAGTTTAACAGTTCTACGTATATGCGAGCGATACAGCGTCTTATTTCGTATATTTAACTTTACATTCGTTCATCGGTGCAATGACCCCTCAATCTGTAATTCAGACAGCTAGCAATATGCAATGAGGTAATCATGCCACATACTTCGAAAATGCAACTTGACTTGAAATGTGACTTGACTCGTGACTTGACTTGACTTGACTCGACTTGACTCGAGTCACCTCCAAAAATCGAGTGACTTGACTTGACTCGAGTCACCTTCGAAAATCGATTGACTTGACTTGACTCGAGTCAAAATGTGCAATGACTCGAAATGACTCGTGACTCGAAGGTAGTGACTTGATCCCAACACTGGCATATACAAGAGGTCCCAAAATAACATCATATAACGAAGTCATACTAAGGGGTGCGCCCGCTCGAAGATGTTCAATTATTATTTACAGGACCTGCAGTTTCCAAGACAACCCGCTCAACTCTACCGGTGAATATGATTGCGTGAGCACAGAACACAAGACATTGATAGCAATATATATATGCAATCCCCGATCTTATTGACCGATTTCATCATGAATTATCGAAAACTTTTGCGCTCCGCCTGAACGAATGGTACAGCTAATTTCATGGCAAGAGGGAGTAACGTCATTGGGGAGGTCGGTTTATCACCCTATGGGAGCCCAAGGCCTAAGATTTTTGGGGTTTGACGAACTGCTGTTTCATTCCTGCCAACGCGTATACGCCTGAAGATGTTCAATTATTATTATCGAAGGGTCCTACCTTCTCAAACGCACATCACTCAGCTCTACTTGGTAAATCTCATCAGCTGAGCAGAGAGAGGATACAAATTGATAGCAATATATATGCAATTCCCGATGATATTGGCCGATTCAAGATTTAATTATTGAAATTTTTCGCGCTTGGCGCGTCTAGGCTAGAATAGCCGGCTCACTCAACGTAGATGACAAGTAGTGACAAAAAGCGGATACTCGAATGGTGTCTGGACGTCCAAATGTTCTCGTTTCTTAAGAATTTGTCCTCTTTTTTCCAAACTAAGTAATGAAATGCGATCAAAAATCGGACTCAGACGCATCAAACGGTAGAGTTGGCAAAATAATAAACGAAAGATATGACCCGTTGGGAGTATATTTGCGAGAGAGAGAAATCTGACAAAATGAACTTACTAATCAACACCGATATTGCAAGGCAAAAGCGGGTATTTCGGGAGTCGAATGGGGAAGCACAATACTACTATTCGAAGAAATTCCAAATCACCAGTTAACTTTTCCACTATGATAGCTTTAGGAATTATTGATTCTAGATTCACTTAGAAACTGGGCGAAGAAGCCGATATGTTACAGCAAATGACTTTAATTTAGAAATACCGCCTATTTCGAGTGTCAAAAATCTGCTTTAGTGCCTATTCGGAACAGTTACGCTCAAACAACTATACTCAAAATATGCCACTCCTCGACTAAATATAACATTCCAAACAACTTACTCCAAAACTTTCCAGGCGCTACTTTCTTCTTTTTCGCGTGTCTTTGACATCGTTATAGCTATTTGTAGATAGGCTTACCATACGTCCTCTATTAAGAGGATTTGTCCTCTTTTTTGACTTTTTTGAAAGTGTCCTCGGAGGACGCCCTTTTGTCCTCTTTTTTGAAAATTTATGTCAGATTTAGAGCAAATAGCGAGTGATAGAACGCAAATTAGCACAGAAGTGAAGCTCCGGCAGGTATTTCGGAGTGAAAAACGGTGAATTTAGCTTTGAGCGAAAAGATGACCTTTTTTTTAGTCATCCACCTGGCAATGTGGAAAGAAAAATGGTACTTTGAGCTCTGAGCGGAAGAGATGACCTTTTTTTTTTAGTCGACCAATCACAAAGTGGGAGAAATTTGAGAATTCTACTCCGGTTTTGCAAGTTGCAAATTTCTGAAAAAGTGTCCCGTTTAGATTTCCAAAATATGGTAAGCCTACTTATAGTGGACTCGAAACTAAAGACGTTATGCTTATTCTCGTCTACTAACGATGCATCATAGGTTGCACTCTAAACTAACGTAAGTTTCACACTAATGAATAGCAGCGGGGTCTGTGTTGCACCAAATCCACAAGTTTTATTTGTGATGATCGCGTTAAAATAATAAGATATCAGGCAGCGGTTCTAGTTTTCGAGTTCGGTTCAAATCAGATTTAACCATTCACACACTTTCCCAGTCAGAGTCACCATACGGACTGAACGATCTGTCGGAATCAACTTGTGAAAAGACGCCAGGCGTGATTTCATCATCAGAGTGGAAGCTGCTATCGTCCGTGCTGTTCACCTTTACCTAACCTTCACCTTCATCATCTTCGATCATCATGCTGAATTCATAGATCTGACACTCATGCACGGACGATTCTCCGGCATTCGGCGTTTCGATAACGGCACGTTACGGTCCCAATCGTCCAAAGCGAGAGCGCACACTTGTTGTTTCACAGAGATAGAACCCAACGGTTCGTAATTCGACGAGTCGAAAGTGCGGATAGATGACGTCAAACCTGGCCGCTCTTCGATGTCAATCTCCGTGGCGCACATAACACTCCAGTTACGATTGAATATCGATAGGCATTGATCGACAGCAGGCACCGACTAACTCAATTTAAAATCTCTCGTACCCAAACTTCAGTATTTATGATCACTTCAAAACCGTTCGGGTGGACCACTCCGATTACGGCATGGTTGAACATTATCAAATCTTTGTATAGGCAACGTCTGGAGCTTTCGGACATCCCAGAAACACCCGTCGCTTAGGACTAACCGGTCGTGGTACGAAAACGTGGCGCGATTTTTTTTGGTAGCAACACGACTGGTTGTCTTCTATATAGGTATCATCCCTCACGTCATTTCCGTAGGTGTTGATAGCAGTGCCGGTGTCGAGGTCGTAGATAATTGCTTGGGTTGAAACACTCGTGGCGACTAGTTTGTCTTGCACGGTCTTGGAAAATTCGACTTAATCAATACTGTCAAAAGTTACCTTTATGTTGAAAGTATTGTCCATTGCTAATAGAACGCAGTTGTGGGAGCACCAGTTGGATGATAGCGTCAGCACTACGTCTCCGTCGTACGAGGGTGCGGTGCTGATAACGGCCAAATCGAAAACTCCTGTCATGAAGTGATCTTCAAAGTTTGGCGCATTGGGGAATTGAGGATTTCCAGCACTGTCTCCGAGAATGAGCCCGCAATCGTCGTTGTGACTGAACGGTCCACAGACATGAAGCGCGAATTTCGATCCCTGGTTGGCCGAATCTCCCTGGCAGGTCTGAATTGCCGGTAAATCATTCTACATCTGCGCCGCATACCGCCCCATTCAGGATAAACCCCTGTCGACAGTTTCGTTTTTGGATGTTGATCGATGCTTCCATTTTGTTCATAGGCTTGGAGCAACGGCGGTGAGCGAATAGAGAAAACGGAGGTATAGGCACTACCAGTTTCCTACACTCGAATTGTTCGTGATTGCTGCATTCCTCGATGAGAGAACTGAGAGTAACACATCGCGCTACATGATTACTTTCACTGAATTCCTACTTTTCCGCAATAAAAACTTTTGCTTGTTTCCAATTTTCTCACATATTGATGCGTGCCAAAAAAGTTATCATCTTTATCTGGAAAAGTCCCAACCTCCAGTGTCCTGTATGGATCCGTCAAAAACAGACAAATCTAAATAATCAAGAGAAAGTCCGCATTATTATACCGCGTGCGAGTCTTCTGGCCAACATTACTTGTCATTATTGCCTTCCAGTCAGCGTCGAGTGTAATTGCTTTTCTCGTTACGATTCTTTTTCAAGAGTAACTTCACATTGTTGCAAAACTTGACGTGTAGCTGTTTCTTGTCTTTGCGGATGGACTTCAGGATAACTTCATGTAATTTGCTGCTCGAGACGTGAAGCTTTGGTAAGATTTCACGCACTAGACGGTTTTCGGCAGGCCCTACGAGCGCTTTACAAGCAAAGTAACGGGTTTTGTCTGCTGTACTTGCCGGCTTCGTGACACTTAACAAAGATAGCAGGGTGTGCATGCCGTGCGCCTGCCGAACGAGTTTCCACAATGTTTCTTTAACTTCACGTTTCTTGTTGTTATACCATGGTGCAGAGTGCATTTTCAAAGGTTCAGTGTCATCCCTGCTTTCAGTACCAGTAAATTCAGTACAATTTGCGATAACAGCAATGGTTGAATTTACAGAAACCCATCCGTGTAGGTGGCGTCGTTAATGTTAAGAAAAGTTTCAATCAAGTTTAGTACGACATTGAGTCCGATCACATCCACCCCAAAATCAGGGTAACATTCCGCATGTGTGATTTGACAACATCTCAGATTGCTGTCGAATTGTTTGCTTCCGTGTACGCTTAATTTTGTCTCATCTGCCGCCATCTCTTTCGCTATCTGAAAAACAAATGCTTCTGAATAAATAAATATCCTAGTTAATCAAACACGCCCGTAAACTATCCAGACTGTGAGCCGGACATAAACCGTTTGTGCATGTACATCAATAAAACTTACAAATGGAATTCGAATTTTTGCAGACAACTCAAAGTCTGATGCATTGAAGGGATTTATTCAAAAGTTGGACTATGGATTTATATTTCGCCAAGACAATTCTCCAATATCTTCAGTACACAATCTAATGTACGGCCACATATTAATTCAGAACACGAGTATTTAGGGGAATACTTGTATACACGATTGAAGTTTAGTTATGTATATGAAATCCGAGGAAGTGTCTAATTGTGATCAATCTAATACCCCGAAATATGATTCTGTTGATGTATTTTGATTTAAAATAGTCTTCAGCGTGTCGAGATAACAAGTAGATTGACTTTCTGCACTTTAAATACGACTGTTCCGATTTTTATCCAGCCCATAGAGCGAAAATATGAGATTTTAGTCGAAATAGCCGCATGGAATATCTCCAAAAATAGAGCCAATTTGAAAAAAACTAAACATTCTTACTTTGTCTGCCAAAAAACTATTTGTTGAATAGTGTAATTAATCTATATCACTGTGTATGAAAATGGATCGAGCATGGGATGACAGGATTATTCGCAACCCTCATTTTTAAAACGCTCACCCATTGCGACATCTACTTACCTGTCATGAAAGTCGGCGTCGAGTAGCTGCCAGGCATCTGTTTCTCGATACACTGAAATGAGAAATAATTTACAAAATATAAAATTCTTGTTAGTAAAAAATATATGCGCCGGCACAAAATCCAAATACTGTTACTAATTAGGATTTTAAATCCAAATCCAGAATTAATTTCGTATTAGAGGTTAGTAACTAATTACTTCTACTTTTTCATAGACTCAGGTAATATTGTCTACTTGCGCCGATTAATCAAGCGGTTTTAACTTTAGAACACTTCCATTCTTGCTTGTTGTAACAGTTGTTAGACTAAACCAGTGCTCTTCAACCTTTTTCGACGTGGTACACCCTTTTAACGTTTGCTCAAAACTCGTACACCCCTGTTCATTAGGGGTCTTCAAAAATGACTTTTTTCCTCAAATCGTACTGGCTACTTGATAAAATTGTTAGGTTACCTAACTTAAGCCTACACACCAAATTTGGTTCAATTCCAACCAGTAGCCGCATGGCTACGGAAGAAGAAAGTTTCTATTTATAATATAAAAATATATAACAAAAAATGTGAAATTTTTCTGTTCACCCCATGAAAGTATTTGGTTGTCTATAAAAATGATGTTTTTCAAATTTGGCTCAATTCCAACCAGTAGAAGCGGAGTTATTGCCGTCAAAAAATTTGGATTTGAATAAAATAGTCTTTGGTCACAGAGTCTATTCGCAGCCAGTTAGGTCGCCCGCCACGCAAATTGGAATTCATTTCGTGTCAGCCCCAAAACAGCATGACATTACGAACGATAATCAACCTAAATGTAACAGTATTGGGGAGAGAGTAGGTAAAGCTACTGCTGCAGAAGCGGTAATTCTGATCAGCGATGATAGCAGGCGCACCAGCCTACTGCGTACCTGGCCTGCCTCACACCACACACACACACACAGTCGATAGTAGCACATGGGCTGCAAGAGATGTCAGTAACCTCAGATCGTATGTCGCTATACACAGTCTATTGTCGCTAATTTGCACACTAATAACAAAATACTAAATTGCAAATGTATGGTGAAATATTGGACATAAAATCGGCATTTTAAAACAAAAGGATTTCGATTTCAACATGGAAGCTGTTTCGACCCTGGCTGGCTACGTCACTTCATTTATGTGCATTGCGGTATTTATTAACTTCGGGTAGGAAGTACCGATTCAAGAAGTCTGAGCTATCGCGGCGGTTTCCTCAAAAATCACTAAAAGACAAATGACTAGCTGTTCAGTGAACACATGTTTGTTAACTGCATACTTTCCAACACTAAACGGAAACATTGGTCTATCGCCGACGGCTAAATGAATACGAGAAATATTTGCTTATGACATCACAATCAAGCGGTGTACAGTATTACACTTGAGGTTGAGATAACATCGTACCATATTGCTCATTAACCTGTGCGTCAACCTGTACTGACCCATAAACCGGTCTTTGTGATAGCTAGCCATCGGCTCATTGTAATTCGGATCTGGTACACCCCTGTACACCCCATCCGAGTGGTACACCCTTTGCAAATCCTGGTACACCCTAGGGTGTACGACAACCCCGGTTGAAGAGCACTGGACTAAACTAATTACTTTGTACATTTTGGATTTTAAAAAGTAGTTTCGAGACGGGTGTTCTGCACTTTCCCTCAGTGAAAGTTTCATAGGAGTCACGTGAAGTCGTGAAATAGTCCATGTATTGCGGTAACTGAATCTATTTTATAAGATTTTGCTCACTTGCGGTGTATTTAGTCATTTTTCATTACCCTCAACTAAATGTACTTTTTGTAACTGCTCACGTGAATACACCTCTGATCATCCACGAATTCGTGTTAGCAACTTTCAGAACCAATGAGTGTCAGTATGCTCATCCGGTGTCGCAAAAGATCCACGAAGTGTTTTCTCCTATGGTTACGAAAATATACGAATCCCCAAACTTTTTTGACTCATCGCCCTCTCAGTAAGATCTATATATCTTCACCACAGCCCGAAAAGCTGGGGTGTCATCAGCTGCGAAGTACTTCTACTTTTCTCTTGTGCTCAACTAGTTTATAGCGACTCGTTCACATACTTAAGTAGTTTTCATTTGAATATTACTTCTACGCCAGTTTTCTAATCTGAAACACTGATTTTGCATTTATGATTCGAAATTGATAGAATTCATAAACAAGTTCACAACCAGCAACGTATGGGAAATAATGCGTTGAACAATGACTCGCATTAAATATAGAATCTTGAATCACACGACTATTCATTACTACCGTTCGTTATCAGGTAGCCGTGGTAATGACGCTACGTCTTGCCATGTCATAGCCACAAAATTTCTAGTTGCGTTAGTAACGCATTTGGCATGTTACGTGAGATGAACATTTCATGCAAAAGGATCACACATATTTTTTATACCCAATATTTTAACACCTAGGCCTATACCTAATAATATACGTAAATATGTAACCAAACAACAACAACTCACATTCTAAAGCTTCCAACTCAGTATCGATATCATTTGCAATCTTCTGGGCTTTCTTTCATTCGTCTCCTTTCAACATGTCATCTTCATGGCCATATATCAATGTTACTTTCTTCGAAGTAGAATTGTTGACGAGAGACGAAATGTCATTGAGTGAAGCATAACATTCATCTTCGAATGAGCATCTGATATATTCGATCTGTTGCGGGATAAAATTACTATTAATATTGTGTATTATGCTTCTTGCTATTCGCAGCCTTTTCACCAGGGGCTATGATTTTTTACAAGGTACTTTAGATCAGGGGTGGCCAACCTTTTTGCTATTCACGACCACATCTCGATTACTCATGTCGCCTATACGGCCACATTCCAGGACATAGTCGCAATGGACTAAGTGGGTGACAAATATCCGGCCCAAGTCCAAATATCCGGCCCAAGTCCATTTCCGGTCAACTCCGGACTACTATATACACCGAAATCACGAATGCT
Source organism: Botryllus schlosseri (assembly GCF_051294905.1). NCBI lineage: Eukaryota > Metazoa > Chordata > Ascidiacea > Stolidobranchia > Styelidae > Botryllus > Botryllus schlosseri. The sequence goes on from NC_137236.1 coordinate 40,032,083, forward strand.
AATGTTGTGAGTAATTTCTGGGACCTGTTATAGTCGCACAAATCGCAAAACTTTTTCAGATGCTGGATTGAATTTTGTAATTAATATTAGTTGTTTCGCAAATCGCAAAAATTGAATCAAGTTTTCAGCTATACGGTCAATTCTTGCATAAAGAAAAACAAGAACATTTGTATTCATGCATATTGCCACAGTGTAAAGACCAGGCCCGCACAAGCTACCAATGTAGTTCAGTTGAAGGATAACTAAATACTGTTTTTAATGGTTCTAGTTCTAGTTGCTTATTTTCAAAGCGATGAATTCTAGTTCTTGTTCTTTAAAAAAGGATTAGTTGCAGAACAATTAGAAAACGCGAGGAATCGTTAGGTGTAATCAGTAGGGATTCTTTTTCACTACTCAAAATTATGTCAAAATTATAGCGTTATATCAAAAAATGAACTTTCTTTCTCTATTCTTGACAAGCTACTTAGTGAGGCATACACTTTCCACCCGATAATGTAGGAAAGTATCTTTCGTCGTAGTACAAATTATTTTAATTATTTCTACCATGATGCGTAACGTAACTACTGGAATTCTGCATAGAGCTAGATTTTGTTACAATTAAATTTTTACTAGTGAAAATTTGCCAGTTTTTGAGCGAAAAAGGTTTTTTTTCAGGTCAAACTACTTCGAAATGACAGACAGTTCCAACCCGAAATGAAGATAAGTAGTACAATTCTAACATTATGTGGAAAACGCCTAATTTGCGTACGATAGGTCAAATTTGGTCAAGATTAAAAAAGTGAAAATTCTGATTTTTAAGCTCAAAATCTTCCGTTTTTGAGGTAAAAAAATCGCCCTACTATCATACAGTTAACAAGTGCACCTACCTAGTACGATACGCTTCCAGTACCAAGGACATAAAATAGTCTCCGCGTATGTTAATAACCTTTCCAAATAAACCTGAAAAGAGGAAGAACCACGTTACTAATGACACCAATAATCTATCCAATAATCATTGGCAGCGTGCCAAGAAGCAAATAATACAATAAGGAACTGATTTGAAGTTGAAAATATATTAATAAAAACTGGGAATGGATTGGGATATCGACGCATTTATATTGATATATAGTTTTTCCGCCGATGACAATATTCGATGGTTAACTGGATCTTGACTGAGGAATATAAATAGAAGAATATTAGAGAAACTCATTCTAATATACTGGCGTGTCACTCATTCTTCATGAAGTAGCGGTGTGCTCATAATTTTACGGCCTGCTTGATAAAACTTTTAGGGGTTGCCCAAGAAAACGCTGCACAGCACACGGATTTTGGCTTAATCCAAACCTATAGAACCATTGCTATATAAGACAAAGTATTTATTAGAGATATTTAAAAAAAATCAATATGAAAATGTTTCAAATTTGGCTGACTACAATATGAAATTTGAAGGTTGTATGAAGAAACGATGCACAAAATAATTTGGCTCAATTTCAACCAGTAGAAGCAAAGTTATTTGAGTATGAAATTTTTGGATTTGTAAAAATTAATTATTTACTATGGATCTAGTCATCGTGAATACTACGTTTTGGAATCCAAAATTTTGACCATGAATAACTTCGCTCCTACTGGTTGGAATCGAGCCAAATTTGTTGTGTTCCGTTTTTTCAGACTACCTGACAATGTTGTGAGGCAGCCAGCAGGGTTGTAATGACTCAAGTCGTCACGATTTTCTGATGACTCGACTCGAGTCATATTCTCAAAACACGGAAATGACTCGATTTGGAATCGAGTAAATGCGCATCACTTTAACCAAGTCATATGGCTCGAGACTCACTGATCAGTCAACACAATGACTTGAACTCATAATACCATGACTCGGACTCGACCCAAAGCTAGCTGATTTGGAGTAGACTCGGTGTGAATTGAAAATGACTCGGCTTGACTCGAGTCCAAACTATAAAAGTGAGATTGACTTACGACTCGGAGCCTTGTGACTTGGTTACAACCCTGGTAGCCAGTAAAATATGAAAAAAATTTGGGGTTGTTTTCCCACAGCTTTCTTCTTATATAGCAATGCTTCCTGGGTTGAAATAGAGCCGAAATTGGATCTCAATTTCCATCAAGCAGCCAGTAAAATTGAAAAAAAAAATTGAACAGCCAAATCGCAGCATGTCTTAGAAATCAATACTACAAGAAATCGAGTAAAAATGGACGTCATTACTTCTACTTTTACTGCAGAAACGATTTTAATCACTTTTACGTGTTTCATAGTTTTACGAATGCAATTTTACCGGAAATCGATGACAAAACGAACCAACTTGATAACGTGTTCTGTCATGGGGAACGGGAAGTAAGGTAGAACAAACAAAGCAGTCTCCCGGGAATTACAGCTATTAGATCTGCTGTCGCATGATCAGAGGGCTGATAGAAACTTGAATAATATATTCATATCTAAATAAAACTGACACTCGCCAGGGGTGATCCTTATGATCTAGTAAAGATTTCAAAAGCAATTTGTAGCTTATATCATCAATCGTGGCGTCATATTTTGTGATACGATTGTTGATATCGAATTTTCCTTCTAATTCCTGCTAGTTGCTGACGATCACCCCTGATGAGTGTCAGCCGAAAACGTTTAGGTTCGTTTCAATATGATTATATTATTCAAGAAAAGAAATTCCTTACCAAATTAACTATTGCACATTACGCAGTCGATTGCACCGCGCTACGTAACGTCCTGATGAAGCGATAAATATGCCGATGCTCCGTCTCTCGCCTGTCGTAATCCGACGGCACACGATCGCGCTGCAATGGAGATTGAAAAAAATCGCGTGTTAAGTCTTGTTATCGTATTGATAAATCGAACCTTGGCAGGTTACTCGCAAACATTGTCTGTCGGGCATCAAAACACAGCGCAGACTTGGGGGCAACAAATTTTCAGATTTTCTAAATTAGATAGAATTATTGCTATACAGGAAAGTCTTTATCCGTATTTGACTCGAATTAGAATTATAGCCACACGTTTTTTCCCGAATTAGATCAGAATTATAGGTAATATCTTTTTCAAATCAGATTAGAATTACGATTGTAACTAGTTTTTTCTTCAAGTCACGTTAAAATTAAAATTGCATCTACAGTGAATTCCAAATTAGATTAAAATTAGAATTAGAATAATAGCTACATTTTTCCAAGTTGGATTAGTATTAGAATTATAGCTATTATATTTTTCTTCAAATCAGATTAGAATTAGGTTTAAAACTAGTTTATTTCCAAATAATGTTGGAATTATATTGCAGCTACAGTTTATTCCAAATTAGAATAAAATTAGAATAATAGCTATAGTTTTTTCAAATTAGACCGGAATTTCATTTTATAACTAGTTTTTTCTTCAAATTGAGTCCATTGAAATCAGAGTCCATTCTCATAAGTACGAGAATTGCAAATGTCAGTGCACAGAAAAATGGGCTCAATTTGCAGTGTATAGTTCTCTGTAAACCAGAAATTAGGCCAATATCACAATTAGATCATTGAAACCTCTTACATATCAGATTAGAATCAGATTGACGGTATCCGGCTTTAGAATTAAGTAGCTGTCCGAGTTTGCTGTTAACGATCTTGATGTGATGCAAAAAATTGTATCGTGATTACAGTTTGGCGGTGCTGGACCTAGCACAAGTCCTCAAATAATATTATGAACCAGGCACGTAGCCGGCCAAATAATAAGGAGGGCGTTTCGAAGCCAAAGGGAGGGGTGTCGAGTTTTTTCGGACTTACTAATATAGCATACTATATATCAACTCATTAGGGTTAAGTAGGTGCGTAAATGACGATTATACAATCTCCTCGTGTTGATGAATATACACGTATGATAAGCTTGTCGAGGAAACCGGAAGTGCTGTTAATTAGCGACTACCTGAAGCAATAAATACGTGCGCTTATTAATGAGTCGAACAGTTAGACACGTCTTTACGTAGCCTAGGTGACGAGTTGCGGAAGTCAAAATGTCCGAGCTTTTACGCAACATGTGCTACAACGACGCTAATTTCAGTTGCTTCAAACCTCTCCTCTTTTATAACTCAAGCCTTGACACACATTTTCTTATGGTTATGTTCAGGTATTAGCGGAAATCAATTACGCATGTACATGTTTGCGGAAGTTTGTTGTCATTCAGTTTTGGATGACTTTCTTTAATCACGGTTCCAAATCAGCATATACTTATAGCCATTGTCACCAAGCCATCGGGAGATAGGAGCCAAACCATACTAGGCCCGAGACGCAGTAGTTAGGCCAGCGATGGTATCTTCCGTACTAGGGCTATTGCAGATGCGACCGTGTAGGCCAGCGATAGTATAGTGCGCACCGGGCTTATTGCAGACGCGATTCTTCAACCCAGCGGAACTAGGCTGGTTGAAGACGCTATAAATCAGGCCAGCAACGATTGCCAAGCGCGTGGCGATCAAAGAGCTAATTTTGCAATCATCTCAGTGGGAGATAGCTTCACGTTACATTTGGCATGGACGAATCTCGCTAATTGGCCGCGCGCAACACTGATAATAAGATTTATTAAACTGCAACTGAATATTAGCGTCAGAACGGTTATCCCAAAAGGACGGCGCTTCATAACTAAGGGGTTTCGAGGTTTTCACCCCCGAAACCCTTACTCGGGCTACGGGCCGGCTATGAACTATTAAAAATCGAAATAATCTCACTGTCAAAGGATGCTTTTTTTCATCAAAAATTTCCATAGTCTTCTTTTCACTGTCCCATTTTTCGATGAGGTGATAAACAGCTAATGCCATGCTGTATAGACAGAAAATATGAATGGCAACATTATTGGGTAACGGAATTAGTTTCAACTCGTGCCTGATATTGCAAATTGACTATGGTTCACTTGAATCAAAATCTAGTGTTAATTCCAATTATTGGAGTCGCATAGCGAGAGATGAGTTTTGAGAGAACTGAATTATCGAGTCACAGTGTTGACAATCGGAAATCGATGACAAAACGAATCAGCTTGACAACGTGTCCTGTCATGGGGATCGGGAAGTAAGGTAGGGCAAACAAAGTAGTCTCCCGGGAATTACAACTATTATCATGTTATCGCATGATAAGCAGGCCAACAGAAATTTGAATATTATATTCATACTGAAATAAAACTGACACTCACCAGGGGTGATCCTTACGAACTAGTAGATTTTTCAAAACAAGTTTGTAGCATATATCAGCAATCGTGGTGTCATATTTAGCGATACAATTGTTGATGCACATGTTCTTTCCAATTCTCCGCTAGTTGCTGACGATTACCCCTGACGAGTGTCAGCCGAAAATGTTCAGGTTCATTTTAATATCAATATACTGTCAAAGAAATGAAAATCCTCACCAAAGTAACTACTGCACATTCCGCACCGCTCTAAATAACGTCCTGATGAAGCGAAAATATGACGATGCTCTGGCTCTCGCTTGTCGTATAATCTGACGGCACACGATCGCGCTGAAATGGAGATCGGAAAAAACACTGGTCGTAAGTCTTGTTATCGTATTAATGAATCAAACCTTGGCAGGTTATTCACAAAAATTGTCAGTCATCAAAATACAGCACAAACTTGGACAACATATATTCAGATTTTCTAAATTAAATAGAAATATTGCTGTACAGTGTTTATCCAAATTAGACTTGAATTAGAATTATGCCACACACAGGAGCGTAGCCAGGGAGTGGTTTCAGGGTTCGTCAACACAAGCAGATTCTATAATCGTCATTTACGCATGTACTTAACCCAAATGAATTGACGCTATATTAGTAAATTCGAAACAACTCCCTTTCATTTCAAAACCATCTTATTATTTATCGACTGGCTAAGCGCCTGGCCACACAGTTTATTGCAAATTAGATTGAAATTAGAATAATAGGTACACGGGTTTTTCCGAATTAGAATTATAGCAACAGGTTTTACAAATTATAGCAAACCACTAATTATGGCTGACAGTATTTTTTTTTAATTAGACTAGGATTAGGTGGTAGGGTTAGAAAAAATTAGGTTTATGAGCGCGCGGGAATGTTTTTTATGCTTGTACAACTCAAATACCCATCGGTCTGCTTACTACATTTTAAAGATTCTCTCCGCTATTGTGTATACAAGAATATACTTCTCTTAGTAACCAATTTCTCGTGAATTCCGAACCACATTGACGTGTGTTAACTTCTGGTATTAGGTGATAATATCATTTTCATGTCTGATAATGCCACTTGTCAAGGTGATACAAACGTAAGTTCAAGCTACTTTAATGTTAATTCATTCAATAAGCTTGTGTTTATCATGAAATTACTTGGATTATGCTGAGTTTCGCTATTAAAAAACACTGTAACATGATTGAATTAATCAAACACAGCGCAAATAATTACAAATCGCCTGCAGTAGGTATTCTTTTATGATATACGAAGGAGGATGACACGATTATCTTATAATACTCTAGTAATTCATTTATTTATCTTGTGTTAATTATGAAATCACTTGGCTCGCGCTGTAAATTACACTGCAACGTAAAAAGTTATTATATTTAATCTCATAAGTTAGAGCTAAATTTGAATTCGTTGGAAAAATAAGATTCAGTAGGCCTACTTGATTATCAAATTAGATTTACTTGAGTAAACGTGAGGAGTTATAAGTTATTCTACTGAAGTTTCTACGAGGTGAGGTCCTGTCAAAAACCACTAACTTGATTATTTCGGAATAGAATAGACGATCAACTTCATTCGTCAAGCGGCATAAGACCCCTCATACATACATACACAGTACACACTTACATTAGCTGATTGGGGCTGTCTATTCTTACGAGGATGCTTGGTAAAACGAGGAAAAAGCCTTGAACAGTAGTTGCGGACTTACTTGCACTAATTACTAGCTACATAATACAACAAGTTACCACTCGTTGATGTAACTGTCCTCATTTGTATGCATAGCCTACGAGAAATTGCTTACTGAGGGAGGTACTTTTTTGAAGATTGCAACAACATAGCCATATATGTATTTATCCCGTATACACAATATTTGTATAACACGATATTTGAAGGTGGAGATGAACTAACGAAATTTGGTGTCGTGGTAGATAATTTTAAACTGTCGTAACTTCGTATCGCTATGATGTCATATAACACTGTCCCAAGTCCCAGGACTATGACTGAAGAGCTCGTCGAATGAATATCGTTAGTCAAGATGATCAAACAGAACGAATAGAAGCTCACCGTAACATATACTGCTATTTGACAGACTTCAAATACAGCGAAAAGTAATTATGTAAGTCATACTACATGGGCAAGTGTACAAGTACATGTAGAATTAATAATAAATGAGATTTACTTGCTACACTCAAGTACAGGTTAAAGAAAAGATTTCCGAATGGGTGAATGAGCTAGTTTTTTATTCCAAATTTTGTCTAAAACTGAAACTGTCAAGAACTGATAAAGTACTCTAAAACCAAGTCACTTTTTACGTGGAGTGAGTCGATAGCGAAGTACTTGCACATTTTGGAGTACTCAAGTATAGGTTTGGCCTGCTTGCGCTATACTTAATCAAGTGATTAACTGTTTACACTGCATCTACTTCTATTTCAGAGTTGTCGGTTTTTCGAGCAAACTATACCTTCAATACTTACTTTTTACCTCACTCGGAAATCATCACTTCTTGTCCTTTACTAGGAATTTACTGCTACTAAAATGTTGAAATGTACTTCTTTTCAGTGGCCTTGGTGAGCGGTGTCAGTTTCATCTATATCCTACGATGCATTATCGCGCTGCAGAATGACTTACCGCAATAAAAATACCAAAAATACATCGAGAGTTTGCGAACTCTCACTGTGCAATATTTGAGTTTTACGAAGTAGGCTACCCTTCAAAGTGAGCCTATATGTTGGATATTATTCAAAACCTCATAAAATTACGCGTCGAGCGAGGAATCCTTCAAAATAAGATAGAAGTAGTCATTTCCGAGTAAGTAAAACGTTAGTACTCCAGATATATTTCTGCTTAATACTATAACTATCATGAAGTTGAAGCACTCCGATATCATAAGGACTTGAGAGTATTTGGTTCATGTAGGCAAAAAACCTACTTGGTATACTCTGAAAAAGTACGAGTACTTCTTTACTTAACAACTCCAAAGGTTAGCACAGTTTGTGGTATTTCGATTACCTGCTAATAAAATGTTGAAATGTAATGTACTTTTTTTCAGGGGTCTCGATGAATTGTACCAGTTTCATCTATTTCCTACAATGCATTTCGCTGTCCTGAATGACTTATCATCACCGTAAAAAAATAGTAAAAATATACCGAAAATTTGGGAAGTCCTACTATGCGATATTTGAGTTTTTCAATTTACATTTCGAAATTAGCCCAGTTGGATATCAACGAAAACCACGTAAAATTTCACTCCAAACGTTATGGCTTTAACTCGAGCAAATACGTATTCCGAATTTTATGAGTGAAATAACCTTCCTTATGTCAAATCTACATAGGGCAGAATAAATCGAAAAAACAATAAATGCGGAAGCCTATAGGCATCGAGATATAGCTCGGCGTCACACCGCGGTCCAATAGCGAGAGTGGAATAATATAGAAATCATACCGAACCATTGTAAAAGTGACGTTTCTTAGTTTACGCATATAAAATTTCACATTGTAAAAGTTAATATTGAAGGTCCATTTTTGTTTAATACTGAAACTGTCTTGAATTTGAAACAGGCCTATATCATAAACACTCGAGTAGTTGGTGCATGTAGGCAAAAAACCACTTGAGTATACTTTGAACTCACTTACTTACTTACTTTGAAATCTGTACTTTTACTTGTATTCGAGCGGAATTGCGCGATGTTGAGTGCCATCTGACGGCGTTTATCACACTGCTGGAAAATTAATGTTCAGTACTCGAGTATCAAATTAGATTTACTTGAGTGAACGTGAGGAGTTATAATAAGTGATTCTACTAAAGTTTCTATGTGGCGCGGTGCTGGTAAAACCACCAGTTTGATTATTTCGGAATATGGAATAGAAGACCAGCTTCTATCATCAAGCACCATAAGACCCATCATTCATACATACATACTTACATTATCTGCTTGGGGCTGTCTATCCTTATTAAGGTACTTGGTAAGAACGCGGTAAAGCCATTGAACAGCAGCAGTTGCGGGATTACTCGCACCAATTACTAGGTACATAATAACGCAAGTTAACACAAGTTGGTTCGATCCTTGGCTTACGTGCACCAATTACCAGCTACATAATACAACAACTTAACACTTGTAGAGCACGATATTTGCTCTTGGAGAACTAACGATAGTTTCGAAGTCTCACTTCGGGATATTAAAATATACGGTTTAATCAACATAACGACTTGACACTGGAAAAACGCTTTCACGTTATTCAATAACTCGATTCTCGAAACTTGTTGCTTGTGTGATTTACCACTGGTGTGCAAAGGGTTAGAAATGTTAGCAATATAGTTTCACATTCTATTTGTTTTGACGGAAGGGAAAATCATTCGATAACTCGACACTTCTCGTTAGTAAAGTAAATTGTTGTATAATATTTTCTAAAATACAAACTCGGACGAAATCATGAATTGTATAGGACTTACCTTAAACATATATTGTGCACATACAACTTTGTTACAAGAACTACGATATTCCTGTAAGTACGAGATCTGTGTTGGGTTATTTGAATATTAGGATACGTGAGCATTCATGTAAAAAGTTATCTTGATATCAAAACATTTTGTAGAGACTATATCATTCTTTAGTTTGAAAACGCGTCTATTCATTCTTCAGTTTCATAGTACGCGAATATCGAGTAAAGTCGATTACTCATTTATCAGCAGTAAATTTCTATTAAAGTACAAGAAGTGACGATGTCCGAGCGGCTAAACAAGTAAGTATTGACTTCTTCCGAGTACTCAAGTACGTTATTTGCGTACATGCAACAAATACTCTCAACTGTTTATGATATTGTACTGCTTCAAATCCGTTATAGTTGCAGAATTGAGCAGAAATAGACCTAGAATACTGACGTTTTACTTAGTCGGAAATAGGTACTTCCACCTTAATTCAAAGGATTTGTCGCTCGGAGCAAAATTCTACGAGGTTTTGGATAATACCCAACATGTAGGTTCACTTTGACGGGTAATTTGTAAAACTCAATTATCGTATAGTGATGGTTCGCGAATTCTCGATGTATTTGTGCTATTTTTCATTGCGATAAGTCATTCTGAAGTGTGAAAATGCATTGTACAATATAGATGAAACTGGGCCCGCTCATCAAGGCCAATGGAAAAGTACATTTCAACATTCTATTACCAGTAAATTTCTTCTGAAGTACATGAAGTGCTGATTTCCGAGCGAATAAAAAAGTAAGTATTGAATGTATTATTTGTCTGATAACTGAAAACTCTGAAATATAAATAGAAGTAGATGAAGTCTAAATAGATAATCACTTGATTAAGTATAGCGCAAGCAGGCGAAACCTATACTTGAGTACTCCAAATGTACAATTATTTCGATATGGAGAGGGTTTTGATAATATCCAATATGTAAGCTCACTTTGATGGATAATTCGCAAAAGTCAAATATTTCGCAGTGAGAGTTTGCAGATTCTCGATGTATTTTTGCTATTTTTCGTTGCGATAAGTCATTCTGCAGCGCGAAAATGCATGATAGGATATAGTTGAAACTGGCGCTGCTCATCGAGGGCATTGAAAAAGTACATTTTAACATTTTAGTATCAGTAAATTTTTAGTGCGCTGTAAATAGATAATCACTTGATTGAGTATATTGCTACCAAGGCCAAACCAATACTTGAGTACTCTAATATTAGGTCCATATACGCAATAAGCTACTTTAGTATTCTGATGGTTTGGGATGAAATGTAATTTTTCGTGCTTTTTTATTTTTTAATAAAATCAGTATTCGTTTTACAGAAACGTCGTGTAAAGGTAAAGTACTTGTACATTTCGGAGTACTCAAGTATAAGTTCTGGTTAGCTAAATTTCGATGTCATAGAAATACCACAAACTGTGCTACTTGCACTTCTTCAGGGTACTCAATTAGGTTTTTAGCTATATGCAACAAATACTTTCGGGTGTTTTTGATATTGGACTGCTCCAACTCCATGATAATTATAGTATTAGGCAGAAATGAACCTACAATACGAACGTTTTACTTACTCGGAAATGACTACTTTTACGTTAATTTATAAAACTCAAGTAAAGCTCACGAAATCCATAGTGTAAACGTCTCTAATGCGCTGAAAAAGGCAGAAAAAGTACTCAATACGCTAAATTTGAATCTAAAAATATTAAATTATTTTTTCATTAAAATTGGAGCTACTGTATATTATTTATCGCCTATATTTAAATTCGGTGTGCTAATGCGTTGAGGTTGAAGCTAAAACATCCTATTTCATGCGGTCAAGAAGACTAGCACCGCGTAGCCGAATTTAGCATACCGAAAAATATCTACTTTACAAAATTTTCATTTCTTTATGTCCATTAGAGTCGTGTTCATCCGACGAATTTGTCCGACTTACTTGCATGAATTACAAGCTACATAATACAACTAGTTAACACGCGTTGATGTAACGTTCCTCATTTGTATGCATAGCCTACGCGAAATTGGTTACCGAATTTTTCGATTAGTTTATATTCTGAATTTTATTTAAAACTGAAACTGTTAAGTACTACTAAAAGTGTTATAAAATGTGAAAAAGTGTACAAGTAGAATTAATATTATGTCATGAATAAGTAGTTTACAAATTCATACGATTTTTCTTGTTGCGTTCCGGGATAAAATGTAATTTTTCGCTCTTTTTTTCTTATTTTTTATTAAAATTAGTATTCATTTTACAAAAAACGTCGTGTTTTGACTTTTGAAAATGGAAGATGCGTGGGCTGGACTAACTTTTTACGTAGTTTGAAATCGCCACTTCTATACATTAATTATAAGTATTTGTCAGTCATCGCAGCACCGCTCATATTGCGCACCATCTATTTATTTCACGGATAACAAATTACTCCTGCTTTTATCAGAGGATACTTTCCTAGGGTTTGCCTACTAACAGTACTTATAGTTTTGATTAATGAAAAATATAGTGATTGAAAATAGATCACTGGATTATAGTTTACAGAAAACTCCACAATTCTATGTGACGTCCTTGCATGCCAACAACCTTCGAACTATTCGCCACATCATAAACACTTGAGTAGGCCTACATTTGATGCGTGTGGGGAAAACCTAGGTAAATTTTCATATGCATTTAGTTTCCGGCTCTGAAAGCAAGCTTGGTCTATGATCAATAGCAACTTTTGCGTAAACTCCGTTCTATTTCACTTCATACCTACACAATGTAGATAGTCTATTCGAATAATTCGATGTATAATTGAACTTTCCTCTGCATGATCATTAGGGCTTCTATTTTTTGTTGCAGGGCAACTTTGTTGTAGCCGAAAGCGGTATTATCTAGCAACAAGGTTTAAATGACTCGCCTCCGGCGTTTATTGACCGTATTACCCGTATTCTCGTCATGCAAAAATTATGCATGTATTAGTATGAAGCTCAGATGCAGCAAAGTGTGTGTGACTGCCTGTAAAAATGCTGCGAAGCAGCGACTCTAATTTCCCGGCTTATAGCAAACAACGACGCTGAAATTTTACTTCAGACGCAGCAAAGGGTGTGAGACCGCCTGTAAAAATTGCGCGAAGGTACATTTCTCGGCTTATAACAAATAACGACGCTGAAATTCTACTTCAGATGCAGTAAAGTTAATGCGTTTGGCTATATAAATTGCGCGAAGGTGCATTTCTCGGCTTATAGCGAATAACGACGCTGAAACTCTACTTCAGATACAGCAAATGCGGCAAAGTCTGCGCGAATAGCTGCATAAATTGCGAAAAGGTGCGACTCTAATTTTTCGGCTTTATTGCAAATACCGATGGGGCAGAATTGACGTCGGATCAACTCTTTGTACATTCCACAAGCGGGACCATTCAGAAATATCGAGCCACTCTGAAGCATGAAGGAGGTTTGGTCGTTACGTATACTCGCGACGGGATCGAGCATTATCAACCTCTGAATCCAGCTATTCACCCAGCGTAGTTGTTCCTAATCCCAACCTTCCGCTCGTATCGTATATACTACAAGTCAGTGATCGCTACATCAAACAAAACGGTCAGATCGAACGCAAGAACTCGGATCGCAGCGTCGGATGGTCAAAATCGCATTTTATATTAAGTAATTAGTGATGATGTGTAGAATTTTGATATATCATCATATAAAACCACACCTAGTTCAGCGTTGCTCATATTATCCGTGAAAATACAAAGTCCTAAATACACATAATAATAATATCTGGCGAATATAGCCTTGCATATACATCATAGTTTTTGGTTATCATGACAATAACTGGTTTCCGTTAGCGAAGTGTTATTGCAGATATAAATACGCACATAAACCAAATGAATTCAAATTCACATTCACAGAAATGTGTTATCTGAGAGCTCATATTATCCGCGAAAATATAAAGTCCTAAATACACATATTAAAAGGACTGAATCGTATGAAATGAGTGGACTTTTTACTATATTTGCTCCTAACATTATAGCAGCACCCGACGCAGCTTACATTATTATGTTATAAGACAAAATTATCGCCGAGCAATACCGATTTTGCGTAAGTTCCGTTATGCGTTTGACTACTTTACTACGGATTAATATTATGTTGATCGCGCGACATGTGCGTAGAATTTTAATACATCAGAAAAAAACCACGCATAGTTCAACGTGGATGAGTGTTGTCTGAGAGCTCATATTATCCGCGAAAATACACAGTCCTAAATACACATAATAGAATATCTTGCGAATATAGTCTTGCATAGACATCATAGTTTTCTGAATTTGCTCATAAATACACGAGGCAATAGTCTAGCGGTGAGCGATGAACATACAGTCCTAAATACACATAATAGAATATCTAAGGAAAGTATCATCTAACGTATAATGAATGTTATTTATTTCTCGGAAGCATGGACCGGGCATAGTCCAACGTTAATTATATTATGAGAGTGTTTACATTCTAAATAGCCTGAGGGGCGGGGCGCCAAACGATTCAACCTTCACTACTCATGTCCACCTTGTCACGATGGACGCAATTTTTAATAGAATATTGATTGTTTTTGCATCGTTTGTGGAATAGGATTTGCTAGTGGACAACTAAAATCACACAACTTCATTTGAAGAAATCGCTTTTCATTTTCGTAAATCAACTAGCTGCTTTTTCTGCGGGATTATTGCTCGATTTGTTAGGATGCCATATCTGATTTTCATTGTCACTAGTGCATATTGATCAGCTGTTAAAGAAGTTAAAACGTCTGTAAGTCGCGTATATTAGTCTTCAGGCCTTTTTCAAAATATTTATGAAGTTCTTCTTTTGCAACACCTTAAAAATTGTTCGCGGCACACCTGAGAATCTGTGGTGGCACACAGGAATTACTGGGCTACAGACTCAATACAAACTACTGTATTTTCAAAATGCGCAACTAGGACTAGACTACTCGCTTTACAAAACTCACAAACATAGAACACAAACTAGAACCCACAACCTTTGAAAATCCGCAACTAACCAAGTAAGTAGACTCAAGTCTAAAGCAACTCCTTAATTTTCATAATAGCCTAACGGTTTTGCACGCGAGTACTAGTTTAAAATGAGAGTTTCGACCCCCGAAAGCTATACCCAGTTATGCCACCGTTAGTAGTGATGACTCTGAGCTAGAAATGGCTGCAAGAACATCACGCAACAGAACAATGGTTGCGCAAAATAACAGCAGCTAGTTCACCGTCAAAGAACTAGATTGATAGTTTGTACAAGTCTGGTCGAGTCCAAGTCTACATGGATTGAATGTATGTTTGGCATCGGACAGAGTTTTATCGAGATGGCATTGATACATAAACAAGGAATCTGACGACCCACGACTGTGTTTGCGACTTTCTTCTTTTCAAAATCTGGAAAAAGAAATCATTTCCGCACGCCGATAACTAAAAAATATCGTTCTGCACTTACCTTTCACTTTGAACATGTGCAAAAAGATGGTTTCTGTTTGCAGGTGGTCGGAAGGGGGATGGTAAAAATCTTGCAAAAATATAAAGATAAATTCAATAACAATTTAAACAACAGCGAACGTACCACTTTACTATGTCACTACCTTCGAGTCAAAAGTCATTGCACATTTTGAATCGAGTCAAGTCACTAGTTTTTGGAGTTGACTCAAGTCAAGTCCAGTCAAGTCACCAGTCAAGTCAAGATTCAAGTTAAGTTGAATTTTAGAAGTATGAGTGATGATGCTAAGTGATTACATTTTGTTAACTGGTTGACAGTGTTGGGATGACTCGAGTCATGACTTGACTCGAGTCACCTTTTTCGTATGACTTGACTTGACTCGAGTCACTTTGCTAAAATGACCTGACTTGACTCGGCGTCTCATAAATGTGGATTGACTCGTGACTCGGAGCAAAATTCACGAGTCAATTTCGAGTCATCAAGAAATCGATATCGATAAAAATCATTGTATCTTGCTTCTTGCATATGTTCGGATTGTACGCGAAACGGTGGTGCAACCCATGAGAGCAACCAATCATTAAATGATCGTGCGTTTTACTGAGCCTCCGTTGTTCTCTCACAAATATATTGATCGCAAACTAAGGTTATATAGTCCTCAACCACAGGCGCAGGCTGGAATTGTATCATATCAATTTGTAAATAGGTAATGTATTGCATCATATCAATTTGTTTCTCTATTCTCTATTTTGGCTGGTAGGCCTAACTATAATGCGAGGTCATGCAATTACTTACGTAGTTAAGCATTTCTACGTATATGTGAGCAATAAAGCCCCTTCTTGCGTTTATATTCAACTCTATATTCGTTCATAGGGTCAGAATCAATAATCACTCAATCTGTATCTCAGAAAGCTAGCAAAATGCAATGTCGTAATCATGCCTCATACTTTGAAAAGGCAACTTGACTTGAATTGTGACTTGACTCGTGACTTGACTTGACTTGACTCGACTTGACTCAAGTCACCTCCAAAATTCGAGTGACTTGACTTGACTCGAGTCACCTTCGAAAATCGATTGACTTGACTTGACTCGAGTCAAAATGTGCAATGACTCGAAATGACTCGTGACTCGAAGGTAGTGACTTGATCCCAACACTGCTGGTTGAAGGGTAGATTTAATTGACCAATTATCTTGAATCAAATAACGAATACGGTATATATAAATTTAAATAGCCTATACAAGCAAAATGACGTTGTATAGATCAGTGGTTCTCAACCGCCGGTCCGCGGACCGGTGCCGGTCTGCGACGACATTCCTGCCGGTCCGCCAGGTAAATTACGACATTGCATTTTGCTAGCTGTCTGAGATACAGATTGAGTGGTTATTGATTCTGACCCTATGAACGAATATAGAGTTGAATATAAACGCAAGAAGGGGATTTATTGCTCACGTATCCGTAGAAATGCTTAACTACGTAAGTAATTGCATGACCTCGGATTATAGTTAGGCCTACCAGCCAAAATAGAGAACAGAGAAACGAATTGATATGATGCAATACATTACCTATTTACAAATTGATATGATACAATTCCAGCCTGCGCCTGTGGTTGAGGACTATATAACCTTAGTTTGCGATCAATATATTTGTGAGAGAACAACGGAGGCTCAGTAAAACGCACGATCATTTAATGATTGGTTGCTCTCATGGGTTGCACCACCGTTTCGCGTACAATCCGAACATATGCAAGAAGCAAGATACAATGATTTTTATCGATATCGATTTCTTGATGACTCGAAATTGACTCGTGAATTTTGCTCCGAGTCACGAGTCAATCCACATTTATGAGACGCCAAGTCAAGTCAGGTCATTTTAGCAAAGTGACTCGAGTCAAGTCAAGTCATACGAAAAAGGTGACTCGAGTCAAGTCATGACTCGAGTCATCCCAACACAGTCAACCAGTTGACTCGAAATGACTCGTGACTCGAAGGTAGTGACTTGATCCCAACACTGCTGGTTGAAGGGTAGATTTAATTGACCAATTATCTTGAATCAAATAACGAATACGGTATATATAAATTTAAATAGCCTATACAAGCAAAATGACGTTGTATAGATCAGTGAATTACAATTTTATACCTTAAATTCAAGATGCACTGTAAAAGGCTGGTCCATTGATCAAATATATAAAACATTAAATTTTAAACTGATTCAGAACTTCTTGAGGTAACACTAGGGCCGAAAACATGTTCGATTTGACATAAAGTTCAAGACGTGCCATTTGACGACATGCGAGCGACAAGTACTGAACAGGTACGAGCTGACTCATCGCTAAACAGCGCAGTTTGCGCGAGCATTCGTCTTCGATTCATTCATTCTGTGCAGGACCGTAACCGGGGCACCCCAAACCGCCTAATAGGAGAAGGGCCGAGCTTGAAAAGAACCCGAAATTATTTTGGAAATGAACATCAGGGTTGTATCCAAGTCATAAGGTTCCGGGTCACAAGTCAATCTCACTTTTTTAGTTTTGACTCGAGTCAATTCGAGTCATTTTCAATTCACCACCGAGTCAAGTCCGAGTCCAAGTCACTGAGTAGACTGTCGAGTCCGAGTCATAGTGTTTTGACTGCAGTCCGAGTCCAAGTCATTGTGTGCGGACTTTCCAGTTTCGAGTTAATGTCATGTGAGACCCAGTTTTCACAACTCTACCCGGTGATATCAAATGCTTCTCATTCATAATATCTTCATTTTCGTCACTTTTAACAGTTTCAGGTAGCATTTTCAAGTGCCAGTATGGACAGACGAAATAATATCAGCGTGATAACTTTACTATTCTTCGAAATTGCAATGAAATGCCCGTCTTGGTAGACCCAGTCTCGAGTCATATCACTCGGTCCGAGTCATGTGCAATGACTCGAGTACAAGTCGAGTCAATACACAACCATGATGAACATAAATCATAACGTATTTATTTGAAACTTTTCCCAACATTTTTCAATTTGTTTTCGCTCTTTGCGCGATTTAGTGACACTAAATGTTTTGCATCTTAAGTGCCCGTCTCCGAGAAATACGCATGATTTATAGAAATAGGCATTTGGGCGTCAGCCATTACCGCGCCATGACGTACCAATACAAAATAATGAAGATTAGGCTAACATGCGACTCCGAAAGGCGTGCCAAAAATACGGCAGCGAGAAAACCGATTCAGTCATGAATGGTGGTAAATTTGCGCTATTGACGCAATTGAGCTACTTAAACTCTTTGCTTACACTGAGTAGAATGAATGTGCCCAGAAAGGTGAAAACATCCTCCCAACTGTGGCTTTATCGCCCTGTGGAGCACAAGATCAACGCTTTTGGGGGTGGGCTTACGAAGTGCTTTTTCGGCACGGATTGCCGGTATAGTTACTGTAAGGTGTTTTCTTGGGTCACGCATTGTATTCGTAGTTGCCAGAGTAGCCTATGCGTCCAGTGCCAGTGGGCAATGAGCAAGGTAGCACGACAAGGTGCTTGGTTCGACTCCGAAACGCTTCTTGTATCGATATTGTCAAAGAGATGAATATTATTCGAGTTGGCGTGGTCCGTTAAACCCACGGCCTTCGGCACGAAAGACTGTAAACGACTCTCGATGGTAGCACTTTTAACTGGATAAGGCAATTTTACATCGACTCAGCAGACTGACTACCATAAAATCACATGGATGCCATCGTGAAGATAATTAATCACGATCAAAACCCTCTAAATGTCACTCTCTATCATCATATAACTGCAAAAAACGGTTGCATGCTTTACATTTTGGCTTAAATTTCAATTTTGAAAGTTCACCGGTCCGCCAGTCATTTTTTTGAAATTTTACCGGTCCGCGAGGTGAAAAAGGTTGAGAACCACTGGTATAGATCACGCACCCCAAGAACTGATGATAAAATACATGAATAACTGTATGTATACCTACATGCTAGAGTCTGTTATTATCAGTCGATATATAGGACCGAATACGAAGCCACGAGAAGTTGATCAGATTAGTTTGATTAGTCTGATTAGTGTTGTTAAAGGTGAGCACTGCGCAATGTAAGCACTGAGCCGTCTAAGAAACAGAGATACGTTTCTATTAGAATAATATATTGCTACTACGACAAAGTATACTGTGATTGTTTCGTTTGTGGTCAATTTATTTGTGATGTAACAATGGATGATCAGCAAGACGTACAATCAGTGAATGACTGGTTGCTCTCACAAGTGACACCGGCATATTGCAAACAACTCGAACATACATAAGATTAAGTGATTTAATCGACACCGTTTACTTAATGACTTGAAATTGACTCGTACATCTTGCTCAAGTCACGAGTCAATCCACATGTTTGAAGCGCACGAGTCAAGTCTAGTAATCTCATTTTAGCAAAGTGACTCGAGTCAAGTCATACGAAAAATTTCACTCGAGTCAAGGCATGACTCGAGTCATCCCAACACTGATATGATCCTACTCTACACCAGCCAATTTGTGAGTTAGGAGCATCGAATTTAAACTCGGTATACTTTACGAATAACGCCATAAGATAAAAATTTGTTAATCAAATTATGGAAGATCTACACGCAGCTATGTTTGATCTTGACATTGACTTTGTGGACTTGACTTGAGCCTATTCAAAAATGAGAAATTTATTAAATGCATTTTGAATACAGATATTTTCGACTGACACTCGGCCCTGGTAATCGTCAGGATCTAGTGGAGAATCGGGGGGGGGGGGGGGGTATTGTATATCAGCATTGTATCATAAAATATGACGTCGCTAGCATGAAAATTCAAATGATCCAGCCAAATGGCTGGCCCAAGCTCAATCTCAATGTACTATTTTTTAGACTATGGTATACACTGCATTGAATCTCAGCCCTTTGTTGAAATAGGCACATATCTTGCATGATGGGAACCATTCTCAAGTGACAACTAAGATTATTGATTTAAAATGTCTTTGCTCACTGTTAACAAGTGACACAGTGCAAGTGCTTTACCAACAGACTATCAGTCAACAAGTCCCGGTAAAAACATGAGGTCAAAACATTATACACTGCACACCAATTACAATATAGTGACTAGTGACGTCATATTTTGTGATACGATTGTCGGTATACGATGTTCTTCCCAATTATCTACTAGTTGCTGACGATTAAATCTGACGAGTGTCTGCCGAAAATATCAGGTTTCAGTTCAATATATGAATAAACACTACAGTGTTCAATAGAATGCTAATATTATTATGAACCTTCAATTCGGTACAATGTAAATAGAATAAGTTCTAAAATCAATCTTACCATCAAGAGCCTCTCTTTCGCTAACATGCGGAAGAACTGACACCGAAGGTAGTCCGTCATCATCATTGTGATTTACGTTCGATTTTATGAGCCTGATACCACGTTTCGATACAGGCGGTGCCATTGGTGATTTAGGACTGTAATTATGTCTTGATACAAGTTTTTTCACCGGAGTCTTGATAGGCTATCGTGTGCTTATAACTTTAAAGACTCGTTCATGTCGTCACGGAAACATTCATGACAAACGTTGCGACGTAATTTCTTGATTATTTCACCGTGCAGAAAGGCACTGTCGCATGTTAAGCCTAGATAAGCTCCATGCATGTGGAATCGCGAACAGATATCAGTTCAGGATCTGGACTAGAATTACCGTATTCTCTGTAATGATAAATAAATCATTAGTGGCGAGGAGCGTCTAATTTCAATTCTCGAAACCATATTTCTCACTAATCGATTGGAATGGGCAATAATTGTGCTTGGGCCCATTTCCAACCACATGATGGTACTCGTGCAGTGCCGTCGGAGTCGGCCAGGCGGTTGCAGATAAACTCGCCACTCATGAGTCACAATGAAAATAGTGGTTGTTTTCGGCAATGAGTTGAGCTTGACAGAAGGATTTCTTACACAGAATAATTAAATATTTAAACAAAAAGTTGCGGGTGACGTTGCCATCAATCCCACTCTGGCTCATCAATCCTTATCGAACAATGATATCGCATAGTATCAATTGTACAGCTGACAGATACAGTTCTGCACTAGAAGATCACGAATTGTATCTACGGAATGAACAAAAGCAAATAGAACGAAAACTGAAATTTTGATTATAGGAAGGTTAACGCGAAGAGACAACGCTACCAATTTGAAGAAAGTGTGAGAATAAAAGTGGGATATCGGATCAGAAGCAAATGAAAAATGACATCGATTATTCGGCCATGGCTATATATAACAATCAGGCATTTAATCATATTACCCAATATATATCAAGAAGTAATAGTAGCTAGCTGGTTACTATGGAATTGTACAATTAAGAGATACGGTAGTCAATATTACATCATCCGCGTTTTGCCCACAAATGCTGGAAGACGTGAAGGCCCTTTCAGTAATAGCTTGCTGATGCTTATATTACCTTTGGTCAATCGGTTCAAAGCTTGAAGAGCGACGCTTATGGTCGAGTCGCACAAAATGTCAATAATAGCACGATCCTGAATTTATGTCTCTTAGTTGTCCAAATTTCCTCTCCATTCTTGCCGACTTGTTTATTGGACAAGAAAAAATTTATTCAAACTGTGCTGTATCCTTGGCCTTTCGGATATGGTTTGTAAGGTGCATTGTACCACTTGAACATTGGGTTGTAATCAAGTCAAAAGGCTCTGAGTCACAATTTAATCTTAATTTTATAGACTGTTTGACTCGAGTCAAGTCGAGTCATATTCAATTCACCACATAGTCAAGTCCGAGTTCAAGTCGGTGAGAAAAAGGTCGAATCCGAGTCATGGTATTATGACTAGAGTCGAGTCCAAGTCATTGTGTTGGCTGACCAGCTTCCAGTCAAAGTCTTGATAAATCAATTTTTATAACTCTGTTTGGTGATATCGAATGGTTCGCTTTCATAATATACTAATATTACTCATTTTAAGCAGTTTCTGGTCACACTTTCAAGTACCAGTACCACGAAATCCCAATAGTGTGGTTAGGCTACAGTACTTTACTATTCTTCAACATTACAATGAAATGTCTGTCTTGGCCGGCTGAGTCTCGATTCATATGACTTGGTTCGAGTGATGCGCAATGACTCGAGTTCAAGTCGAATCAATACACTACCAAAAATAAGACAAATTTGGTCTTATGGTCTCAAAGTGACTTTTTATGACAAATGTCTTAAAGACAAATCTGTCTCAATAAGAATCTTTCGTCTCAAAATTAAGACCATTTTCGCTTGAAACCAAGAGACAAATTGCATGTCTTATAAAGCAGAATCAGTATTAATTTCAAGACCAAATAATCTTGACAATTCAATATGGCCTTGAAAAGTTTGATCAGTCCTAATTTTAAGATCGAATAATCTTGACAATTTAGTAGGGCCTATGTCATACAAAGCTGGAACAGTCTCAATTTCAAGACCTAATAATCTTGACAATTCAATATGGCCCTAATTTCAAGACCGAATAATCTTGATATGATTGAATATGGTACCGTATCAAATAGCTGAATCAGTCTTCATTTTAAGACCAACTAATCTTGACGATTCAATATGTTCTTGAAAAGCTGAATCAGTCTCGATTTCAAGACCTCACTTCATCAGTAAGACTGAATTTGCTGAAAATGAGACCAAATCCGGTAGTGTCCTAAATTTGAGCCCAAAATTGTAAATTATTTTTTGTAGTGATACCGGTACACAGATTGACCTCAGTCTAGTCATTTCCGTATTTTGAGAAAAAAATACTCTCCAGTCACGTCGAGTCATCATAAAATCGTGACTCGAGTCGAGCCATGACTCGAGTCATTACAACCCTGATTGAAAACTTGTGCTGTTTAATTTGCATTTGAACATAGCAATTATTGCAGTCACCAATCACCATTCAGCAGAGCCAGTGTCCCATAAATCAGGTTGCAACCACTCTATACTTCACTCTTTCTGTACTATCTCTCATGACGTCAATCCATTACAATGGACAAACGAAACTCAGACAACGGAATCACAGTTGAAATCGACACTCAGACTATAGGTTAGTAATCTGCTCACACCTCAGAGCTCAGACTATAGATTACTAACCTACGGATAGATACGCAGGTCCCGCCGTTACGCTCCGGCAAGCAGTTACACTTGTTGCTGAGCAATCTAAAAGCAGCATAATCGATGGTGTTATAGTTCGCGACCTGAGGGCTGAAATTTAATGAAACTGGTCTTAATCGAGAGCTACTGCCGCACTGATTCCAAAAATACAAATTAAAATCTTGACGGGGATACGGAACCACCTCAAAACAACCCTCAAAATCCGAAAATCGGCATTGTTGTAACAATGGCACCTACCGCAACACGATAAACGTAACAATTGCAATTTCATCAAGCGATTGTTCAGAACAATGCCGATTTTCATATTTCAAGGGATGTTTTGACGTGGTTCCCTTTCCCCGACAAGATTTTAATTTGTATTCTCAGAATCAGTTTGACAGTAGCTCTCAATTAAGACCAGTTTCATTAAATTTCAGCGCTCGGGTCGCAAGTTATAACACCACCAAATATGCTGCTTTTAGATTGCTCAGCAACAAGTGTAACTGCTTGCCGGAGCGTAACGGCGGGACCTGCGTATCTATCCGTAGGTTAGTAATCAGCCCCACACAAGAGCATCACTAACGCACTGATCAACACTCCTAGGCGTTGACTTTCAAATTGTTTAATGGTCTCTCGTTTAAATAATATAGAAAAGCACCATAATTAGTGCTGGTCAAAATCGTGTACCTGAGTGATTTGATTCTGAATCACGTATTATGCTTCGAGTCGAGTCGAGTATTCGAGTATCGAATGTAACATTCGATAATTCGAGTATCAATCATTATGACGTCACAATAGAATGTACTATGTCAAAGTTCAAATATGTATCTTTCATTTTAGATAAATTAGATAACATTAGTTATCTATACTTTTATGGCACCACAAAAAACATAATGCCTGTTATCTATTATAGATAACTAACCTACGGTGCAGCACAATGACCATAACAACGGTCCGTGCGTGGTTGCGATTGTTTAGAACAATGCCGATTTCCAGACTTTGAAGGCTATTTCGAGGTGGTTCCATTGCCTTGATGAAAGCATAGTGTCCTATATGGTGTCGACACAAGCAAATCGCACGGTTCAATGAAATTGTAAACGTCACAGTTTCCATTTGGCTACAGGCAATTTGACGGTGATTTTTGACCGGCTTGCCGAGCATTACATTTGATGAATTGGGTATCAATCGAAAGCTGACGCTGTACTGCTTGCGAAAATATAAATTTTATTCCACTCATGGCCCTGGAACCCCCACAATCAGCCCCAAATTATTCATTGTCGAGTAGATTGGCAGTGTGACGCAACAATGCTGTCTGGCGAAACGAGAGACTAGCTCAAGAGCAAGGATGCGGCCGAGCGGCGAGAGTGGGATCAGCTGACGTCGCGGCAATAGCGATGTGCAACTATAGAGATTGAGCACCATAAACATGTTAGCTTCGAACACGCTTCTACTATGTGTAGACTGCTACCAGGCATAACTAAAAGTGTCATCTGTCTGTATTTGATTATCAATTTGAAGACTTCGTTCTATTGGCCTGTAATTAAGTCTTACATCTGGTTACAACTATCCGCACCAAAAGTTACAGTTACCTGACAATAGCCGAAAAAATCAGCCATAATATCCGAATTCTATATTCGACTGCCATAAAATTGTCTAATAAGACTCTCTTTCTCTCTCTAATAATATACACCAATCGAGTCTCCTCACATCCCGATAAAGCGACGGAAATGTCAAGCTCAAATGATTAATTACTGTTTATTTCACACCAATTCTACACATTATATAACATGAAAATGCACTACACGAGGAAAATACAGTCGCCGATAATTCAGCCTCTTCACGCCACGCCCAAGGTGAAAGTACTTGGAAGTCATTCATCAAACCCTGGGTTGTGGGTATTATCAGTGTTGTCTCACATAGGGTTACCATACGTGTCCTCAGGGAGGGCGCCTAAATATCTGGTTAAATATATGTTAAAAATGTACTGAAATATAACGGATAAAGTGGGTGAATCAGGAGTCGAATCGACCTGATGACCTTTTTTTAGACGACCAACTTCTAACATTAAATAAATTTACCAATGTTTTCGGATATTTCTCCTGTATTGTAAGTACCGTACATAAATTTTTACGATAGTGTCCTCTTTTCAGATTCCCAAAATATGGCAACCGTATTTCGCATCAATCACAAGACGTGTAATAATGGTCAACAACAACAAGTTATAGGGTGCCGATCAGTTAATCATAATAATTCTGTTATAAGTGAATAATGAATCCTATTTTAACAGTATATTCCTATTGAAAGAACCCGAATACTTTCGGCTGACACTCGTCAGGGGTGATTGTCAGCAACTAGTACAGAATTGGAAAGAATAAATATACTATTCAATTGTATCTTGAAATTCTGTACCTCCAAGAAGCTCTTTGAATCACATTTATTCAGTTATCAGAAATTCCGATTATTATACATTTAGAAATTGTCTCTTTATCGGTAAACTTCAGTAGGCCCTATGGTAGGTCATTGAGAATTACACAGTCGCATTTTAATTAAAAAAAAACGGCCACTGAGGGGTACAAGCCGATGATAGTTTGGTTTGTGCATGTAGAATCACCAAGGTCGCAGAAAATGCAAACAACTGAACATCGATATGGACGCATTAATAATCATTCGTTTCAAGTACAGGGACCGTCATTCAACAACAGGATAACATCAGGGTTTTTGGCGAGAATTATCGATGAAATAATTTAGCAATGGAAGTTATAAACCCGGTTATATTAATATTCACTTTTTCTGCTGACGTCAACTGCACTAAAGACAAAGAAATTGATCACAAGATGATGACGGAACATATAAGATAACACATAATTGATATTACATTGGGGTTCTTACACTAGATACATTCATGTTCAACAAAAAATTTTTTTTTCATTATTTTAGATATTTTTTTTTATTTTTATTGTATTTTGTTTGTATCACAATTCAAAATGTTAAAATACTATACACACGATACATTTAGGATCGATAACATTTTTTTATCATGTTTTTTGTACTTTTATCATATTCAATTAATAAAAGATATAAAAATTCTTGATCACTTACACACCTTGAGAATTTAGTATATGTATACATACATGTAGCTACCTTCTACAATCATCGTGGAAGTTCGCATGAAATGTAAATCGGCCTTGAGATTGTAACATCACGAATATACATGACAACAAGTGTAAGAACTGGTCGATATATTGATTAGAGTTGGTCAACAATAC
Organism: Botryllus schlosseri; assembly: GCF_051294905.1. Classification (NCBI taxonomy): domain Eukaryota; kingdom Metazoa; phylum Chordata; class Ascidiacea; order Stolidobranchia; family Styelidae; genus Botryllus; species Botryllus schlosseri. The sequence continues at coordinate 40,058,498 of NC_137236.1, forward strand.
TGATTTGACAAATAAATCCCAGCATAATTATACTTCGTCATTCTCCGACCTGATGATGTAGAAACAGAACATTGGTTGCAACAACGAAATATACACTATAACGACAATTCATCATATAAGACACTTCATTGTAACTTGCGTATCAATCATGTTAAAAGCAGAACATCCTACGTAATACCGGATAGTAGTGGAATAACTTTTCTGTTTAAATCCATTTAATCAGTAATAACACCGTAAAACAGTGGTTCCCGACCTTTTTCGTCTCGTGCCCCCCTTGGCCGATATTATTAACTAAAATTCCTCCCCTATGACTAAAAAATGTGTTTTTTTAACGCGCAACCATTTGTTGAGCAATTGAGCAATTAATCGCCAAACATATTCAGATACGTCCGAACTATGGCGAATGCGCACTAGACTTTGGTGAAGTAGCCTAAAGTCACGACGAAAAATAAATCACCAAGTCCGCTTGCTATGGACTTGGGTTGACTCGATGAATTTGGTACGGTATGTCTTTCACGTTCGCTCATATGTTGGCTTAAAAAGTTGAATAATCTCACTAGCGGCCTTGTGCTGAATTCGGCCTGACGTTTTCTTGCTTAGTAGCAATTTGATCGAGAGGCTGTCGCGGACCCAACGAAATCGTCTCGTGAGCCTCACTTTATCAGGGGGTGTAATATCTACGGAAGACGCCTAGCTTGGAATCCGCCAAAGAAACATACAATTGTAAAAAACTAATTTCTACTTTACAGTTCTGACTTCTGTACCATAAAAATCTAAAAACCTTGTGAACCCAGTGTATCTTCCGATACAATGCCAAAGCCCGATTTCCCCTAAAAAATTAAGCTAGATTCCCCCCTAAAAATTCCAAAATCCCCCAAGTGGGAATTCCCCCCCCCCCCGGTTAAGAACCACTGCCGTAGAATATCCACCTGATGGAAAAGCGAGAATCGAAACGATATTTGCGGATATGAATGTTGTTTTTGTTGTGTTGTTAAACTTGCGCAACTTTTTCCGCTTACCTAACTGTGAAATGCACGATATAAATCGAATCATTACATTGTAATGTGTCAATTGTGTCAATCGAATGCAAGATCGTCAGCTTGAATTCTGAAATGCAACGCAGTCATTCCGCTCGCAAATCTCAATTTTGTTGTTGACGAATATTGCTGGCTCTTGTACATGATTACCGTTGCTGCATCTGCCGTCTCTTCTCTTGTTGTATCGACTCCCTTTTCTCATACTCTCTGAAAAACAAGTACCTCTGAATAAATCGATATCCTAGTTAATCAAACAAGTTTGCCAACTATTCGGATGATCAGACGGAGATGTACCGTTCGCTCGTTTACGTCATTACAGCGTGTAAAATAGAATTTGACTTTTTGTAAACGACCTGGGCTCATAGTCGGATGCATTGCAAGGATTTAATCTACAGACGGACTATGGATTTCTGTTTTTGCAAGACGATTCTCAAGCATCTTCAGCTCACAATCCAATATACAGCGACATATCAATCCAGTACACGCCTTTCTTGAAAATAAACTTGCAGACAACACTTCGTATGTCAGGGAGCGGGACGATATACATTCTAGTGGACTTTGTTGACACTTTACATTTCCAGTAGGTAAATTACAGTGCCGTTAAAATGTCTATTATCAATGACACTTGGAAAGATAGCTCAACACTTTGTTTGATAGAAAGTGTCTTCTTAGTGCCACTGGGATCATCTTTATGAGTGGAAATGTCATAAAAAATAGGGTCGAGCATTTCTGTATCAAGGTAACCCTAAATAGGTGACGATAAGCGTACTGGTAGCACACTTGGATAATTGGATAATTCTAGTCGTCTAATTAGACTAAATAGAGTGAAATGCGGGTAATCTAATTCGAATCTGATTTGTGAAATGATTCGTTGCCGTCATTCCCATTCTAATCTAATTTCCGGTTTTCCTGTAAATGCTACAGAGAGAACAGTATAGTGCGAAAATATTCAAGCTTGCTGTACAGACATATTCTAATATCATGCTCATGAGCAGGCACCATGATTTGAGATGCAAGACATGATGAAATGTTCAAGTTTTCGCGAATGCAGTCATTCTAATTCCAATCTAATTTGAAAAAAGCTGTGTAGCTATCATTTTAATCTAATTCAATTTGGAAATAACTGTATAACTCTAGTTCTAATTCTGCTACAATTTGAAAAAGCTGGAAATTTTATAGTTGTCCAAATCTGACTGGTATTAATCACAAAATCGCGTCTACCTGCACGTCAATTTTTGACGACACGTTGATCCATACGATACGTACAAAAATTAGTAAGTTGTCACTTGCGATTACCTAAGAAAGTATGACACAACCTGTCCAAATAATGGTATTTTATATTCCCATACTTGAGTAATTTTCAACCTTCATTTACAATACCCAAGAAAAAAATGGACGGGATCACTCCAACTTTTGCACGAGTCGAATCAATGACTATTTCGATAGTTTCTGCAAACGATACGACCACATATTCCGACCATCTACTCTATTTTTTACTTCAAGCAGCTAATCAAGTCGGACGGATTATTTTTATACTTTTGTTGTGTTAATAATGCAAGCATCTCGTCAAATGTCAAGATTTAAATCCAATATTTTTCGCGAGAAAATGCGATCTATGTCATTCGAATGCAGAAAGTAATCATGCATTGACGTGACGCATGAATGTCGAAGCTCAAATTCAGTGTCATAGATTGGCAGAGGTTGTCAGTAACCAAGTACTTCTACTTTTTCCAATTATAAAAGTCATTTGGCCCGATTTCACTACTTACTGGGATGCATGGCATTGCTATTATATTCTTGCAGAATAAACAATGTTTTTCAACGACGCTTCGTTTGATGCACCGTGTGACATCGATCGTTATGACGACACTATACGACACCACAATAATATTTATTCAAAAATTACAGTGCATGAGAATGAATCGAGCATGGAATGGAAGGATTAATCCCAACACTCATTTCTAGAACGGGTCAGACTTCGCAACATCGACTCACCTGTACAAAAATGCACGGTCGAGTAGCTGCCAGGCATCTCTTTCTCGATCCACTGAAATGAGAAAGAATTTAGAGAATATATAATACTTGTTATTAAATGATGTAGCGCTGGTAAAAATCAAAATCCTATAACTGATTAGAATTTCAAATCCGAATCCAAAATTAATTTTGTATCGGTGGTCAGTAACGAACTACTTCTACTTAATCAGGGTACACAAGTAGTGTTGCCTACTTGCACCGCTTCATCAAGTCGTTACAATTTTAAAATACTTCCATTTTTACTTGTTCCAACAGTTTTTTGACAAAACTACTTACTTCGTAAAATTTGGATTTTGAAGAGTAGCAAGTAGTTCCGGGATGATTTTTCGTCTTTTTTGTTCGGTGAAAGTGTCATAGGAGTCGCGTGCAACAGCCCATGTATCGTGGTAACTTGACATATATTTTACAATATTTCGCTCACTTGCCGTGTATTTAGTCATTTTGCATTAGTCGTGATGATATCTCAAGATTGCATTTTGAAAAGTAAATATCTTTCGTTAACCGCTAAAAGTAAGCGACCCGGCAACTAAATCTACTTTAGAAACGACTCACTTGAACGCACTTACGATCATTCAGGAACTCGCGTCAGCAACTTTCAGAACCAATGGGTGTCAGTATGACCACCAGATGTCGCAAAAGATCCATATAGAGCACAGTATTTTCTCCTATGGTTACGAAAATATTCGAGTCCCCAAATTTTTTTGACTCAACACCCCCTCATTAAGCACTATGTATCTTTATCACAACCCCAAAAGCTAGGTTGTCATCAGCTGCGAAGTACTTCTACTTTTTCCTGGTACTCAACTAGTTTATAGCGACTGGTGTACTTACTCAAGAAGTTTCAATTGAATACTATTTCTACATCAGTTTTTTAATGCGAGGAAACTCAATTTTGCATTCTTGATATTGTCAATTGAAAAGTAGTTTTTAGACGCGCTTCAACGACGTCATACTTCAAAATTGACAAGACTTCATAAACAAGTTCACGATCAGCGACGTATGGGAAATCATGCGTAAAACAATGATTCGTATTAAATATTAAATATAGGATATCGAATTACACTGCTATTCACTACTACCGAGCGTTATCAGGTAACCGTGATAATGACGCTACGTCACACCATAGCATGTCATCACCACAAGATTTCAAGTTGCGTTAGTAACGCATCGGGCATGTAACGTGAAATGAGCATTTCATGCAAAATGATCGCAAAACTTATATATATACGTAATATAACACCTCTACCTAATAGTATAACTAACCAAACCATGACTCACATTTTAAAACTTCCAACTCAGCATCGATATCATTTGCTATCTTCTGCGCTTTCTTCAAATCGTCTCCTTTCCACATATCGGCTTCATTCCGGTATATCAATGTTACTTTCTTCAAATTAGAGTTGTTGACGAGAGACGAAACGTCATCGACTGAAGCACGACCTCCAAAGTAGAATATGCATCTGATGCATTCGATCTGCGACGGGAGAATATTACTAATAATATTGTATATTATAACGATGCTTCTTGCTATTGCTAGCCTCTTCACCAGGGGCTATGATTTGTTACATGGCACTTTAGATCAGGGGTGGCCAACCTTTTTGCTGTTCACGGCCACATTTCGATTACTCATGTCGCCTACGGTTGCATTCCAGGACGGAGTCGTAATGAACTAACTTGATGCCAAATATCCATATTAAACTGCCCACGTCCATTTTCGGTGAACTCCGGAATACTCTATTTATACATATGGGCACACTCATTTCTGGAACCAATTGTGGTCGCACGAGCAGTGAATTTTTTTTCAGATTCGGGGATGAATTTTTTCATTAATATTAGTAGTTTCACATATTACTGCCAAACATTTCATTTTTCTTTTCTCAGCCCATGTGATCAGATTCACCGGTTGAGTTCATGGAGGTGGGCGTTTCCGAAAATCTCAGGCAAATCATAATTGATGATTGATCTTCTGGTGGGCCGATTGTTAGTAGGCACTTTGTTGCATCCTAACTGTTGTTATTCCACCTCCCGTCAGGATTGTCAGTATATAGTGGAAATATATTGAATTCGCCCAATAGTACCGGAATCAATTTTCTTTCGTGAGGAGCACACGATTCCAAGTTGGTATTTGTATATGGGACCTTCATTTTCATATGCTGTTCACATCTGTACTGCGGGGCTTCGATTGCAAAGCACGCTCTTATATTAAAATCGCGCAAAAAAAATTTCCATATTGATCACTATCGGTAGTCAATTTGTAAATTGAATATGCATGTTGAAGGTCACCAAAAAATTATAATTGAATTACGTGTCGAAGGCCGCACAAATTCCATTCTACGGCCTCAGGTTGGCCATCCCTGCTTTAGATAAACTTATTGATAAGAAGCACCAACTCCGCAACTGGGGTGGATATCTAGGACAAGAAAAATAACTTAATTCATGTGAAGGAGATTGGAGCTGACCGACAGGAATAAATAATAAACGTGCGTTGCTGGAATATGTACGTTGATTATCTGCAAATAACACCGGATCATAATTATTACCTTCTTTTGCTTGCAAGCTTCAACAATATTTCTGAATTCATCTTCTTCCCGGAAGTCGAACATTGCATGGATACTGCCAAAAGCGGAAATTTCTCTGGCACGGTTCAAATGTCTGTTGTAATCATCGACAGAAATGTGGCCATTCACAGCAATTTCCAAGACATCCATCTTAAATGCGAAAGACATTATGTTAAATCTTGAAACAAGATTCGGTAATTTGATTAAAGACAGTTATTCCCGGAAGTTAAGATTGACGCCTTAAGAATGATCAATTCCGATTCTCAAGATATAATGATAGGAAAATATAAATGCGTTTGAAAGCATTCTGAAAATCGAATGAGGAATCGTACTTGATACTTTTTCCGGGAAGTTTCAATTACCGACCAATCGATATCTTCTTCCTCCGTGCAATCGAGCAATATCTTGCTTATCTGAACACAATATTGACTTCATGAGATAAGATGACATCATCGTGACGTGATCATGTATTGAAATCGATATTCATGTATTTACAGTTTATTAGTGATTTGTTTCAATATTTGATTGTACACAATGCATACACTTCATTGGTTTTAGTCGCATTCCTGAGCATGAACTCTCGTTAAAATCAACTCGTGAATATTCTTTGTATTGTATAAAGTAGTGGTGGTCAAAGTAGTCGTCGGTGATACTCAAGTAAAAGTATTCAAGTACATTTCTACTCAAGTAATATTAGTGATATACTAGTAAGTAAAAAACAGAGTACTTCAGGGCAAAGAATTAAAACTGGAGTTGTACAGTTTTTTAAAATTAGATTAGAATTAGAATTGGAGCTACACAGTTTTTTTTCAAATAAGATTAGAATTAGAGCTATTCAGTTTTTTTTAAATAAAATCATAATTAGAGCTACACAGTACAAATAACATTAGGATTAGAATTAGAGCTACACAGATTTTTTTTCCAAATAAGATTAGAATCAGAGCTATTCATTTTTAAAAAAATAAAATTATAATTAGAGCTACACAGTTTTTTCCAAATAAGATTAGAATCAGAGCTATTCAGTTTTTTTTAAATAAAATTAAAATTAGAGCTACACAGTTTTTTCCAAATAAGATTAGAATAGGAGCTATTTAGTTTTTTTAAATAAAATTATAATTAGAGCTACACAGTACAAATAACATTAGGATTAGAATTAGAGCTACACAGTTTTTTTTTCCAAATAAGATTAGAATCAAAGCTATTCGGTTTTTTTCAAATAAAATTATAATTAGAGCTACACAGTACAAATAACATTAGGATTAGAATTAGAGCTACACAGTTTTTTCCAAATAAGATGAGAATCAGAGCTATTCAGTTTTTTAAAATAAAATTATAATTAGAGCTACACAGTTTTTCCAAATAAGATTAGAATCAGAGCTATTCAGTTTTTTTTAAATAAAATTATAATTAGGGCTACACAGTTTTTCCAAATAAGATTAGAATCAGAGCTATTCAGTTTTTTTTAAATAAAATTATAATTAGAGCTACACAGTACAAATAACATTAGGATTAGAATTAGAGCTACACAGTTTTTTTTTTCCAAATAAGATTAGAATCAGAGCTATTCAGTTTTTTAAAATAAAATTATAATTAGAGCTACACAGTTTTTCCAAATAAGATTAGAATCAGAGCTATTCAGTTTTTTTTAAATAAAATTATAATTAGAGCTACACAGTACAAATAACATTAGGATTAGAATTAGAGCTACACAGTTTTTTTTTCCAAATAAGATTAGAATCAAAGCTATTCGGTTTTTTTCAAATAAAATTATAATTAGAGCTACACAGTACAAATAACATTAGGATTAGAATTAGAGCTACACAGTTTTTTTTCCAAATAAGATTAGAATCAGAGCTATTGAGTGTTTTTAAATAAAATTATAATTAGGGCTACACAGTTTTTTCCAAATAAGATGAGAATCAGAGCTATTCAGGTTTTTAAAATAAAATTATAATTAGAGCTACACAGTTTTTCCAAATAAGATTAGAATCAGAGCTATTCAGTTTTTTTTAAATAAAATTATAATTAGAGCTACACAGTACAAATAACATTAGGATTAGAATTAGAGCTACACAGTTTTTTTTTCCAAATAAGATTAGAATCAAAGCTATTCGGTTTTTTTCAAATAAAATTATAATTAGAGCTACACAGTACAAATAACATTAGGATTAGAATTAGAGCTACACAGTTTTTTTTCCAAATAAGATTAGAATCAGAGCTATTGAGTGTTTTTAAATAAAATTATAATTAGGGCTACACAGTTTTTTCCAAATAAGATGAGAATCAGAGCTATTCAGGTTTTTAAAATAAAATTATAATTAGAGCTACACAGTACAAATAACATTAGGATTAGAATTAGAGCTACACAGTTTTTTTTCCAAATAAGATTAGAATCAGAGCTATTCATTTTTTTTAAAATAAAATTATAATTAGAGCTACACAGTTTTTTCCAAATAAGATTAGAATCAGAGCTATTCAGTTTTTAAAATAAAATTATAATTAGAGCTACACAGTTTTTTCCAATAAGATTAGAATCAGAGCTATTCATTTTTTTAAAATAAAATTATAATTAGAGCTACACAGTTTTTCCAAATAAGATTAGAATCAGAGCTATTCAGTTTGTTTTAAATAAAATTATAATTAGGGCTACACAGTTTTTTCCAAATAAGATGAGAATCAGAGCTATTCAGTTTTTTAAAATAAAATTATAATTAGAGCTACACAGTTTTTCCAAATAAGATTAGAATCAGAGCTATTCAGTTTTTTTTAAATAAAATTATAATTAGGGCTACACAGTTTTTCCAAATAAGATTAGAATCAGAGCTATTCAGTTTTTTTTAAATAAAATTATAATTAGAGCTACACAGTACAAATAACATTAGGATTAGAATTAGAGCTACACAGTTTTTTTTCCAAATAAGATTAGAATCAGAGCTATTGAGTGTTTTTAAATAAAATTATAATTAGGGCTACACAGTTTTTTCCAAATAAGATTAGAATCAGAGCTATTCAGTTTTTTTTAAATAAAATTATAATTAGGGCTACACAGTTTTTTCCAAATAAGATGAGAATCAGAGCTATTCAGTTTTTTAAAATAAAATTATAATTAGAGCTACACAGTTTTTCCAAATAAGATTAGAATCAGAGCTATTCAGTTTTTTTTAAATAAAATTATAATTAGGGCTACACAGTTTTTTCCAAATAAGATGAGAATCAGAGCTATTCAGTTTTTTAAAATAAAATTATAATTAGAGCTACACAGTTTTTCCAAATAAGATTAGAATCAGAGCTATTCAGTTTTTTTTAAATAAAATTATAATTAGAGCTACACAGTACAAATAACATTAGGATTATAATTAGAGCTACACAGATTTTTTTTCCAAATAAGATTAGAATCAGAGCTACACAGTTTTTTCCAAATAAGATTAGAATCAGAGCTACACAGTTTTTTCCAAATAAGATTAGAATCAGAGCTATTCAGTTTTTTTTAAATAAAATTATAATTAGAGCTACACAGTACAAATAACATTAGGATTAGAATTAGAGCTACACAGTTTTTTTTTTCCAAATAAGATTAGAATCAGAGCTATTGAGTGTTTTTAAATAAAATTATAATTAGGGCTACACAGTTTTTTCCAAATAAGATGAGAATCAGAGCTATTCATTTTTTTAAAATAAAATTATAATTAGAGCTACACAGTTTTTCCAAATAAGATTAGAATCAGAGCTATTCAGTTTTTTTTAAATAAAATTATAATTAGGGCTACACAGTTTTTTCCAAATAAGATGAGAATCAGAGCTATTCAGTTTTTTAAAATAAAATTATAATTAGAGCTACACAGTTTTTCCAAATAAGATTAGAATCAGAGCTATTCAGTTTTTTTTAAATAAAATTATAATTAGAGCTACACAGTACAAATAACATTAGGATTAGAATTAGAGCTACACATATTTTTTTTCCAAATAAGATTAGAATCAGAGCTACACAGTTTTTTCCAAATAAGATTAGAATCAGAGCTACACAGTTTTTTCCAAATAAGATTAGAATCAGAGCTATTCAGTTTTTTTTTAAATAAAATTATAATTAGAGCTACACAGTACAAATAACATTAGGATTAGAATTAGAGCTACACAGTTTTTTTTTTCCAAATAAGATTAGAATCAGAGCTATTGAGTGTTTTTAAATAAAATTATAATTAGGGCTACACAGTTTTTTCCAAATAAGATGAGAATCAGAGCTATTCAGTTTTTTAAAATAAAATTATAATTAGAGCTACACAGTTTTTCCAAATAAGATTAGAATCAGAGCTATTCAGTTTTTTTTAAATAAAATTATAATTAGAGCTACACAGTACAAATAACATTAGGATTAGAATTAGAGCTACACATATTTTTTTTCCAAATAAGATTAGAATCAGAGCTACACAGTTTTTTCCAAATAAGATTAGAATCAGAGCTATTCAGTTTTTTTTTAATAAAATTATAATTAGAGCTACACAGTACAAATAACATTAGGATTAGAATTTGAGCTACACAGTTTTTTTTTTCAAATAAGATTAGAATAGGAGCTATTCAGTTTTTTAAATAAAATTATAATTAGAGTTACACAGTTTTTTCCTAATAAGATTAGAATTAGAACTACACAGTTTTTTTCCATATCAGATTATAATTAGAGCTACAAAGTTTTTTTCAAATAAAATTATAATTAGAGCTACACAGTTTTTTTTCAAATAAGATTAGAATTAGAGTTACAGTTTTTTCCCAAACAAAATGATATTTAGAGTTACAGTTTTTTTTTCCAAAAAAGATTAGGATTAGAATAAAAGCTACATAGTTTTTTTTTCAAATAAAATTATAATTAGAGATACATCGTTTTTTTTTTTTAAATTAGATTAGAATTAGAATTAGAGCTACACAGTAGAGGTGTTCAAAAATGACCTTTTTTCAAATTCTATTGGCTATTTGATGAAACTGATAGTTTACCTAATTGAAGCCTGCACACCAAGTTTGGCCAATTATTTTTTCATTGATATAAAAATCTTTAAAAAAATTCAAAATTTTCTGTCCATCTCATGAGATTGTTCGGTTTTCTACAGAAACCATGTTCACCAAATTTGGCTCAATTCCAACCAGCGGAAGCGGAGTTATAGAGTATAAGTATATTGCCTGGACGCGCAATGGCTCAGACACTGACAAGACCGAGATGCTTAGGAAACGGCCCAGGGCGTCCTAGAGCGTTGTCAGGTATCGTGCGTAGCTCATATTGTTTAAAATAAAATGAAGTTAAGTTTACGATCATGATATTTCTTGTTATATTTGTACTACTTCAATATAATATTACTTCCGATGTGGCAACCATGCACATCGCCCATGTTAGTGAGCACAGCGTTTTACTAACATAAGGTTTTAAAATGCGGTTTCTCAACTGTGTGGCCTATTTTGTCTCGATATTGCATTCTTGCGGCCCGCGGCCTCTACGAATTTTGAAAAGTGGCAGCGACCCGTTTTGAGTTGTCGACTTCTGCACTATACAGTTCTCCTGAATGGCCGTACGGTGCACGCAATGCGATGGCGACTTGGCACCGGATCTCCCTGCAAAATGCCGCGGACAAATAGACATTTTCAGGAAAACAATAAACTGGATTAGAATTAGAATTAGAGCATAGAAGCATTACACAAATTAGAGTAGAATTAGATTACTGGCATTTCGCTCTAAATTAGTGAGATTAGACAACTAGAATTATCTAGTTGTCCAAGTCTGATGGTGAGTTACGATGTACTTCTACTTCTTAAAAGTACGAGGTTACTATCACAATTTTACACAAAAAGTAATGATTCAACCTACTTGTGACGTCATTCATCATTTTGCGTTAGTCGCGGACACGCATCTCGCAATTTAAAAGGCATCCAGCACCGATGAACTGGCGAATATTTGCGAACCGTCGACTAAAGATACTTTTGAAAACTATTTATTTCGAGTACCGTACTTATAACTAGGGCTGGGCACAATGATTAGAGAACTGAAATCTGAATCGAGTATCAATTTCAATGATTCGAGTCGAGTAGTAAAACACATTTTTTCGAACGCTGAAATTATACGCTCCTCGCCACTGAAAGTTAATTTATCAATGAGAATGATAGTTTCGATACTAATTTTCACTGTTGAAGCCTTGAAACCTGGATTGGCCGGTTCGTAGCCCATTTCCGAATTCATGATCATCCCACAACATTGTCACCAAGTGCAATGCAATCGGTATGGTCAAAAAATACCTAAGTATCTTTCATGTGATGGATAACAGGCATTATATTCTTTGCGGTCGCCTAAAAGGTACAGATTTCAACTTTGACATAGTAGATTTTGTTATGACGTCATAGCGAGTGATACTCGATTACTCGAAGCGCATTACGTGATTCAGAATCGAATAACTCAGATACTCGATCTTGCCCAGGCCAACTTATAAGATCTCACATTTTCCACTTTCACTTGAAGTAGTTTTATTAAGTCTTTTAAAGAGCCAGTTCTGATTGTAATCGCGTATAAATTCAACAAGTTGCTTCTACTTCTACTTGATTAGCAAGGCTGAGTACCTCGACCAGCTCTGCGTACACTCGATACTCGACTCGCAATATTGGAGACTAGGGGTGTGCATTTCATCGGCTTTGTTGTTAAATCGTCAGGTTACCTAAAAAAACGATGCGCACCAAATTTGACCCAATTCCAACCAGTAGGGGCCGAGGTCACTCAAATTGAAATTTCGGTCATTTCTGAAATAATGGTATTTACGGTGACCAATTTCGTCACACCGACATGACCCAAAATCGTGTTCCAGGTATGTCTGAAGTGGCAGGGATGTATTTTCCACTTGTTTTAATCTTGACAAGGGCATTTGGTTGGGTTTGGACAGGGTTGTATTGTAATGACTCGAGTCATGATTGGACTCGAGTCACAATTTTCTGATGACTCGACTTGACTCTTGTCATTTTGTCAAAATACGGAAATGAGTCGACTCGACTCGAGTAAATTTGTGTATTGACGCGACATGGACTAGAGTCATTGCGCATGACTCGAGCCAAGTCATATTACTCGAGACTCAGGCGGCCAAGACCGACATTTCATAGTAATTTCCAAGAATAGTCAAGTAACCACACTATTGGGATTTCGTCTTGGTACTGGTAGCCTTTCGGTACCTGAAAAAAGGGAGGAAAATTAGTATATTATAAATGCGAACCATTTGACTTGCGACCGGATTCCTTCTGACTTGGTTACAACCCTGGTTTCGGATGAAGACATCGCTAGTAAAAGAAAAAGATATGACACGGATTGCCTGAAAATTGGTCCACTTCATTGAAATCGACATGTTGAAACGATGGTGAGATAATTTTCAAATAGAGTACTTTACACACTGAAATTAATGACCACGAAAAGGAAATGAACTGACAAGAAGGTAAAATACAGGTAAATATATTCTCAAGTGATAGTCAAGTATATTCTGTCGGACCAATTTAGATTTCAAGACATCCATCCCAGTTATGCAAGGCGTACCGATGACTCTCTGCTTGATACAAAATTTTTACTCATAGCAAAGTCGCCATTCCCAAAATCTCATCCACAAAGACATCAGTTGCATTCCTCAGCAGCTCCGTGTTCAGATATTTCTCTGCTACTTGACATTGACTAATACAGGGCGTTAAAAATGGTGCTGATTGCAATTCAGAATGGGCTATGCCACTGAATCGTATTTATGAGTTGAAAAAAAAATTCTGATACTTCACATAACGTTGATACCAGAATTTCTTATGTGCTCGAAACTTTGCGAGATTCAAGGAAACCAAATGGTAACCCAATGAGCTTATAAAGCACATTAGTCATTTACTGGTCTTTCAATATCACCCGGGCCCCCTTGTCATACAGTAATGAAAAGCATTGGTGTTTTACCGCGATATATGGACACAATTCGATGGTAGTAACCGATATGGAGGATGACATGAAGAGAGGACGATAACTTTTGATAGGGAGAAGATCTGTCCCGATGCCCATTAGTCCTATAAGTCACCTGTGTTATAGTACTATAGAAGTGCTGCAGAGCAAATAATAAAATATCATATAATATCAAATCGTATCGTGAAGAAATCTACAATGGACCGACAAAGATTATAGATATTGACTATCACTTGAGAAATATATTTGCCAGTGTTTTACATGCTTATTGTCAGTTCTTGTCTTTTTCGTGGCCGTTAATTTCAGTGTGTAAAGTACTCTATTTGAAAATTTTCTCACCATCGTTTTAAGGTCTCTATTTCAATAAAGTGGACCAATTTCCACGTAATACGTGCCACATCGTTTTTTCGTTTACTGGCGATGTCTTCATCTAAATCCGACCATAGGCCCTTGTCAAGATCAAAACAAGTGGAAAATACATCCATGCTACTTCAGACATACCTTGAATACGATTTTTGGTCATGTCGGTGTGACGAAATTGGTCAGCGGAGATATCATTATTTAAAAAAATGACCAGAATTTCAATTTGAGTTACTTCGGCTTCTACTATTTGGAATTGAGTCAAATTTGGTATGAAACGTTTGTTTAGGTAACCTGACGATTTGACAACGAAGCCGATGAAATTTGAAAAAAAATATTTTTGAACGCCCCTATCGAGACGCAAGATGAGGGAGCATTGACAAAACAAATTTTGATTGAAAAATATGTCTTGATGAACTGTGCATCGTATATTTACTGAAAATATTAAATTAAATATTTTATATGTTTTTCCCAATAAATATAGTAAAACTTGAGATTCCGAAACACCATATCAACTCTACTTGAATTGCAACAGAAAGTCATTCCGTGCAGATCTGAAAAGAAATAGCGCATATGCACACGAAACACCCCGAATTATGCTTGATTCAGGCAAGCACAAGAAATCATTCTATTCCTGATATCTGTTATATAGTCAGACAATGATGACTTGATTACCTCCTTCCGGATAAAGTATGGATGAAAGTAGATGAAGAAAATATAAAAGAATCGGTTACCACGATTCAATGTTCAAGTTTGAACCAAACTTGAATCTATATATTTATGAGAAGAAAAATATCAGTAACTGACCTTTTCCAATTTGCAATCTGATAACTGCCGCAAATCATCCAGCTTGGCCAACAGTTGTCGTTGTTCGTCAAATTTGATAATTTCTGCATCGAAAAGTATCCCGAGAAATACCACGTCAGCTACGTAATCAATACGGTCGAAAGACAGAACAGATTTCTGTGAAAATGTTGTCAGTTACATCACATCCTACGTAGGCCTACGAGTCATTCTCAGAGATACGATCAATCATGAGAGAATATTGTCACTTCATATAGCCGCTGCGGGTGAGGCGATTGCAACTCATTATCAGAACATAGCTTGCAAAACGAGTCGTCTGAAATTGCGCACATGAACCACGCAACCGCTACATGAATTATATTGACTGAGACGTTAATAGAAATATCAGATCCATCCATATCTATTTTGCGCAAAGTGTCACCAAATTCTTGACTCTCTTTAAAAACAATCACTGAATTTCTCCGTCATGGTCTTTCTCTCTCTCTTATTGGAAGTTCATAATACTTCTACTATACGAACTGTAAATGGCGAAAAGTTAAGTTAGTGGATCACGAAATATGACAACGTACAAGTAGAAGTAGAGCCACAGAAAATTTGATTTACTTGAGTGAGTACTACAAGTAGAGGTAAATACTTGAGTACTTTGAAAAAGTTGAAGTTCCACCTCTGGATTTGAATTAATAGAATACTCCCAATCAACCTATCATTGTATCGCATGGTTATTTAAATTGAATAAAGTCGACTAAAGTTTGATAGGTGATTTGAATTTAGTGATATTAAATATCCGATTCCAAATCGTAGCCTTCTCTCGGGTATGACCTGATGATGATATTGTCAAGTGCTGCCTACGCCATAATAACGCTCATAATTACGTCATAAGCTACAGCCTGGCTACACTACACCGTGAATCCATTGCTGTATGTGACTATTATGTTGCTTTACAGCAGGGGTGGGCAAACTACAGCCCGCGGGCCGCATGCGGCACGCTACGCCGTTCTGTGCGGCCCGCAAGAGTCTCAAGAAACATTTCAAAAATTTTGATAAAATGCGTACTAAAAATCGAACTGATGCAGGGACTTGACTAACCTTTTCCTAGTATATTTCACCATGATAATTCTAAGACAGTGGTTTTCAAACCCCCCTGGAAGGCGTGAAAGCATCTGAAGGAGGGCGCGAAGCTGAGCACAACTGGGAAAAATGTTTGCTCTCCGTGCGATTTACATCCTATTCCTAGGTATTGATATGTATTTAGTATGAATTACAGAAGCGTAGAAGCGTGTTTGAAACTAACATGGTTATGATTAGGGCCATTTAAAGTCATTAAAGTCATATTTTTTTCTATGCATCAGTAAGTCGTGAAATCAATTTTAACGCAAAAATCGCATCCATATGGGGTATATTAAGAAAGTTATAAAGTCATATAAAGTCATATTTTCCTGGTTAGGTCATATTTGAGTTATAAAGTCATATTGTTGTATACTTTCAATAAAAAGTGCCAATAGAAGCAATTACGCACTAAGAAAGTAAGGCAATTTCTGATTGAACGAAGGCAAACTGTAAGGTTAGCCTACATGACATTACAGTCGCTGACCGATGAGGTCACACATTGTATTATGAGGTCACACATTGCATTGTGTTGCCACACAATCTGTTTTACTTCTGTGCACTGGAGTGGGACGTCATTTGAAGTTCAGAGACTTCCACAAGCGAAAGAAATAGTCAACTCGTGGGAAGCTGAAGGAGTTATTGTAAAGAGCGTCAAAGATTCATTGAATGATCCAAAGTTGACAAGTCAGTTAACAGAAATATGCCTCCACTACAACAAAATTTCAAACTTGATACTGAAAATGAGGCTCATGTTGATCTAAATGCCCTCGATTTCGGAAAGGATCCACTTGAGCTCAAAAATTACATTAAGAAGCGATTAGACAAAAACGATGTGAAACAAATTATGGAGCTACAATACAAAGACAAGACATTTCACCAGCGCCGTATGCAAAACTGCAGAAGTGTCAACCAACATCAGCGTCTGTGGAGCGCTCATTTTCCTTACTCAAGTCATTTTACGTCCAAATCGTAACTTTAAAGACTCCAACATTCCACACTACATGAAACTGTACTACAAAAGTGGTTTAAAATAAAAATGGATGTGTAATAATGTTATGTTGTTCATGTTTTACTCGTCAGTTCCATGAGTGACGTTGGTTTTATGTAAAAATACGCGATTTTCGCATAAAGTCATATAAAGTCATATTTTACCAGAAATAAAGTCATATAATTGATTTTTTAAGGTCATATAAAAATGGCCCTAGTTATGATGCTGTCAGCATTGTATGTCCTGGAACTGAGCCGAAAGTTGAATTACTAGGAATCGGGCCAACCGACTTTCATCTCTATAGTTTTGACAAATTGGTGATTGAGGTCCGCCAGCCTATCAAATCTCGCCACTATATCTTTCTGACGCGTGTACGATATCATCAAAGCAATATTTGGATTGTTTTGAATAAGCACATATATTGTCTCCATGTCCTCACTATATTGCGTTTTGGTCTATAATCCAAATTTTATCTAGTGCGGCCTGCGATTGAATTCAGATGTTGAATGCGGCCCGCGAGCTCAAAAGCTTGCCCACCCCTGCTTTAGCAGCTTTGTAATGAAGTCGGTGAAATAAACAGACATCTGATCATCAGCATGAGCCCCGTTAATATAAAATACTAAATTTTATTTTGTCTATGGCTCTGGAACCCCCAAAATTGCAGTTTTGCATTGTGACGGAGTTTGGCATTGTGACATTGCTGCTTGGTTCCCTGTTCCTGATCTGCAGTATCGTTTTGTCAGACAACATTGTTGCGTCACAATGCCAAACAACAACACAATGTAAAATATGAAGCAGATTTTGGGGGGTTCCAGTGCCATGGGCAAAATAGAATTTATATTTCCGTAATCGGTACAGCAGTTGCTTTCTATTGGTACCCGTTTAATCAAATTTTCCACTCGGCAAGTCGGTCAAAATTGACCTTAGATTGCCTTTGGCCAAAGGGAATGTATGACGTATCCCCAATGCAGTGAGCCGTTCAATCTCACTGTGTCCACACCATATATAGGTCACTATGGTGAATTGAACAAAGATCTGGTCATCATGATGTCATGATGTCATCATTCCAACCTTAATGGTAAAGTGACCGCTAACATCGTCAGTTATCTCGATGACATCTTCTCCGTTCTTCAAATCAAAACCCGATCCTTCTGAAGACAGCTTGACAACCTGAAAATTGTTAAGAAACTCGATTATTCCATCATCCACCGACACGGTACACTGATTTAACGAGAGAAATCGAGGAAAATTCTGCATAATAAGCCAAAAATCACACCGGTTAATACAGTCGACTTGTAACTAAACTGTAAGCACCACTAACGGTATTCCAGCATTTACACTAATTCACGAGACATTTTTGAGGGATTTTCGTCTTAATAATCGGCGCGCGAAATAGGACAGTTTGTGATTGTGAGCATGTATATAGGTAATTATATATATATAAAGGTAGTTCAAAAATAACTTTTTTTTTGGATCCCCAGGATTCACTGATTACATTGTTAGGTTGCCTAAAAAAAAAACCTGCGCACTAAATTTGGCTCAATTCCTACCAGTAGAGGGCGAGGCAGAGCCAGTTGAAAATAATTATTTTTAATAACATTTACTGTAATCCTCATGAAATTGTTGAGTTGTCTACGCAAACGATGCGAAACAAATTTGACGTAACTCCAACCCATTGAAGCCAAGTTATTTGAGTTTTTCATTAATAATTTTCGATTTTCCCACCGACAATGCAATTTTTGCAAATTTAAAACTTTCAACTGCAATAACTTCGCTTCTGCCGGTTGGAATGGAGCAAAAATTGTCATGCTTTGTTCTTTTAGGCAACTGAACAATTTTATGCAGGTGGCAGTAAAAGTTGAAAAATTTATTTTTCAATTTTGGTATAATAAATTCAGGATTTCAATTGGCTCTGCGTCGGCTTATACTGGTTGTAGTCGAGCCAAATTTGGTGCGCAGCGATTATTTAACGAACCTAACAATTTAATCAGTGAATCTCAGAAATCTGGAAAACAAGTTATTTTTGAACAATCCTAATGTACAAATGTTTATTGTATAATATTGTATGCATGAGCAGACCTGATATGGCATGATAGTGACTTCTACTATACTTTTACACTGTTATTATCGGCAAACAATTTGCGGATGCGATGTCAGAGCTCACTCTAGAATTGCCGTGCTCCCAGTAATGTTGCTTGTTACTAAGGTAGTCGGTGACCAAGTACTTCTACTTTTTGAAGTACACAAGTCGTTTTCGACTACTTCCAGTACTTACTCTAATATTTTGCTACTTCCACTTCTACTTCATATTAGTTTGCAACTTACATACTTTTCACTATTTACAGTTTGTGAATTAAATGATTATATTATTCCAATAGAGAGAGAGAATGAGACTAAAAAAATTTAGTGACGTTTTTTGTCGAGTATGAAAAATAATTCACATATCACAAAAGTTAAAAAAGTTCGGAATGTTCGTTGTGCTTCGAGCGAAATAGATATGGAGCGACAAAAATGTTTTCATGGAACTGTTGGTCAGTATCATTTAGGTAGGTTCATTTCATAACATACTTTCGCCTGTATGACACGTTTCATCACAGTCAATATGGCTCAGAAAAAATATTTTTTCTGAGCCAATCTCATCGTAATCTTGCATTCTAGCCGCACAGCGAGTGCTCAAACAGGGAAAAGGTGGTCCTTGACTTTTTAGCGCTAGACCGTTGAGCGTCAACCACCGTTGAAACCGCCTGAAACCTGTTTTAAATACTGTAGTTGAATTTCTCTCCATGCACGGTATCATTACAGTTGGTTTTTTAATTAATCTTAGTTCTTTTGTCCGAGACACACACGCATAGAAGTGTAATATTACGAAGTAAATTGAAACGTGAATGGCATTATACAATCTACCCTATTGTTGTTTCATGTAACAATCATCGCACAAATCAGTAATACGGTTTCTGATACAACTCCGTATCGCTTTTCGCCTCAACTACGGGTTTTATAATACTGCAGAGGGCATAATTCCATGACATTATCTGAAATCGAGCTCTGGGGTAAACAAAAGTTGAGAGCCGCTTCTCTGCAGCAAAACGATCATTTGCATCCCACGATGCGGTCTAATTCTTATGTTAGGAAACTTTGCACTGAGCAGCAAGAATCCATCTCTCTGTGCCATTCGAAGGGCCCAGTTTCGGCTTTATTTATGACTGCTTCTCACAACTACTTACTCCTTCGCTTACATGAGTACATTTTAGCTTCGCTACTCCTAATTCTACTTGAGGTAGTTATAGGATGCTTAAAAAACGGATACGTTTACTCATACTGAAGTAAATTTTAGCTTCGCTACTTCTACTCCTACTTGACTAGATTACTTGACTGCATTGGTCACCTCTGCTTGTTACTCGCACAGTGCATTTCGCAGTGGCATGTGGCATTGGAACACGCAACTGGGACATAATTTGTAAAAAATATTGATGCCCAGATTATGAATTCATTCGAGTTGCCAATAAAGTTGAACGCCGAATAACTGACAGGTTTCGAGAACGCCAATATCGAACTTCAATCAATTGTGTATTTAGTAGCAAGCTGATTTCTGTTTTAGGTCTCGACATGTGCTAAGCGCTCGAATTGCTACTCTATGTGACTCACCATTTCACTGAATTCAGTTGCATAGCACGATATTAATGAGTCGTGTGAATATGAAAACATCAAATCCATGATAAATGTACGTCTTGTGGATGAATGCAGATGGCATGCAGCGGAATGCCGTCTCTAGCGACTATGACGTCACAGATCATGAGTGATTATGACGTCACAAGTCGCCGCACACCCACATAAAAGTACGCCTACACTTGTTTGTACGCAACTACATCTTAGAATCTAACTCACTTCCCAATCCAAATTTCCCGATAGCGACTCAATCCGATGATGTCCAAGTAATGAGCGTAGTGCTGTTGCTGAGAATTTGTTGAATTTCAATATCACTTCCTTCACCTGAAAAGATAGAAATATGTTATGAAGTGTTGACTAAAACCAAGTCTGAAAGTCAGTTTGACATCAAGTCATTAGCGTCAAAAAACAAAGTAACTGAGCCGCAATCTATTCGCTTTACGATTGAAGGATCTTCGATGTAGCCGACATTACAAAGTGATATCTTAAAGGTGGTGATATCAGCGACTGTCAGTGAATAAAATATCCATTGCGAGTGTTTGCGACTAATGTCATGTAGTGATATCATGCCATTCATTACCATTATATTTGGAATAATTTAAAAATTCATATTCGCTATGCCTTTAAATTCCAAGAATAGGAGTCGATTCCAGATTTACATAATTGTGCGTGTGAGCAGCAATCCCTTACATATTGAACGATATGAAAAAATGGGTCATATTGGAGATTACTGAAGAAATTTCGACCAACATTCATGAGAAAATGATTTGACAGGAGTAATATTATTATTATACAAATACCCGTATGTGTTCCGAAAATATTCAAATAATTCTGCGAAGATGGAAAGCCAATATTTACATTTAAATCATTTTATAAAGACACCAGAAAGATTATAAACAAAATTTCTACGACCAAAGACGGAAAAATATAGATTCCTCCATGAAGGCAAACTAAAGACACTCAATTTCATCAAATTCACTGTTCTGACGCACAAGGACTGAGCAGGCGATGATCACTTTCGTTGATGCGTTACAAGACTATTAATAATACCAGGGGCAGCGTTCAGCCCGCCAATTGTTCCGCTCAGGTCCGGATTCAGTTGCACATGTAAAAAGTTGGCAAGAAACCCAACCTGCCATGTCAGTGGTTCTCAAACTTTTTGGACACGCCCTCCTTGATGGTAGTGAAAAATTCCGCGCCACCTTATCGCCATATCAAAAAAAAAAAATTAAAAAGTGCAACAAGAATACTTGCAATCCCAACGCATAGTCTGGTGGTATGTAACGTTATGACTCTTGAGATACCTTTAAAATATCAAATTGGGACTAAAGACCAGGGATGGCTGCTAACCTTTCCAGCCAAAGCGTCACAGGAGATTTACGAACCATTGCGCGGGCCACTTGAAAATTGATGACCTGTTAGTAGTCGTCCAATAAGAGCGAACCGCATTAGGTAACGGTGAAAACAAGACTTATATTACAACGCACCAAAATCGATAGCAATTATGTCATTAAAACCTAGTAATAGCCTCGCGAAGCGAGTAATTTTTTCTAAGTTATGAATGAATTCCGTCAATAATAATGGTACTTGCATTTATTGCTTGTCGCCTCTGTATACCGCTGGGCTCATTTGGCAAGGATTGGATTATTCAGGACGTGGACATATCAATATTGAAGATTTTAGCGAACATGCGTCCATCATTTTGTACCAAGGTGTCATCGCCGACAATCTTTCTGCGAGTGTAGACATGTAGAGTTGTAGACGCATGTCGGACGACAATCTTTCTGCGGGTGTAGACATGTAGACGCATGTCGGACGACACTTTTTCTCATAATTGTGCATATAGCTACACTCAATTAACTGTAAATTGGGCGTATTATGAAATTTCAGGAGGGGTACCAAGATACCAGGGTTGTAATGACTCGACTCGAGTCACGATTTTCTGATGACTCGACTCGAGTCATTTTCTCAAAATACAGAAATGACTCGACTCGAGTCTATCTGTGTATTGACTCGAGTCATTACACATGACTCGAACCAAGTCATATGACTCGAGAAGCAGACGGCCAAGACCAACATTTCATTGTAATTTCCAAGAATAGTTGAACAGCTTCTTTGAGGTACAGAACTTCAATATACAATTGAATAGTATATTCATATTAAATGAACCCGAATATTTTCGGCTGACACTCGTCAGGGGTAATCGTCAGCAACTAGTAGAGAATTCGAAAGAATCAGCGTATATCAACAATCGTAACACAAAATATGACGACATTTCATGCTGGTGACGTCATATTTTGTGTTACGATTGTTGATATACGCTGATTCTTTCGAATTCTCTACTAGTTGCTGACGATTACCCCTGACGAGTGTCAGCCGAAAATATTCGGGTTCATTTAATATGAATATACTATTCAAGAATAGTTGAGTAACCACACTATTGGGATTTCGTCTTGGTATTGGTACTTGAAAATGGGAGGAAAATTAGTATATTATATCTACGAACCATTCGATATCACCAAACAGAGTTATAAAAAGTGGGCTCATCAAGACTTTACCTGGAAACTGAGCAGTCAACACAATGACTTGGATTCGGACTCGAGTCATAATACCATGACTCAGACTCGACCCTCTGCTCGCTGACTTGACTCGGTGGTGAATTGAAAATGACTCGACTTGACTCGAGTCAAAACTATAAAAGTGAGATTGTCTTTTGACTCGGAGCCTTGCGACTTTGTTACAAGGCTGCAAGATACTAAAAGCAAGTAATAGAGAGACAATAAAACACACTAAGCGCTAAGACAAATATCTACTTCGTGGTCATAAGAGAACATCTACGATAAATGTGGCAGAACACTACCTACGCCAATGCGTTGGAATTTATATTTTAGTTAGCAACATCTCGTATTCCGCAGTCAGGCTAATCAAGTTTCCGGTTAGCCTTGCAAGTTCAAAATAAATTTCTTGGGTAATTTATTTTTTGATATTATAACTAATATTGAGAATTACCTCGCAGGTCATTCAAAACCTTCTCGCGGGTCAAATGTTGGCCGTCCCTGGTCCCTGCTATAGACGGGTCAATGATTATCAGCTAGCTAAATCGAGCGAAGCAAGAAAAAATTCCAGTTGATGTCAAAAATAATCATATTCAATGGTAGCACGAATAGCATGTACACATTTCAGCGATTTTGGTGTCGAATACCTTCTGTTTACCCACTTCTGGCCATAAGCGAAATCAAAAACCCATGGCGCGGCTCTGTTCTAAGCCATTTTGATTTAAATCCTCATTTCTAAAATCATGGCATATGGCATGAGCCTATGAGGACATATTTTATTTCTCCATATCGTTGAGTCTTACTACGCTCTTTGTACAGTAGGGGTGTTCAAAGATAACATTTTTCTTCAAATTTCACTGGCTACTTGATAAATTGAAAGGTTGGCTAAAAAACTCAGCATAACAGATTTGGTTCAATTCCAACCAGTTTTTTACAAGGCTGCAAGATACTAAAAGCAAGCAATAGAGAGACAATAAAACACACTAAGCGCTAAGACAAATATCTACTTCGTGTGTCATAAAAGAACATCTACGATAAATGTGGCAGGACACTACATACGCCAATGCGTTGGAATTGATATTTTAGTTAGCATTCTTAGCAACATCTCATATTCCGCAGTCAGTCTAATCAAGTTTCTGGTTGGCCTTGCAAGTTCAAAATACATTTCTTGGGTAATTTATTTTTTGACATTATAACTCAAATTGAGAATTACCTCGCGGCTCATTCAAAACCTGCTATTGACGGACCAATGATTATCAGCTAGCTAAATCGAGCGAAGCAAGAAAAAATTCCAGTTGATGTCAAAAATAATCACTTTCAATGGTAGCACCAGGGTTGTAATGACTCGAGTCATGACAAGTCGAGTCACGATTTTTTTGTGACTCGACTTGACTCGAGTCATTTTCTTGAAATGGGAAAATGACTCGACTCGAGTCAATATTTTGATTGACTCGACTTGTACTCGAGTCATTTCGCATGACTCGACTCAAGTCATTGACTCGGCTTATTTTATATGACTTGAAGGTGAAGAAAGTTGCGAATCACAATGGTTAGATCAACGCATGTGACGAATTCTGTCGACATCGCTATTTGTCACCACTGCTTTCGTTGCACTCGTCTGATATCAGATATGCGACGCCGTAAAAGCAAAAGACAATAGTACATAGTAGCAAAGAGCAATGCATTGTACAAAATCATCCAGTGATGAAGAGGTAATAGTCCGCCATCAAAGTACTCAATACATTTCAATTATACAAGCAAACAATCGAAGCAAAGTCCAATTAGCGCCACTTGGAAGAGACTGATAAGCTCATGTGTAGATATGAAGGCGATGATTCTTTGCATTTTTGGCCGACTAGAATGGATGAGTATCTAATGCTCTTCAGTGTGGTTCAAAATTGCTTTTCAATTCCTGCATCTAATGCGCCAGAGGAACGTGTATCCAGTGTACGTGGATTATTCTAAGGCCATGCCGCCTCAACATATATGAGAATCTCCTTTCCACTTTAGTATTTTTCAAGTGTAACTCATTGATTTGATCTGCTGTCTGTGAAGAAACACAATGCCCTCCGTCCGTTTGACGTTTTGTTAGGTATGTGCATTTTGCACGTGATAATAATGAATGGCTAATATTGTGTGATGTTTGTACAATAGGGCCGATCAAAAATACCTTCTTTTTTATTCTACTGGGTGGCTACTTGATAAAACTGCTACGTTACATAAAAAGAACACAGAATCTGGCCTAATTTGAAAAAGTGGAATCAACGAAGTTGAGAGGAGAAAATTTTGGATTTGAAAATACATGGAGTATTTTTAGTGAGAAATGATTTCATATAATATAATAACATACTAGCAGTAAGTTGACTATTTTTTCATATCCAAAATATTCCACCCTAATAACTCCGCTTCTTCTAGTTGGAATTGAGCCAAATTTTCTATGAATCATATTTTTACACAATCTAACAATATCATGAGGTAGCCGGTATATTTCGAAAGTCTCTATTTGTAATTAATCCAAAATATTTTCTCTTAGCATTGCTTTCTACTGGTTGGAATTAAGCCAAATTTAAGTTCTTTCAGATAATCTAACAATTTTAAGAAGTAGCCTCTTTTTTGAGATTCTGTCTTCATTTTTGGGATTTTTTTTTTGGTAAATGTAGGGCAAATTCGACTAAGACAACAGTAAATCAGCACTAAAGTAACGCTCCGGCGACTATTTCGGCAGCTGAGCAGGAAAGTTGACCTTTTTTCTGGTCAACCACCCGATATGATGTGAAAGCAAAACTGTACCTCTACATAAGCGTTTATCTGTTGATTCTTTACCAGC
Organism: Botryllus schlosseri; assembly: GCF_051294905.1. Taxonomy (NCBI): domain Eukaryota; kingdom Metazoa; phylum Chordata; class Ascidiacea; order Stolidobranchia; family Styelidae; genus Botryllus; species Botryllus schlosseri. The sequence goes on from NC_137236.1 coordinate 40,084,373, forward strand.
TTGTATCTAGCTAGACGTGAATTCGTAGGTTCTCTATCAGATAGTATGTAGACGTGAATTCGTTTATTCTCTATAAGCTATTTGTGAGCGGTCGTCGATGTGCTCGTAATAAAAACTGAATGCTTTTATTAGTGAAATATCAGACTGACAAGACAGATATTTGATTTAAAGTTCTAAGATTAGTAACGTTATCGTATTGGCGGCCTGTCTCGTCTATCTGTAGCATCGGTATATGAGGCCAGGAACTGCCTGTTATCTGCCTAACTAACTAAACTTGTGCCAAGACTATGATAGGGACAAAATAAGCATGCTTGGCAAGCAAGGAATTCGATATCACCCAAGCAGGATTGAAATTTGAAAACATAAGTTGAACATGACTTCAATACTGTGACTTGGACTCGACTCGAGTCATAACACTATGACTCGGACTTGACCCTTAAAACGGTGACTTGGACTCGGACTCGAGACGGTGATGAATTGAAAATGACTCGACTCGAGTCAAAACCACAAAAGTCAGATTGACTCGTGACTCGGAACCATGTGACTTGGTTACAACCCTGGGTAGCACGTATAGCATATACACATTTTAGCGATTTTGGTGTCGAATACCTTCTGTTCACCCACTTCTGGCCATAAGCGAAATCAAAAACCCATGACACGGCTACGTTCTAAGCCATCTTGATTTAAATCCTCATTTCTAAAATTCAAAAGGCATGTTAAAATCATGGCATATGGCATAAACCTATGAGGACATATTTCATTTCTCCATATCGTTGAGTCTTACTACGCTCTTTGTACAGTAGGGGTGTTCAAAGATAACATTTTTCTTCAAATTTCACTCTTTACTTGATAAATTGTAAGGTTGGCTAAAAAACTCAGCATACGAAATTTGGTTTAATTCCAACTAGTAGCCGCATTGCTACAAGAGAAGAAATATTTGGATTTATTATGTAAAAATTAAATAATTTTTTTTTCAAAATTTTGTGTTCACCCCCTAAAATTGTTAGGCTGTGAACAGAAACGATAGGCCTACTCACCAAATTTCGCTCCATTGCAACCAGTGGAAGCGGATTTATTGCAGTTCAAAAATTTGGATATGAATAAAATAGTAATCCGACCAATGTAAATATTATCTTATTCAAATTCAAATTTTTCAACTACAATACCGTTGCTCACACTGGTTGCAATTGAGCAAAATTTGTTGAGCATCGTTTCTGTACACAACCTAACAACATCATGGGGTGAACAGAAATTTTTTTTTTATATATTTCTAGATAATAGCCTAAATATATAACTTTCTTCTCTTGTGGCAATGCAGCTACTGGTTGGAATGGAACGAAATTTGGTGTGCAGCCGTTAATTAGGTAACATAACAATGTTATCAACTATCCAGTATGATTTGAGAAAAGAGTCATTTTTTAACACCCCTACTGTACAGATGCTTGACAGACAAGCCATAAAACTATTAGCTATGATACACGCAATCACCAGTCACTCCTACATGTCAAAATGTTCGCATTAGATGTCGCTTCTGCATTTGACGTGGGCATACGAATCAAATTCCTTCATCCTTGCAACGATATAACATAGGAGTTGTACAAGCCATAGTCGTTAAACCAGGGTATGGTGAGTATGATGCAGTTATCCTGTATTGTTAGTAGGCCTAAACGGCATACTTGCAATAGGAGTATTCAAAAATGACTATTTTTCAAATTGTACTGGCTACTTGATAAAATTGTTACGTTGCCTAGTTGAAGGCTGCACACCAAATTTGGTTTAATTCCAAGCAGTAGCCGTATTGGTACAAGAGAACAAAGTTTTGAATTTATTGTTTAAAAATGAATAAAAAATTTTTCAAGATTTTCTGTTCACCCGATGATATTGTTAGGTTGTCTATAAACGGTGCTCAGCAAATTTGGCTCAATTTCAACCAGTCGAAGCGAAGTTATTGCAGTCGAGAAATTTGGATTTGAATGTAATAGTATTTACGGTGGCCAGTTTGAGAATTAGCCACCTTAAATATTATTTTATTCAAATCCAAATTTTTCGACTGCAATAACTCCGCTTCCACTGTCGAGCCGTGTTACTTGCTAGTGCATTACTCACACGGCGTGTTGTGCGACAATTACGTTGTCAAATATTGATGTAACAACAAATTTTCAGCAGCACAAATTCTCACAGTATTCGATACATTTGAACGGGAACCTGGTGTATTCCAATTAATAAATGGCAACAGTTTTCCTAATGGTGTCGAAATTAATCATGGTAAGTACGGGGAAGCGGCGTATTGAAATTTGTAACGGTTTTTGTTATATTGATCAAGGCTTTTGTACAGTTCGACCGAGCCCCGGCTGGTATCATGATTATGCGATATTGCATTTTAATAGCTTTTTGAAAGTTGCCATCTATTGTGAATCGAGGGACGATATGATGCAATGAAGCTCGGCACTCAACTAAATAGCGAGCTTCAGCGGCAGAGAGGCTTGACGATGTCCCCCTGGACTATAATCTTGCCCGCCAATCTGATTTGACCCTGTCGAAATATACTTATCCCTATCTGCATCGTAACCGCTGAGGTTAACGAATTCTAGAATCGTGCCAGGAAAATCCATCGTTTGGGCCGCGAAGACGGAGACACCCTAAACATCCTAAAGTTGAATCTTCATGTCGAAATTATGTGCCTTGTATTGGATAAACCACAAGCAACAACAATGACTCCATTATGTTAACTTACAGCTTTGGCGCTCTACGAGCCATCGATGATTTTCAGTCGGATTGGATTTGGAATTTCAATGAAGTTGTGGAACTAGGGCACCGGCTGAAGATTAGATAATAGACATATTTCGATTACATTAGCCTCAATCATGAATTACATTACATTTACGCGGCTAATCAGAGTCTCCGCCGTCAGTAATTAAGCGCTCTTGAATACTACTATTACATAGTGCCTAGGGCCGGGCACAGTGATTAGGGTCCTACTCGAATCTGAATCGAGTATTAATTTTAATGATTCGAGTCGAGTAGTAAAAGCCAATATTTTCAGGTACTAAAATTATACGCTTCTCGCCACTGAATGAAATTTAATTTATCAACGAGAATTACAGTTTCGATACTAATTTTCACTGTTGAAGCCTTGAAACCTGGATTGGCGGTATCGTAGCATACGAAATATATAATACATAGTTACGAAGGCACATTCCGAAATAATGATTATCCCACAACATTGTCACCAAGTGGAATGAAATGGCAATGGCCGAAAAAATACCAAAACATCATTTATGACAGTGGTCGCGGTAACGTTTTTCGACCGAAGAGCCATGTTGGCCAAATATTTTTAATTGTCACTCCCAATGAGCCATTCATGTCAGTAAATTTTTTCGTCATAATTGAAAGTTCGTGACGTGTATTGGTAGCACTAATATATGGGATTCGTAGTGTGGGCCTTCTGCCCACTTGGGTAGTGCAGACGAACACGGTCACTACAGCAGTACATACCAGAGACGAGCGGATTTGAAATTTCTATGTCCTATTCTATTCCAATCCAAATCCGAACCTGCAAATCCTAATCCATATCCTAATCCATAACTTTTCCGTATTCAAGTCCATGTCCAATCCTAATCCGATTCTAACTGGAAATTCAGAAAAAATGATAATTTATACATGGAAGGAATTGGAAAATTTTTATCCACTGCCAACAATTCCCTTGATTCAAGATAACTTAGTAACCATAAGTACATTAATACCTGATCTGAATAAAGTTTGTCGCCTTTCGCCACACGACAAATAGATCTCCCAGAAAATAGGTAAATCCAGTCCAAATCCTATTCCGTTCAGAAAAAAATCTTTAATCCTAAACCAATCCAAATCCGCCGAAATCTCACAAATCCTGTTTTTTAAAATCCTAATCCTAATCCATGCTCATATCTGGTACATACTTATCGTTTGATATTTTACAGTTTGTATCATACCGTTGTAAACGGCTTATTGTCTGCTCTTTGTGAATCACAAACGGTTAAAGAAAACAAATAGGTAGACATGGTGTTATCGTCAACGAGCCGCAATAGCCTATCTGAAGAAAGACTTCTTCGTCATTGCATCATTCTTATATTACGAAGCGCATGATGAAAACATATGATGTAGACAACATTGCCAGAATGAAGCAACACGGTGTCACCAGCAGTGTATTCACAACTTGAGTGTTGTCAGCGAACAACTGCTACTGTTGAGCGTCATTGGCAAGCTTCTTAGTAATAGGCTTACCATATTTTGGAAATCTAAACAGAGGACACTTTTTCAGAAATTTGCAACTTGCAAGAACAGGTGAATTTTTCCCACTTTGTGATCGGTTGACTAAAAAAAAGGTCATTATTTCGCTCAGAGCTAAAATCACCGTTTTTCAGTCCGAAATACCCGCCGGAGCTTCACTTTTGTGCTAATTTACGGCATAACACTCGCAATTTGCTCTAAATCTGACCTAAATTTTCAGAAAAGAGGACAAAATCTCAAAAAAGAGGACAAAAGGGCGTCCTCCGAGGACACTTTCAAAAAAGTCAAAAAAGAGGACAAATCCTCTTAAAAGAGGACGTATGGTAAGCCTACTTAGTAAGGACATGCACTTTCTACCCAAGAATGTAGGAAAGTAGCTCTCGTTGTACTGCAAGAAAATTTAATTATTTCCACCACAATATGTATCGTATCCATTGGAATTTTTCATACGGCCAGATTTCGTTCAAATATTGATTTTTTCATGTAAAACGTTTCCTGTTTCACAGATAAAAACGTTTTTTCAGGCCAAACTACTTCGTTAGGAAAGTCAGTTCCTACCAGACATGAAGATAAGTTGTACAATTTTAATATTATGTGGGAAAACACCTAATTTGCATACGTATGGTCAAAATTCAGTTTGTTTAGGTCAAAAAAAGTCAGCATTAATATTTTTTAGGTCAAAATTTACCTTTTTTTAGGTCAAGAAAAAACCGCCCTAGTTATACCCAAAAGAGCCATATATGGCTCGCGAGCCATAAGTTTCCGATCGTTGATTTACAAGATAGATAACAGGCGTTATATTAGCTCAGTGGTGGCATAAACGCTACATATTTGGCTTCAGACGTAATACATGATGTTACGACGTCATAGTGGGTGATACTCGATCCCTCCACTCGACTCGAACACTGAGCTATATAAACACTCGAAGACTCAAATCATATTACGTAGGGTTACCATACGTCCTCCTTTAGCGGGATTTGTCCTCCTTTTTCAGGTTTTAGAAAATGTCCTCCGAGGACGCCCAATTGTCCTCCTTTTTGAGATTTTGTCCTCTTTTTTGAGAATTTTGGTCAATTTGACTGTGAAATTGGAGTGCGATGCCGTAATCAGCACCGAAGTAAAGCGCCGGCAGCTATTTTGGAAGCCGTGCCGGAAAAATAACGACTTTTAGACAACCACCTATAGACGTGAAGGAAAAAACTGTATTTTGGGCGCTGGGCGAGAAAGTTGATCATTTTTTTTTATTCAACCGACCACGAAGTGAAGTTTGAACATTTTGAAAAACTGTCCTCCTTTCCCGATTCCAAGATATGGTAACCCTAATATTACGTGATTCCAAATCGAATCCCTGCGGTACTCGATTTTGCCCAGCCCTAATAGCAGAGTTGGTCAGTAACGAAATACTTTTACTTTTTTGAAGTACTCAAGTAGTTTTCCTCTACTTCTGGTACTTACTCAAGTGGATCTGATTTTTTCTACTTCTACTTCTACTTCGTGATATTTTGTGATTTACTTACTTACTTTTCACTATTTTCAGTTTGTCAAGTAGAAGTAGTTTTATCATATCGTAATCTAGCAGCAGCCCACTAGGAGTCTTACTAATCTGGAAAATCCAGTTTTTTTTAACGCTACTCCTGTTTTAGCAGATCACCTTTGAAGCTTGATGGACCAAAGACATGGAATATATTTTCTGCTTTTTAGACGCGATATTTGTATTTGACTTTCAATTGCGAGTATCATACTCCGAGTTCTAATTACTTGCAGATCGTAAACTGATCGCGCAAAGTGATGAAATCGTATCCAATAAAACTTCTACGTATTGCTCTTTGCCTAAACTAGGGACCTCAAATATGGTGTAGGGCGCCATACCATGGTATTCTGTAAAACGGGGTCTTCTATTAAACAAAGGGTTAGTATCGCATTTTCATATCAATCTAGGCATATAGTTTGAATCCCATGATGTGAAAAAATGCTTATTCTGTCGAAAATTGATACCTCCTGGGATGCATCAATACTAATCCAGCTCTCTGCATCCTCCGCATCGCTCGATTCGCAGCTTTCGACAGTCGATGCGAACGAATTAAGACTGTTTTCGAAACTACTTTCTTACTTGAGTAGATTCAAAGTCAGCCAATTCTAATTCTGCATCAAGTAGTCTTAGATGGCTTATTGAAGAAGTACTTCTACTCGTACTTGAGTAGATTTTTTTCTTGGCTTCTTCTACTTCTACTTCTACCTGAGTAGCTTTCTTGACTACTTTGACCACCTCTGCCAAATAGTACCGTTATAGTATTTCAATACATTTGACGGCCACCTAACTAGGAGGCGGTATAAACTCACTTGAACTCTTGTAGTTCGAGAAATGACAGGACGCATCGAATGGAACACGCGATGGTAATATAGTCATGTCGGCAATCTCAATAATGGATGACATTGGCCAAGAACTTATAGTGTAGCGTTCAACAAATTGCCGTTAACCAGTGGTGTTCTTTCGTCAAAATAGAAATTGAATTATCCAAAAACTTTGTGGTTCTGGATTTGGGCAAGCTGAAAATTATCTAGTTTTCCAAGTCTGGCTAAAGCAGGGGCGGGAAACTCCAGTCGGAGTGACAGATACAAGATAATTAGGAATCTGGCAGACCGGATTCCAGAATAGATACATTATTCGCAGATTTATCCACCTATAGTAGGAATATATCGTATTTAATGTAACTTTAATGGTTATTGCAAGACCAAAATCAGTATTCAAAGAATTTATGATTGTAATATACTTCATTATCTGTTGGAGTCAATGAGACATCTTGGGCCGATCAAAATAATCAGCAAGTTCTTTGAACTCTGGCTGCATGTCGGACTTAGAAACCATCAGTTAGATTGGAACGCAGCTTTGCCTTGTTCCTATTCATGGTCGAAATTGTTTGTCTGCAAATGTTGGCCGTCGTAGACCGGAATAGAACAAGTGGTTTTATGGCCACCTTTCTGACGTTGAAAAACTTGGATTCATTCAGTGATGCAGAAACGCACAACTTGAAGAAAACAAAGAGCTATAGAATAACCTACAGTCACTATAGTTTGACGTATACTAAGCAAGTAGTGTGAGATTGCGACAGACTGTGGCCGCGGGCCGCATTATCATGCAACACCGGAAGCGGCGGGCCGCTCAAAATCCCGTCGCTGGCCATATGTTGCCCAACCTGTTTTGTTCAGTTCGTAATTATCATGTGATGGAGCAATTCAAGTGATTCTTTGGTGTCTTTAGCCAAAAAACATACCTCCATAACCAAGCAGCTGCGTAACATAAGAAAAAGCAGACCACGATATTTGCATTTGTCAGAAATTTTGATATGTCATACATATTTCTGTTATGGTTGTAGGATCCACAAATGAAAACATTCTAGCGCAGGGAATCTCTCTTTTGGGGTGGGGTGGGGTGGGGGTGGGGGGGGGGGGGGCGTTGAAGCATCTGAGGAGAGGCACGAAGCCGTCTGACATAAATGATGTTTCTTCAACTCGGAATGAGTTTAATAGGGATGGTGTGAACCTCATGACGTCACGTGACTTCATATTGCTAATTCCAACTCTACATTTAAGGGATTTGATATAGTAATGTACACCTAGCCACGACTCGGGCCACAATGCCTCAATGCTGCAGTACATACTGACTTATTATACGTCGCCAAGTGTACAAATGGGGAAATCAAATGATATAATAATTTCATAAAATCAATATTTTCCGTCGCTTTGCCAACCATTTTGACGATGACTTGCAAGGGATTATAAGCTTACGCCTTATCGGTCTAGGCAGGGCAATGTATACCGCGTCTGAGAGTTGCTACGTTGATATTGAGCAGAGTGCGAATCGGGTTTTTATACTTGCTACAGATATTACCCCATTAACAAGTTATACCGCAGTAACCAATACCCCAATCACAGGGATTTTGTTATTATGATACAGTAAGTATATGAAATCCAGATGGACTCCCAGACGTCGAGTTACGGGGTGGCGGGGTGGCGCAGCTACCCCATGACACATTTATGGGGTGGCGGCCACCCCATACAATTAGATCAAACGCCCGCCGTCTGCGATTTTAAATCATCAGCGCTGTCAATCAACGAGTTCGTGATAATAGCGCGTAATTGCCAACTATTTAGCATCAACAGATACGCGTGCGAATAATTGATTACGCTAAATCGTCGGCGACGACGAACTATAACGCCCAATAAGTTGTAATCCGTGATTAGTATTCAGACAATCGAAGCAACCTCGCTTACGACTTACGACGTCGATTTCGACACGCTTGCGCTGAGAAACACCATCTTCGCTCTCGACCAGAGGAGCGAATGCCCGTTCTCTTCCCCTAATTAAATTGTATTTGCGCCAATATTCCTTTAAAAAATACTTCGTTATAATGCGCAAACGATTGTCGCGATGTCAGAGCTGGAAGTTCCAAGTTGGAACCCCATTGTGCTGTACGCAAGTTGAGGAATTACTTATTAGATGCGCGCTTTCTCGTTTGCTATCATCTGTAGGCTACTAATTCTTGTCTGCTTCATACAATCGTATTCCTTAGGTGTCACTTGTCAGTGTTTCATTTGTTATTAATACTGCGCATTGTGCAGTTCGCGGCGTTGAATTACATTGTCGATATTGATGCAACACGAGCTTCTCGATGGCGCAAATTCTGAATTTATCCAATTAGTTTGAACGGGAACCTTCTATGTTCCAGTAAACTTCATTGCTGGCCGGAGTCTATCTAGCGCAACCTCATCGCGGATCGAATTTCAAACCTTTGGGATATGTATTTCTATTGATGAGGTCACGGCATGCGCCCGTAATTTTACGATCATATTCGACAGGCTGATATTAACCAGCGCGTTGTCGGCATTAAAACCCCAGGTGCGTAGCCCTAGCCAGGTAGTTTCTCATTTATAACTAGAAATCCCGTCCTTTTGAAATGTCAATTCACGAATTCGTATTATCGATGCTGCGTACTGCAAATTAGCGAGAAACATTTTTATGCGAAATTGGTCATCGATATCTCATGTGCACTATCCACGGCGGTTTGATTTAGCTCATCCGCATGTAGGCTTGCTACCGTCCGCAGATACACTTTCGCCAAACTGTAACAATCCCTGAGTGCAATATTGTTTGTGTTTATGTATCTTTTTCATTAAAACTTATGCCCGCGTCGGAACAAATTGTGCTCGTTGCCATTTCCGAACCTGGGTATCTAGGTATGACTAGCACACCCTGTAACTGTAATTATCGCAGGTTAGCGGCATGTCTGCAATTTTGTTATCAGCGCATCTTGCCGGCCGATTGAACAGTCCAATGAAATTATTCACTACTAGGTATTTCACACAGCGTACTGAGGCTGATTTCAGCAAACTAACGATCCTTATTAGACGTACGAATTCGACCGCATCGTTAGAAACGAAGATTCGAAACACAATCGCGATTTGACGATCAAATATACGTTCACCTTCTACAAATTAAGGTGCATTATTTGCATTGATGAGGGCTGCAAGCTGCGTTTGAAGTATTTTGTAGGGATGGTGTGAACGTGAGGTTCACGTTCGCGTTCTGTGTGTGAACCTGGGGAAATTTGAGGTTCGCGTTCACAACAGAACGTTGGTAGGTTCTGCACTGTGAACCTTTGTCACATATTGCAATTTTCACTTCATTATAACATCTTTGGTTCAAATTAATTGACTTTCAAATGCGAGCATGGAGCATGGAGCTGGCAGCATAAACATTCAACACTAAACGAGCATGCCCTTGACAATCTCAAATATTTACTTGTATTGTAACCAGAGTTTGCTCGAAATATCCAGCTTTCCGTTTGTGCATATTTATTGTCTCTGTGCTGTGAGCTTGACCCGCAATCACATGATATCAAGAGCGAAATGCACGGTATCTTGTCAGCAAATGATTCTTATTCAACCAATCAATGAGATTGATATCATCTTCTGATGTACAAATCTAGCAGGCGTACGGGGTCAATCTTGAATACATATGTAAACTGTATTATAAAAACCAAATCCGTGCGACCGGGGTGTTGGCTATACTGCTGTATAACTTGTTAATCGGTAGCAAGTATAGAAACCGATTTTACACTCTGCTCAATATCCATGTGGCAATACTCAGACGCCGAATACACTGTCCGATCAGGTCGAAATTGTTGGCAAAGCGACGCAAGATACTGATTTTATGAGATTATTATGTCATTTGATTGCCCCAGTTGATACATTTGGCGATGTTTTAAACGTCAATATGTACTTAAGTACTGAGCTATTATGTGGCCCCGAGTCGTCGCTCGGTATCGTATAAAGTAGATTAATATGGGCAATCACCTAATTGAAATATCGGGTTGAAATTAGCAATATGACGTCACGTGACGTCATGAGGTTCACGTTCGTGTTCACACAGAACCTTTCAAAAAGGTTCACGTTCACACGAACCTGAACCTTGCAGAGGTTCACACCACCCCTAGTATTTTGTGAACCATTTTTGTGATAAATATTCTCGGAGCGCAAAGTTGAACAGTGTTTAATTGTGTGTGCCTGCTAGTTATTCCAGTGCCCATAATATTAATCCAATTATGCTTTGCGAACGTAAATCGGGAAATGCAGCAATGTAGTAAAAATCAATGTTTTAAATAGCAACCAATTGTCGCGATGCGAGCTATGCTCAATACTAAGTAAAAACCCTTTGTGATGGCGGTAAGGGATAAGTACTGATTGGCCGCGCTCGCTTGTAATCATAATTCTTGTCTGTCTTTCGTGCTCTAGAATTGTCGCGCCGTGTTACTGCTCAGTCCAGCGACGAATGCCGAGCGCGCGGCAATCAATGACATAATTTTGCAGTCGCAATAATTTCGCAATGGTCGAGGCCCGCGTAACACTGATAATACGACTTGTTGAATTGCAACTGAATATTAGCGTCAGAATGGTCATTTCCAAAGGACGGGGTTTTGCATTTCCAAAGGGGTGTCGACACCCGGCTACGCGCCTGTCGCCACCCCATGCAAAAATAAAAGTCGGCGCCTATGGGACCCCGTACGCATGCTAGATCTTTTACATCGGACAACGATATCAACTTCATTGGTTGGTTGAATAAGCATCATTCGCTGACTACGTGTAGTGTATTTCGCTCTTGATGCTGTGTGATTACGGGTCAAGCTCACAGCTGAGTGACACTAAGTATTCACAAACGGAGAGCTGGATATTTCAAGCAAACTTTTGTAGCAAAGAAATTAAAATTCTTGAGATTGTCAAGGTGCATGCTTGTGCACTGTTGATTTTTATGGTGTAAGCGCGATGTATAGACTGACCCGCAGTTGAAATGCAATAAATTGTGACCAAGGATGTCATAATGACGTGAAAATTGTAATATATCAAAAAGGTTAACAGTGCACAACCGGATATATCAAGGTTCGTTTGTGAACGTGAACCTCTAAATTTCAGAGGTTCACATATAGAACGCGAACACGAACCTCACAAATCATAAACTGGAAATATTTTTTGCGTTCCGCGCCACTTACTTCCAGCTAGAATTTATTGTCTCTCTGTTCTTTCGCATATTTGACGTCACGTTAACGTTCATGATCCACACAAAACTGTAGTTGGCCTAATATACGAATACGACATATTCTCTTTATGGTTAGGGTTCTGGTAAAAATCCTTTTGCCTCTGCTTAAATTCACTTTTAATCGAAGCAATAATTAAAATCATGATTTTACTAATAATAAAACAATAACAGAACATGGAATAAATGAGGACCATACCAATTAATATAATGGAGCATATCGAATCAACTGAATAATTCGCAGCTCGGAGTCACCATCCCATAGTTCAAGTAGTTCAATCTCACTGGCAGAAATGGGTCGCCAGAATTGCCGTTAACCTGTTCCCAGATACGTTGAGTAGGGCAGGTGCAGGGTAGCAGGTCTGAAGGTTCTGAGTCACAAGTCAGTCTCACTTTCATAGTTTTGAGTCGAGTCATTTTCAAATTACCACCGAGTCAAGTCCTAGTCGGAGTCAGGATGTAGGACTGGCATTATTTTTTGTGTACATATTTCATTTTTCTAGGTCAATTATACAGTTGTTACTTAAATGATGTGTGATACTCGAATACTCGACTAGACGCCGAATGCGCGATTCAGAATCGAATCCCTCAGGTAATTGATTTCGATCAGCCCTAATGTTGAGTATAGTCTGAATTATCTATAACACTAGCATATGTAGCATGAGTATCATTGATGATATCTGGAGTAGTTTCTGGATGCGAAAAACTATGTCCTGTTTATGTACAAATGCATATGGTTATAAAATAATAAACCACATTCACACAACTCCCCAGAAAATAAAACAGCCGCAAAAATATATAAAGTCAGCGCGGAGGAATTAAATCAAATATCAAGGGTGAATGCCTGACATAAAATCGACCTAAATTAAATCCACCCTATACATTTAATATCGGAGTGGACGGGGCAATATTGAATATTTTCCAAATACAAAACATTTCTTATAGTGCAACACGCTGTAGATTTTTCCATGGTAATGTAGGCCTAAGTAGGCCTACATTGCAGAAGGGGGTTCTTAAATCCCGAAAACTTGAATAAAAATTGACATTACGGATGGCCCCCATTTTCCAGCTGGTGACCTCTCAATTTTTGCACACAAGGGGCTAAAAATGCACATTACCAAACTAAATTTAATATAATATATCTGACCTTTGTACAAATCGTTTTGTGATTTTGAGAAGACGACGCCTGCCACGAATCGTCGCACAACGGACCATCGTTCTTCATGGAGATGTTCTTCATCGAAGCGAGAGAACTCGTTGAGATTCATTTCTGTTATAAAAATCGCTGCCAGGTATTCTTGAAGGCTTTGATGACAGAAAAACAATGTGAAATTTCCTTCCATCAAATGTTGGCTTAGTAGGTTGCTCCCCGGAACTTTAGTCATCAAATCTTGGACTTCATCTGCCGAGATTCCAAGTTTCTTCAAGTCCCTCTTTTTGAACACGACCCGTCCTTCTCTCATGCCTCGAAATGCCAATTTCTTCAGTTTGTTGACGATCGATAAAATTTGTTCCCGATTTCGAATGTTTTCGACGCTTTGTAAAGATGATATGATCCTGCAGTATAGTTCTGTCACCGTTGTTGGAGGAGGTTTATCTGGATCCCTTCCCATCACAACTGCCGTAAGAATCAGAAAAACGGGCACAGAGATTAAATTGATCAATCTTGGTGACATAGTCTCAATTTTCTGCCAGAGGTCCTCACCATTCTCTTGGAGTAAAAATGCAAATAACCTATGCGCGTCATCATACGTAAGGCCATTCAGCGTGATGATGGTTTCGGGTCGCGCCATCGCCGGTAACTCTGAAACCTTGAACTCGCGCGAAGCTATGTAGACATTAACGTGACGCAGGATATTCCGGGATAAAATGTTGTACATGACTGTCCCGCAGCTTGCTTTTTCGTGCTTTTTCATTTTGCGTGGATTTTTCTCAAAATGCCACCTTGCTTGATCAAGTCCGTCGAATATGAGGAGTGCATCGGATTGATGTTGATCCAGCCATTTGAATGCCTGATCCTCTTCAAATTCACTTTCGAAGAGCCCTCCAAATAAAAATTTGGATGGTTTAATCTTGCCCTTCACTTCAACGTCTTTCAATTCAATATAATGGACCATTATTTTACCGAAAGAGGGCAGATCTTCAAAATGCTCAATTTCGCAAGATGCGCCGAGAGCTCTTCGAGCTATTCTGCGTGTAAGTGTGGATTTTCCCGATCCTGCAGATGCCACAATAGCGGTTATACCCACAGTTGCTGATAAGCCTGATTTTTTCTTTTGCCACATGGATGCCACTACGTCCTCGATCCCGACATCTTTCGCTTCAATCGTGTCTTTCCGAAAAAATCCAACTTCCTGTGTCAGCTGGTTATGGCCATGGCGACCTTTGTAATAATCATCAACGTCAACGCGACGCATCTGTGGGTAAACTTCAAAGTCAGGTTGCTGAAGCTTTTCATGTCGAAAGTCATCAAGGATACCAATGGCCGTCACATCCATAGTATTTTCGTTGCAAATTTGTATGAGTTTTGTGTAGCTTATATCTGAAAAGAAGGTAATATTTCAAATCTACTACTACGAACCAGAGCCATCCTTTCTTGTATCGCAATTCGACTGCGCATCAACTTTCAAATGCGACTAGCAATGAGGTCCGGCAGATTTGCAATGATTCGAGTCATAACTTGAGTTAATGTATGTATCGACTCGACTTGTATTCGAGTCATTGCGCAAGAATCGACACATGTTACATGACTTATTCGAGTCAGATATATCAGTCAGTGTTGGGATGACTCGAGTCACCTTTTTCGTGTGACTTGACTTGACTCTAGTCACTTTGCAATAGTGACTTGACTCGAAGTTTCAAAAATCCGGATTGAATCGTGACTCGAAGCAAAATTTACGAGTCAATTTCAGATCATTAAGTAATCGATATCGACTAAGTCGCTGTATCTTGTATAAGTTCAAATTGTGCGAACGATACGTCGGTGTGATCTGTGAGAGCAGCCAATTACTCAATGGTTGTACGTTTTACCGAGCCTCAGTAGTAGGGTTTGGTCAAATTGTTGCCCGCCAATCAGAGAGCGCCACGTCATCCTAATTGCCACGCCCATTTTCATCCCCTAAGGGTACATTCATCTGATACGTCATCTGTGCCACATCATCAAGCGCCACGCCTATAGTGCCACATTATCCATCCATTGCTATATCATCACTGCATTGATTGCCGCATCTTGATACTTTTCTCAGATATTGTATTATGTGTATTTAGGACTAATATCATCCGTCCATATTTTTTAAACTTGATTTTATGTGTATAAGTTACGGTTTCTGCAGTTTCCACATTTTAGGACTTATGATTGCCGCGTCAAAACTTACCTTGGCTAGAATCGACAGATATTGTATTATGTGTATTTAGGACTATGTATTTAAATTCCTACATGAATGCGAAAACTATGATGTCTATGCAAGGCTATATTCTCCGGATAATATTATTATTATGAAAATTCTACACATCATCACTAATTACTTAATATAAAATGCGATTTTGAGCGCTGCGACTTGATAATATCAATCCCTACGCTTCTGATGCATGATTTTTTGTGATAAGGACCTAGGTAACATTCAGAGTCTGCAACGATTGTTTGGATATACATTATAGCAATACCCCACCAAACTATAGGCGGTTATATTACTCTATTGGTCAGAGATAACTCATCCGTCCATATTTTTAAATTTGATTTTATGTCTACAAGTTACGGTCTCTGCAGCCTCCACATTTTACGACTTATTTTCATTAGACGCAGGCAAGCGATTCTCCAGCTCGGAGCTACGAAAACAAATCACTTGCATGTGCGCGTTCCGAATAGTCTTGTAGAATTTTCTAAAGTCGTAACAGCTTAGTAGCATATACGCGAATCCCAAGGCGAAAATTATCAAACGAACTATAGCCGCCGGCGTGCGAAGCTTCAGTAGAATATACGCAAATCCCAAGGCGAAAATAATCGAACGAAGTTTAGCCGCAGGCGCGAGATTCGCCGGGCTCTAATTATACAAACACTCTCTCTGCCTGTACGCGAACCCTAGCGTTATAACGACATGGTCTGATTAGCGCATTCTGAAACCATAAATTTATTCAACTTCATTGAGATAGCCATGATTTAAAGATGGTAATCGAGTGTGACAATAGCACTCGTCAAGGTTATACAAACATAACCTTAAACTAATCTTTACTTCATAACATATAAGGTTATAAAAGTAAGCAGATTTGTATGAAAGCACGCTACATAGAAGTGAAAGTAGTCTGGAAACATAACTACTTACTGAAAAATCGTTACGTAGAAGTGGGGTTAGTCTACAAATATAACCACTAGCTTACTTTGAAATCTCTACTTGTACTTGTATTGGAGCAGAATTGTGACCGATACATTAATGATTTTAATACTCTGTATTTTAAATTACCCACACCTTTGAGTCGAAATGTTCTTAAGTAACTCATGTTTTCAATATCACCTAAACGCAAAGTTCCAAAATTTCCATGTTGATCAAATACCACAAACTTTGCTTGCTTTCAGACTTAGTAACAAAGCGCATAACAGATTTCACCTAAATAAGTCGGTACTCCGAAAATTTTGTAAATTAGAGCTTTTCGGTGATGGACTTAAGTTCCAATGCACAAGTGTTCACGTAGGTTCGAATGGAGCAGAATTGTGACCGATGCATTAATGATTTTAATACGTACGTATTTTAAATTACCCACGCCTATGAGTCGAAATTTTCTTAAGTAACTCATGTTTTCAATATCACCTAAACGCAAAGTTCCAATATTTCCATGTTGATCAAATACCACAAATTTTGCTTGCTTTCAGACTTGGTAACAAAGCGCATAACAGAATTCACCTAAAAAAGTCGGTACTCCGAAAATTTTGTAAATTAGAGCTTTTTGGTGATGGACTTAAGTTCCAATGAACAAGTGTTCACGTAGGTTCGAATCCCACACCCAGAACGTTTTACGAGAATTAACATTTTTAGATTCAAATAGAGCATATTGAGTATTAGAGGCGTTTACACTATGGAGTTCGTAAGCTTTGCTTGAGTTTTTTAAATTAAGGTAGAAGTAGCCATTTCCGAGTAAGTAAAACGTTAGTATTTTAGGTTCATTTCTGCTTAATACAATAATCATCGTGGTGTTGAAGCAGTCCAATATCATTTACACTTGAAAGAATTTGTTGCGTGCAGCTAAAAACCTAATTGAGTACTCTGAAGAAGTACAAGTAGCACAGTTTGTGGTGTTTGTATGACATCAAAATTTACGTACTTTTCGCTTACCTTATGTTAATAGTGTTCCTCGTCTATCTACTTTATAAGATTTAGTGTAGAAATTCAGTAGAAATGTAAACACGCTTGAATATGAGTAAAACTCATTACACTATTACACTACAGCATTACACTATGACTGATTATTTCAATTAGCAAGCATAATAGATCATCACCTAATGAATGCAAGGACGAGTTCGCAAGTGGAAAATAAGTCAGATCGCTCGAAATAATAGTCCCGAGTTGCGTAAAGATAATGTTCTCCCCGTAGCTGAGATCAAGGTTTGCAATTTCGCCTATGGGAATGAGGTATTAGAAAATACCAATTCGAGAGGTTCTCTACTAGATAGTGCCTATAGCTTTCAATACCACAAACTTTGCTTGCTTTCAGAGCCGGCAACTAAATTCAAGACAGACTTTACGCAAAACTTGCTATTCTGAAAATTTTGTCAAGGTAATGGTTTAAAAACTTATACTTGAGCACTACGAAATGTACAAGTACTTTATCTTTACACGACGTTTTTTGTAAAATGAATACTAATTTTATTGAAAAAATAAAAAAGAGCGAAAAATTACATTTTATCCCGAAACGCAACAAGAAAAATCGTATGAATTTGTAAACTACTTATTCATGACATAATAATAATTCTACTTGTACACTTTTTCACATTTTATAACACTTTGAGTAGTACTTAACAGTTTCAGTTTTAAATAAAATACGGAATATAAACTAATCGAAAAATTCGGTAACCAATTTCGCGTAGGCTATGCATACAAATGAGGAAAGTTACATCAACGCGTGTTAAACTAGTTGTATCGAGATATCGAATGATTTTTTCCTTCATCAAAACAACTAGAATGTGTAACTACATTTAAAAAACGTATCTAAATGAGCTCCAGGGCATTGTGATTATGCAGCCTACCAAATTTCATCACACATTTCATGATGGAGCAACTTTAAAACTAACGCAGTTCTATAGCAACTTTTACCTAAATCTGTCTTCGGTAGAGTGTAAATATACATAGTCAGCTTTAATAACAGAATTACCATGCTAATATGTGACTCCCCACCTTGAAACTTGATACGTAGTTGTAGGACATTGTGATGATGCGGCATACCAAATTTCCTCACGCATTTCATAACGGAGCAACTTTAAAACTAACGCGGCTCTACATCGACTTTTTGCCTACAGCTGTTTTGCGGGGAGGGGCGTATAGCACGTACCTATACATAGTCAACTTTAACAACGGAATTACCGTGCTTAACATTGAATCCCAACTCTAAACTTGATACGTAGTTGTGGGACATTATGGCAATGCACCATGCTAAATTTCATCACACATCCAATGATGGAACACCTTTAAAACTAACGCAGTCGAATACCGACTTTTACGCATATCTGTTTTGCGTGAACATAGCATATACCTAAACATAGTCAATTTTAATAGCAGAATTGCCGTGTTAAACATTGAATTCTCACCATGAAAGTTGGTACGCGGTTATAGGAGGCTATAACAATGCGCCATACCAAATCCCATCACACATTTCATGATGGAACAACTTTAAAACTAACGCGGCTCTACATCGACTTTTTGCGTACATCTGTTTTGTGGGAGCGTATAGCACGTACCCATACATAGCCAACTTTAATAACGGAATTACCATGCTTAACATTGAATCCCAACTCGATACTTGATACGTAGTTGTAGGACATTATGGCAATGCACCATGCTGAATTTCATCACACATCTAATGATGGAACACCTTTAACACTAACGCAGTTCTATACCAACTTCGCAGGAATCTGTTTGCGGGAGCGTAGCACGTACCTATGCGTGATCAACTTTAGTGATGGAATTACAGATGTAATTAAGTTTCAACACTTTTACAACGATTCGTCTTGCTTCCTATAACATCCCACTCGACGCCCTCTTTATTAGGCTGTAATCTCAGCCTGAGCTATGTCTTGAAGCCTACGGGACTCTGCAAATTGTTTCGATTTATTCTCTCCGTTTCAATTCAAGATAAGGAAGCCCATTTCACTCAAAATATCGATGCCTACGGTACTCTACAAAATTTTCTGATTAATTCTTCCTATGCTTATTTATCATAAGAAAGATGATTTGACACCTAAAGTACGAAATACTTGTTCGCTTGAGCTAAGCCGCAGCGCTCGGAGTGGAATTTACTAACGCAGTCGAATACCGACTTTTACGCATATCTGTTTTGCGTGAACATAGCATATACCTATACTTAGTCAATTTTAATAGCAGAATCACAATGCTAAACATTGAATTCCCACCTTGACAGTTGATACGCGGTTACAGGACATGACAACAATGCACCATACCAAATTCCGTCGCACATTTCATGATGGAACAACTTTAAAACTAACGCGGCTCTACACCGACTTTTTGCGTACATATGTTTTGTGGGAGCGTATGATAACACGTACCCATACATAGTCAATTTTAATAACGGAAATACCATGCTTAACATTGAATCCCAACTCGAAACTTGATACGTAGTTGTAGGACATTATGGCAATGCACCATATCAAATTTCGTCACACATTTCATGATGTAACACCTTTAAAACTAACGCAGTTCTCTACAGACTTTTGCGTAAATCTGTTTTTCGGTAGCGTAGCACGTACCTATACATAGTAAGCTTCAATAACGGAAGTACCATGCTAATAATCAAATCCCCACCCTGAAACTTTGTACGCATGCAGTTGTAGGACATAATGAAAATACACCATACCAAATTTCGTCAGACATTTCATGATGTAGCACCTTTAAAACCAACGCAGTTCTATACCGACTTTTGACTAAATCTATTTGTCCGTAGCGTAGCACGTACCTATACAGTATACATAGTCAACTTTAATAACGGAATTACCATGTTGATAATTGACTCCCCACCTTGAAACTCGGTACACTGTAAAAAATAAAGGTGGATTTTAGGGTGGAATTAGGGAGGAAATATTGTTTCCACTCATGATCAAGGGAGGGTGACTATAATACACCTCCTGAAAGGTGATATCCTCCTTTCCACCCCTGTTTGACAGTGGATGATGAATCCGCCTATACGCGTGAGGTGCGCATACGGGGTTGTTGTCGCGAAATTTAATGCGTGCGCCCAAGGTGGCTGGTTAAACACACATATGAAGGCCGGAAGGACATTGGTATGTAATATGTGACCCTCATATCGGTGCACAGAGACAGCGAGATAATAGTTATAAGCCAACCGCGCAACCGTGCACATAATCATTGAATGAAAATCTCTATCTTCATTGCGGGGAGCAGATATTTGTTCAATGTTCAGTTTGAAAGTGTTGGAATCAACAATTATTCAATCGCCCGTTGGTCGTCCGCTGTACTAGTAGTTCGTCCGTTACTATATAGGTTACTACGTATGTTAGTTATATGCCGTTACCGTATATAGTTAGAAGTTTGTTGTTGCCATTGTTACGGTGCGAGTTACTAGGTCTGTGATTTTTACTGTGACGTCAGAATGATACAGACGGTGAATGAAATCGTCAGACTGATGCCTGCTTCTGATTGGTTGTTGTATCACTAAAAAGTTCGGGTGGTAAAAAGATGGCGCCGACAACACAGTTGTCTTCGACAAATTTTGTAGTAAGAGAAGCGAGTTTTTGTGAGTCCATGGAGTATACGAGAGGGAGATAGTTGGCTTTGGATTATGGATTGGCGTTGTGATGCTTGTATTAGAAATGCGTTATCGTGTTGGACATACTTGCCCAGCCTGTCAAGTCTTCGGCTGTGAAATTGGATCGTGCAATCACATTGCCACGGCATGCAACAGCTACAGATGCCATTTAGATTCTCATCACATGACGGTGCAGGCCAGATACCAGCTATTCATGAGCATTTGCTAATCAATCTGTCTGTTTAGGTAGCCATGAAATTGTTAGTTAAGCTATCAAATTATTGTCCGCTGATTACTGTCGACGACGCTTCTGAGATAAGAAGAGAGGTTTCGGAAATACACAAAGGTGAACTCCATGATCGTGACTTCAAAATCCAGTGTTATGACAGAAGATTAGGCCAGTATCTAGATCTGGAGTATGCGGATGTCGGAGATGATGACGTCTTCAAAGAGGACATTGCAATATGTCAAGTAATTGTAAGTAAGCACACACTGAATTCACATCATTTACTTGCTGCTAGCTGAACATTTTTTAGTAGTCCAATTCTAGTGCGATAGTCGTTACATTTCTATTGTCGAATTTATCCAGCGTATAATCCACTGGTAGCCGTGGCCCGTCGGTATACAGTTTTGTAGGACCGAATTCTGCAGTACGCTTCTTGTTTTGTAATGCCACCCCTGGTCTGCTCATATACTAGGCTTACCATACGTCCTCTTTTGAGAGGATTTGTCCTCTTTTTTGACTTTTTTGAAAGTGTCCTCGGAGGACGCCCTTTTGTCCTCTTTTTTGAGATTTTGTCCTCTTTTTTGAAAATTTAGGTCAGATTTAGAGCAAATTGCGAGTGATATGCCGCAAATTAGCACAGAAGTGAAGCTCCGGGGGGTATTTCGGAGTGAAAAACGGTGATTTGAGCTCTGAGCGAAAAGGTGATTTTTTTTTTTTTTTAGTCATCCACCTGGAAATGTGGAGAGAAAAACGGTATTTTGAGAATTCTACTCCGGTTTTGCAAGTTTTAAATTTCTGAAAAAGTGTCCTCTTTTTAGATTTCCAAAATATGTTAAGCCTACCATATACCTGCTTTTGATTGCGTTTGCGTAATATTGATAGTATATTGACTCTTGCTGGTGCGAGACAACATTGTTGTGTTTAAGAACTACGATTGGTTGTGTGTCGCACGTCCAACAGCTTTCAAAAATGCTTCATGAAGACTAAGTTTCGGTGTCACTGTACTGAATGTCCTATCAAGTTAATTTGAATTATTCCACGCCCGCAAAAGTAAAGTATATGCATATTGCATATTGTATATCCACACAAGTGCATGCCATCTCACAGTTTGAAAAGCAATGCTGCAAAGCCAATTTTGGTTCCGTCAGTATTCCTTGCTCCCATAAGTACACATCTCTTTACCCAGGTAAATATTGCATTGCCGAGAAAATGAGTGATCCATTGGATGTGCTGTCGGAAATCGCCCTCAATTCGACGCCAGGTACTCATGACAGAAACGACAGTTCTGGTGAGTTATACTAAATTTTGAACTGAGCTGTTGGTTTTAACAGAACTTACGATCTCGTCAATTATGCAATCAAGTAATTAATTGTGATCCATTATTTGCCATATGTGCTCATTAGTCATGTTCAATTGTACAGCAATCAACATCCGGACTTGCCATGAGTTTTTGTGCCGTTTTTGATCTATGCCAGGGGGATCAACCTGTAGCCTTAGAAGCCGATATGAATAAATAGGTGAGCTCGGAGTATAAAATAAATGGACATAATCGACAATTTAATGCGGATATTTGGCTTCAAGTTGGTGCATTACGACTGTGCGCTGGAATGCGGCCGCATGCTGTTTTAATATTAGGAAATCAGGCCGTGAATAGCAAAAAGGTTGGTCAACCCTGATCTACACCAATGCCTCCATAGCAAACAACACACTTATGCTCTGTAAGTTAGTTGTATTTTGTATTACAGAATCTGACGATCTGGACTGGATGGTTACATTGGTTAGTCTACCTGCCATTTTCCTCAAAAATAAACTTCTTCCTGTCTGATCAGGTACGAATATTTATCGATATTATCAAGCAGTTGTTTGATTTGAAGTATACATAATTCGGGACTGTCAGAACGATTCGACAGTCCTAGTCGAACTTTGCATTTTATAGCAACTATGTAATTGTAGTTTAAACACATTTTTTCAACGGTATACATCCCATTGCTATTAAATCGTTTTTAGTCTGGCAGCCTTTCATAACTAATCATTTGGCTGGGAATTCGACAGCAGAGCAGTCATATTTTTTACAGCTGCAACCGATGAAATAAGATCAGATAAGGGCATTTGAATATTTACTCCTTCTCAAACGCCCTGCTGTTGACAAGCCCGTGCACCCTTTTCATCGCAGTCGCAGTGAAGCAGTGGTGTACAAATGGCGTTTCGCAAAGCAATTTCTGGGTGTCCACACACTCAATTGGCAACATGAATGATAACCTAATTTTTAGGCCCAGATTCAGATCATCACGCCGTATATTTAGGCGATTACAAGTATATAAGTGGTGATCTGCAAGCTATGTTAGTGTTATATACTTCAAGTGGACATCTTGAGTAGTACAGCTTTTTCAAAAAGTAGAACTAAACGCATAATTTTAGCTGTATTTCGAAGGTGGCCACTTTTCAACTCGATAGATGCATATTCGCAACTTACTCAATATGAGTAATAACATGACAGTTGCAGTAAAACAGAGTTACAAATTTAAAAACTTTTGAGGGTGTCCAGCCCGCAGGACTGGACGGTCAAAAAGAGGTCGGCATGGTGACGATAAAAAGTTGGTGTCAGCGTGAGCTGCTGACTAACACCTGGTTGTCAAGTCCATCTAATGTTCATATACCCGAGCCAGAGGCGTTAAACGCAGTTAACAAGGCTATACTGAAGTAGAAGTAGGAAGACATAATTTTACTCGGTACGAGTTATGTTGTAAACCAGCTACAAGTAGAAGTAGTTTGACAGTCTTTTGATACTACTCAAGTGAGCATGTATTTTTGAATAGTTATAATACACTGCCAATATGTATGTTTGACCTGTTTCACAATACCAAACCTTTCTTCAGATGCCCAGATCAGCCTACCTTACAATTTGTTCTGCTGTGGAAAAGAAGAAGTGGGCCATCTACTTTGATGGGGAGACAGTCCGAGATATCAACAGCTTCCATGAGGAATTTGCAGTGATGCTTTCAGTCTACTGGATATTCGACATACAGTTTTCGACAAACATCAGAAATTCCCTCACTTTCATGTCAGTTCTAGCACACTGTTGAAAGAGATGAGTTCTGCTGTTCGCACCAAACTTGGTAAAATCTGGGACTAATTTGAAAATAAAGTTTTGGAATAAAGGCGATGTTGTGATTTATGTCAACGTGGATTATGAAGATTTAATTTAGATGTTGTGCGCATCGAAGTCGTTTGACGAAGATATCCGGATAGGACGAGGTGGTATCTGGATAGGCTGATGAGGTGGTTTACCGATAGCATAGGGGAGGAAAATTTTCCACCTAAAATAGGTGGGGGAGCCCACCACCCTTTACGAGTGGAGAAAATACCACCTCCTTTGGGTGATTTTTGAAACACCTCTGTAAGGTGGCCACAGTTTTTACAGTGTACGCAGTTGTAACACAATGCACCATGTCAAATTCGGTTACGCATTTCATGATTGAACAACTTTAAAACTAGCGCAGTTCGACACCGACTTTTGCGGGAGAGTAGCATGTACCTATGCATAATCAACTTTAATAACGAAATTACCATGCTAAACATTGAATGCGCAACTTGAAAATTGGTTCACAGGTGTAGGACATTATGACAATGGAACATATCAAATTTCATCACACATTTCATGATGGAACACCTTTAAAACTAACGCAGTTCTATACCGATTTCACGTGAATCTGTTTGCGGGAGCGTAGCACGTACCTATGCGTAGTCAACTTTAATGACGGAATTACAGATGTAATTAAGTTTCAACACTTTTACAATGATTCGTCTTGCTTCCTATAACATCCCACTCGAAGCCCTCGTTATTAGGTTATGATCTCAGCCTGAGCTATGTCTTGAAGCCTACGGGAATCTGCAAATTGTTTCGATTTATTCTGTCAGTTTCAATTTAAGATAAGGGAACCCATTTCACTCAATGTATCGATGCCTACGGTACTCTACAAAATTTTCTGATTAATTCTCCCTATGTTAATTTATCATAAGAAAGATGATTTGAATCCTAAAGTACGAAATACTTGTTCGCTTGAGCTGAGCCGCAGCGCTTGGAGTGGAATTTTACGAGGTATGTGGACTCATTTCGAAGGGCTCTATGCCATAGGAGCATACTTTACGCTCCAATTTGACTCCCATACATTCCATATAGTTACTAACAAAACCATTGAGTACCAGCCTGGAAATTTCGCGTAGCACTAGATGGCATGTATACAATTTCATGACATCCGACAGTACGACGGAGACTATCAAAATATCGACAGAAGCCCTCTATTCTTTTCTGAAATAATCAAGGTTTTATCAGGACTTCCCTTCATATAAACTCCAGCAGAATCACTAATAACCTCTCAAGTTTACTCAATTTACTCTAATTTGACACTCGAGTACTTAATCCCTATTTTCCGCAAGTATGATACAGGCTATCGCTCGATACTCAACGATTCGTAATTTTGCTGGAATACAAGTACAATTAGGGATTAAAAAGTAACTAATATAGGTGGTTATGTTTGTAGATTATTTACACTTCTATACTTACCGGTTTTTCAGGAGAAACTACCTACTTTTAGGACTTTATATTTTAAAGTAGCTTGAGGTTACGTTTGTATCACTTTGACAAGTGCTATCATCAAAAACTGCTTTTGCTAAACTCTTACACTTTCACTAAACTTCTACACTGAATCTTGTAAAGTAGATAGAAGAGGAAAACTACTATCATAAGGTAAGTGAGAAGCACGCAAATTTTGATCGCATACAAATGCCACAAACCGCGCTAACTTTCAGAGTTGTTAAGTATAGAAGTAGTCGTACTTCTTGAGAATACCCAAGTAGGTTTTTTGCCTACATGCACCAAATACTCTCAAGTCCTTATTGGAGTACATCAACTTCATGATAGCTACAGTATAAAACAGAAATAGACCTAGAGTACTAACGTTTTACTTACTCGGAAATGACTGCTTCTACCTTATTTCAAAGGATTCCTCGTTCGGAGCGAAATTTTATGGGGTTTTGGATAATATCCAAGATGTAGGCTCACTTTGAAGGGTACTTCGTAAAACTTAAATATTGCGCAGTGAGAGTTCGCAAATTCTCGAAGTATTTTTGTTATTTTTATTGCGATAAGTCATTCTGCGGCGCGAAAATGCGTCGTCGGATATAGAGGAAACTAGCAGCACTCATCAAGACCACTGAAAACAGTACATTTCAACATTTAGTAGCAGTAAATTTCTAGTAAAGTACAAGAAGTGATGATTTCCGAGAGAGTTAAAAAGTAAGTATTGAAGGTATAGTTTGCTCTAAAACCGTAAAACTCTGAAATAGAAGTAGATGCAGTGTAGATAGTTAATCACTTCATTCAGTATAGCGCAATCAGGCCAAACCTATACTTGAGTACTCCAAAGTGTACAAGTACTGTGCTATGTACTCCCTCCACGTAAAAAGTGACTAGAGTTTAGAGTACTTTATCGGTACTTGACAGTTTCAGTTTTAGATAAAATTCAGTTAAGACTTTAAATTTTAAAGTAGTTTGAGCTTACGTTTGTATCACCTTGACAAGTAACATTATCAGACATGAAAATGATATTATAACCTAATACAGAAGTGAACACACGTCAATGTGCTTCGGAATTCACGAGAAATTGCTTACTAAGAGAAGTATATTCTTGTATACACAATAGTGGAGAGAATCTTTAAAATGTAGTAAGCAGGCCGATGGGTATTCGTTGAGTTGTATAAGCATAAAAAAACATTCCCGCGCGCTCCTAAACCTAACACTTCCTAACCCACCACCACCTAATACTAAGACGCGCGCGGGAATGTTTTTTTATGCTTATACAACTCAACGAATACCCATCGGCCTGCTTACTACATTTTAAAGATTCTCTCCACTATTGTGTATACAAGAATATACTTCTCTTAGTAAGCAATTTCTCGTGAATTCCGAAGCACATTGACGTGTGTTCACTTCTGTATTAGGTTATAATATCATTTTCATGTCTGATAATGTTACTTGTCAAGGTGATACAAACGTAAGCTCAAACTACTTTAAAATTTAAAGTCTTAACTGAATTTTATCTAAAACTGAAACTGTCAAGTACCGATAAAGTACTCTAAACTCTAGTCACTTTTTACGTGGAGGGAGTACATAGCACAGTACTTGTACACTTTGGAGTACTCAAGTATAGGTTTGGCCTGATTGCGCTATACTGAATGAAGTGATTAACTATCTACACTGCATCTACTTCTATTTCAGAGTTTTACGGTTTTAGAGCAAACTATACCTTCAATACTTACTTTTTAACTCTCTCGGAAATCATCACTTCTTGTACTTTACTAGAAATTTACTGCTACTAAATGTTGAAATGTACTGTTTTCAGTGGTCTTGATGAGTGCTGCTAGTTTCCTCTATATCCGACGACGCATTTTCGCGCCGCAGAATGACTTATCGCAATAAAAATAACAAAAATACTTCGAGAATTTGCGAACTCTCACTGCGCAATATTTAAGTTTTACGAAGTACCCTTCAAAGTGAGCCTACATCTTGGATATTATCCAAAACCCCATAAAATTTCGCTCCGAACGAGGAATCCTTTGAAATAAGGTAGAAGCAGTCATTTCCGAGTAAGTAAAACGTTAGTACTCTAGGTCTATTTCTGTTTTATACTGTAGCTATCATGAAGTTGATGTACTCCAATAAGGACTTGAGAGTATTTGGTGCATGTAGGCAAAAAACCTACTTGGGTATTCTCAAGAAGTACGACTACTTCTATACTTAACAACTCTGAAAGTTAGCGCGGTTTGTGGCATTTGTATGCGATCAAAATTTGCGTGCTTCTCACTTACCTTATGATAGTAGTTTTCCTCTTCTATCTACTTTACAAGATTCAGTGTAGAAGTTTAGTGAAAGTGTAAGAGTTTAGCAAAAGCAGTTTTTGATGATAGCACTTGTCAAAGTGATACAAACGTAACCTCAAGCTACTTTAAAATATAAAGTCCTAAAAGTAGGTAGTTTCTCCTGAAAAACCGGTAAGTATAGAAGTGTAAATAATCTACAAACATAACCACCTATATTAGTTACTTTTTAATCCCTAATTGTACTTGTATTCCAGCAAAATTACGAATCGTTGAGTATCGAGCGATAGCCTGTATCATACTTGCGGAAAATAGGGATTAAGTACTCGAGTGTCAAATTAGAGTAAATTGAGTAAACTTGAGAGGTTATTAGTGATTCTGCTGGAGTTTATATGAAGGGAAGTCCTGATAAAACCTTGATTATTTCAGAAAAGAATAGAGGGCTTCTGTCGATATTTTGATAGTCTCCGTCGTACTGTCGGATGTCATGAAATTGTATACATGCCATCTAGTGCTACGCGAAATTTCCAGGCTGGTACTCAATGGTTCTGTTAGTAACTATATGGAATGTATGGGAGTCAAATTGGAGCGTAAAGTATGCTCCTATGGCATAGAGCCCTTCGAAATGAGTCCACATACCTCGTAAAATTCCACTCCAAGCGCTGCGGCTCAGCTCAAGCGAACAAGTATTTCGTACTTTAGGATTCAAATCATCTTTCTTATGATAAATTAACATAGGGAGAATTAATCAGAAAATTTTGTAGAGTACCGTAGGCATCGATACATTGAGTGAAATGGGTTCCCTTATCTTAAATTGAAACTGACAGAATAAATCGAAACAATTTGCAGATTCCCGTAGGCTTCAAGACATAGCTCAGGCTGAGATCATAACCTAATAACGAGGGCTTCGAGTGGGATGTTATAGGAAGCAAGACGAATCATTGTAAAAGTGTTGAAACTTAATTACATCTGTAATTCCGTCATTAAAGTTGACTACGCATAGGTACGTGCTACGCTCCCGCAAACAGATTCACGTGAAATCGGTATAGAACTGCGTTAGTTTTAAAGGTGTTCCATCATGAAATGTGTGATGAAATTTGATATGTTCCATTGTCATAATGTCCTACACCTGTGAACCAATTTTCAAGTTGCGCATTCAATGTTTAGCATGGTAATTTCGTTATTAAAGTTGATTATGCATAGGTACATGCTACTCTCCCGCAAAAGTCGGTGTCGAACTGCGCTAGTTTTAAAGTTGTTCAATCATGAAATGCGTAACCGAATTTGACATGGTGCATTGTGTTACAACTGCGTACCGAGTTTCAAGGTGGGGAGTCAATTATCAACATGGTAATTCCGTTATTAAAGTTGACTATGTATACTGTATAGGTACGTGCTACGCTACGGACAAATAGATTTAGTCAAAAGTCGGTATAGAACTGCGTTGGTTTTAAAGGTGCTACATCATGAAATGTCTGACGAAATTTGGTATGGTGTATTTTCATTATGTCCTACAACTGCATGCGTACAAAGTTTCAGGGTGGGGATTTGATTATTAGCATGGTACTTCCGTTATTGAAGCTTACTATGTATAGGTACGTGCTACGCTACCGAAAAACAGATTTACGCAAAAGTCTGTAGAGAACTGCGTTAGTTTTAAAGGTGTTACATCATGAAATGTGTGACGAAATTTGATATGGTGCATTGCCATAATGTCCTACAACTACGTATCAAGTTTCGAGTTGGGATTCAATGTTAAGCATGGTATTTCCGTTATTAAAATTGACTATGTATGGGTACGTGTTATCATACGCTCCCACAAAACATATGTACGCAAAAAGTCGGTGTAGAGCCGCGTTAGTTTTAAAGTTGTTCCATCATGAAATGTGCGACGGAATTTGGTATGGTGCATTGTTGTCATGTCCTGTAACCGCGTATCAACTGTCAAGGTGGGAATTCAATGTTTAGCATTGTGATTCTGCTATTAAAATTGACTAAGTATAGGTATATGCTATGTTCACGCAAAACAGATATGCGTAAAAGTCGGTATTCGACTGCGTTAGTAAATTCCACTCCGAGCGCTGCGGCTTAGCTCAAGCGAACAAGTATTTCGTACTTTAGGTGTCAAATCATCTTTCTTATGATAAATAAGCATAGGAAGAATTAATCAGAAAATTTTGTAGAGTACCGTAGGCATCGATATTTTGAGTGAAATGGGCTTCCTTATCTTGAATTGAAACGGAGAGAATAAATCGAAACAATTTGCAGAGTCCCGTAGGCTTCAAGACATAGCTCAGGCTGAGATTACAGCCTAATAAAGAGGGCGTCGAGTGGGATGTTATAGGAAGCAAGACGAATCGTTGTAAAAGTGTTGAAACTTAATTACATCTGTAATTCCATCACTAAAGTTGATCACGCATAGGTACGTGCTACGCTCCCGCAAACAGATTCCTGCGAAGTTGGTATAGAACTGCGTTAGTGTTAAAGGTGTTCCATCATGAAATGTGTGATGAAATTTGATATGTTCCATTATCATACTGTCCTACACCTGTGAACCAATCTTCAAGTTGCGCATTCAATGTTTAGCTCGGTAATTCCGTTATTAAAGTTGAGTATGCATCGGTACGTGCTACGCTCCAGCTAAAGTCGGTATGGAACTGCGTTAGTTTTAAAGTTGTTCAATCATGAAATGCGTAACAAAATTTGACATGGTGCATTGTCATAATGTCTTACAACTGCGTACCGAGTTTCAAGGTGGGGAGTCGATTATTAACATGCTAATTCCGTTATTGAAGTTGACTATGTATAGGTACGTGCTACGCTACGGAAAAACAGATTTAGCCAAAAGTTTGTATAGAACTGCGTTGGTTTTAAAGGTGTTACATCATGAAATGTCTGACGAAATTTGGTATGATGCATTTTTATTATGTCCTACAACTGCGTACCAACGTTCAAGGTGAGAATTTAATGTTTAGCATGCTAATTCTGTTATTAAAATTGACTATGTATGGGTATATGCTATGTTCACGAAAAACAGATATGCGTAAAAGTCGGTATTCGACTGCGATAGTTTCAAAGGTGTTCCATCATTAGATGTGTGATGAAATTCAGCATGGTGCATTGCCATAATGTCCTACAACTACGTATCAAGTATCGAGTTGGGATTCAATGTTAAGCATGGTAATTCCGTTATTAAAGTTGGCTATGTATGGGTACGTGCTATACGCTCCCACAAAACAGATGTACGCAAAAAGTCGATGTAGAGCCGCGTTAGTTTTAAAGTTGTTCCATCATGAAATGTGTGATGGGATTTGGTATGGCGCATTGTTATAGCCTCCTATAACCGCGTACCAACTTTCATGGTGAGAATTCAATGTTTAACACGGCAATTCTGCTATTAAAATTGACTATGTTTAGGTATATGCTATGTTCACGCAAAACAGATATGCGTAAAAGTCGGTATTCGACTGCGTTAGTTTTAAAGGTGTTCCATCATTGGATGTGTGATGAAATTTAGCATGGTGCATTGCCATAATGTCCCACAACTACGTATCAAGTTTAGAGTTGGGATTCAATGTTAAGCACGGTAATTCCGTTGTTAAAGTTGACTATGTATAGGTACGTGCTATACGCCCCTCCCCGCAAAACAGCTGTAGGCAAAAAGTCGATGTAGAGCCGCGTTAGTTTTAAAGTTGCTCCGTTATGAAATGCGTGAGGAAATTTGGTATGCCGCATCATCACAATGTCCTACAACTACGTATCAAGTTTCAAGGTGGGGAGTCACATATTAGCATGGTAATTCTGTTATTAAAGCTGACTATGTATATTTACACTCTACCGAAGACAGATTTAGGTAAAAGTTGCTATAGAACTGCGTTAGTTTTAAAGTTGCTCCATCATGAAATGTGTGATGAAATTTGGTAGGCTGCATAATCACAATGCCCTGGAGCTCATTTAGATACGTTTTTTAAATGTAGTTACACATTCTAGTTGTTTTGATGAAGGAAAAAATCATTCGATATCTCGATACAACTAGTTTAACACGCGTTGATGTAACTTTCCTCATTTGTATGCATAGCCTACGCGAAATTGGTTACCGAATTTTTCGATTAGTTTATATTCCGTATTTTATTTAAAACTGAAACTGTTAAGTACTACTCAAAGTGTTATAAAATGTGAAAAAGTGTACAAGTAGAATTATTATTATGTCATGAATAAGTAGTTTACAAATTCATACGATTTTTCTTGTTGCGTTTCGGGATAAAATGTAATTTTTCGCTCTTTTTTATTTTTTCAATAAAATTAGTATTCATTTTACAAAAAACGTCGTGTAAAGATAAAGTACTTGTACATTTCGTAGTGCTCAAGTATAAGTTTTTAAACCACTACCTTGACAAAATTTTCAGAATAGCAAGTTTTGCGTAAAGTCTGTCTTGAATTTAGTTGCCGGCTCTGAAAGCAAGCAAAGTTTGTGGTATTGAAAGCTATAGGCACTATCTAGTAGAGAACCTCTCGAATTGGTATTTTCTAATACCTCATTCCCATAGGCGAAATTGCAAACCTTGATCTCAGCTACGGGGAGAACATTATCTTTACGCAACTCGGGACTATTATTTCGAGCGATCTGACTTATTTTCCACTTGCGAACTCGTCCTTGCATTCATTAGGTGATGATCTATTATGCTTGCTAATTGAAATAATCAATCATAGTGTAATGCTTATGTGAGTTTTACTCATATTCAAGCGTGTTTACATTTCTACTGAATTTCTACACTAAATCTTATAAAGTAGATAGACGAGGAACACTATTAACATAAGGTAAGCGAAAAGTACGTAAATTTTGATGTCATACAAACACCACAAACTGTGCTACTTGTACTTCTTCAGAGTACTCAATTAGGTTTTTAGCTGCACGCAACAAATTCTTTCAAGTGTAAATGATATTGGACTGCTTCAACACCACGATGATTATTGTATTAAGCAGAAATGAACCTAAAATACTAACGTTTTACTTACTCGGAAATGGCTACTTCTACCTTAATTTAAAAAACTCAAGCAAAGCTTACGAACTCCATAGTGTAAACGCCTCTAATACTCAATATGCTCTATTTGAATCTAAAAATGTTAATTCTCGTAAAACGTACTGGGTGTGGGATTCGAACCTACGTGAACACTTGTTCATTGGAACTTAAGTCCATCACCAAAAAGCTCTAATTTACAAAATTTTCGGAGTACCGACTTTTTTAGGTGAATTCTGTTATGCGCTTTGTTACCAAGTCTGAAAGCAAGCAAAATTTGTGGTATTTGATCAACATGGAAATATTGGAACTTTGCGTTTAGGTGATATTGAAAACATGAGTTACTTAAGAAAATTTCGACTCATAGGCGTGGGTAATTTAAAATACGTACGTATTAAAATCATTAATGCATCGGTCACAATTCTGCTCCATTCGAACCTACGTGAACACTTGTGCATTGGAACTTAAGTCCATCACCGAAAAGCTCTAATTTACAAAATTTTCGGAGTACCGACTTATTTAGGTGAAATCTGTTATGCGCTTTGTTACTAAGTCTGAAAGCAAGCAAAGTTTGTGGTATTTGATCAACATGGAAATTTTGGAACTTTGCGTTTAGGTGATATTGAAAACATGAGTTACTTAAGAACATTTCGACTCATAGGTGTGGGTAATTTAAAATACAGAGTATTAAAATCATTAATGTATCGGTCACAATTCTGCTCCAATACAAGTACAAGTAGAGATTTCAAAGTAAGCTAGTGGTTATATTTGTAGACTAACCCCACTTCTACGTAACGATTTTTCAGTAAGTAGTTATGTTTCTAGACTACTTTCACTTCTATGTAGCGTGCTTTCATACAAATCTGCTTACTTTTATAACCTTATATGTTATGAAGTAAAGATTAGTTTAAGGTTATGTTTGTATAACCTTGACGAGTGCTATTGTCACACTCGATTACCATCTTTAAATCATGGCTATCTCAATGAAGTTGAATAAATTTATGGTTTCAGAATGCGCTAATCAGATCATGTCGTTATAACGCTAGGGTTCGCGTACAGGCAGAGAGAGTGTTTGTATAATTAGAGCCCGGCGAATCTCGCGCCTGCGGCTAAACTTCGTTCGATTATTTTCGCCTTGGGATTTGCGTATATTCTACTGAAGCTTCGCACGCCGGCGGCTATAGTTCGTTTGATAATTTTCGCCTTGGGATTCGCGTATATGCTACTAAGCTGTTACGACTTTAGAAAATTCTACAAGACTATTCGGAACGCGCACATGCAAGTGATTTGTTTTCGTGGCTCCGAGCTGGAGAATCGCTTGCCTGCGTCTAATGAAAATAAGTCGTAAAATGTGGAGGCTGCAGAGACCGTAACTTGTAGACATAAAATCAAATTTAAAAATATGGACGGATGAGTTATCTCTGACCAATAGAGTAATATAACCGCCTATAGTTTGGTGGGGTATTGCTATAATGTATATCCAAACAATCGTTGCAGACTCTGAATGTTACCTAGGTCCTTATCACAAAAAATCATGCATCAGAAGCGTAGGGATTGATATTATCAAGTCGCAGCGCTCAAAATCGCATTTTATATTAAGTAATTAGTGATGATGTGTAGAATTTTCATAATAATAATATTATCCGGAGAATATAGCCCTGCATAGACATCATAGTTTTCGCATTCATGTAGGAATTTAAATACATAGTCCTAAATACACATAATACAATATCTGTCGATTCTAGCCAAGGTAAGTTTTGACGCGGCAATCATAAGTCCTAAAATGTGGAAACTGCAGAAACCGTAACTTATACACATAAAATCAAGTTTAAAAAATATGGACGGATGATATTAGTCCTAAATACACATAATACAATATCTGAGAAAAGTATCAAGATGCGGCAATCAATGCAGTGATGATATAGCAATGGATGGATAATGTGGCACTATAGGCGTGGCGCTTGATGATGTGGCACAGATGACGTATCAGATGAATGTACCCTTAGGGGATGAAAATGGGCGTGGCAATTAGGATGACGTGGCGCTCTCTGATTGGCGGGCAACAATTTGACCAAACCCTACTACTAGCCTCCATTGTTATATTACATCAGCCGAAAACGAAGTCATCGGAGCTTACAGCTTACGTTGTCGTGAACTAGTCGTAAAGTCATATATTACACTGGTCAACACATATTTTTGGGCAGACAAAGTAAGAGTTGTTTTGGGGGTTCTGAATGGCACTGATTCCGAATGTGACCTTAGTTTTTTTCAAATTGGCTCTTGTTGTGGAGATAACCAATGGCGCTATTTCGACCAAAATATCCCGTTTTCGCGGTAATAACTAGATATAAAATCGGCTCAGTCGTACTATAAAGTTTAGAAATTCAATCTGCTTGATAATTTTACACACAGAAGACTCTTTTAAATCAAAATACAGCAACAGCACTATATTTAGGGGCATTGATTTATCATAGTTACAGAGTTTCACGGGTATCAGGTAGGTTACATAAATAAACTCCAGCCATGTATAAAAGTATTTACTAGGGATGGTGTGAACCTCTGAATGGTTAAGGTTCGTGTGAACGCGAACCTTTTTGAAAGGTTCTGTGTGAACGCGAACGTGAACCTCACGACGTCAAGTGACGTCATATTGCTAATTGCAACCGTATATTTCAGTGAAGTGATAGCCTATATCAGTGCTTTTCAACCTTTTCGAGCTCCATTCGCACTTTTTTTGTAAAAGAAATTTCATTCGCACAAACTAATCAAAAATTTTTATACAAAAAGAAGATGAAGATACTTAACAACATTTTGTTCAGATGTACAACAAATTGGCTATATTATGTAGCTTAAGCTATTTAGGTGTCTCATTAAAATGGCAATTTTTTTCTCTCGTTTTGCTTTCAACTATTTCACTAAAACCCGTCTCGGCCAAACAATGTTGTTGGGTTTTGTACAAGAACGTTCACTAGTGCTTGGATAGCCAGATCTCAAAATCTGTTCCGCAATCCAATCCAAAATACAGCGTATTTTTCGCGAGTGAAAAATGCTTGCTGGCTGAAATCGTTTTTGAGAGCTGACACACAGGTCCTAGAGGCTCCACTTTTTCGAAAGGATGAAAACCCCACATGTTTGTTAAGGCTTTTGCCTTATGTCCTGGAACATAAGGTGCAAAACGATCAAGGAGAGTAGGCACGTTATAGCTCGCTACCTTATGATACGTTGCTCCAATTTCTGTCTCGCGAGTATATGAGAAGAGCAAATGAACTCACCATACTGTGTGCTCTACTCTTTAGCTCAATCTAACTTGAGAATTCATAATAGTTTAATAACGGTAAAGCACCTTTTAGACTACCACCGGAATCTGAGTTTTT
The DNA here is from genome assembly GCF_051294905.1 of Botryllus schlosseri. Lineage (NCBI taxonomy): Eukaryota > Metazoa > Chordata > Ascidiacea > Stolidobranchia > Styelidae > Botryllus > Botryllus schlosseri. The sequence goes on from NC_137236.1 coordinate 40,120,706, forward strand.
GTGGCATTTCGCGACCCAAGCTTCACCCATAAAAAGGAATTCATTTTAATATTACAGTTGTGTGGTACGATTTTACGGGCATGTATGGCACACCACAATTATACCCAACACAGCTCTACGAAACATGTCTGATGCGCGCGATTTCAAATTAGGGCGAATTAAATTCCTCTGCGTGTCGCAGTTGTACTACTGTCTACTCAGATTGCAAGAACGGGACTATTCCGTGCCGACAACGAAGCATATCCAATCCATCTCGAAAGTTTTGGCCATCCAGCATCGGTCATTTTTAGACCAAGGTTTTGTCGTCGCTTATGTTTTTGGCACCGTATGTTATCAGCGATTTGTTGGCCAAAACTTTACGTCTTCATGCGCCCCGGCGCAGATGGAATTGGACTCGAAACGAATGAGCCTGAACTCGCTCGCTGCACACTCCTACACTAGTCCATCCCAGCGGTCTTCGACCATATTTTCTAGAAAACACAAGTCGGACAAATCTTATCATGAATTCTCATGATAAAGTTTTACTTTCTGCGTGTCTCGCTAATTGGCTACAGTACCCAACACAGTGACCTTGGATAGATTAAAACTCTCGCAGGATTTTTCGCAATAAATTCCACAAATATTACATACATATTAACAGATAGCTCTGGCATCGTGTCTACCCAAAATTATACCCTTTGTGGTCCATATATTTATATCCCTTGAACGGGTAAAAATTCGCGTTACAGTAACTTGCAAATGTGAGTCTGTAATCATGGTATTTAGTATTTACAACTATCCTCGTGCCTCGCGCTAATTGAACAGTTATTACGAAAATATGATGATTGTTTTGCGAAAGAAATCAGAGCGTCAATCTGGCGCCATTTTTCCAGCATGTCGCAGGCTCAGAAGGGCTGATATACTGTATGTCTGCCACTGCACCAACTTCCAAACCAGGCTTTTGGCTATACGTAATAATTATAGTGCTAATATATTAATTGATTACGGCTTGTGAGAGTTACGATTAGTGGTGCGTCGTATCAAGTTTTTACAATTGCGTCGCAACTACGAAAGTTACACTAACCTTAAATTTTCTATTGGGTTTACGTTAGGAAAATTAACAATTAATCACGATTTTCATTCGCACTTGATCCGGATTTTTATTCACACCATTCGCACCACCTTCGTCATTCGCACTTGATATGGATTTTCATTGGCACTGTTCGCACCATCTTCGTCATTCGCACTGCAATTTTCTTCATTCGCACAAGTGCAAACCGTCACACAGGTTGAAAAGCGCTGGCGTATATTAATGTACACTACACGGACGATACCTATAGCGAAACGATTCGGGCCACATAATGCCGCAACGCTGTAGTACATTTTGACGTTTTAAGCGTCGGTAAATGTATCAACTGAGGCAATCAAATGATATAATAATTCCATAAAATCAGTATCTTCCGTCGTTTTGCCAACAATTTCAACGAGGACTTGCAATGGAACATAAGCTTACGCCAGACACGACAATGTATTTGGCGCCCAAGTATTGCTACGTTAATATTGAGCAGAGCGTAAAACGGGTTTCTATTCTTGCTGGCGATATTACCCCATTAACAAGTTAAATATAGCAGTTGCCAACACCCACTCGCACGGATTTGGGTTTTATGATACAGTAAACATACGTAGTCAAGATTGGCCTCGTACGCCTGCTAGATTTTTTACATCAGACAATAATATCAATCTCATTGATTGGTCAAAATCATCGGTTAGCCACATGAAATAACAATATGCTCTTGTACATCGAAATGCGTGTTTTGGAAATTAGACAATAGGCTTCGATAGGTCTGTGATGTCCGGGTTCGTGCTTTGAATTGTCCAGAGTCAAAATGTCTGAATTAAACACCCCCCTCGACTGCGGCACCTGGTTGGTACGTGGATAACGGTGTTCGGAAACGGTTGGATTTATGTCACCCATCGCGATAACAATTCCGGGTCGAGTTTTCTCCCAAATGTTTACTATATTGTGTCTTTATTGGTCAATGTATGTCTCGACAGTCAGTTTGAAATCGGAAACCCTGATAAAGTATGTCACCGGATCCGGATATTCGCTCATGACCCAACGACCAATATTCAAGTAAACATGTTACACCCTGTGTTTCCACGAAAAAATACCAATGCGCCATCCACACATACGTCGCGATTTATCGCGTTAATAGAGGGGGCTGTATGACATTGCATGCAATGTGTTGGTATACAAACATCGGGGAGTAAGCCTTCGATCCACAGACATTATCTTAGCCGGTAGTTTTGATGTAGATCGAATGTCATCAAGCACACCCGATGTCATACCAATAAGACACATTGCAATGACTCTGAGTCTGTAAATAGAACCGTAACATGATTATTCGCACGGCTACAAGCGACAGTGGAAGTGAACTGTACAGCATTTACCAATAGAGCGTTCACAGTCAAATATGCGAACCGTGCACAATCATATACCCAGATTTTTGTTGGATATGTACGAATCCGATAAATCGATACATTTATGTTCCTTCGACATCAATAATACAAGCGTTATTGCAATGCATCGCTCGAATGTGAGGTTCGTTGGGTGTAAAATCTGTGTCAAATAACACCAAAGTGTGCCTTCCGTGTTTTATTATTTCCACCGTCGCATCATGTCTGTGTCGTAACACTATGGTGTGGGGAATTGAAAAACGGTGGATTGTGAAACGGATTGACATGACCAACTGAAACCGACGACAATAGCCTTGTGGTGATACCGTTTCAAAATGTTCCTCGATATGACGACACCAACCTCGATCTCTTGTTGCGATGGTCTTCTCGAAATGTCGTCTGACGAACTGGACAAACCCTTACGATGGTGTGTTTTATGATTGCATGTGAAATCACCAGAGGCAATGTTCTATTGTGGTGTACGATTGCAGTCTTCATTCCACATAAACACACCTTATTGGATCACAGTATCAGTCCGAGATTTGCAGAATCACTGTTCACGATGTTTATCTGGAGTCGTTATGTGGGAGTAGCGACATCCATTGATCGTGACTGAAAGACTGATCGCAATCATTTCGAGCACCCGTGATTCGATGGTTCACCTTGATCAAACGCTGTAGTCTCAGCAAAGAACCTCGGTGTCGACAACACGATGGATATCGAACGATGTATCCAGTCACCAGTGGTCTGGGTGGTCTATCCGCGGATAGGGTCAGGACTATCTTGTAATGTTACAACACGATAACACCATCGAGTAAATCAGTGAACGGCGCCGAAATATCGATGTAATAGCGCAGACTCAGAGTCATTGCAATGTGTCTTATTGGTATAACTTCGGGTGTACTTGATGACATTCGATCTACATCAAAACTACCGGCTAAGATAATGTCTGTGGATCGAAGGCTTACTCCCCGATGTTTGTATACCAACATATTGCATGCAATGTCATACAGCCCCCTCTATTTACGCGATAAATCGCGACGTATGTGTGGATGGCGCATTGGTATTTTTTCGTGGAAACACAGGGTGTAACATGTTTACTTGAATATTGGTCGTTGGGTCATGAGCGAATATCCGGATCCGGTGACATACTTTATCAGGGTTTCCGATTTCAAACTGAATGTCGAGACATACATTGACCAATAAAGACACAATATAGTAAACATGTGGAAGAAAACTCGACCCGGAATTGTTATCGCGATGGGTGACATAAATCCAACCGTTTCCGAACACCGTTATCCACGTACCAACCAGGTGCCGCAGTCGAGGGGGGTGTTTAATTCAGACATTTTGACTCTGGACAATCCAAAGCACGAACCCGGACATCACAGACCTATCGAAGCCTATTGTCTAATTTCCAAAACACGCATTTCGATGTACAAGAGCATATTGTTATTTCATGTGGCTAACCGATGATTTTGATCGGATGCACCAACACAAGTGAATATGCGATTACACAAATGTATCGGAGTCGTTGTTCGTGTATATTTCCGTCACTGTTCGTTGCAATCTATTTCAAACTGTCGTCAATACAACAAATACCAAATTGGCAGGTGTGTTGTCAGATTTCCAAATGAAAGCGGTTTTGTTACTCTAGGAAAAGATAGATGGTCAAGTGAAAATGTATTGTTACACTGGGTAAACGCCAGATCTCCAAAGGAAAATGATGTTTTTACTCAGGTAAACGACGGACCGCCAAGTGAAAATGATTTGTTGCCCAGGGAAAAATATATTTCCAAGTAAAAATGGTTTGTCGCTGAGGGAAAAAATATATATTTCCAAGTGAAAATGGTTTGTTATTCAGGGTAAAAATATATTTTCAAGTGAAAATGGTTTGTTGCTCAGGGGAAAAATATATATACAAGTGAAAATGGTTTTGTTACTCTGGGTAAACGATAGATCACCAAAGGAAAATGGTTTTGTTACCCGGGTAACGGTGGATCTCCAGGTGATATTGATATTTTTTACTCGGGTAAGCGTCATGTATCCAAATCAACATGTATTTTTACTCGGGTAAGTGTCGTGTGTCCAAAGGAAATGTATTGTTACTCGGGTAAGTGTCGTGGGTTCAGTGTTTCCAGTGTCGTTGGTATTGTTAAACGTTGTCGCCGGTAGCCGTTGGTATACTATTATGAGTGTGAAAAGGATTTGCACGTCTTGTGCAGAGTATCGCGACAGTGAACGTATTTTTGGTGCGACGAAACAAGATCGTTGTTTAAATGTGACCGCATGTATCTCGATTACCGAGTAGATGTACAACAGAGAAGAGTCTACAGTTAGTTCGTGCTGTATGTCCCGATAAAAAGCACAACGAAGACCACTTATGACTCGATTCGAAACATTTCAACCCTTCTTGCATTTAGTCAATTCGAATCAATTGTAATACAGATCCCCCAAGTATGACACACCCACACATACACACTAATATCGTAAACACTCAACTCGATGACATTGATATAGTGTTACTAAAAATAATTATAAAATATTTGCAAAACAAAATCGGAATTTATGTAGTAGCAAGTAAATAAGTTGTTTGAGTGTCGTGTTCGATGAGAACGATTGATGACAAGTATACTTTGGTGTTGGAGTGAAAATGAATTATTTAGCGTAGTGACAATTTGTGACCGACGAATGAAAATTGATCATGGTATTACAATATACGCTTTAATCAACATAACGGCTTGACACTGAAAAACACTTTCACGTTATTCGATAACTCGATTCTCGAAACTTGTTACTTGTACAATTTACCGTTGGGTGCAAACTATAACGACCATTTTGTATGACAGTATGTTTCAGCTGTTTTGTTGTTAGGACTAGAGCCCGACCGATTATCGGCTCGCCGATAATATCGAGTCGATATCACGCTTGGAGAGAAATATCGGTATCGGCCATTGAAGGTAAAAAAAGATCGGCCATTTTGGTGACGTCACAACATGGTGGCAGGGAGTCAAGAGAAGTCGGTGAAAGACGTGAGGACGGTCAATTATAAAAATAAATGGCCAAGCTGCATATAGTGCATACTGCATACAGGGCAGTAGGCGTGTCTATCTGAATATTATAGATAACTAACCACCGTTATGCCCCACTGACTTCGTGGGAATCCCCCGTCAGTAATCGATCAGCAAAGACAGAGAGCAGCTGGATGGATAGTTGTCTGCAGAAGATTTCAATCAGTAAGAGAAATGAGAACTTCAATCATGATGGACTGACCCTCGTAATGATAGAGAAAAGCGTCGCGTCGAAACATTTCCCGGTTCGGTTCCAACAGAGCTAATCATACCAGTAATGTATGAAGTCGTCTGACTGAGGCCTGCGGCTGCGGAGCCACCATGATAGGAAATATGCGAGCATAGAGGGCAAGAAAATCAAGCAAACGTGGAGTAAAGCCAGTAATTGATACGAAAATTTTTGATTCCATGATGACATTGGCCAATTCTGACAAAATAGTGTAAAATATTGATCAATTGATTGTTGAAATGCTGGTCAAAGGCCCATGGGGGATGGGTGGAGCAGTTGCAGACGTGGACAATTTGAGTTCTTTTGCACATTCTCATCAGCTATTTGTTAATGATGTGCTGAAGGCTCCAGGTGTCAGAAGAATATCAATATCAATATTTGGTTAAACCATTGAAGGAAAGATCCCCTGCAAGGGAGCGGTGGAACCGAAATGAAGAAAGATTTCCTGCTGTGCCACTAACTATGCTACCAAGTGAAAGACTGCTCACTGTGTTTAGTACTATATACATCATCTATGGAAGACCACAGAAGTTCACTCCTAGGAGAAAGGGCCGAGAAATTGTGCTTCGTGAACTGTAATCTGCAACTGCTGGATAGGTGCTTTTAATACATTTTTATAGTTCCTTGATCATTTATTTCATGTTCAAGCATATCAATGGCTGTTAAGTTGTTGAAAGAAATGCTCTGAGGTGTTAAATATGGGCCTTGAGCTAGATTCCATATCTTTTGAATATCGGCTGAATATATCGGGGTTATCGGTGGAGGTACTGGATATCGGTCTTATCGGTATCGGCTCAGAAATCCAATATCGGTCGGGCTCTAGTTAGGACAATCATGTGATGACTCAGCACTTTTCGTTAGCAAAGTAGATTGATTTGTGTGTAAGATGTAAGGACCGTGACTAGAAAACATATGTACTCTGTTGTTGGGGTAGCTGATTTATTGCTATGACATGGGCATATCCTGCAGGTTTGTTGGTTTGTTTGTCTTACGAAAGATGACGCGACCTCGGTGTCGTAAATTTGTGTTAACTAAACTCGAATGGATACCGCAATTGTGCTGGACTTACACATGGGATTCACATACTGTACACATACAAACTTTTGTGTAAACAACTCTGATGTTTCTGTTAATACTAGTTCTGTGTTGAACTATTTGATTATTAAGATACATGAATAGCCATTCAGACAATAAAGTTCTTGAGGTATCGAAACAGTTTGAAAGCACCTCCAATCATTGTACAGATTCGTAGCATGGGAATATCGAGTGTTTTCGTGTGAGATGAATATATTTCATATGCCTTTGGTAAGAAATGAGTTGTGTGGGGTAATCATACACAACCTACAAAAGTTAAACTTGTCGCGTTTGATTGCCTACTTTTTATCGATGTCTTTGTGATGTTAAAAGACGGATGAGTTTACATTTACATATAGTAAGTGGAGAAACTCAAGTGATAAATTTTACTCGCTTGAAAATACCGATCAATGGAGTAACAGTATCAATATTAGTGGTATATTATTTTTCGTGATATGCAACCAATCTTCAAAGTATAACTTGTGAAAAATTTATCATGTCATAGAAAAGTCGGTTGTTACGAATTCGAAACAAATGTACTTCGATTATCACGACGATTGAAATTAATACCAACGCAGTATTTCGGAGGTGGATGTGTATCGTTTGGTATGTTCAGCAATCACTAAATGACAAAAATAGCAAACTGATGCAACCCGGTAGTTAAACGATACAGTTACAAGTTGGATGTAATCTTGATCTACAGATGACAGCTTGATGATGTAAAGCTCAACCACTCCAGTGTGTTTATTGCAAAGTATTTGACACAATCAAAATATTTAATGAAGACCTACAAATCGGTTTCATTACCAAGCGAGTGAAAATTGTTTTCTGCTGGGTGGATATGATTTGCATTTAGAAAAACGACATAGACCGATTAAGCGACGCTGTTTCATATCCGGCGAGTGAGTAAAATTTCTTTGGAGTTCGGTTTAGTGAGTTGCTAGGGATTCAATCACATACAAGTACCGTCTTTTAGTGACAGAGTCTTGTGATGGCATTTACTTTAGCGAATGACAACGGAAAAATTTTCGATTGCATTGTCGGTGTATGTGTTACACAAATAATTCTAGTACACCTAACTATAGGACACATTTGGCAAACGTCGTGCAAATTGTTTCTTTGTGATGGTATCGACTTTCAGCGACTTAGTTTCATGTCGGGAATTATTATTTGAGGGTTCAAAAAACAATTTCAATCAATACTACAAATGAACAACAATGCAAAACACGTTTAGTGAATTACAGTGTAGCAAGTACTTCCTTGATATTACCAGTGTTGCGCACTGGACATTTCTAGTTGAATTGGATGCGTCTAGCAAACATATCCCAATTTACTTTTGTAATGATCAAAGCCTCTCGCTATATTTTACATTTAGCGCGTTCTATAGAAAGTGTGAACGGATTTGAGTATTAATCGTGTACTTGGGGTAGTGCTTTGATATCAAAGAGATATTTTCACACTGTGTAATGTTTCAATTCTCTGTTACGAATACCGACAGTAACGACATTGATGTTAAATCCTCACTCTTGGTCATTGTAAGCGCATCCTCAGCATCACAACAGGTGGTATGGAAATCGAACGCATGAATACTTTTAGATGGGTGACACTAACAAGTTTATTACATCCGTGAAATACTCAGAAACACCGATTCGTGATTGTGTTAGGTAGATTCATCTTCTATATCTAGGGACACAAAGATTTCTTAACTTTGGTTACAGCTCATTCGTAACGAATTGTTGCGTGCAATCTAATAAAGCACAAGTCGAAGACGAATGATTTGATTTCAATGAACTAAAAAGTCCTTTTGTTTTGGTGTTGGGTTTAATACAATTTGTATGACTATAACGAATCCGATTCCAAAAGTGCAATGTTACATTTAACAAAAAGTTTGATGACTCGCATTCTGATATTGATAGATGTGTAGTGTAATATGATTAGTTTATAAAACCTCGGTAATGTGTTTTGCCATGTCTGTGTTCAACAAATATGTGATCAAGTCTTACCATTCGATATTAACTTTCGCAGTCGGTGTGAGCGAAAATTTATTGAAGTAACAATACCGACGTGTTCAATAATATTCTCCATCGATGCATTCGAATAATCCGTCAGCTGCAAGCGGATTTAAAACTCGATGCCGTTTTGTGTTTAACTCAAGTCAGTGGCTGCGTACGTGTTGATTTCAGGAATGATCATGACGTGTTGCCTGGGTAGATTAGTTAATGTGGTTGTAACTATGACCGTAAAGAGTTGCTGACATTCCAATATCTTTTTCGCGGTAATATATGGATTCACTTGTGGTTATTTACTTCTCAGTTATTGTTCAGACATTCAAATCTCGTATACTCAAAATAAAATATGTTTATGTCAAGTCGTATATGCACCGAGTAGTAATTACTTTGTGTTATAGATTAGTAACGACTTTTACAGTTGAATGAAAATTATCGTCATATGAATACAACCAGGATGAATTAATTCAAGTTTGCGAGTTGTAGTGATATAATCAAGTAAGTCAAAATCGATTAAACACTTGTGAATGTTGTTGCGAATAATTATTTTGAGTGTGGTAAGATATTAAAATATCTCTTTGACAAACGGAAAGCCGGATCGCAAAGAGTTGCAATGTTTCATTACTTGTTTCAAATCAATGTGCGTATAATATCGAAATGGGGCTGGGGGAAAAATGTAGTCATGTTTGTCAATCCTGTTTCAATTCACACTACCTCAAAGTCAAAATATTTCGCTTCGGATTACATCAATGTACCTATAGAACATCTCGCGAATGGATTCCGACATCGTGCTATAACTGGATCGCTATGTCTGATGCATTATCCTGTCAGCGACGTAGGGTTTTACAATTATTTCACACCTTTTCGAATAAGCGCCAACTTCGCAAAGGATTAGGGTTGGATCAGAAATAAGTGAGAATTTGTCGGTATTCGAATCACCGTCTGCGACGGTTCGGTTATTCGTTACTTATTAAATCTTACCGGCGAAATCCAGTTCTGTGACATACTGATTACCAAAATATTACATTGTGAACGATCGGTATGTATGTACCAGAAAATCGCGAGTGATCGCTATGTCTGAGGTGTTATCTTGTCAGCGAGCGCGGGATTTGCAACCTATTTCACACCTTTTTGAAGTGTTAGTTTGCGAACGCGGCTATTGTTGGTATTGGAATCGCCGTCTACGCCGGCTCCGTGACAAACTAATTACCAAAATATTACTTGTGCGTAATTCCTACCTTTGTAACATCAAACCACGAGAGATGGCTACTCTGATGTGTTATCTTGTGAGCGGTCGTAGGATTTTACAAATATTTCACACCTTTTTGGAGTGTTAGTATGTGAACGCGGCTATTGTTGGTATTCGAATCGCCGTCTACGCCGGCACTATGGTAAACTAATTACCAAAATATTATCTTGTAAGTGATTCCTAGATTTAGCAAACTATTTCACACCTTTTTTGCTGAAAGTACGACATGCCGCCCGCAGTCTATAACCGAAAGTACGAATCACCGCCGCGTCCATAAGAATAACGATATATCATTGTCGCACTCGCCGTAAACGTTGGGATTAACTCGAATCGGTCATATATAATAATTTGGGATATAAACACTACCTAAGGATCAATCACGTGACTATTTACTTGATACATATTCAACACCATGCGAGAGATGGCTATACCCGAAAGGGCGATTCATGACCACACCCATAAGAACACATGGCGAATCACCAGAGACCCCGTAAGAATACATGACAGGCGAGTCACCACCGCAGCCTATATCAAAAAAGGCGAATCACCACCACGAGTTTTCACGGCGAATTACGACCACGACCTATACCTGAAAGGGCGAATCACGACCGCACCCATGAGAACCAATGGCGAGTCACCGCCGAGAGGGGGGTCCAAAAAGGCGAGTCACCACCACAGTCTATACACAAAAGTATGATATGCGAAAGTACGACGTGCGAGAGATGCCTATACCTAAAAGTACGATGTGCGAGCGCACCCATAAGAACACATTACGATGTGCGACCGCGAGGGGGGGTCAAAAAGTACGATGTGCCACCACGAGTTTTCCATACGATGTGCGACCGCATCCATAAGAACCCCTGCCAGGTCACGACCGATCATACTAACTACTTCCGTATAACAATGAATGGATTATTATATAACAGTATATACACATATTTGCTTTCTACGTAATACGCACTGAAATTATGTAAGCCGCCGTTGATTTGTAATGATTCGATGAGGAAATCGTATTGTTTCAGTCCAAATGAAAGTTTCAAATCTTTGTCCGGTGTATGCGACGCAGGCCTACTCCTCGCCAGGCGGCAATATTCAAATTGCGTTTTAGTAAGCATTAAAGATCAATACACACATTTCTATTTGAAACTGGGTAGAGTGGTTTTTATTGTCATGTGGCGACATATAGTGGCATCAAGAGTGCATATATAATTGGGATAGGATACGTCGGTGATTCTAACAATCACACTACTATTATGAACACCGAATATATAGGCTATTTACATTGTGGATAAACTGTTACGTATTTATGGGCAAAGCAAAACCTGGTGATGTAATATTGACCAGTGGCGTTAGGAAATGCTACATTTATTGATATCATATCGAACTGTTTCCTGCTAACAAATGTTCAGTTTCTGTCAAAGTCCTTTTACAAATTAAAGTAAACGTTGTCTCCCAAAGACATCGGTTAAATATGTTAGGGTTGCCATACGTCCGGAATTTCCCGGACATTTTCGGAATTTCATTGTTCAAACTAGCGTCCGGGAGGAATTTCTAAAACATGCCAAATGTCCGGAATTTTGAAGACTTGACGTAGACTCATATTTTTTTCGTAAATCAGCCTAAAAACAATAGTTTTTGGTAATATTTATGCTGATGCATGATATTTTTCTTCGCGCTTGGCGCGATTTACCATCACATTTATTGAATTTAATTTGGTGAGGTGTGTTTGAAAAGTTAGGACCACTCAATAATAATTAAATATCTTGGCAGGAACGAAACAGCACTTCGTCAGGCCCCGCAAAAAACTAAGGTCTTGGGCTCCCATAGGGTGATAAATTGACCCTCCCCCCATCACGTTGTTCGCTTTTACCACGAAATTAGTTGTATTATTTAGTGAGCATGCGCCAAGCGCGAAAATTTTCAATAATTCATAATAAAATCGGTCAATAAGATCGGTAATTGCATATATATTGCTATCAATTTCTTGTCCTCTCTGCTCGCGTTATCAGATTTACCGGTAGAGCTGAGTGAGGTGTCTTGGAAACTGTAGGGCCCGTAAATAATAGGCTAATTAAACATCTTCAGGCGGACGGACCCGTCGGTATGACTTCGTTACATAATGTTATTTCGTGACCTCCGCTATATCAAAAAATATATAATCGAATAAATGTACTAAACTAAAAGACGCACACGATTTCAAATTGGTGTTTCTTTACTGGCATATCACATTTTCCTGCGGGGTGGTATTTGTCTTGTGAGGTTCAGATTGCTAAGATAGGAACATTCGGCGTCAGTTATTTGGGCGCCTGTGGACAATTAAACCTATACGTATCAGCATAAGCGCAGTTCTTTTCGGCCAAGGTTTTCTCGCTGCAGATCATTCTGGCACATTTATTGGAGTCGCATGTTACATGGCCTAAAACTTTATATCCTGGTGCTTCGTAGCGCGGTTATGGCCTACGCCGATATGCCCATTTCTATAAATCTTGCTTATTTTTTATCGGGTGAAGAGTACCCAATGATGAAGATACCTGACAACCTAATATCGCGCAAAGCGCGAAAAATTTTTGAAAAAGATGAATAAATTTTCAAAAAATACTTCATAATTTATGCTAATTCACGAATTAATTTTGGGTCCCTTCGAGCTCGCCCCCCCCCAATTGGGGGGTTTGGGGTGCGGCAGTTACGGTGCTGGGTGTTGTGCTATGTCGCCACAAGCCGTTAAAATCGGGTGAGGGTTACGCTACGAATTGTTGTAACGGTTACTGGTGATCTATTATATTCTGCGTTGAGTGTCAAATATATGACGATTAAATTAAGAAAACGTATAACTTGTCTTCCTGGAACTTGGAGAATAAATTTTGAAAAGGCGAAGGCTTGGTCCCATATAGTTCCGCCCGAATGGCAGTAGTGAAATTGACGTCCTACTAGTAGTTGACTGCTCAATAGTCAATACTCATGCCAAGTCGCCTTTTTCGTGAGTATTTGTTAACATATAGCCTACCGATAATTTTGTCAAGTAGTTTTAGAATTGATAGATTCAGCGATTGAAAGTGAAATCAGTTTAATGACCTATCAGACAAAACCTGCTGTAATCGCTTGGTATCACAAGATAAGTTGACTGGCTAAAGAGGTATTGAGTATTCCTTGTGAAAGAGCGTTCAGTTTTTGTGGAAATATGTTTGTTGATAGTAAAATATATTCTGTCATTCCACAAGTTCAGATCGGGGTTTCTCACACTATTTCACCCAATCCTTCCCTGGCCGCGAACCAGGTATCAACGCCCCCAAACCCGCGAAATGATCATTACCACATCGTTGTTTTGAGACTAAATTCGGCTTAAAGAAATTGCATAAAACATAGTGAGCATTAAAACTGCAACAGCAAGTATATCTCACCTTTGTTTGGTGCTGAATGTTCGGCACCGTTGGCGTGATGATGGTGTTGAATAATCTGGTTCCCAGCTATGACGTTTACCGAGCTATTTTCGAATGTTTGAGCAATTTTTCCCTCGGCTAATTTCGCAGATTTTGCAGAATCTGAGAAGAGTTCGACGTGTTAAGTCGGGTATAGGCTGTTCGGATGATAAATACAATTATGCTATCTCTCTATTCGGTCTTTCTGGTGCTTTCTCACTACGCCCAAAATCCCACGCCATGTAGTTTGATGTTCAATTTAATACAGCATTTCACATACCTCAAGCGAGTTTCACGCTATGACTTTCATAACGAAGAACGTAATTGGTCTCTGTCAGCTTAGTGAGTCCATTAGGCATCATCTAGTCCAGGGGTTCTCAACCTGCGGCCCGCAGACGTATATTTTGCGGCCCGCGACATCCTTCATCATCAACTGCTGACTGCATACTGCTGACACAGTATTGTTACATGTTAATCTAGCTTTAGATCCCTTATCGCACCGTCTCTTTGGTTTGATTACTCATTCTTTGAAGTGTTCTGGATCTCGATAAATGCTCGAGTTTAGATTGCTTTTGTTTTGAATCGGTTTATTTACGACTGGACTATGGTTCAAGAAATCCTGCAGCGTAATACATTTTTAAAGAGTGTTTCACTCACCGCGAATGGTTGGAAGCTTTGAACAGAAACAAGAACAAGTGACGGGAAATCAAACGTCGAAAACTGGGTTTGTAACTCTACGTGGAACAATGAATTTGCTTTCTCATATATATATGGAAAACCGATGGTTCATATATGTTCAAAAACAGTGTCGTAACGAAGCGTAGAAGCTTAAAATGATACTACGACAGTTTCTTCTGGAGTTATACATATCGCCTGATCTTAGAAAAAACGTTGCTAGCTAGGTGTCAAGCCCGGCAATCCATATTTTGAGGCATTGTTAAAATTACCGACGACGTTACTGACGCTGACGGAGCATCGTTTAAAATTGCTTGTTATATCTCTAAACCAAAGAAATCTGCTAGAAAAGATGTATTTCAATAAAACTTCAACATACTGTGCGAATATTCGCTGTTTCTGGAACTTAACAGCAATGAAACCATCACCTGACAAATTTTAAAGCTACAGTTGTCTGATTCAACCGAACCAAAAAAGTAACAGCAATGTTAGTCGATCTTTTATCGCATGTTCTAAAACACGTTTCCGCGTAGATTACTATAGCCTAGAATTGGACGAATCCACAGACTCCACATAGTAGCCTACATACAGTACATAGCTTAATATCTGGGTGCATTTTATCAGAGTGGAAATATTTGCAGAGGAAATGCTGGCAGGGAAAACGTGGGTAGGGGACCAGCAAAAACATCCACTTGACAAAGCTGACTTCTGTAGCTATTGGTGCAGGGCTCCAGTCACAGAAGGAAAGGAGAAGGGTTGATTGGTTTGCTCCGACATGACCCCGAATGCCAGATTTCTTCTCGTTTCACTGAGAACTCAAAGTTATAATGGCCTCTGAAACGAAGACGTTTCCCTAATTTTTATACTTGCTTGCTCACGCATTGAAACGGAGAGTTCGGTTCTCTGGTGGAAGGGTGCGAAGTTGCAAATACCGACTTGGCAACGAATGCAATGCACACTCCATGAAGGGATTGACTTGCGTCGCTGGAGGATACGTATTCTCACTAAACACAGCAACTGCAAACTTACGAACGCTGCTCATGAATGCTTTAGAACGCATACAATTGTACTAAATGCCCGTATACGACCTGTAAATAGGCTACAGCCTAAATTTAATTGCAGTCTACAAATACACGATAATAAGGTTCTGCGGCCCGCAGCGTCTTTTGCTGTGAAAATGCGACCCGTTGCACCAGGGAAGTTGAGAACCCCTGATCTCGTCTAAATAGCACCTCAATAGTGGTGTGTTGCATCATGCTCAGACTATTCAGAGGTGGTCAAAGTAGTCTCCGTCGCTACTCAAGTAGAAGTAGAAGTAACGCCGGAATTTCTACTCAAGTAGAAGTAGGATTGGTGGTTCACAAGTAAGTAAGTAAGTAGGTATTCTAGGCTTATTTTTGCCTACAAAACTGAAAACTGTCAAGTAGAAGTAGAAGTAGTCTAAAATCAAAACTACTTAAAAAGTAGTGTTAGTTGGAAAAATCTACTTCAAGTACTTCAAAAAGTAGAAGTACTTCGTTACTGACCACCTCTGGACAATATCACGCATTTCTCCGATTAGGCGACCACGCCGTCGGTGTTTTGGCTGGTTCTTGTAAATATTGGAAACTTTCTATTGTAGGTAAAAGTTTCTGCATGGTTTACCAGTCATATCCACCCTCCACTCGTTTCTACACATCCTGCTGTTAGGTTTTATATTGAAATGCCGAAACAGAAAGTTGTGAGGAATTACCCGGTTCAGTGAATCCATTAGGGGCCTTTCTGATGGAAACTTTATGTGGGATATGTAAATATTTGAACATGATTTCCTTCTTATTGCAATCCGGTTTAGTATATATTACAGTTAAAATCGTGAATTTAACCACTTAAAATTATCACACCGCAATTCACACAATATATTCACGGCCAAACCGTCAAAAAGTGAATGACTAAGGTCCCGAGTCTGTCAACGGCCATACTTTCAACCGCGCGCTTAAACGCCACATTTTGAGTTCGACTCCAACCTTACACCGTCCTCAAATACCATAGCCCGCCAAATATTACTCGAGGGAACGCTGAGAAAGCAATAAACATGGTCAAATACCACGTGCGCTACTTGAAAACATTTGCATGCCACTAGGTTTGTCCACGTAGGGTACCAAAGTTTCAGAAACACTGCCTTACATGAAAAACTTCATTAGCATGAATCTTGGTTAGTTGAAATACTGATAAGCGAAAATCGAGATTTTCCACGAACTTCTTGGCTTTTTTAATTCGACTTCACGCGTAATCTCTACGGTTATCATATACATGCGTTGATGAGACTCATTGCTGCTAATCCATGTATCACCCCTGTATTCTTCTTATAATTAGCTCAGCATTTATTGTCACTTATTGGGACTTGGGCGGAGATAATAAAGTTCGCGGATGCGGGAGAATGCTAATCCTATGAATAAATACTTCTAATCGCGACGAGTAAAGTTGGCGAAGGTTACGCAAGATGGTTGGTCGAGGTGTCCCGAGTTTTCAATCAAGTGGCGTTATCTGCCGCATCATAATGCGAAAACGCGTTATAGGCTGGAAAGTGTCAATTTGTTGAATGAAACAGCAGCCTGCTGAAAACTATACTGCTATACTACTATACTGTAGAATTATCATCACCGCGAAATGAAAGTCGTGTCCAATTTGTACGGTACAGCTAAGAAACGGATTATAGAATATTGATATCGCTCTGCAATAGCGGGTACATAATTCGTTGATTGTTTAGTGAAGAAATTACCCTCTAGGAGATAATCGGCACGGTCATTATCGGGAATAATTGTGCGTATAGGAATGGTTCGCAGTGTACGTCGTTTTTATAGTTGGTTATCTATAGTTTGTTCCGGCCAAACGCAGAGCTTATTGGAGTTTCCAATCATTGTATTGATATCATTGGTTCCGGCTTTTTAAATCATGAGATTAACACTGACTTTTCTGCGCTGCGATCGACTGGTTTCCTTAATCCTGGGTTGATAAATTCTGACGACCGCGATAACCGACTTCATTGATCCAACTTTATAATCTCTGACCTTAGAGTTGAATAAACGGTCATTACACAAACCTTCGTGTACGTCACTGGCTTCTCCCTCCGTGTTGATTATATCGCGAACACCATTGATTTGGAGGATCTGATCTCCAGCCACCACGTTGACTGTGCTATTTATGAAACTTTGTTCCACATTGTCACCTTCAGCCAACGTTGCGGCTCCTAGTACAAACATGATTGTTGTTATGCGCGCAAGGATAAGGAAGATGGCATAATAACAAAATACGGTATATTGAAAACCTTTCCATCTCTTATTGGCCAATATTTAGTTATGGCTTGTTTTGCATTCGGATCAAGATTCAATGATTACACATTGCTAATATTAATATTGATGTTGAGTATGCATTCCAATATGACGTGCATTACTAACCGCATGTCTGGGCAGATATTGGTGCAGACATTGCATCGGACACAGCAGAGCTTTGATCTTGATCCTTTGCCGACATGGTATTAATCACTTGATACTAAATTACTGGCGTGTGATACAATACTAAAAATAAACGGATAGGAAATACAGAATATCATTAATTTTATCTGTGTAACAGTTCGATACTAAGAATTCCGATGCATATAAAAATATTTCAGAATATTCATTAGAATTCGAAGTTGTACACATCCCCGTACCCAAAAAATGCGTAACTCCATAAATCCTCTGGCTGAAATGTAGTTGTAGTTTTCCGGCCAAAATAAAATTAGTAACTATTCGGTAATGAGACACAATCCTGCTTAAGTTGACCACGATAAAGAGCAGGGCTGTGGAGTCGGAGTCGGTGCAGTCGGAGTCGGAGTTTGGCTAATTTTCTCTTGATGGAGTCGGAGTCGGAGTCATGGGTAAAATACTGACTGGAGTCGGAGTCGGAGTTTGTGAAAATGACCCTGACTTCGACTCCGACTCCGACTCCAACTTATCAATCATGAAAACAATTGCTTTCAAAGGATTTTCAATAGAATTTTTATGTACCACCAATCGTTGTTATTAATAATCATACAGATCAGGTGCGGCCAACTCGTGTCACGCAGGCCAAATGTGGCCCTCGAGAAGGTTTTGTGTGGTCTGCGAGGTGATTCCCGAAATTATTTATAACATCAGGTAAAATTGCAAGGCCAACCAAAATTTGATCATCCTGACCGCGAAATTTGATGATGACTAAGACATCAGCCAGCTCTGACACATTGGCGTATCCGGGGACCAGCCACATTTATCGCAGATCTTCGTATATGACCAATTGACCGTAAAGTAGAATATTTCGTAACAGATTTATTTGACTTGAAATTTTTTTCGGTACTTCGCATGATTTATTGTCACTGGATTTCTTGCATTCAATATTGGAGCCCCCTTCTGAAAATTATAAATACATATTATATACAGAATTGAGTCTAACTATATTCGCAATTAGTAGATAACGTGTCGTCCAACATGCGGCTTAGCTTGTGCACTCGCAGCGAGATCGTCGTCGACGAAATATTTGCACAAAATGATAGAGGCATATTCACCGAAACCGTCGATATTGCTATGTCTAACGTCGAATAATTCTGTCCTAGCCAAATAAGCCCAGTTGTATACAGATGCGACCCCCAATATCTGTTAGTAACATATTTATTGATAGAATTCTGTCATTACCTTGGAAAAAATTTCGCGCTTCGCGCGATTAGGGCATGACTACACACTGCACAGTTTCATGACATAATTGTTATCAATTTTAGAGCGTAGTTATATAAATCTTGTTTGCAATGTTACGTAATTCGGTTCGCTTCTATTGGATGACTAAAAAAGGTTATCAACATTCCAGTTGCCCACGCAATGGTTCGTAAATCTCACGTGTTCCTTTGGCCGGAAAAGTCGGCCACCCTGATATCGATAAAATTAGACATTATTGCAAATTACAATTCAGTTGCATAGAGGAAGAAAATCGTAATATGCATTTTCGCGATGCAGTAAAAATTGATGCTACTTATGGAATTATACCATGATACTGTGGCAGAGCAAATGCATCGACTGGTTTTGTAAAATTATAAAATTGAGGTAAATGTAACCAAACGATGCTTCCCACTTGACAAAATTAAAAATATTTGAAGTGTAGCTTATAGCTGTTAGGGGCGAACAAATGATTAGAAAAGACTGAAGGTCTTAGTCCTTGAATACTTGACTAAGTACATGTAGACTAGACATAGGCTATGGTATTTGACTACTTACTGTATTTCATTTATGACCAATGTCTATTAGTAGTAAGAGTATGTGTGCTTGTAATCAGTATAGTGTGTAATTAGAAAATTATTAAATTCAATCTCTGTATTAGTTTCTGACTCATACACATGTGTAAGAGCTACTATTGGATTTTTTATCTACATTTTGAATATACAGGATTAGATATATGTCATATTTAATGATTCATACATATTAGGATATTAGCGAGTCCATGTTATAAAAACTTATAAAATATGACAAAGGGTGGATATTTAGCAAATCATTCTTTCATGATAATTGCATAGTGGATAATTCGAGCTGTGTCACATTGAAACAATTTTCCATGCCACCGTTGATCACATGTTTGCATATGTTTAATGGTTGTATGATAGTCATTTAACCGACAGTGTGGCATATAGGTTTCGAAGTAAATTGGTAATACTGTTGGAGTCGGAGTCGGTACGTTTAAAGACTCAAGAGTCGGAGTCGGTATATTGAAAATGTGTGGAGTCGGAGTCGGAGCCGGAGTCGGTGGTAAAATTTACCGACTCCATACAGCCCTGATAGAGAGCTGTGGTCACGAGCGTGAAAAATGTCATCATGTCAAGTCTTCTCAAGATATTCCATATGAGATTACCAATATGCAAATTTTAAAACAAATGATTGTGAAAATCCTGATCGTGAAGCAATTAATGAGCTTACGTGTACTATTTCTGCTCGATGCCGGTCTTTGCGGTAGCCACTTAAACTTGTACTTGAATAGAAATTGAAGTCGTTACTTTAATTCCATTTGATTTTTAACGAGGACTATTCTGAGCACTTTTAATCAACGACGAAACTTCGTGAACTTTATCCCAATATTATGACAGATTACGCGGACAAACATCTCTAAAGTGGTTACATCTTGAGCCATACTGACATTCTTAAAGTACGCTGCTCACTGACAAGACCGGTACAAATATTTGATCAACAACACGAATGGAGTATCGAGATTGACAGTGTTGAGTTTCCGTCATATGCCTCACGCAATATACGACGTATACGCGGAAAAAAGCGTCAATCTACCTTACGTAACAATCTTAATATTTTTCACAGCACGGAAAATAAAGACATTCTATGAGCTATATAATAGGTTCACCACACTTTCACCAAATCATAACAGTTAGTTTACCGAGATAGAAACCAGCTGATTTTGAATTACTCTCTGCACATGTTGTGTTGACTAAAGAACGCAATCACTTTTGATAGACCCTCGAATTACCTGCTTTTTTACCTTACTTTGGTGCTGTTGACTTGAAAAATAAGATAAAAAGGTCGTCACTGATTCGAATCCCAAATGACTCTCACGAACGTCCACATTGCCTAACGTCCACAAGGATAGGCTTAATGATTCAAGTAAAGATCTAATAATTTAAAAGTTTATTGACGAACGTGTTTAAGTGGATAATATTTATTTGCGAAAATGTCCTTTCAATTGGAATAATACAAAATGTATTCCGATATCAATATTTAAAATGCATTTCTTCACCTGAATACTGCGTTAAGACGAACGGTATTGGTAATGGTCGAAGGAAGTCTGATAACTGATAATGACGAAACGTGACTTATCTACGAAGGGGCTGTGTTCAACAATGCCCAAATTGCCCATGTTTTACACATATTAGTGTTACTTCGATTTTTCGGTGATTCATTTTATTGAGTGACAAAATTCTAAAAAATTGGATGTAATTGAACTCTTTTTGTTGCAAGCCCATTTTACTCTATGTTTCATGCAGTCGTGAAACAATGACATAGTCGCGACCCTCGCCTCCAGTATATGATGTTATAATAGCGAGAGACGCTATCGATTCCTAGTTGTGCATATTCTGTTTATTTAATAGGTCGAAGAATAAATTATTGGTATTGACGTGAATTTTGATGAGTTGATACTTTACATTGTGAAATTTGTAAATGGAAATCGAAGTTTTTTTCTTCTAATTTTGTGATGGCACGAGCGCAATACCGGTACCCTATACAGCCCCCGTTCGAACGAATGCAACGTAATTGTCTAATAAATGGGACATCGACCTTCATTTCGTCATACTGAGTAGAGTGCAAACATATGCTGTGTTTCCAGACTGCACAGTTACGTTTGGTGTTTGCAAGATCGCGAGTGAAACGTGTTCAACCGCAAAGCAATTAATTTTGGATTTGTTAGTCGCGTAAGCATTTGGTTTATGCCATTTCGAGACAGGTACCAACTTTACAGACGAATAGGTTTAAATTATTCTTGATTCTAACAGTTTATATCTCAATTTTCACAACAAAAAGTGCGTGAGAAAAAACCAGAATTTAATTATGAATGTCCCTTCGTAAATTATTTGTGTGGTTCGGAGTCATTTCAGGATTGGGTATGAAAGGCAAGCAGACACACTGACGAAATATGTGGATTACATAAGTAGTCGCCACGCGGATCGGATATTTGGTAGCATTTTACACCCAGATCTTAAACCATAGATATATCGCGAACGTTCGCCTTTTGTATGCCAACCCCCAAATCAACCATAGTAGGCTTCCACACTAAAAGAAGAGTCTGAATTTTCGGAATATACTTTAATCTTAACAATCGAAATGATTGAATTTTAAAATCCTATCACTCGCTGTATCACGGTGACATCAATGTCGTGGTGCTGCATTTGCATATGAATGACTAATCGAGAAAGTTTGTGTAGTTTACGAAGACGTATATTTATACCGTGGCTTTGACGATTTTCACTCTATTTAAATGGTGCATGCGACGGTCCGTGGACATATGAGCATGAGCATGCGACATTACAGCATGTGAAACCTCGGCATGCAACAATTTGGCATGCGACACATGAGCATGTGGGTTTAATTACGGGTTAGGGGTAGGTTAGGGTTGGATTTATGGTTGGGTTGGGTTAGGGTTAGGCTTTAGGTTAGGTTAGGCTAGGTCAGGTTAGGTTAGGCTATGTTTCGGGTTAGGGTAAGTTTTTGGGTTATACAGTCACATGCTGAAGTGACGCATGCTGATGTGTTCCATGCTGAACTGTCGTTTTCCATTGTGTCGCATGCTCATATGTCGGGCAACCGCACGCGACACCGGGAAATATATCACATGTGGCTGTACTGTTAGGCTTTTCAACAATAACTTTTTTTCCGGATTCCAGGGATTCGCCGATCAAATTGTTGGTTGGCCTAAAAAAGATGCACAACAAATTTGGCTCAATTTCAACCAGCCGACGCCGCGTCAGAACCAAATGAAAATTTTGAATTTATTGATTTTGTTTTTAATTTGACTATCAACCCAATGTAATTGTTAAGTTGTATACAAAACGAAGCGAAAGAAATTTGACGCAATTCCTACCCGTAGAAGCGAAGGTATTGTATAGTTCTCATCAATAATTCAGGGATTTCCCACCACCGTTGCTACTTTTCCGAATACAAAACTTTCAACTGCAGAAACTTCGCTTATACCGGTTGGAAGTGACCAAAAATGATTTTTCTAGTTATACATCGTTCTCTTTTGCAGCGGAAAAAAATTCATGGGGTTGACAGTTAAATTTGAACAAAAAAATTAATAATTTTAAAACTTTAAATTGGCTCTGCCGCGGCATCGCATTCGGCTGGTTGGAATGGAGTCAAATTTGGTGTAAAACCGTTATCATGCATTTAATTTTGAACTGCACAGTGTACGACATGCACCTAACTAATGCCAAACAGATTATCGTTCATAATGCGCATTCCGATATATATTTGAATTTCATTCGATAAAGTGGGAAGGGAATAGTAGTTTCGGCGATAAAGTTGACGTACGCAACTGAGAGATCCCATGTGAATATTACCTAATATTATACGGAATTTCAGTACAAGTTGGTAAAATATGACTTCTTCAATGGAACAGCCGAGGTTCGTGGTGATCTAAAGTCTCTAAAATACCAAGGGCTGAGGTAAAAGTGTTCGCTTACTGATCCGTATAATTTAGTGTTGCCATATTTTTGTTTCACAAATTCTGGACGCTCTTCAGCGCCCACTAGCGAATTTCAAAAAGAGGTGTTAGCACATTGTCGATCAATATGACGTCACACCAGCAACGCTTTGTCTATCGACTAGAGGCGGTCACGATCCGATTCAGGAGTATGTGGTTGCGTATTGTAAGTTGTAAACTGGGCCGAAGACCCTGAATTGTGTCAATAATATTGGTTCTTCCATATATTACTATATAATTTTGATCCTCTCTCCGCCCACATGATCAGAGTTAGCGGTAGAGCTGGTGGGGATGATGGCTTCGAAAATGCAAGGAGCGTAATTGTACATCGTTAAGTCATGTTCATGTCACGCCGATAAGAGAACTTATCAGCCGAATTCCGGTGCGCAATGCACCACTGAGCTATATAAACACCGCACATCCAGTCGTTTCCAACCTGTTATCGTCGCGACTCAATTTCTAATTTGAAAATGTGCTGTGGCCTAGCTCAAAATTTTATAAGCTGGTTACTAATTAAAGGTCGGCACATTTTACCAGACTGACTCACTTACTCACGGCCTATTTTGGAAGCTAATTACGTTCAACGTTTTCGCGAACCCCAGAATAAAGGCAAACTACCCACAGGTTTAGAACCACCATCGTTGAATAAAGCATCCAAACGGCCTGCCCTAAACCGACTCTATGAATATACCGTTATCTTGTAATTGCGATTACAGTCAGACTTCTTTTTTTAAATAAATGTTATTCAATATTTATTTTTGATCGCCGTTTTTGCAAGGGGGGTAGTCCCCGAATTGAAACCAATACTTGTACTTAATCGCGCGCAGCGTGAAGAAAAATTTCATGTAGTATAAATCTGCCCAAAAATAATCTTGTTTATGTTGATTTACGAAAAAATTATTAGCTTACTTCAAGCATTCAAAATTCCGGCCATTTATGCATATTTTAGAAATTCCTCCCGTACGCAGTTTTTACAGTGAAATTCCGGACATGTCCGGGAAAATCCGGACGTATGGCACCCCTAGTATAATTCTAAAAGTCTATTTCCGAAACTTGAGACTTCCTCTCGATTGGGATCGTACACACATATCTGTTTACCTCGAACCGACACATTTAGAAAGGTAACTTTGATCACGAATAAAAAAACTAATGAGTCTGTTTACAGCCATAAAGGTATTACGAATCACTCGATGTTCCAGTAATTTCGAATAAAACTGTTGATCCAGTCATCAACAATGTAAAAAGTCGTATAGCATGATATCCTAGAGAGGCACATTTATTGCTGTTTGCCAACGATCAGCCCGTACAAGGTGTACATATTACGAACGAGGAAGTGTGGTACATATTTGAACCGACCGCATCATCCATACTATTCGAGACTGGCCTTTCGCATATGATTCTGTTTAATATATTATATACATATATAATGTTCATTTGGTCACCAGGGTTGATAGTATTTTAGATAAAACACAATGATATGGTGACGATTGCCTGTTGAAAACCTACACGTCTGGACGATCGATATTGTGGTGTTGAAGTTCGTTGCGCACTTTTGCGCACAGCGAAACCCAGCAACTTTCCGTTTGGGCACCATTTAGCTGAGCCGACTCTAAGCCTATCTCTATGTTTCACTCTAACCACCTTTCATTGAGATGAGTCGAGTATAGACATCCTACATGGAGACCGAGCCCTCTCCGTGTTTTTAACTTGTTAGCGTTTATTAAAAAGGGTTGTTCAACCTCGTCAAACTCTAGTGATTATGCCCATGTAAGATCCCAGCTCAATCACAGAATGGTAGCGTATGAAGTTGTGAGTAAAAATATATTACAAGCATTGCGACATGGACGTGTATTTCGCATATATTTCATGCAATACTGCTCGTAAAACCTCTCCTGAACGATTACAACCACAGGAGGAAGAAGGAAATCTGATATCCAGCCCGCTGTGACTCATCTTCTCATTGGCAATGCACCTTCACTACTTTAGGTACCGTGTTTGCTGATAAGTAGGCTACTGTCACCCAGAAAACGCATAACTTAACGTAGGCTCCTCAAATGCGAAGTAATATTAGGTTGTTCACCCAATCAACAGTTTCTCAATATGATGGTCGAGTACTTAATCGGCAGACTTTTATATCGGTTGTTCACCAACTGGTATTTATTATCTAGCAAACATTTCCAACTATAATGAGAATACGAGAACGACCAAGCGATTTTTTGTTGCCGGTAATTCCGATCAAAAAGAAATGAAGCGTCCCTGAACAACTAGTCATTTTGCTTAGTTTTGTTATACTTTGCAAAATCTCATGAATTACACAAATTCTTGAAAAATGTGTAACAATATTTCTCTCAGAGCTGTAATTCCATTTGGAGTCTTGAGTGTTGACAAAATTTTTACTATACTTTGCGAATGCTGTGGTCGGTTTGTCATCTTAACGTCGACATAAAAGTAAGTGACATGATATTTAGGCGGATCATCTCATTTAAGTAACAATTATATTCAAAGACTTTATTTTCGGGGCCTATGCCTAGCTATTTGTCACTCAAGTATTGGTAATTATGCTATATATATTCCCATAAAATCGACCAAAAAATTCTATAGGAGACCTCATTCAGGGCCGACAAACATAGCCCGCGTTTTCAGGAAATGATCACTAATAGCCTGGCATGGCAGGATGGCGCGTAGCTTATATATCAAAGCAGTAAACTAATTTTTTTTATGTTTCTACGTGACACTAAGCAGGTATCGTGAAAAATACTTAACAATGTAGCATAGTGTACTTCGGTTGCACCCCACACAATCACATTGCGACAACTGCGTGGGTCGCCATGATATTTGCTCGTACCAATTCACATAATTTACATTCTCGTGGGTAAGTTGCTCGATTTATGTCTAGTACACCCTGTCCAAACAAATGCCTCATACCGAGCACATCGAATTTTAGTGCTCATAAATATTACGCTGTCAACAAATCGTCTGTTTGCAAACTTTGCAGTGACATGTGATGTTTGCGACATCCAACGATATGTATCTCCGCACGACATAGGTAATATTCACTAGCAAATACCATTGGAATTTACTATTCCTGTAAGCGGGTGGTTAATACCATTTCGTGACAGGCACTAACGGTGCAGTAGAAAACGTACAAACAATTCTTGAATATGACTGATCATAGCTCACTTTTCACAACATACAACACGCAAGATGAACAGCGATTTAAACCTTAAACCTCATCTCTAAAACCACTTTTAGGGTGAGGACTAGGGTTGGTACGAAACTGCGAACCCCTAAAAGGTTCTTGTTCGTGCAAATGCGAGCCTTTTTGTAAGGTTCTGTGTGAATGCTAACGCGAACCTATGACCTCACGTGACGTCATAATGATAATTCCAACCCTACATTTTAGTAAAGTGATATATTAATGTTCATTGGACACGATACCTAGCGACGAATCAGGCTATATTATGCCACAATGCTGAAGTAAATGCTGACTTTAAACGTCATGAAATGTATCACTTGCAGCGATCAAATGCTAAAATAATCCCTTAAAATCAATATCTTCCGTCGCTTTGCCAACAATTTCAACGAGAACTTGTAAAGTTAGATAAGCTCACTTGTCAACGGTCTAGACCTGACCTGAAAATGCATTCGGCACTGACAATTGCTACATGGATATTGAGCAGAGTGTTCTATACTCACTACTGAGATCACCCCGTAAATAAGGTATAGAATAGCCGACACCCCAACTGCACGGATTTGGTTGTTATGATAAAATAAACATAATAAATCAAGATAGATCCTGTATGCCTGCAAAATTTGTTTGCATTAAACAACAATGTATTCTTTATATCAATCTCATATAGTGGTTGAACAGGCATCATTCGCTGACTACCGAGATGTAATATTGTAGGTTATTTCGTTCTTGATGTACCAGTTACCAATAGATTTTGGAACCCAAAGAGGGTTTTTGCACGTTTGTGTCTAGATGCGAACCTCGATCATTTACAGATTCGTTTTAACAAAACAACCTGGGTAGCTACTACCCAACGAACATGTTGGTAATGACCCGAATTTTGGATCAAAATGTTACCAATTTCAAGTGCCTGTCACCGCAGCTACTTAGCGATGAAAACACGTTTGTGCTAAAGCGAATCGTAAACTCTTAAATCAGTAGCAGTTATACAGTATATACAGCGTCTTGAAAAGCCCAGAGAAAGAGAGAGCCGAACTCCCGAAAGATGGCATCAATAGACTAAGGGTGGAGGCCAAAAATATAGATCAAATAAAAGATCTGGCGATTTTGCACGTTGCTGGATTTTCTGCGGACCAGAAAGGTAGATTAGTAAGATTCTGCCAGAACGGACTGAGTATAGACTGCTGCTTCTTGATCCTGGATTAAAGTCTGGATTAGGGTACACAAGCATTGCAATTTGGCGACGTTTGCAGTAGTTAGGACGATGTAGATTTGATTTGCTCATAGATTCGTTGTAAAGACAGTGTTGATAGCATGTTGGCGACATGACGTTACCGGTACTCAATTGTGCTTCACTTTATTGACTGATTATCGTGTTATTACAGGTTTTATAGATTGTGTCTTCCATAATTACATCAAAACTATGGCAGAAAAGAAGTTTAATCGTACTGTGAACTTCACTCCATCCGAAAAAACTCTTTTAGCCCATTTGATCAATGAAATACCAGCTATTGAATGCAAGAAAACGGACAAAACATCAGTTGCCAAAAAAAACATCGGTTGGCAGCAATTGACCAAGCAATTCAATGCTAGCTCATCAAACATGGCACGTTCAGAGCAACAATTGAGGGTTGCTTGGAAAAACATGAAAAAAAGTGCCAAAGCTGAAAATGCTAGAAGACGTGTTGAACATTTTAAAACCGGAGGGGGTACTGCGGATATAATATCTGACCCATTGAATGTATTGGTTGAAGGTAATCTTGCCAATATTTATTATTTCAATAATATGGCGCTTTTCAGTAACTTATTGTTTTGCAGCTGTAATACCAGCACAAATACAGCCACTCGAGCATAATTTCGACAGTGATTCCACCATACTGACTGTGGTTCCTACAGAACAGCAATCATGTAAGTTTTAACCTGAGAAAGTAATGAGTAACTTGTTCGACACATGAACTATATCAAGAAGGTTTCCCTATGATGTGTAATGGGTTGGTCATCAGGCTGTGTTATTTTTGGCATATGCCAGAAACACCAATAACAGCTTATTTCTGGCACTTTTCAGATTTTATTTTTGGCAATTTTGGCATCGCCATGAATTCATATTTATATAATCGAATTAGCCATGCAAATTGCTTCAGTTTGGTCTTTCTTATAAAAAGGAAGTCACAAAGCATGCAGTATCCACACTCCGCCATCAAACAGCAAGATTTAAATCCGAATTGAAAACGATGTTGGAGACCAAATTTTTCCGATACAAAACCGAGTGCTTCAGCAATATTTATTCTCAATAGTCGATTCACTATGCGTATGACATTACCGGCATTGACATAGTTCACAATACTCACATTAACAAATAAAAAATGTTCAACTAGCAGCCGTCAATACCCAACCAATGATTAGAAATTATGAGGAAATTTAATAATCAATATAATATGAAAAATCATCCATCCAGCAATGCAAAAATAGGAAATGACGGCATGTGGTGCGTATAGCTCTGGAGGCCTTTTTCACAGACAGTGTTATTTTTTGCATATGCTATTTTTATCATTTTGAAATTTTTATTTTTGACAGTTTTGGCATTTAGTTCCCGAAATGCCAAAAGTAACACGGCCTAGTCATATTTAAGCCTTCTAGAAGTGGTGCATGTATCGAAGAAGTACCAATTAACGACCAATTTTTCATATATTTTCTCTATTTCACTGGGAACCGATTCACCGTTATGTCAATAACTGAATTTATGCACTTGGTAGTATCAGTTGCGGTATACAAAATCGATTCGAATATGACAAAGGATTATAATATTGATTTGAAATTTGGCAACAAAGTGCTACAGTGGTAAAGTTAGGCATGTATATATCTGTAGATGTATTTCGATCATATGAGTATCCATACTTTTTTGTACATATTTCTTTAATAGTCAAAGACTATAATCATAATATTATATTTTTGCAGTCTTACCATCATCTCCTCTGCAAGATACAGGTAAGCTCATATTTTATAATTGACAAAACATTGAATTTCGAATTGGAATCTTTGTAACTGTGTTACAGGAGAACCTTCTACGTGTATTCAAGAGTCGCAAGGTATAATTTTAAGAGAGTGAATATTTTAGATTATTTGACAGCTATACTCAACGTCATAAACTACCTGGACTCTACCACAACATAGTTCATTATTTTACTAGAGTTGCGGCAATATTGGTCGCCATCTCGACTTTACTTACATATTTCTGCAATTAAATATAACATAATATGAAGCTCTTGCCGACATTAATGCCAATCAAGTAGAAAATATGTCGGCATTGTCTATTGGCGACATTGACAAAATAGATACACCCTGTGTAGACAATGGATTCTAGATACTCAAATCTTTCCAAAATATGCAACACATTTTTTAAGAAGACATCCACGTGGAATCACAGTCAACATGCGCCACCCAGGCCAATGATGCACCATCTGGTATGTGACTCGTATTCATTGGGATTTCAAATTGAGTCGCTATTTTAAAAGTTATATCCTTGCAGTTTCTACCAGAGAGTCGAACTTTCATCACCCTACCACAAGCATCGATGATTCGTCAGGTAAACAATTCCTGCTTTTGTAGTGTTCTTCTAGTGAATTAAGCAAGTTGTAAGGTGAAAAAATGCCATGAAGATTGTCGATGACGACTAGAATGCACCTAGTTATAATGACTAGAGACTGACCGATTATTGGTTCATCGCTCAAATCGAATCAATGCCACACTTTGAAACAGATATTGATATCAGCCATTAGAGGAAAGACAGATCAGCCAACAAGGCAAGGAGAATTTCCAAATGATTTTTTTTGTGATTGGCTTCCTAATACAAGTTTAATTTGAGTTGATATGAACTTCTTTCAATTCAGAAAAAAAATCCAAACCTCGTAAAAGAAGCTGCGATGAGCTGAGAAGTAAACTGATGGAGTCCAAGATTGAGGAGCTCAAAGAAAGAAAAGGCATGAGAGACGAAGAAAGATATTTCAGAAAGCAAGAATTCGAAATGCATATGGAGGAGCATGCGATGAAAATGGAGAAATATAGATTAGAACTTGAAAAATTGAGGGATTAGTGACATCTGTAATGCAATATTTCTTTGTTAAAGTGTTTCATTGTGCTTTCCTGTCAAGTTTTGTAAATAGCCGAATACGCATTTTCTGAAATACAACATTTCTTTAAAATATTTCATTGTGCCTGCCAGCCAAGTGTTCCTCGCCTTATAGGTATCATCGACAGTGTGTATTTTCTGTAATGCAACATTTCTTTATAATATTTCATTGTGCCTGCCTGCCAAGTGTCCCTCGCCTTATAGGCATCATAGACGGTGCGCATTTTCTGAAATGCAACATTGCTTTGTAATTATTTCATTGTGCCTGCCTGCCAAGTCTTCCTCGCCTTATAGGTGTTATCGACGGTGCAATCATTTCGTTCTCTTTATTGTTTTTACACCACCAAGGTTTACTGCACATGTTCGTTCAAATTTTCAAAATAAACATG
Source organism: Botryllus schlosseri (assembly GCF_051294905.1). Lineage (NCBI taxonomy): Eukaryota > Metazoa > Chordata > Ascidiacea > Stolidobranchia > Styelidae > Botryllus > Botryllus schlosseri. Next base: position 40,151,804 of record NC_137236.1, read on the forward strand.
ATTATTAGAAATATGTGTTGATCATATTTTCACGGTAGGCTATTGCGTCAGTGGATCCAACTTCCAATGTTATATCCGTAGCTTCCTCGGGAGTAACTGCAATATCAGGAACTGGCTGATTGGTTTTTGTGGCCAAATTGTGCAAGCATACTGTCGCAATGATTGCTGGGATGGTGTTTTCGATTTGCATTCGCATAGGATTTAGCAACATCTGGAAACGCTGTTTGAGAACGCCAAAGCATTGCTCGATCAGCACGCGGGTCTTTGAGTGCATATAGTTGTATTTTTTTTTCTTTCGCTGTCTGTGGATTGGTTAATGGAGTCATCAGGTATATTTTTAGAGCATAGCCTCTGTCTCCCAGCAAAATCCCATTGTATTTTTTCTGGTCGAGCTCGTATTTTAATCTGGAGTTAGAAAAAATTCTTGAGTCATGAGTACTCCCTGGCCATCGCACAACAGCATTAGTCACTATTCTCTTGGCATTGCAGACCATTTGACAGTTCAAAGAAAAATATCCTTTCCTGCAACGATAAACTTCTGGTGCAGAGCCACCCGGGGACTTTATTGGGATATGGGTACCATCAATGCAACCAATGACATTTGGAACTCCACCTATGTCAAAGAAATCACTCTTTGTTTGTAACGAATCATCCAATGGTGGGATAAATTTTTCTCTATTCTCTGATAGTGCCCGAGAAATGCAGTGGATGCTTCGGCGTGCGGTTGTCCGGCTTACACCAATCAAGTCAGCATCTGTTTGTTGAAAATGACCCGTAGCAAAAAATCGGAGAGCACAGATTAATTGCATCATGGGGTGCAGAGCGTGGCACCGTACATCCAACCGTGGGCTGTCTTTAATCATGTCCAATAGAATTAACGTAGCTCCCTTGGAAAATCTGTAGCGGTCAACGAATTCATTTTCTGAGTATTTTACAAATGGGTCCGATATGTCTGCCAAGTAATGCCTGGGCACAACAATTGCATTCTCGTCGTCCGAACTGTCGTCTACGATGTCCAAAATATCCATACTACAGACAGTAATAACAACAGTACCAGTTTGCAATGCCGTCCTTAGAACTTATAACTGTGAATTAGCTACAGAGTAATATGCAGTAAAGCTGCAAAGTAGCATAAAATCAATTGCAGAAGTCTACCTAGGAAACGACGTCATTCATAGCACATGATCAAAGCCGACGCCATTTCCAACCAGCATTGCCGAAGCAATATTTACTACGAAGTCGATGGGTTGACATGGCAACCTTCCACGGATCACTACATTTTGCGTCATTTTGACGCAATAGCGTCCTACATCCAGGATTTGTAGATCTACTAACTTCGCACGAACATCCAATGTTTTGGCGTGCGGATCATCTACTTCTAAATCGAGAGATCTTGGAACTCGCAGATCAGGGTTGTAATGACTCGAGTCATGACTCGACTCGAGTCAGACTCGAGTCACGATTTTTTTATGACTCGACTTGACTCGAGTCATTTTCTTGAAATGGTAAAATGACTCGACTCGACTCCAGTCAATATTTGGATTGACTCGACTTGTACTCGAGTCATTACGCATGACTCGACCCAAGTCATTGACTCGGCTTATTTTATATGACTTGAAGATGAAGAAATTTGCGAATCATAATGGCTAGATCAACGCATCCGACGAATTCTGCCGACATCGCTATTTGTCGCCACTGCTTTCGTTGCACTTGTCTGATATCAGATATGCCGCCGTAAAAACAACAGAAAATGATACATAGTAGCAATGCATTGTACAAAATCGTCCAGTGATGAAGAGGTAATAGATCCTCCGCAATTAAAGTACTCAAGACTTTTCAATTATACAAGCAAACAATTGAATCAAAGTTAAATTAGAGCCAATGAAATGACTCAGATGGTGAAGAGACTGATAAGCTCATGTGTAGATTTGAAGGCGATGATTCTTTGCATTTTTCGGCGACTAGAAAGAATGAGTATTAAATGCTCTTCAGTGTGGTTCAAAAATGCTTGTCAATTCCTGCATCTAGTGCACTAGTGGAGCGTGTATTCAGTAGATGTGGATTCATTCTACGGCCATGCCGCTTTAACATATTTGAGGATCTCCTTTCCACATTAGTATTTTTGAGGTGTAACTCAGTGATTTGATCTGCTGTCTGTGAAAACACACAATGCCCCTCGTCCATTTGACGTTTTGCTAGGTATGTGCATTGTGCACGTGAGTAATAATGAATGGCTAATGTTGTGTGATGTTTGTACAATATGGCTGTTCTAAAATAACTTCTTTTTTATTTTACTGGGTGGTTACTTGATAAAATTGTTATGTTGCATAAAAGGAACACTGAATCTGGCTTAATTTGAAAAAAGTGGAATCAATGATGTGAGAGGAGAATATTTTGGATTTGAAAATAAATGGATTATTTTAGTGAGAAATTCTTTCATATAATATAATTGCATAGTAGTAAGCCGACTATTTTTTCACATCCAAAACATTCTACTCTAATAACTTCACTTTTTCTAGTTGGAATTGAGTCAAATTTGCTAGGAATCATATTTTTACACAATGTAACAATATCATGAGATAGCCGGTAAAATTCGAAAATCTCTATTTGTAATTAGTCTAAAATTTTCTTTCATAGCATTGCTTTCTACTGGTTGGAATTGAGCCAAATTTGATTTTTTAGGCAATCTAGCAATTTTAAGAAGTAGCCGGAAAATTTGAAAAATTGTTTTTGAACAGCCCCATTGAACAATTATTTCTCCAATGCTGTATATCTGCGATGTAGTCTTTAATGCAATTGGGAAAACCTTTAGTATAATCGAAGGGTTTCTGTTCTGTTGTCACTGCACAATGCACATAGTTGCATCCACGCTTTTTCAGCATGCTGGCCTGTTGTAAATACCTCTACATAAACATGCATCTATTGATTCTTTATTAACTAGTATCTTGACGTGAATTTGTTGGTTCTCTATCAGATAGTATGTAGACGTGAATTCGTTGGTTCTCTATCAGCTATTCGTGAGCTATCGTCGATGTGTTCATAGTAAAAACTGAATGCTTGTATTGGTGATGTATCAGACGGACAAGAGAGATATTTGATTATAAGTTCTAAGATTAGTAAAGTTATCTTTAGCATCGGTAAATGAGTCCGGGACCTGTCCGTTATCTGCCTAAATAAACACGTGCCAAGACTCTGATAGCGACAAAATGAGCATGTTTCGCAAACAAGGAATTCGATATTACCCAAGCAGGATTGAAAACATGAGTTGAACATGACTTCAATACTGTGACTTGGACTCGACTCGAGTCATAACACCATGACTCGGACTTGACCCTTTGAACGGTGACTTGGACTCGGACTCGAGTCTGTGATGAATTGAAAATGACTCGACTCGACTCGAGTCAAAACCACAAAAGTATTATTGACTCGTGACTCGGAACCATGTGACTTGGTTACAACCCTGTCGCAGATTAGGCGAAAATCCAGGATGTTTTTACTCAGCTTTTTGGCCTCCACCCTAAGTTGCGGGCGCATGAAAATCGAGAGAGACTGATGGTGGAAGAGCGCGTGCATGGAAGTCGTCCGTAATCTGACGAAAAAGACCGTAAAAGACCGTTGAAATTAATGAAATTGATGTACTGGGCGCAAATGACCTTATAGGCGATAAGCGCCAAAGTTGTGCGAATAAAACAAACTATAGTAGCAGTTATCCAGGGTGTCAACGAGCCCCAGGGATTCGCATAGAAAGTTTACGGAGTTCGGCAGGAGTCAAGACACGCATCCAACTCATATGATTAGCGATGACGCGCCCGTTTAGCCCATCATTGCCTTAGACGCGATCAGTAGTCGAATTGTATCCGTTGCGGTGGCACGCGGTTTGCAATGACGTACACAAGGAAGACTTGGATTCAGAATTGAAACCGTGTACTTTTGAAATTCCGGCCTATCCCCGATATTTATTGATTCATTTGAAATTTAGCAGTTTGCACCCCGTTGATACAAGGCAATTCCCAGGGTCAATCCTCATTAAAGATAGGATTCGTTAGAGATTACAGGATTTGTAGAGATACATATTCATATCTCGGCTTTGACGACCTCATCTACATCGCAATGACGTATGCGCCATCTGAATATACATTACACGTGACTGAACTTTGTACAGTGTACTCGCCGTTACGTAATACGAATCAAATTATCATTCACAAGAAAAAAATCAGATATATATTTGTTTTAATAATATTAATAATAATAATATATTAATTTATAGAGCGCCGAATATAACAATATATCATCAGTACACTAGGGCGCTCTACATAAAAGGCAATAAAATATAAAAGTAAACGATATGTATAAAAGACGGAGTGCATAGTTGTAGAGCGGAATGAACACTACTGCAGTTCGAACGCTGGTGTGAATAAAACGGTCTTGATTTTGCGTTTGAAAACATACAGCGAGCCACATAGTCTGATAGAAAATGGAAGATTGTTCCACAGAATGGTGGCCGAGAAAGAAAAGGTTCTCTCGCCGTAGGTCGATATTCTGACTCTTGGAACTGACAAGAGTTTTTGCGACTGAGAACGTAGCGCTCCTCCGGGATTATTCAAGTTTTCAAGTTCGAGTTTATTCATAAAATTTTCATCACTTCAAAACATCACAAGACAGCAATACAATGAATGATAGGAATATGCCAAAACGACTAGGAGTAGTCTTAAGATCAGACACCGACCTGGGCCTAGGCGATGTAAAGAGGAGACATGCACACTGAATTGAAGTAAAAGAAGCTAATATAAAGTGGCAAGTGTCGAAGGGCGAGATCGATATATGTCAGGTCGTGGTCCGGTGAATGGCGAGGGCTGACTAGTATTATAGATTGTCACTAGCTCACGAAGATACGCTGGTGCACTTTACTCCATGCATTTGAAGACGTAGGCCTACAGAAGAAGCTTGTATTCAAACCTACATTTCACGGGTAACCAATGAACCAGACGCTCCGTGCCATTTGGTGGAAAAGGTGAATTGATTTCGGTCGTACAACTCAAGGACCAAATGGACTACTAGTTGCTGATGATTACCACTGGCATGTGCCATCCGTAAATATTTTGGATTTACTTAGCTATCTTTATATACTATAAAATTGACGAATGTTTCTGTTTACTACCGCCAAGTTGAAACGAGTCACGGGATATTGGCGTAATTCTGGTAAAAAAACGTTGCTCCAGTCATAAATTATGCCATATAGCGTTATTGCAGTGTTGAGCTGACAGTTAAATTTACTGCTATTTATCTAGGATTGCCTTTTACAATGTACAATGTACATATCATGGGCAAGGCAGTGTGCTTAACAGAATTGAACACTGTTTGTGGATAGCGGTCGGACGAATCAGAAATTTTGAAAAAGCGGCACACCCTCGAATTAAATTGATGTGTAGCAACTGCAGTCAGCAGATAATAACTTGAAATAATGTGTGACTAGAATTTTTTCCAGTTTATACTGCGCGATCCTATGATAGATACTTGAGTAAGCTCGGAACTTTCTGCTTACTTTCCATGGACTACTGCAAACATGGGCACGGTGCGGCCCGCGAAGCTATTCTGTGCTGCCCGCGAAAGGTTGCTTGGAATTCAAAACTTAGAAGTCGCTTTTTGAATGCCTTATGCAATAGGCTGTATCAACTGAAAAGGAAATTAGTTTACTTTGAAGCCTATTCCTTAATATATCACGATTACACTGACTGCGTACGTCGCATACGTAATCCAGATTCCGAATAAAGGAAATGTTGGAAAGTATGAGGTACATTTGAAGTCACAAGAAATCACTCTTTCCATAAAGTTTACTTCAGGGGTTTAGTTCACCAACCTTTTGGCAACCACAGGCTACTTTTGGGTACTGATGGAATCGACGGGCTACCATTTACTCCCGCCGTTTACCCACAATAGCATGAATTTCTGCTTTTATATTGATAGCACTAGGCAGGAAACGCATTGTGATAAGGCTTCTAAGAAGGTCTCCTAAATCGCAACATCTCATTTCAAATAGCTAGCCACCAATACTTTTTTAGAAATCACGAATTACTTCGCACTATGTTTATATCAATTATGCAACAGTCAGCTCAAATTTTAAAATAAATCATGTCTCACCTTAGACTGGACATCATGTTATCTGTTCTTATATCAGTCAGTAGGAGGCCTGGCATTGCAGGCTAACAACTAGTGCGCTGTATACTCGGGTATGTAACTGGAAACTGCAGCCCCGAGTGAGTGTTCCAGATATCCATTAGTGAGGCGTGTTCTGTGTTTGTTTCTGATGAAGTTCATGTCCTCAAAGGCTGATTCACAACGATAATTTCAACCCAACACGCCGGCAGCCTTCATAGCCGCTGCGCATTACACTGCAGTACTTTTCCGTGTCAACAAGGCCGCATAAGTTTGCTGCAGCCTTGTGGGCTTTGAGCTGGAGGTCATTTTGCGGGGTTACAATTTCAATCTCCAACTGTTCACCATCCAGACATAATAGATTTCAATATGCCTGACAGCAGCATGGATTACAGATTTCTCATTTTTGGCCGGAGCCGGTTTGAAGCAGGATCAGCACCTTTTTTGATACGGCCGAAGTCGGATCGGAGCCGGATCAGTACTTTTTATTAATAACACGACGGCCTCAAAGTCTTACACCCTCGAATGAATAGTTAAAGTAAAACTTTCATAGAAATAAACCAATGCTAAATCCAAGTTTGACAAAATAACTTCAGATAAGGGTTGGGTTTGATCTTCGAGTTTTTAATGTCCTGTTTGCATTGTTTCAATCAATATTTAATACCATCCTGTGAGTAGTTAAAAATATTATCGGAGTTTTTCGGGCCGGATCACGGTCATTTCTAGAATTCTGTCAAGGAGTAGGACCAGAGCTTTTAAAACCAGAAGCAGAGTTGGACCAGAGAATTTGTCGACCCGCTTCCCACTAATGTCTTCCTGAGATCCTAAGTGGATGTCAAATTTGAATTAAAAAGTTGTACTCGATTTATACCGCGGTATAAGTCTGAGATAGGTTCTGGTTGTGACACGATTGTTGATATTTAATGTTTTTACCATTCTCTACTAGTTGCTGACGATTACCCCAGACGAGTGTCAGCCGAAAATATTCGGGTTCATTTCACTATGAATATAATATTCAATTGTATAGCAGCAGTGCAGAGCAGTGGTTCCTAACCTTGTCTCCAGCGTCCCTCAAGCGGAAACGCCCAGGGGTTTATATGAGGGGGCTGAGATCAGGGGCACAATATGGGGGACGATAAAGAAAAATGGCTTCGCAGTAGATGGTGTAGTATTAGGGCACATCCTTAAGGAGTATTCAGAGCAGATTAACAGTCCACAAAATATGTCATATCCTGAAATTTTTGGTCGCGCTATGCGGTTAACCGCAGGTATTTTCACTATCTGATATCCGGATATTTTTCTGCCGGTTAACCGGATAAAAAAGAATCGTTGCTAATGTATTTTACACGTTTTAGTAAGCTTCAATAAGTCGTATTCAGTGTTGGCGCGGCCGATTAACGAGAAGCGTGTTGCCAATTAGCGAGATGTGTCTGTACACATTGCACAATGTAATGTGACGCGATCTCCTGCTGAGAAGATCGTTAAATTAGGTCATTGATTGCCGCGCGCTCGGCTATCGTCTCTGGCCTGATTTATCGCGTCTTCAACAAGCCGATAGTTCCACTGGATTGAAGAATCGCATCTGCAATAGGCCATGTGCAGTGTACACACTATTCCACCGCTGGCCTGCACAATCGCATCTTGATTGGCTTGGTGCTCACGATATTATCGTTGACCTACACAATCGCATCTGCAATAGGCCTACGAACGATATAATCGCTGGCCTAACCATCTCGGACCCAGCATGCATTGGCTCCTATCTCTCCATGGCTTGTTGACGATATGCCGTTAAGTGTATTCTAATTAGTGATTCTGAGAGTGACACCGCGAAACTGAATGACATCGAATGTTCGCAAAAATGTGCGTGCGTGCAAGCGTAATTGATTTCCGTTGATGATTAATTCGAAAAAAAAAGATCGAAACCCCCTGATTTCATTTCAATCCCCCTACATTTTCGGCTGGCTGCGTGCCTGATCACGTGAATTAGAGCGAGGTATCATGTCGGCATCAATTCCAGTATCAGCTAGTCGTCTTTCTAGTACTCCAAACCTAAACATAAGGATGGTCAAAAGGATGTAAAGCCGTTGAAGTTTCCGGCGTACGACCTGCCAACCTTTTGACTCTCTACGAAGCGCTGCTTTCTATTCAGCCCACTTCTGTGGAAGCTGAAAAAGCATTCAATGAACGTGGACTCTTTGTTACAAAATTCCGGTCCCGGCTACAGGATCCCACAATTGATGCATCTGTGCTTTATAGAGAGGGCATTGCAGAAGCAGTGAACATTAAATTTGCGTGGTTTTTCTCGTATTCGCACATACTGCGCGCGTAGGTAGGTACTCTACAATAACACTGTGTAATGATTTTGCGATCCGTTTTACATGCAGACCTAATGAAATCGATTGTCTTTTAGCAGTTATTATCCGGTTAACCGGTTAGATAAATTCCAAAATATCCGGATATATCCGTTATCCGGATAGTGAAAATTATTGATATCCGAACTAACCCTACTGTGCACGCATATTTTCTGTACCACCATCACTGCCGTTTGTTATGTATTTTAGTTCGATGAAAATAAAGACTCTCTCTCTGTACACGATTGAAGACGGCGTGACTATCAAATCATGAAACAAACTCACTCAACATAATTCATTTCGTGTAAGTCATCGAACGGTACGTACCGTTGTTTGCTTTGTAAATTTTGCAGTATAACAGCTGAGCACAAAGGCCCAAATTGTTCAACAGCGAATATTCGTAGACAAGTCAAGTATCATTTTACAATAGTACAGTTGCACTCATTGTCGCTCAAAACACCAAGGACAAAAATAAAGTACGTCTCTTCCATTTCCATTGCATTTCCATATGCATGATATTTGTTCAAATTAGCCCACGAGTTTTGAAGGCCACGCTAATCATTTTTAAGTGTTCGTAAATCAAGCATACAAATTCGCGGTAATTTTTGCAAAATGACGATTCAGGTAGTTATTTCCCAGTAACCATATCAACTGCGACTTGATTTTAGATTCAGATGGTAACTTGTTTTATATCCATTGGAAATATATATTTCCCATGAGTATAAAATCCTTTTCTTTGGCTAGCTTCGCATATGATCCAATCAGCACCGAGTTACTACTGATTATACAATGTCGCATACATTGATCTCATTAAACGAGATATATGTTGGCGCAAGTCACCAAGCAATATGATTTGTTTGTTTCCGTTGCTTTCGCAACATTGCGTGGACGTTGGCGAATTGACATTGTTACATATTTACTGTGAGACAACTTCGAACTTTGTAACGTCGAATTCATGGCGATACAGAGTTCGTAACATAAAACGGCCATGTGCAAACTTCCATTACAGAATGAAATGTTCACGAATTATTTAAATGCTACGCCGAGCAATACCGTTTGTGCTGGCGATGCGGTTCCCCTCTTAGATCCCTAAAATTATTCAAATTGTAAATCCAAATAACCCGCAGCCTTTGAAGTTTCTTCGATATCATTAGGGATGGGAAAACAATTACTGAAAATCAAACGGAATATCATATTGGAGATAAGTTATAGGATCTTCCCCGGTATTTCAAATTCTCTGTGTATTCAAATAAATTTCTCATTCCAGTAGAGTTTGTTAACACATTTCAGATAGCGGAATCTCCTCAATGTCAGCGGTAGTGGCAATCTTATTCAGTATTCCGATAAGGCAGTGTACTATCCCGACAGTATCAAAGTATAAATCCTATGATATTGTCTGTAAATTAGTGGCTATTAACGTGGTTTTACCGATACTTGGACATTGAATTATATTCAGTTCCTACCAAATAAGATTTCATCTCATGGCTATGGCGTACCAGTACAGCGGAATGGGCTCGTTTCGCACTACACACTACACAGCTTACCTGTAGCATTTGAAGGAAACCAGAAATGAGGTTAGAATTGAAATATAGCATCGGAACAATATACCAACGTAAATATGCATACACCAATGACTTAGTTTTCACATGAATGGTTTAGACGTAAGAAAGTGCGAGGCGGGAATTTTTTTGTAGATAGCAGGATTTCCCTACAGTCTTTGATAATTAATATGCGTGTTCCTATATATAAAAGTGTAGCGATAAGCGTCACCATCGCCACTACCAGCTCGACATGACGTGTTTGGAATTACAACTAAAAAGTCCATATGCATCACCGCCCTAACTGCGATTAGAACTCTGGGCCTAATATCAAAGTCATTCAACTCCTTCATACTGACAATTTAACGTACAGAGCCTGCGCATTATGCGCAGTCATTAAATGTAAGATCGGTAGCTGTCACGCAACAAATATTCGTTCTAGGCATTACGACATCAATATATAATTTGCTAATCATTGGTGAAATATTGCGCCGAGCTACTTTCTTGAAAGTTGACAATTGTACGGTTTCTTGCTGAAATGACTCTGATAACTGACTGGCCGTGACCTATCTTCTGATAACTAGCAATTGCATTCGCTGCTGTATATTGATAATTTGTAAAGGCGAAACAAAACACACGCTCTGCAATAATTGGTTAGCAATCAACAATATCGTAATATGATAGTCGAATAGTTCATCGGTCGCCTCTTCGATCGGTGGCGGACGGTTATTTCTTTACAATCAGCAAACATTCCGCACTCCAATAAAGCAGAGGAGAGCGACCGAGCATTGATCTCGTATGGACTGCGATATGATACATAATGCTGACCTCATTACTGAGCTAGGCAAGGCTTTACGATTTCGCTTCATTTCAGTTCTTTTTGCAAAACCTCATCGACGAGTCAACCATTCGAAATTCTATCAACGAGTGGACCATTCCAAATTTTAAATTCTATATTTAAGTATAAGTTTCGAACGCTTGTTAATCGTCATTGGCAAAGCAATCTATTTCGTTCAGTTGTTGACAAATTAGCCATGAATAGCCAAGAATTACGCACCAACTTTTAAATCATAAATCGAGCTCAGCCATAAGAATATATGCTTGACATCGAGTGATATATGGTTTGTTTGTTTCAGTTGACATTCCAAGATACCGTGGGCTTGCGCGCTGCGTAGCCTACATTGGGTCGCTATAATTTAACTTTGCAGCGTCTTATGCCAAGTCATCTGGAATTCCTAATGCACAACATCGAATTCGTACTCAAATTAGTACGGTTTTAAAATATTTCAGCTCATGTGAAATCTGTTCGTAGCGGAAAAGTTTGTGTGACTGACTTTGTTCGCCGAACGATTATTTCATTTCGCTAATAATCAGGAGTTTCGCAATGCTATTCCTGTGTCTGTTTACCTGTCCTCATAAGCTTGCTGTCCTCTCGAAGTTGCCACACCAGAACGATTAATATTTGCTTCTGATGAGCGTAAGTAGAAACATTTGGGTATAGAATAGATTGGGAACAATGAATTTATTTTGCTGTACCGAGAAAAGAGGAAAAATGAAACGTTCGACCAGCATCCAAATTTTCAAAATACCTTCGTGTGCCACAGCGATGATGGAGTAGGCTACTGATACATGTAATGATACTGTATTAGCAAGAAATGTAACGTGAAATGTATCCGAAAATTAGTTGCTGAGAGAAATGCGGGCACGTTGATATAGACATGGCAAATTCGGAACAAATCGTGCGTCAGAGACGTCGCAAATGAAGCATCTCAGAACAGCGCCAAAACGAAATAAATTGAATACCTTCATGTAACGACACAACCTCCGGTGAAGCAAACAAGTATACCAGTTTCGAGAGCGGTAATCTATATATAACGAATCGCGCGTTATATTGTACATCATTCCGGTGTATACAAATCACCCATGAATACCAGGTGAATGCCTTTTCGAAAAAGCTAATCAGAGTAGTTGCGTTATATTGTATGATAAAGCTGTTCGTATGGCGCGTTGACACAGAATACGTGGTAAGATAACGCCACTACTCTGATTAGCTTTTTCGAAAGGGTTATATTTACAATATATAGTAGTGGTCTAAAAATCGGTCAACCTAGAAAAATTTCTTAAGAAGACTTGTTATATATTTGTTGGAAAGATAATTTTATCAGCATTTCAATCGTATGTTATGACATTTTTTTAACCTTAGGGAAAGAGTTATGACCAAAAACGTGCCAAGGGGTTAAAATTGAAATTAGGGGAAAAGGTTAACATAAAAATATGAACAAAAGGCTAGGAATTTACGAATTATCTACAAAAAAGCAGGACATAGATGTGAAAGTTATAAATAAAACAGAAATATATACCTTTTCAGGGAGTAAGAATGAGCAAGACGTAAAGGGGGGGGGGGGGGGAGGGGTCAGTAGAGTTGTCCTTGTTCATTATAACTTCATTATGTTATTGTTTACTTAATATGGTCGGTTTTATTTACCTTGCTTGTTTTTTTTTAAATAATGCATGGTCAAAAAGAAACAGCAATTTGTGTTAAGTGTAGAAAAGGCTATCGCACTGGTGATTCACTGTGTCATGTTGAAGCTTATTTCTGCGTAAGTGATAGTAACACAAACCCTTTGGACTAGGGGGGTTGCATTTAAAACCAAAATCAAATAAAAACAAACATGTTTAAAACAAGGCCCTAATTTAAGAATTTTTTTTTTGAAGCCATGACGTCATGAATATTCAATATGGACGTCACAATGGATTGAAATTGACAATTGAAAATATAGGGTAAATATAGCTCCTTTGACGAAATATCTGTACTATGACTGCTGAACCGACTATTTTCAGGATTCCAACCATCCCATATCGATATACGTCGGCTAAATCGGGTGGTAGGCCTAATTGTCTGTGGGCTCATACACCATGTTTTTGAGAAGTATTTACACAATTATGGCATAATTTTACAACTTAAAAAAACACGATTTTTCATAAATCTTTTGTTTGAAACACTGTTTAAAACATGTTCTGAACAAAATGTTTTAAAACACCGTTTTTTTTTTAATATAACCATCATTTGGACACTATACTTGCCCATGCTTTGAATCTGGATTGTGAAACGCTGGTCGCAAGCTTTGCAGAAAAATAAATAAAATGGCCATATTACGTACATCTACACATCATGCCGTAATTCCTTGAACAACCATGCGAGATCCGAGAAACGTTTGTGGTGGCTTTATCAAAACAACTAGAGTTGAATGGTTTCAAAGTTCATTTGTTCCCTAGTGATGTAGATACAACAGCCGTTCAAGTTGCTTTTGATTCGGTAGGTGGAACACCTGTAACTGTGTACTCCGACGATACTGATGTCATTTGCTTGCTAGTGCATCATGCTATGCATCGCGACTATCCTGATATCTTCTTAACTAGGCATGTTTCAGTTGTTGCATGATCAGTTAGTGCAAGTTGATACAAGCCCTAGTTCCAATTAAAAATGGTTGCTGATTTGTTCGTGTTGAAGGTTACAGAGAAAAATGTATGCGTCGATCGAAATTTATTTTATACCCCCTAAAGCAGTAAACATATCTCAGAGACCCCAAAACTCGCGCACTTCGAAATTTTTTGTATGCGAGGAAAGATGCTGCCCGCCTGCAATTGTAGACAAATTCACGGTATTACCATGGAGAATATATCAAGTATTCTCGGTCCCCCCTCCCCCCAGTGATCCATCGGTACCACATCTCTCCAACTTGTTATTCGCTCATGCATTTACGGGCTTCGATACAACTTCAGCAATTCATAAAATCGGCATTTTGCGTTAGCCGAGAAGATACATCCTGCGATTTCTTATGTAGTCACCTCCGATTATCTGTTGAAAGAATGCAATCAACTTCCTCCAACCAAATATACTTGGATATTTACTGACTTTTAGTAATTTTCAGACCTATTCTTTTCGTCTTCTACTTGAAGTAGTGTTCATGTGTCTTAGAAATTACTACTTCTACTGTTAATTGAGAAAATATAAGGCATTACTTCAGCTACTTGAGTAGCAACGCCGATGACTTCTACAAACTCTAGTTAAGTGGTTCTAAACCTGGGGTGATTACCCCAAAGGGGTAATTCAAATTGCCAGTAGTAGTGCGGATCATATATTGTTACGCATACTGGTGAATTGAAAGACCACGAGGGGCGTATAAGTTCAGTTTTACACCTATAAATATTGCACACCTATAAATATTGCAGTAACAATATCGTAAAAATAAAGTTGTTAGTATTGAAAAGTGTTGTGGTCTAGTCTAGTCCGAAAAATTAGAACTAGCATCATCAAAATGCCTTTGAAGAAAAGAGGGGAAGATATTGGAACCTTTTGGGCTCGACTTCAAAATGACTAACCAATCTTCGTCACAATGGCATTGAACTTTCTGATTGCATTTCCTTCAACTTATTGTTGTGAAATAGGATTTTCTGCAATGGTATATATCAAAACAAAATAAGTTTGTGATTGACAATTACATGATATACTGTCTAGTATCTAGGGATGGTGTGAACGCGAGGTTAATGTTCGCGTTCTGTGTGTGAACCTCAAAAATTTAGAGGTTCACGTTCACAGAGAAACCTTGGTAGGTTCTGTACTGCGAACATTTTTCATATATTACAATTTTGACTTCAGACTTCATTATAACATCTTTGGTAGAATTTTATTGCATTTTAACTAAGGGCCACTCTATGCATGACACTGTCAGCATAAAAAATCAGCACTAAACGATCATGCACCTTGACAATCTCAAAAATTTTACTAGCTTTGTTGCAAAAGTTTGCTCGAAATACCCAGTTTTTCGTTTGTGTATGTTTCGTGACTCTCTGGTGTGAGCTTGTCCCACTATCACACAACATCAAGAGCGAAATACACTATACATGTAACTGGTCAGCAAAACATGTTGATTCAACCAATCAATGAAATTGATATCGCTGTCTGATGTAAATATTCTAGCAGGCGTACGCGGTCAATCGTGATTTCATATGTTCATTCTCTTCTAAAAAACAAATCCGTACGATTGGGGTATTGGCTAGGGTACTGCTTTATAACTTGTTGATGGGGTAATATCAGTAGCAAATATCGGAACCCGTTTTACACTCTGCTCAATATCAACGTAGCAATACTCGGACGCAGAATATATTGTTCGTCTGGCCTGGACCGTTAAGGCGTAAGCTTATATTCCCTTGCAAGTTATCGTCGAAATTGTTGGCAACGCGACGGTAGATATTGATTTTATCGGATCATTATATCACTTGATTGCCCCAGATGATACATTTGGCGATGTTTAAAACATCAATATTTATTTCAGCATTTTCGCATTTTGTGGCCCGAGTCGTCGATAGGCTATCACTTCACTGAAATGTAGGGTTGGAATTAGCAATCCAATATGATGTTACGTGATGTCATGAGGTTCACGTTCGCGTTCTCACAGAACCTTTTAGAGGCTCACAACATCCCAACTATTATCCTCCCCTTTGCGACGATGTGACTACTGGAAAACACTAAAACAGCATCAGCCTTCCCATTAACTTGATATTTTTAACTGGCATTTTAGTGAATATTATTACGTCACTTTGTGCTGTATTATAATTAGTCGAGTGCAAGCTGTAATTCTCATTTTTTGAAAGGGGGTAATTGCAACCCGTTATTTTCTTCTAGGGGGTAAGGTTATAAGAAAGGTAAGGAATCACTGCTCTAGTTCATAGTAAAATGTAAAAACCGCCAAAAATGTAAAGCTTTTTGTATTTAGAACTGGTGTTTAATATTGCAATACACAAATAAAAAGCCTCGATACCATTTAAAAGCATCACTAGAAAGTAACCAATGATCATCTCTGGCTCTGTTCCAGCATGGTATTTGGTGTGGGCCACATAATATCTTATGTCAAGACGGATGGACTGTCCTAGAACCTAGAGCTGTTACTAAGCAGTCTGCATTCATCTGGTTGTCTGTAATGGACGATGCAAATTAAGCCTTTTTATTTCGTTGCAATAAATCTAAGGAAAAACAGTTCAGAAACAGCTTTCATATCATTAAATTAGATGGATGAACTTGAATACTAAGCCGGACCACGCCCTTTCATCATAAATTGTACGTATCAAACTTGAATATCAAGAACAGGCTTGATTCATGTAAAACTCCAATAATTTCACAAGTTAATTGATGAACGTGCTTAAGTGGATAATAATTATTTGCCAAAATGCGCTTTTGATTGCAATAGTGCAAAATGTATTAAAATATCAATATTTAAAATTCATTTCTTTAACTGAATATTGTTCTAAAAGACAAACGCTATTTTTAATACTTGAAGGAAGTCTGATAACTGATCATGACGAAACGTGACTTACGAAGGCGCTTTGTTCAATAATACCCATGTTTTACACATATTAACTATATCTTGATTTTCAGGTGTTTTAAAGGCAAGTGAACGTGGTTCATAATATGGAGTGTCAAATTTTAAAAATTGAAAGTATTTGAGCCGATTTTATTCCATTTCAAACAGTCGCGGAACATTCACAGAGCCGTAACTCTGGTCTTAAGCAAGGTGTTATAATAGCGAGTGATGATATCGCTTACTAGGTTGGCATATTCTCCTTATTTAATAAGTCGTAAAATATCTTATTGGTATTGACGTTAATTTGGATGAGTTGAAACTCTAAATTGTGAAATTTGAAAATTGAATTGATGGATGGCACGAGCTTGATACCGCTACACTATATACATCCCCCATTCAAACGAATACAATGTAATTGTCTAATAAAGGGGACATCGACCTTTACTTCGTCATACTGAGTAGAGTGCAAACAAATGCTGTGTTTTCAAACTGGAACGCTACATTTGGTGTTCGACCACGAAACAATTAATTCGGGATTTGTTTATCTTGTAAGCAATTGACCAACGCCATTTCGTGACAGGTGCCACCATTTACAGACTAATAGGTTCAAATTATCGTCGAATTTGACAGTTGGTATCTCAATTTCACAATAAAAAGTGGGTAAAAGAATAAGACATTATACCTATGGCTATCCTCTCGTAAATTATTTGTATGTTTCGGAGTCATTTCAGGATTGGATATAGAAGGCAAGCAAAAAAACTTACGAACTGTGCGGATCACATACGTAGTAGTGATACGTAGTAGTAGTCGCCGCGCGGATCGGATATTTGGTAGCGTTTTACACCAAGATCTTGGCGAACCGTCATCATGTTCATTTAAAGATGAATCTGAATCTTCGGGATACACGGTAATCTCAGCAATCAAAATGATTGAATTTTAAAACCCCATCACTAGCTGTATGCCAGACATGGGGTAGTCGCGATTAGTAATCGTAATCGATTACGACGATTACAGCATTTCCAAGTAATCGTAATCGCAATCGATTACATTACGATATGGGTTCGCTGCATATCTGATGTCAAGTCGCGCCGGGTGCGAAAATTAGGGGCACGCAATTTATAACTATAACATCTTCAAGCGGGCCCGTTGTTGTTATTACTTTTGTATGATGTTAATTCGTACTATATGTAGTCAAAATATATTGATGTCGCTCAGACGTAGCAGACTATAAGAAAAATAAACGAAAAAATTTCGTGAGACCCACCCAGAAATGGTGATTTCTGCACGACGCGCCTTATTTTTCTCAGTGGGTGTCCCTGGTGGCATTTGTATCGTGGGGCTCGGATTGAGAAGACAGGACTATTCATCGCGTTCATCCAGCGCGTCTATGGACAATCGACAAATACACAACGTTTCGTCTAAGGTCTTCATTTGGTTGCATGTCTTGATGTGTCGCGGAGTAGTAGGCTATCAACCTGCCTCGAAACGCCTGTTTCTATAAATCATGCAATGAGCACTTATGATATAGACAACAAATGACATCTCGGGTAAAAAGATCTTCGCTCACGAGACTTTTTCATCGCAATCGTTATAATTGTCTTCAAAAGATAAGTTCAAACTCGCAAAATAAATGTAATCATGAGTAATCGACTACTTGGTGATTTTACTGTATTCGTAATCGTAATCGCGGTATTTATAAGTAATCGTAATCGCAATCGATTACATTCATGAAGTAATCACCCCATGTCTGGCTGTATCACGGTGACGTCAAAGTCGTAATGCCGTTTTTGTATATAAAAGAATATTCGAGAAAGTTTGTGTAGTTCAAGAAGACGTATATTTATACCGTATCTTTGACGACTTCCATTCATTTACATGGTACATGCGACACCTGGAAATATATCACCTGTGGCTGCTCGATTGGGCTTTACAAAAATAACCTTTTTTCCGGACTCCGCGGATTTACCTACTAAATTACTAAATAGTAATATGGCCAAAAAAGATGCACAACAAATTCGGCTCAATTTCAACCAGCCGACGCCGCGTCAGAGCCAAATGAAAATGTTGAATTCATAAAGTTTTTTTTTTAAACTTGACTATTAATGCAATGTAATTGTTAAGTTGCATACAAAACGACGCAAAAGAAATTTGACGCAATTCCTGCCCGTAGAAGCGAAGGTGTTTTAGTTCTCTTCCATAATCCCGGCATTTCCCACCATCGATGCTATGTTTGGGAATCCAAAACTTTCAACTGCAGTAATATCGCTTGTACCGGTTGGAAGTTAGCAAAAATGATTTTTAGTTATACATCTTTCTCTTTTGCAGCCAAATATTTCATGGGGTTGACAGTAAAATTTGAAGACAATTTTTTTTTTGAATAAAATTAAAACCGTAAATTGTCTCTGCCGAGGCATCGCATTCGGCTGGTTTTGTTTTGGTTTTATGCATTCATTTTTGAACAACCCTACTGTACAATGTACAATACGATCCTAGCTAATACCAAGCAGATTGTGGTTAACAATGGGCATTCGGATATACATTTGAATTTCATACGGTAAAGTGCGAATGGCAAGACTAATTTCGGCGGTAAAGTTGACGCGCACAACTCGGGGAGCCAAAGTAAATGCTACCAAACAATGTAAAGAATTTCAGTAGAAGTGAGTAAAATATGCATACGACTATGGAACAGCCGAGGATTTTGGTAAGTTAAAGTCTCTAAAATACTCAGGGTTGAGTTAAAGTGTTCGCTTACTGGTCCGTATAGTTATAAAAGTCTAATTCCGACTTCCTCTCGATAGGTATCGTACACACATATCTGTTTACCTCAAACCGCCACATTTAGGAAGGTAACTTTATTCGTGAGTCAAAAAAACTAGCGAGACTTTTTACTGCCACAAAGTTATTACGAACCACTGGATGTTCTAGTAATTTCGAATAAATCTGTTGATTCAGTCATCAATTATGTAAAGAGTGGTACAGCATCATTTACTAGAGAGTGAAATTTATTGCTGTTTGCCAACGATCAGCGTGTACATATTATGAATGAGGAAGTGTTCTTTTCTTTGTAGTCGCATAGAAGGTACATATTTGAGCCTACCTCATCACCAATACTATTCGAGACTGACCGGTCGCGTATGATTTTGGTAAGTATATTATATCAAGATATGATATTTATTTGGTCACTAAGCTATTTAGTATTTTAGTTTCCCGCTATAACACAATGAGAAGGTGACGATTGCCTGTTCAAAAACTGCACGTAGGGACGATCGATATTGTGGTGTTAAAGGTAGTTGCACGCAGTAAAACCGAACTTTTTGTTTGAGCACCATTTAGCTAAGCCGACTCTAAGCCTAACCCGATGTTTCACCCTAACTCAGTGGTTCCTAACTCTTATCACAATGTGACCCCTAAGAAGAAAATGACAGGATGCGATTACCTCTTTTCAAAAAATAACAAGTTAAAGCTGGCACTCAATTAATTGTAAAACAACACAAAGTGACGTCATAATGTACACTGAAATGCCCGTTCAAAATATCAAGTCAATGGGAAGGCTGATGCTGTTTTTGTGTTATCCAGTGGTCACATATAGGAAAGGGAATGAGGATAATAGAAATCATCGCATGCAACTGTGAATCGTAAATATAATATTGATATTTCGTTTTGATGGATACCATCGCAGAAATCCTATTTCACAGCAATAAGTTGAAGGAAATTCAATCAAGAAGTTCAATGCCACTATGACGAAGATTTGTAAGTCATTTTGACGGTGAACCCAAAAGGTTCCAATATCGTCCCTTCGTTTCTTGGAAGGCCTTCTGATGATGTAAGACACAATTGTGTGGCCAGACTATACCACTGCACTTTTCAATACTAAAAACTATATTTTTACGATATTGTTACTGTCTCATAAGTGTAAAGCTGAACTTTGACGCCCCTTGTTGTCTTCTAAAGCGTAAGAATATATGATCCACACTACAGCAAAATAAATTGGACTTCTCGCACTATACTAAACTACATTTGACCCTGTTATTCATGATCACTATTGGTTCTGATTACTATGATATCACAGCAGGCATGGTGTGTTAAGTGAAACAAAAGATATGTAGCCTACAAGCCCGCAAAATATATGTTGGCCTACATTCATATTTACGTTTGAAAATATTTCATTGCAGCGTTATAATAATTCATAGGAAATGTCAATTTGAATTACCCCCGAAAATTGGTAAATTACCTATTTGAGGGTAATTAACCCCAGGTTAAGACACCACTGCTAACTAGTTGTAATTAAGATGAGTCGACTATAGACATCCTACACGGAGACTGAGCCGTCTCGGCGTTTTCAACTTGATAGCGTTTATTTAAAAGGCTCCCCATCTCCGGTTGTTCAACCTCGTCAAACTCTAGTGATCATGCACATGTACAATACCTGCCCAATTGCAGAACGCTAGTGTATGGAGTTGTAAGTGAAAATATTCTATAAGCATTACGACATGGACGTGCATTTCACGAAATACTGCTCGTATACCCTCTCTTAAACGATAATAACCACAAGGTTATTAAATGAAGGAAATCCGATAACCAACCAGTCGCTACTCATCTTCTCATTGACTATTATGCGCCTTCACTAGACTGTAGCTGTGTTTGCTGATAAGTACTGTCACCCTGAAATCGATTAACTTAACATACGCTCGTCAAATGCGACTTAATTTCAGGTTGTAAACCCAATCGACAGTATCTCAATATGATCGTTGAGTACTTCATATGCAGACTTTTATGTCGGTAGTTCAGCAACTGGTATTTAATATCTAGTAAACATTCCCTACTATGATGAGGATATACGAGAACGACCAAGTATTGATAACACTGGTCCACACATATTTTTAGGCAGACAAAGTAAGAGTGGTTTTGGGGGGTTCTGAAAGGCACTGATTCCGAATATGACCTTAGTTTTTTTCAAATTGGCTCTTATTGTGGAGATAACCCATGGGGCTATTTTGACCAAAATCTCCCATTTTCGCGGTAATGACTTGATATAAAATCGGCTTAATCGTACTATCAAGTTTAGAAATTCAATCTACTTGTTATTTTTACACACAGAAGACTATTTTAAATCAAAATACAGCAACAGCACTATATTTAGGGGTAATATATTTATCATAGTTACAGACTTTCATGGATATCATGTACATAAATAAACTCTAGTCATGTATATAAGTAGGCTATTTAACTAGATACTCAAATAACGTGGCATTAATTCAATCAGTTTTACGTCGTACAACCACCTATTGTAAATTTGAAATAATCAGTTGGAATACAATATTATTGATATATTTTAAATCGAAATTGATTTTTGTACGATTTTCGCCTGTAAGCTATTTAGTGCAGTTTCTCGAAAGGTTCCGGGAATGGTCTGACATAATATGTTCAATGACTCGTCTCATCTTCCCTGGTATCTTTATTTTGTTGTTCTGATGTCTTGGTAGAACCTCTACCCTTGCTAATGAACAAGATGATCGGGAAATATATCAAGATGACTGTTTGTAGTTGGGTGCTTTGTGATCATCTAAAAAGTTTTATTTACTACATCTTAGGAGAAATTATATGCTGTGAACTATTCCTAATGTGAAATTGGAATCTTCCATCGGTATTCGAATATACCAGGTACCAGATTTAAGCTTCTCGTTTGATAGAGTTACCCACTTTGTTGACTCAGTGGAAAATTATCCATTTACCAGTCTAAAGAAAGAGACACATATGAGTATTGTAGTTAAGCCTTTCAAGGACAAATTTCATAGTTTTATACTCCTCTTTAATCTTGGTAGAATGACCAATTGATACAGGAGAATATTAATTTCCGTTGTACAAAAGTAAAATTTGTAGGCTTGACAAACTGCTTTTTTGACAAACAAATATTTCGCATCATGCCATGATAATATTGATAGAATGACTAAGAATGACATGGGTGTTCTTCATGGTCAATTAGCCATTTATGCGCTGTATAAAATTAGAAAAAACTACGATTTTCGTCCTACCAAGTGAAATATTTAAGGGTAAATAAAGTAATTTTGGGCTTTTTTAGGGGTATAAATATCTTCTGACAGTGAGTCAATCTGACAAAACTAACGTGATATTTGTAATCAGCAACCTCAGAAACCCCAGAAACGGCTCTCAGATGTTCTGCCTAAAAAATTGTTTTTCATTTTGTTGACCAGTGTAATTATTCGATATGTCTTCCCATATGATCGACCAAAAAATTTCTGTAAGAGACCTCATTCAAGGCCGATTAACATACCTCGCGTTTTCGGGAAATGATCACTAACAGCCTGGCATGGCAGGATGGCGCGTAGCTTAACATAAAAGGCAATAAAATATAAAAGTAAACGATATGTATAAAATACGGAGTGCATAGTTGTAGGGCGAAATGAACACTATATTGTAGTTCGAACGCTCGTGTGAATAAAACGGTCTTGATTTTGCGTTTGGAAGCATATAGCGAGTCACAGTCTGATAGAAAATGGAAGATTGTTCCACTGAATGCGGCGGCCGAGAAAGGAAAGGCTCTCTCGCCGTAGGTCGATATTCTGACTCTTGGAACTGACAAGAGTTTTTGCGACTGAAAACGTAGCGCTCTTCCGGGATTATTCAAGTTTTCAAGTTCGAGTTTATTCATAAAATTTTCATCACTTCAAAACATCACAAGACTGCAATACAGTGAATTATAGGAAGATGCCGAAACGACTGGGAGCAGTCTTAAGATCAGACACCGACCTGGGCCTAGGCGGTAGGCGATGTAAAGAGGAGGCATACACACTGAATTGAAGTAAAAGAAGCTAATATAAAGTGGCAAGTGTCGGAGGGCGAGATCAAGATATGCCAGGTCGTGGTCTGGTAAATGGCGAGGGCTGACGAGTATTAAAGATTGTCACTAGCTCACGAAGATACGCTGGTGCACTTCCCTCCATGCATTTGAAGACGTACAGAAGAAGCTTGTATTCAGACCTACATTTCACGGGTAACCAATGAACCAGACGCCCCGTGCCATTTGGTGGAAAAGGTGAATTGATTTCGGTCGTACAACTCAAGAACCAAAAGGACTACTAGTTGCTGATGATTACCACTGGCATGTGCCATCCGTAAATATTTTGGATTTATTTAACTATCTTTATATACTATAAAATTGACGAATGTTTCTGTTTACTAGCGTCAAGTTGAAACGAGTCACGGGATATTGGCGTGATTCTGATAAAAAAAACCGTTGCTCCAGTCATAAATTATGCCATAAAGCGTTATTGCAGTGTTGAGATAAGAGTTAAATTTACTGCTTTGTATCTAGGATTGCCTTGTACAGTGTACAATGTACATGTACATATCATGGGCAAGGCAGTGTGCTTAACAGAATTGAACACTGTTTGTGGATAGCAGTCGGACGAATCAGAAATTTAAAAGAAGCGGAACACCCTCGAATTAAATTGATGTGTAGCAACTGCACTCAGCAGATAATAACTTGAAATAATGTGTGACTAGAATTTTTTCCAGTTTATACTGCGCGATCCTATGATAAATACTTGAGTAAGCTCGGATTTTTCTGCTCAGCTTACTTTCCATAGACTACTGCAGACCTGCGCACAGTGCGGCCCGCGAAGCTATTCTGTGCGGCCCGCGAAAGGTTGCTTGGAATTCAAAACATAGAAGTTGCTTTTTGAATGACCTATGCAATAGGCTGTATCAACTGAACAGGAAATTCGTTTACTTTGAAGCCTATTCCTTAATATATCACGATTACACGGCCTGCGTACCTCGCATACGTAATCCAGATCCCAAATAAAGGAACGTATGAGTAACATTTGAAGTCACAAGAAATCCCTCTTTCCATATAGTTTAGTTCATGGGTTTAGTTCACCAACCTTTGGGCAACCACGGGCTACTTTTGGGTACTGATGGAGTCGACGGGCTACCATTTATACTCCCGTCGTTTACCCGTTGCCTTAATATCTGTTTTTAAATTGATAGCACTGGGCAGGAAACACATTGTGGTAAGACTTCTAAGAGATTCTTATAAATCACAACATCTCATTTCAAATAGCTTGCCACCAAGACTTTTTTAGAAATCACGAATTACTTCGCACTATGTTTATATCAATTATGCAACTGTCAGCTCAAATTTTAAAATAAATCACATCACACCTTAGACTAGACATCATGCCATCTGTTCTTATATCAGTCAGTGGGAGACCTGGTATTGCAGGCTATCAACTAGTGCGCTGTACTCGGGTATGTATAACTGGACACTGCAGCTCCTAGTGAGTGTTCCACATATCCATTAGTGAGGCGTGTTCAGTGTTTGTTTTTGATGAAGTTCATGTCCTCAAAGGCTGATTCACAACGATAATTTGAACCAAATACGCTTGCAACCTTCATAGCTGCTGCGCATTTAACCACTGTACTTTTCCGTGTCAACAAAGCCTCATAAGTTTGCTGCAGCTTTGTGGGCTTTGAGCTGGTGGTCATTTTGCGGGGTTACAAATTCAATCTCCAACTATTCACCATCCAGACATAATAGATTTCATTATGCCTGACAGCAGCGTGGATTCCAGATTTTCTCATTTTTGGCCGAAGCCGGTTTGAAGCAGGATCAGTACCTTTTCTGATACGGCCGAAGTCGGATCGGAGCCGGATCAGTACTTTTTACCAATAATACGACGGCCTCAAACTCTTCCGCCCTCGAATGAATAGTTAAAGTGAAACCTTCATAGAAATAAACCAATGCTAAGTTTGGCAAAATAACTTCAGATAAGGGCTGGGTTTGATCTTCGAGTTTTTAATGTCCTGTTTGCATTGTTTCAATCAATATTCAATACCATCCTGTGAGTAGTTAAAAATATTATCGGAGTTTTTCGGGCCGGATCACGGTCATTTCTTGAATTCTGTCAAGGAGTAGGACCAGAGCTTTTAAAACCAGAAGCAGAGTTGGACCAGAGAATTTGTCGACCCGCTTCCCACTAATGTCTTCCTGAGATCCTAAGTGGATGTCAAATTTGAATTAAAAAGTT
The DNA here is from genome assembly GCF_051294905.1 of Botryllus schlosseri. Lineage (NCBI taxonomy): Eukaryota > Metazoa > Chordata > Ascidiacea > Stolidobranchia > Styelidae > Botryllus > Botryllus schlosseri. The sequence continues at coordinate 40,177,258 of NC_137236.1, forward strand.
GTACTCGATTTATACCGCGGTATAAGTCTGAGATAGGTTCTGGTTGTGACACGATTGTTGATATTTAATGTTTTTACCATTCTCTACTAGTTGCTGACGATTACCCCAGACGAGTGTCAGCCGAAAATATTCGGGTTCATTTCACTATGAATATAATATTCAATTGTATAGCAGCAGTGCAGAGCAGTGGTTCCTAACCTTGTCTCCAGCGTCCCTCAAGCGGAAACGCCCAGGGGTTTATATGAGGGGGCTGAGATCAGGGGCACAATATGGGGGACGATAAAGAAAAATGGCTTCGCAGTAGATGGTGTAGTATTAGGGCACATCCTTAAGGAGTATTCAGTGCAGATTAACAGTCCACAAAATATGTTATATCCTGAAATTTTTGGTCGCGCTATGCGGTTAACCGCAGGTATTTTCACTATCTGATATCCGGATATTTTTCTGCCGGTTAACCGGATAAAAAAGAATCGTTGCTAATGCATTTTACACGTTTTAGTAAGCTTCAATAAGTCGTATTCAGTGTTGGCGCGGCCGATTAACGAGAAGCGTGTTGCCAATTAGCGAGATGTGTCTGTACACATTGCACAATGTAATGTGACGCGATCTCCTGCTGAGAAGATCGTTAAATTAGGTCATTGATTGCCGCGCGCTCGGCTATCGTCTCTGGCCTGATTTATCGCGTCTTCAACAAGCCGATAGTTCCACTGGATTGAAGAATCGCATCTGCAATAGGTGTTACTGTGGGCCATTTCATGTTAATCTTGGGGGGTTCAATAATTTAGGAGCCATACTTGTACTCGCTAGATGGCGTATGCTTGACGATACTTCCTGGTCTGGTCTAAGGGAATATTCTGGATATAGCTGTGATAGGGTACAGTTTGTCAATAGTAATTGGCCCACCGGACGTTCCCTCACTGTATCTACCGATCTTGTTTGGACAATATCTTATTCGCGCTACTACTGTGTCGTATTATAATTTGGATATAAGGAAATTCGATCAATTGGAACTTCAAGCAATATACTTTTCTACCGTACTTCAAGATCGCGTATATTTGCATCGGGAAACTTATAGGACTTTGCGGCGCTGTAAGTTCAAGGGAAGACAGCTTACACAGAATCACATAGGCAGTTCAGCGACCGCAACAGTAGATACAGCTAAAGGTCCGGTCGTGGAGTAAATACACTGAACGGCCAGGAAGCGGAACAGTAACACAGGACGGCTATCGGTACATAAGGAAAGGACAATTCCATATTCTGTGGATTGGTGCCGGTAATAGGACTTGCTTCATTCATACTGATATTGGAGAAAAGGACACACTTCTGTTCAAGAAAACAGTAAGTTCATGTACTCTGGTTTTAATAATGACTCCTGGAAGAAATAGGAAGAAGTCTGGAAAGGCTTCTCGCGGTGGCCGAAATGGTGTTAATTCAAGGAATTCTACTTTGGTGGGTGAAGATAACGTAGATTCGGATCCTAATAGAATTATGGCCGAGGATTACAAGCATGGCCACACCGTGATATCGGACAGGAGAACTAGAGGAACCTCCGCATTTATTGAAAACATGAAACAAGAGTTTGACTTCCGTGTCAAAGAGGTATTGCGACAGTGCAAATGTTTGAATGACCTGCTAGAGTCACGGGACGTTCGGGAATATGTTTCAGAAGCATATTTAGATATGCAAAAGAAGTTTGCTCTACTACAAGATTTTTGGATGGATCTTGAGCCTCGTCTAAGGCCAGAGGAATTGGAAGAAATTTCTCGTTCATTCAAGGATATACAAGATCATGTAGAAGAGACTGGCAACAACGCAAAGGATCATTTGGACGAATACAACGGCGAAGTGAAGGCGAAGTTCTCTGAGCCCACTCCAAGACGGAATAGGTTCGCTGTACTAGAAGATTCGAACTCTCCCGAAAGAGAGACTGCTCTGCTGGTTGAACAAATGAAACGGGACAACGAGCAGAAGATGAAGGACCTGTCTGCTCAGAATCAACGAGACTTGCAAAGGCTAATTGATAGAGGGCGGAAGTCGACACCGAGTAGTGTACTGGATAACACCGAAAATGTAATGGATAGAGCACCTAATAACGATGGTGCTCATGGGATATATCATGTTAATGCAAATCTGGATCAGGTTTTGAAGGAATTGGCTGTTTCGAATGCTATGTTGGCGCGATCGTGTGGTCTACCAGAAATTAAGGTTGGTGTTTTTGATGGCAATATTCTTGAATATTTAGCCTGGGAAACTTCGTTTGATGCATTGATTCAGTCGAAGACATGCAATGTGCATGAGCTCTTGAACTATCTAGAGTCACATCTATCTGGTGAGCCTAAGGAAATGATAAAAGGTTTACTGCTCTTGCAGAGTAGAGATGCCTATGAAAAGGCACGTAAGAGATTGAAAAATAGATACGGCAACGACAATGTAGTTGGGAATGCATTTTTGAATCGACTATCTTCTTGGCCAAAAATCAATGTCAAAGATGGGATTGGTCTGAGAAAATTTGCAGATTTTTTGGATCAAATCGCAGCAGCTGAGCAGAAAATACCTGCTCTTGGTGTTTTGAACTATGCTATTGAAAGTAATAAAATCATTGGAAAACTACCGCAATTTCTGAGAGGTAAATGGCGGGATGAAGTTTACAAATGGCGAAGTAAATATGGTGAGGCGTCATATCCACCATTGAAAGAAGTGGCAGGATTTATCGATGTCTGTGCCGAAAAGATGAATATTCCAGAATTGGATGATCTGGATTCACCAAATGACAAAGGAAAAATTGGCACTCCTGAAGTAGTGAGCAATAGAGACTCTTACAAGGGAAAATTTAAGGTCACATCGTTCTCGACAGAATGTCAGGACGACACGAGTGTTACAAGGACAAAGTGTTATTTTTGTGAAGAACCACATCACATTGATGATTGTGAAGGCTTTGGAAAGCTATCCCATATCGACAAACGGGAATTTATCATGAAACGAGGACTATGTTTTGGTTGTGGCTCATCGCAAGACCACATGGCCAAGTACTGTACAGCAAGAATAATTTGCAGGATATGCAAAAGGAGGCATTTGACATCTCTGCATGTGGAACCTGATGAGGTGGACTCGAAATGTACGCAAGTGTGCTCCCAGGAAGGACAGGAGGGAGGTAAGCAGAATACTATGATAGTCCCGGTTTATGTGAGTACTGCTGCCAATCCTTCCAAGAAGGTCAAATGTTATTGTGCACTAGATGGTCAAAGTAATCGGACTTTCATCATTGATGATCTAAAGGAAACTTTAGGACTGAAATCTGTAAATACCAAGTTACAGATGTCCACATTGTATAAATCTGGTGCAGTTATTAACTCAAGCAGGGTCACTGGAATAAAAGTTTCAAGTATCGATGAAACCTCTTCTGTCACTATTCCTCAAGTTTACACAAGAGCAGAAATTCCAATTCAAATTTCACAAATCCCTAAACCTCAGGTGGCAAGAGAGTGGGCTCATCTTCGAAGCATTGCGGATAAGATTATGCCCTATGACCCATCTATGAAAATTGGAATAATAATTGGCACTGATGTTCCTAACGCGTTACGTCCTCATGAGGTTGTAGCCGGTGATGATGAGGATCCGTATGGTCAACTATCTATGTTTGGTTGGGGAATTGTTGGTAATGTTTGTAAGGACTTGAAGGGTGAATCATCTAGCGTGGTATCGCATCATACTATTGTGAGAGAGGCACAAATGGAAGAAGGCTTCGAAACTTCAGAAGTTGTTGCTGAAGGGAATACCGCCTTTGTATACATGACAAAGGCGAAGGAAGTTATGTGTCCACAGGAAATCAATCATTTGCTAGAAATGGATTTCATCGAACATAGGAATTTGGAAGCTTCTTTGTCGGTCGAGGACAAGCGTTTTATGGACATCCTCTCAAACGGTGTTTCAAGGAGAGAGGACGGGCATTACGAATTCCCTCTGCCATTGAAATACGACAATGTTAGAGTGCCAAACAACAGACCTTTGGCGGCAAAAAGGGCTGTTGCAAACTGCCTGCAATTCAAAGACAGATTGAAGGGTTTGCCAATAAACAGTTCTCTCACTGTTGAAAGGTTGTCAATGGCAGAAAGGATCATCTTGAAAGACTTACAGAGCGAATTCTTTCCGGATGAATTGGAACGTCTTGACTCTGCATCAAAGTCGAAGGGTTCTACTGTAAAGAAAGACAGTCCTTTGTACAAACTAGATCCATTTGTGGACTGTGATGGCTTGATAAGAGTTGGCGGAAGAATCCGTAATAGCTCTTTGTCTACTGAAGTCAAGAATCCAATTTTGCTGCCTCGGAAATCTCATGTAACGGACTTGATCATTCGCCATTTTCATGGAAAGGTCAATCATATGGGACGTGGAATTACGCACAATGAGATACGTCAACATGGATATTGGATTATAGGTGGTGTGAGCGCTGTCTCTCAGCACATCCACCAATGCATAACTTGTCGGAAATTACGGAAACCATTATCGGCACAAAAGATGTGCGATTTACCAGAGTCGAGAATGGCTGAGCAAGGTCCATTCACATTTTGCTCGTGCGATTTCTTCGGGCCATTTGAAATCAAAGAAAGGCGATCCGTATTGAAAAGGTACGGAGTTATTTTCTCGTGTATGTCATCCAGAGCTATACACTTGGAGACGACTAACTCTATGGACTTGGATTCATTCATTAATGCATTGAGAAGATTTCTTGCAAGAAGAGGGCCGATAAAATCACTGTTGAGTGATTGCGGAAGCAACATCATTGGGGGAAAGAATGCTTTCCAAAAGGCGATGGGTGAGATGAATCAGAAAAAGGTCAGAGATTATCTCTTGTCTGAAAATTGTGATCTGATAGAATTCAACTTTCACGTGCCAAAAGCTAGTCATATGAATGGGAATGTCGAACGCCAAATTCTTACGGTGCGTCGTGTTTTGGAATCATTGCTTTGTCAAATAGGTTCACATTTGGATGATGAATCACTCAGAACCTTTTTCGCAGAAGTAGAAAATGTGGTAAATTCAAGACCACTAACTGTTATCAATTTGGGTGATGTCAATGCGCCAGAACCATTGACACCGAATCATCTGTTAACGATGAAACCAAAAATTTTGTTGTCACCTCCAGGGGAATTTGGCAAGCCAGATCTCTATGCAAGAAGGCGCTGGAGAAGAACACAATACGCTGTGAATCAATTTTGGTTCAGATGGAGAAGGGAGTTTTTACCTGGCATGCAACAACGCACTAAATGGAGCAAAGTTAGTCGAAATGTTCGCGTGGGAGATATTGTTATCGTTCATGATGATGACCTTCCGCGAAACTCTTGGAAATTGGGAATCGTACACTCGGTTTCGAGTTCGACAGATGGGCTGGTGCGAAAGGCCAAGATACGCATCGCCGACCGTACTATTGATCAGCACGGAAGAAGAATCAACGATGTGCAGTTTTTGGAGCGACCTATCCACAAATTGGTCGTGCTTCTCGCTGCAGAGGAAGTTACCGAGGATTCCACCGACGAGGAGCCACTAATGGACTAATGTTTTACTTAATTTGCAAAAAAGTTCTTTGTCATTTTATAACTTTTTTGGGGGGGTATGTTACTGTGGGCCATTTCATGTTAATCTTGGGGGGTTCAATAATTTAGGAGCCATACTTGTACTCGCTAGATGGCGTATGCTTGACGATACTTCCTGGTCTGGTCTAAGGGAATATTCTGGATATAGCTGTGATAGGGTACAGTTTGTCAATAGTAATTGGCCCACCGGACGTTCCCTCACTGTATCTACCGATCTTGTTTGGACAATATCTTATTCGCGCTACTACTGTGTCGTATTATAATTTGGATATAAGGAAATTCGATCAATTGGAACTTCAAGCAATATACTTTTCTACCGTACTTCAAGATCGCGTATATTTGCATCGGGAAACTTATAGGACTTTGCGGCGCTGTAAGTTCAAGGGAAGACAGCTTACACAGAATCACATAGGCAGTTCAGCGACCGCAACAATAGGCCATGTGCAGTGTACACACTATTCCATCGCTGGCCTGCACAATCGCATCTTGATTGGCTTGGTGCTCACGATATTATCGTTGACCTACACAATCGCATCTGCAATAGGCCTACGAACGATATAATCGCTGGCCTAACCATCTCGGACCCAGCATGCATTGGCTCCTATCTCTCCATGGCTTGTTGACGATATGCCGTTAAGTGTATTCTAATTAGTGATTCTGAGAGTGACACCGCGAAACTGAATGACATCGAATGTTCGCAAAAATGTGCGTGCGTGCAAGCGTAATTGATTTCCGCTGATGATTAATTCGAAAAAAAAAGATCGAAACCCCCTGATTTCATTTCAATCCCCCTACATTTTCGGCTGGCTGCGTGCCTGATCACGTGAATTAGAGCGAGGTATCATGTCGGCATCAATTCCAGTATCAGCTAGTCGTCTTTCTAGTACTCCAAACCTAAACATAAGGATGGTCAAAAGGATGTAAAGCCGTTGAAGTTTCCGGCGTACGACCTGCCAACCTTTTGACTCTCTACGAAGCGCTGATTTCTATACAGCCCACTTCTGTGGAAGCTGAAAAAGCATTCAATGAACGTGGACTCTTTGTTACAAAATTCCGGTCCCGGCTACAGGATCCCACAATTGATGCATCTGTGCTTTATAGAGAGGGCATTGCAGAAGCAGTGAACATTAAATTTGCGTGGTTTTTCTCGTATTCGCACATACTGCGCGCGTAGGTAGGTACTCTACAATAACACTGTGTAATGATTTTGCGATCCGTTTTACATGCAGACCTAATGAAATCGATTGTCTTTTAGCAGTTATTATCCGGTTAACCGGTTAGATAAATTCCAAAATATCCGGATATATCCGTTATCCGGATAGTGAAAATTATTGATATCCGAACTAACCCTACTGTGCACGCATATTTTCTGTACCACCATCACTGCCGTTTGTTATGTATTTTGGTTCGATGAAAATAAAGACTCTCTCTCTGTACACGATTGAAGACGGCGTGACTATCAAATCATGAAACAAACTCACTCAACATAATTCATTTCGTGTAAGTCATCGAACGGTACGTACCGTTGTTTGCTTTGTAAATTTTGCAGTATAACAGCTGAGCACAAAGGCCCAAATTGTTCAACAGCGAATATTCGTAGACAAGTCAAGTATCATTTTACAATAGTACAGTTGCACTCATTGTCGCTCAAAACACCAAGGACAAAAATAAAGTACGTCTCTTCCATTTCCATTGCATTTCCATATGCATGATATTTGTTCAAATTAGCCCACGAGTTTTGAAGGCCACGCTAATCATTTTTAAGTGTTCGTAAATCAAGCATACAAATTCGCGGTAATTTTTGCAAAATGACGATTCAGGTAGTTATTTCCCAGTAACCATATCAACTGCGACTTGATTTTAGATTCAGATGGTAACTTGTTTTATATCCATTGGAAATATATATTTCCCATGAGTATAAAATCCTTTCCTTTGGCTAGCTTCGCATATGATCCAATCAGCACCGAGTTACTACTGATTATACAATGTCGCATACATTGATCTCATTAAACGAGATATATGTTGGCGCAAGTCACCAAGCAATATGATTTGTTTGTTTCCGTTGCTTTCGCAACATTGCGTGGACGTTGGCGAATTGACATTGTTACATATTTACTGTGAGACAACTTCGAACTTTGTAACGTCGAATTCATGGCGATACAGAGTTCGTAACATAAAACGGCCATGTGCAAGCTTCCATTACAGAATGAAATGTCCACGAATTATTTAAATGCTACGCCGAGCAATACCGTTTGTGCTGGCGATGCGGTTGCCCTCTTGGATCCCTAAAATTATTCAAATTGTAAATCCAAATTACCCGCAGCCTTTGAAGTTTCTTCGATATCATTAGGGATGGGAAAACAATTACTGAAAATCAAACGGAATATCATATTGGAGATAAGTTATAGGATCTTCCCCGGTATTTCAAATTCTCTGTGTATTCAAATAAATTTCTCATTCCAGTAGAGTTTGTTAACACATTTCAGATAGCGGAATCTCCTCAATGTCAGCGGTAGTGGCAATCTTATTCAGTATTCCGATAAGGCAGTGTACTATCCCGACAGTATCAAAGTATAAATCCTATGATATTGTCTGTAAATTAGTGGCTATTAACATGGTTTTACCGATACTTGGACATTGAATTATATTCAGTTCCTACCAAATAAGATTTCATCTCATGGCTATGGCGTACCAGTACAGCGGAATGGGCTCGTTTCGCACTACACACTACACAGCTTACCTGTAGCATTTGAAGGAAACCAGAAATGAGGTTAGAATTGAAATATAGCATCGGAACAATATACCAACGTAAATGCATACACCAATGACTTAGTTTTCACATGAATGGTTTAGACCAGTGGTTCCCAACGTGGGCGATATCGCCCCCCAGGGGGCGATTTGGCGATCTAGGGGGGCGAAAATGACGAAGGGGGCGATAGGGGGGCGAAAATGGACTAAGGGGGCGACGGGGGGCGAAAATAGCGAAGGGGGCGATAGGGGGGCGATGACGCGTCAAAACGGCTGACCTTTTTTTTTTTTTTTTTTTTTTTTTTTTTTAGTCATCCACCTAGCAATTCGGAGAGAAAAAAGTTTGTATGCCGAATTATCGGTGCACAAAATTTGGGGGGCGATGATCGGTGTTGACCTTGAAAAGGGGGCGATGGGTCGAAAAAGGTTGGGAACCACTGGTTTAGACGTAAGAAAGTGCGAGGCGGGAATTTTTTTGTAGATAGCAGGATTTCCCTACAGTCTTTGATAATTAATATGCGTGTTCCTATATATAAAAGTGTAGCGATAAGCGTCACCATCGCCACTACCAGCTCGACATGACGTGTTTGGAATTACAACTAAAAAGTCCATATGCATCACCGCCCTAACTGCGATTAGAACTCTGGGCCTAATTTCAAAGTCATTCAACTCCTTCATACTGACAATTTAACGTACAGAGCCTGCGCATTATGCGCAGTCATTTAATTGTAAGATCGGTAGCTGTCACGCAACAAATATTCGTTCTAGGCATTACGACATCAATATATAATTTGCTAATCATTGGTGAAATATTGCGCCGAGCTACTTTCTTGAAAGTTGACAATTGTACGGTTTCTTGCTGAAATGACTCTGATAACTGACTGGCCGTGACCTATCTTCTGATAACTAGCAATTGCATTCGCTGCTGTATATTGATAATTTGTAAAGGCGAAACAAAACACACGCTCTGCAATAATTGGTTAGCAATCAACAATATCGTAATATGATAGTCGAATAGTTCATCGGTCGCCTCTTCGATCGGTGGCGGACGGTTATTTCTTTACAATCAGCAAACATTCCGCACTCCAATAAAGCAGAGGAGAGCGACCGAGCATTGATCTCGTATGGACTGCGATATGATACATAATGCTGACCTCATTACTGAGCTAGGCAAGGCTTTACGATTTCGCTTCATTTCAGTTCTTTTTGCAAAACCTCATCGACGAGTCAACCATTCGAAATTCTATCAACGAGTGGACCATTCCAAATTTTAAATTCTATATTTAAGTATAAGTTTCGAACACTTGTTAATCGTCATTGGCAAAGCAATCTATTTCGTTCAGTTGTTGACAAATTAGCCATGAATAGCCAAGAATTACGCACCAACTTTTAAATCATAAATCGAGCTCAGCCATAAGAATATATGCTTGACATCGAGTGATATATGGTTTGTTTGTTTCAGTTGACATTCCAAGATACCGTGGGCTTGCGCGCTGCGTAGCCTACATTGGGTCGCTATAATTTAACTTTGCAGCGTCTTATGCCAAGTCATCTGGAATTCCTAATGCACAACATCGAATTCGTACTCAAATTAGTACGGTTTTAAAATATTTCAGCTCATGTGAAATATGTTCGTAGCGGAAAAGTTCGTGTGACTGACTTTGTTCGCCGAACGATTATTTCATTTCGCTAATAATCAGGAGTTTCGCAATGCTATTCCTGTGTCTGTTTACCTGTCCTCATAAGCTTGCTGTCCTCTCGAAGTTGCCACACCAGAACGATTAATATTTGCTTCTGATGAACGTAAGTAGAAACATTTGGGTATACAATAGATTGGGAACAATGAATTTATTTTGCTGTACCGAGAAAAGAGGAAAAATGAAACGTTCGACCAGCATCCAAATTTTCAAAATACCTTCGTGTGCCACAGCGATGATGGAGTAGGCTACTGATACATGTAATGATACTGTATTAGCAAGAAATGTAACGTGAAATGTATCCGAAAATTAGTTGCTGAGAGAAATGCGGGCACGTTGATATAGACATGGCAAATTCGGAACAAATCGTGCGTCAGAGACGTCGCAAATGAAGCATCTCAGAACAGCGCCAAAACGAAATAAATTGAATACCTTCATGTAACGACACAACCTCCGGTGAAGCAAACAAGTATACCAGTTTCGAGAGCGGTAATCTATATATAACGAATCGCGCGTTATATTGTACATCATTCCGGTGTATACAAATCACCCATGAATACCAGGTGAATGCCTTTTCGAAAAAGCTAATCAGAGTAGTTGCGTTATATTGCATGATAAAGCTGTTCGTATGGCGCGTTGACACAGAATACGTGGTAAGATAACGCCACTACTCTGATTAGCTTTTTCGAAAGGGTTATATTTACAATATATAGTAGTGGTCTAAAAATCGGTCAACCTAGAAAAATTTCTTAAGAAGACTTGTTATATATTTGTTGGAAAGATAATTTTATCAGCATTTCAATAGTATGTTATGACATTTTTTTAACCTTAGGGTAAGAGTTATGACCAAAAACGTGCCAAGGGGTTAAAATTGAAATTAGGGGAAAAGGTTAACATAAAAATATGAACAAAAGGCTAGGAATTTACGAATTACCAACAAAAAAGCAGGACATAGATGTGAAAGTTATAAATAAAACAGAAATATATACCTTTTCAGGGAGTAAGAATGAGCAAGACGTAAAGGGGGGGGGGAGGGGTCAGTAGAGTTGTCCTTGTTCATTATAACTTCATTATGTTATTGTTTACTTAATATGGTCGGTTTTATTTACCTTGCTTGTTTTTTTTTAAATAATGCATGGTCAAAAAGAAACAGCAATTTGTGTTAAGTGTAGAAAAGGCTATCGCACTGGTGATTCACTGTGTCATGTTGAAGCTTATTTCTGCGTGAGTGATAGTAACACAAACCCTTTGGACTAGGGGGGTTGCATTTAAAACCAAAATCAAATAAAAACAAACATGTTTAAAACAAGGCCCTAATTTAAGAAATTTTTTTTTGAAGCCATGACGTCATGAATATTCAATATGGACGTCACAATGGATTGAAATTGACAATTGAAAATATAGGGTAAATATAGCTCCTTTGACGAAATATCTGTACTATGACTGCTGAACCGACTATTTTCAGGATTCCAACCATCCCATATCGATATACGTCGGCTAAATCGGGTGGTAGGCCTAATTGTCTGTGGGCTCATACACCATGTTTTTGAGAAGTATTTACACAATTATGGCATAATTTTACAACTTAAAAAAACACGATTTTTCATAAATCTTTTGTTTGAAACACTGTTTAAAACATGTTCTGAACAAAATGTTTTAAAACACCGTTTTTTTTTAAATATAACCATCATTTGGACACTATACTTGCCCATGCTTTGAATCTGGATTGTGAAACGCTGGTCGCAAGCTTTGCAGAAAAATAAATAAAATGGTCATATTACGTACATCTACACATCATGCCGTAATTCCTTGAACAACCATGCGAGATCCGAGAAACGTTTGTGGTGGCTTTATCAAAACAACTAGAGTTGAATGGTTTCAAAGTTCATTTGTTCCCTAGTGATGTAGATACAACAGCAGTTCAAGTTGCTTTTGATTCGGTAGGTGGAACACCTGTAACTGTGTACTCCGACGATACTGATGTCATTTGCTTGCTAGTGCATCATGCTATGCATCGCGACTATCCTGATATCTTCTTAACTAGGCATGTTTCAGTTGTTGCATGATCAGTTAGTGCAAGTTGATACAAGCCCTAGTTCCAATTAAATATGGTTGCTGATTTGTTCGTGTTGAAGGTTTACAGAGAAAAATGTATGCGTCGATCGAAATTTATTTTATACCCCCTAAAGCAGTAAACATATCTCAGAGACCCCAAAACTCGCGCACTTCGAAATTTTTTGTATGCGAGGAAAGATGCTGCCGGCCTGCAATTGTAGACAAATTCACGGTATTACCATGGAGAATATATCAAGTATTCTCGGTCCCCCCCCCCCAGTGATCCATCGGTACCACATCTCTCCAACTTGTTATTCGCTCATGCATTTACGGGCTTCGATACAACTTCAGCAATTCATAAAATCGGCATTTTGCGTTAGCCGAGAAGATACATCCTGCGATTTCTTATGTAGTCACCTCCGATTATCTGTTGAAAGAATGCAATCAACTTCCTCCAACCAAATATACTTGGATATTTACTGACTTTTAGTAATTTTCAGACCTATTCTTTTCGTCTTCTACTTGAAGTAGTGTTCATGTGTCTTAGAAATTACTACTTCTACTGTTAATTGAGAAAATATAAGGCATTACTTCAGCTACTTGAGTAGCAACGCCGATGACTTCTACAAACTCTAGTTAAGTGGTTCTAAACCTGGGGTGATTACCCCAAAGGGGTAATTCAAATTGCCAGTAGTAGTGCGGATCATATATTGTTACGCATACTGGTGAATTGAAAGACCACGAGGGGCGTATAAGTTCAGTTTTACACCTATAAATATTGCACACTTATAAATATTGCACACCTATAAATATTGCAGTAACAATATCGTAAAAATAAAGTTGTTAGTATTGAAAAGTGTTGTGGTCTAGTCTAGTCCGAAAAATTAGAACTAGCATCATCAAAATGCCTTTGAAGAAAAGAGGGGAAGATATTGGAACCTTTTGGGCTCGACTTCAAAATGACTAACCAATCTTCGTCACAATGGCATTGAACTTTCTGATTGCATTTCCTTCAACTTATTGTTGTGAAATAGGATTTTCTGCAATGGTATATATCAAAACAAAATAAGTTTGTGATTGACAATTACATGATATACTGTCTAGTATCTAGGGATGGTGTGAACGCGAGGTTAATGTTCGCGTTCTGTGTGTGAACCTCAAAAATTTAGAGGTTCACGTTCACAGAGAAACCTTGGTAGGTTCTGTACTGCGAACATTTTTCATATATTACAATTTTGACTTCAGACTTCATTATAACATCTTTGGTAGAATTTTATTGCATTTTAACTAAGGGCCACTCTATGCATGACACTGTCAGCATAAAAAATCAGCACTAAACGATCATGCACCTTGACAATCTCAAAAATTTTACTAGCTTTGTTGCAAAAGTTTGCTCGAAATACCCAGTTTTTCGTTTGTGTATGTTTCGTGACTCTCTGGTGTGAGCTTGTCCCACTATCACACAACATCAAGAGCGAAATACACTATACATGTAACTGGTCAGCAAAACATGTTGATTCAACCAATCAATGAAATTGATATCGCTGTCTGATGTAAATATTCTAGCAGGCGTACGCGGTCAATCGTGATTTCATATGTTCATTCTCTTCTAAAAAACAAATCCGTACGATTGGGGTATTGGCTAGGGTACTGCTTTATAACTTGTTGATGGGGTAATATCAGTAGCAAATATCGGAACCCGTTTTACACTCTGCTCAATATCAACGTAGCAATACTCGGACGCAGAATATATTGTTCGTCTGGCCTGGACCGTTAAGGCGTAAGCTTATATTCCCTTGCAAGTTATCGTCGAAATTGTTGGCAACGCGACGGTAGATATTGATTTTATCGGATCATTATATCACTTGATTGCCCCAGATGATACATTTGGCGATGTTTAAAACATCAATATTTATTTCAGCATTTTCGCATTTTGTGGCCCGAGTCGTCGATAGGCTATCACTTCACTGAAATGTAGGGTTGGAATTAGCAATCCAATATGATGTTACGTGATGTCATGAGGTTCACGTTCGCGTTCTCACAGAACCTTTTAGAGGCTCACAACATCCCAACTATTATCCTCCCCTTTGCGACGATGTGACTACTGGAAAACACTAAAACAGCATCAGCCTTCCCATTAACTTGATATTTTTAACTGGCATTTTAGTGAATATTATTACGTCACTTTGTACTATATTATAATTAGTCGAGTGCAAGCTGTAATTCTCATTTTTTGAAAAGGGGTAATTGCAACTCGTTATTTTCTTCTAGGGGGTAAGGTTATAAGAAAGGTAAGGAATCACTGCTCTAGTTCATAGTAAAATGTAAAAACCGCCAAAAATGTAAAGCTTTTTGTATTTAGAACTGGTGTTTAATATTGAAATACACAAATAAAAAGCCTCGATACCATTTAAAAGCATCACTAGAAAGTAACCAATGATCATCTCTGGCTCTGTTCCAGCATGGTATTTGGTGTGGGCCACATAATATCTTATGTCAAGACGGATGGACTGTCCTAGAACCTAGAGCTGTTACTAAGCAGTCTGCATTCATCTGGTTGTCTGTAATGGACGATGCAAAATAAGCCTTTTTATTTCGTTGCAATAAACCTAAGGAAAAACAGTTCAGAAACAGCTTTCATATCATTAAATTAGATGGATGAACTTGAATACTAAGCCGGACCACGCCCTTTCATCATAAATTGTACGTATCAAACTTGAATATCAAGAACAGGCTTGATTCAAGTAAAACTCCAATAATTTCACAAGTTAATTGACGAACGTGCTTAAGTGGATAATAATTATTTGCCAAAATGCGCTTTTGATTGCAATAGTGCAAAATGTATTACAATATCAATATTTAAAATTCATTTCTTTAACTGAATATTGTTCTAAAAGACAAACGCTATTTTTAATACTTGAAGGAAGTCTGATAACTGATCATGACGAAACGTGACTTACGAAGGTGCTTTGTTCAATAATACCCATGTTTTACACATATTAACTATATCTTGATTTTCAGGTGTTTTAAAGGCAAGTGAACGTGGTTCATAATATGGAGTGTCAAATTTTAAAAATTGAAAGTATTTGAGCCGATTTTATTCCATTTCAAACAGTCGCAGAACATTCACAGAGCCGTAACTCTGGTCTTAAGCAAGGTGTTATAATAGCGAGTGATGATATCGCTTACTAGGTTGGCATATTCTCCTTATTTAATAAGTCGTAAAATATCTTATTGGTATTGACGTTAATTTGGATGAGTTGAAACTCTAAATTGTGAAATTTGAAAATTGAATTGATGGATGGCACGAGCTTGATACCGCTACACTATATACATCCCCCATTCAAACGAATACAATGTAATTGTCTAATAAAGGGGACATCGACCTTTACTTCGTCATACTGAGTAGAGTGCAAACAAATGCTGTGTTTTCAAACTGGAACGTTACATTTGGTGTTCGACCACGAAACAATTAATTCGGGATTTGTTTATCTTGTAAGCAATTGACCAACGCCACTTCGTGACAGGTGCCACCATTTACAGACTAATAGGTTCAAATTATCGTCGAATTTGACAGTTGGTATCTCAATTTCACAATAAAAAGTGGGTAAAAGAATAAGACATTATACCTATGGCTATCCTCTCGTAAATTATTTGTATGTTTCGGAGTCATTTCAGGATTGGATATAGAAGGCAAGCAAAAAAACTTACGAACTGTGCGGATCACATACGTAGTAGTGATACGTAGTAGTAGTCGCCGCGCGGATCGGATATTTGGTAGCGTTTGACACCAAGATCTTGGCGAACCGTCATCATGTTCGGTAACAATCATAGTAGCTTTACCATTTAAAGATGAATCTGAATCTTCGGGATACACGGTAATCTCAACAATCAAAATGATTGAATTTTAAAACCCCATCACTAGCTGTATGCCAGACATGGGGTAGTCGCGATTAGAAATCGTAATCGATTACGACGATTACAGCATTTCCAAGTAATCGTAATCGCAATCGATTACATTACGATATGGGTTCGCTGCATATCTGATGTCAAGTCGCGCCGGGTGCGAAAATTAGGGGCACGCAATTTATAACTATAACATCTTCAAGCGGGCCCGTTGTTGTTATTACTTTTGTATGATGTTAATTCGTACTATATGTAGTCAAAATATATTGATGTCGCTCAGACGTAGCAGACTATAAGAAAAATAAACGAAAAAATTTCGTGAGACCCACCCAGAAATGGTTATTTCTGCACGACGCGCCTTATTTTCCTCAGTAGGTGTCCCTGGTGGCATTTGTATCGTGGGCTCGGATTGAGAAGACAGGACTATTCATCGCGTTCATCCAGCGCGTCTATGGACAATCGACAAATACACAACGTTTCGTCTAAGGTCTTCATTTGGTTGCATGTCTTGATGTGTCGCGGAGTAGTAGGCTATCAACCTGCCTCGAAACGCCTGTTTCTATAAATCATGCAATGAGCACTTATGATATAGACAACAAATGACATCTCGGGTAAAATGATCTTCGCTCACGAGACTTTTTCATCGCAATCGTTATAATTGTCTTTAAAAGATAAGTTCAAACTCGCAAAATAAATGTAATCATGAGTAATCGACTACTTGGTGATTTTACTGTATTCGTAATCGTAATCGCGGTATTTATAAGTAATCGTAATCGCAATCGATTACATTCATGAAGTAATCACCCCATGTCTGGCTGTATCACGGTGACGTCAAAGTCGTAATGCCGTTTTTGTATATAAAAGAATATTCGAGAAAGTTTGTGTAGTTCAAGAAGACGTATATTTATACCGTATCTTTGACGACTTCCATTCATTTACATGGTACAAGCGACACCTGGAAATATATCACCTGTGGCTGCTCGATTGGGCTTTACAAAAATAACCTTTTTTCCGGACTCCGCGGATTTACCTACTAAATTACTAAATTGTAATATGGCCAAAAAAGATGCACAACAAATTCTGCTCAATTTCAACCAGCCGACGCCGCGTCAGAGCCAAATGAAAATGTTGAATTCATAAAGTGTTTTTTTTAAACTTGACTATTAATGCAATGTAATTGTTAAGTTGCATACAAAACGACGCAAAAGAAATTTGACGCAATTCCTGCCCGTAGAAGCGAAGGTGTTTTAGTTCTCTTCCATAATCCCGGCATTTCCCACCATCGATGCTATGTTTGGGAATCCAAAACTTTCAACTGCAGTAATATCGCTTGTACCGGTTGGAAGTTAGCAAAAATGATTTTTAGTTATACATCTTTCTCTTTTGCAGCCAAATATTTCATGGGGTTGACAGTAAAATTTGAAGACAATTTTTTTTTGAATAAAATTAAAACCGTAAATTGTCTCTGCCGAGGCATCGCATTCGGCTGGTTTTGTTTTGGTTTTATGCATTCATTTTTGAACAACCCTACTGTACAATGTACAATACGATCCTAGCTAATACCAAGCAGATTGTGGTTAACAATGGGCATTCGGATATACATTTGAATTTCATACGGTAAAGTGCGAATGGCAAGACTAGTTTCGGCGGTAAAGTTGACGCGCACAACTCGGGGAGCCAAAGTAAATGCTACCAAACAATGTAAAGAATTTCAGTAGAAGTGAGTAAAATATGCATACGACTATGGAACAGCCGAGGATTTTGGTAAGTTAAAGTCTCTAAAATACTCAGGGTTGAGTTAAAGTGTTCGCTTACTGGTCCGTATAGTTATAAAAGTCTAATTCCGACTTCCTCTCGATAGGTATCGTACACACATATCTGTTTACCTCAAACCGCCACATTTAGGAAGGTAACTTTATTCGTGAGTCAAAAAAACTAGCGAGACTTTTTACTGCCACAAAGTTATTACGAACCACTGGATGTTCTAGTAATTTCGAATAAATCTGTTGATTCAGTCATCAATTATGTAAAGAGTGGTACAGCATCATTTACTAGAGAGTGAAATTTATTGCTGTTTGCCAACGATCAGCGTGTACATATTATGAATGAGGAAGTGTTCTTTTCTTTGTAGTCGCATAGAAGGTACATATTTGAGCCTACCTCATCACCAATACTATTCGAGACTGACCGGTCGCGTATGATTTTGGTAAGTATATTATATCAAGATATGATATTTATTTGGTCACTAAGCTATTTAGTATTTTAGTTTCCCGCTATAACACAATGAGAAGGTGACGATTGCCTGTTCAAAAACTGCACGTAGGGACGATCGATATTGTGGTGTTAAAGGTAGTTGCACGCAGTAAAACCGAACTTTTTGTTTGAGCACCATTTAGCTAAGCCGACTCTAAGCCTAACCCGATGTTTCACCCTAACTCAGTGGTTCCTAACTCTTATCACAATGTGACCCCTAAGAAGAAAATGACAGGATGCGATTACCTCTTTTCAAAAAATAACAAGTTAAAGCTGGCACTCAATTAATTGTAAAACAACACAAAGTGACGTCATAATGTACACTGAAATGCCCGTTCAAAATATCAAGTCAATGGGAAGGCTGATGCTGTTTTTGTGTTATCCAGTGGTCACATATAGGAAAGGGAATGAGGATAATAGAAATCATCGCATGCAACTGTGAATCGTAAATATAATATTGATATTTCGTTTTGATGGATACCATCGCAGAAATCCTATTTCACAGCAATAAGTTGAAGGAAATTCAATCAAGAAGTTCAATGCCACTATGACGAAGATTTGTAAGTCATTTTGACGGTGAACCCAAAAGGTTCCAATATCGTCCCTTCGTTTCTTGGAAGGCCTTCTGATGATGTAAGACACAATTGTGTGGCCAGACTATACCACTGCACTTTTCAATACTAAAAACTATATTTTCACGATATTGTTACTGTCTCATTAGTGTAAAGCTGAACTTTGACGCCCCTTGTTGTCTTCTAAAGCGTAAGAATATATGATCCACACTACAGCAAAATAAATTGGACTTCTCGCACTATACTAAACTACATTTGACCCTGTTATTCGTAATCACTATTGGTTCTGATTACTATGATATCACAGCAGGCATGGTGTGTTAAGTGAAACAAAAGATATGTAGCCTACAAGCCCGCAAAATATATGTTGGCCTACATTCATATTTACGTTTGAAAATATTTCATTGCAGCGTTATAATAATTCATAGGAAATGTCAATTTGAATTACCCCCGAAAATTGGTAAATTACCTATTTGAGGGTAATTAACCCCAGGTTAAGACACCACTGCTAACTAGTTTTGATTAGGATGAGTCGACTATAGACATCCTACATGGAGACTAAGCCGTCTCGGCGTTTTCAACTTGATAGCGTTTATTTAAAAGGTTTCCCATCTCCAGTTGTTCAACCTCGTCAAACTCTAGTGATCATGCACATGTACAATACCTGCCCAATTGCAGAACGCTAGCGTATGGAGTTGTAAGTGAAAATATTCTATAAGCATTACGACATGGACGTGCATTTCGCGTATATTTCACGAAATACTGCTCGTATACCCTCTCTTAAACATTAATAACCACAAAGTTATTAAATGAAGGAAATCCGATAACCAACCAGTCGCTACTCGTCTTCTCATTGACTAGCATGCGCCTTCACTAGACTGTAGCTACCGTGTTTGCTGATAAGTACTGTCACCCTGAAATCGATTAACTTAACATACGCTCGTCAAATGCGACGTAATTTCAGGTTGTAAACCCAATCGACAGTATCTCAATATGATCGTTGAGTACTTCATCTGCAGACTTTTATGTCGGTAGTTCAGCAACTGGTATTTAAAGGGGCACTGCACTCTAAAAATGATGTGGTCTCAAATTGAAGGGCAAAACGAAAGAAAAATTTTGGCCGCAGCCGTTTTCTTCAGAACGCCGCCGTAATGGAGCTGTAATGTATTGAAATTTCCAGAGTTGCAGCACGCTCCGGCAGTCACGCAGAGATCGAGCTTTATATCGTTGTCAGCCGATGTTATGAAGGAAATAGAATACACTAGGCCCGATTTTGACATAAATCTCCTGACTGGACAAGTGGACATCTTCCGTTGAACGCGGTATCTAAACCACCTTGGCGTGTACGACATATTTCCTTCATAACATCGGCTGACCACGATATAAAGTTCGATCTCTGCGTGACTGCTGAAGCGTGCTGCAACTCTGGAAATTTCAATACATTACAGCTCCATTACGGTGGCGTTCTGAAGAAAACGGCTGCGGCCAAAATTTTTCTTTCGTTTTGCCCTTCAATTTGAGATCACATCATTTTTTGAGTGCAGTGCCCCTTTAATATATAGTAAACATTCCCTACTATAATGAGGATACGAGAACGACCAAGTATTGATAACACTGGTCCACACATATTTTTAGGCATACAAAGTAAGAGTGGTTTGGGGGGTTCCGAAAGGCACTGATTCCGAATATGACCTTAGATTTTTTCAAATTGGCTCTTATTGTGGAGATAACCCATGGGGCTATTTTGACCAAAATCTCCCATTTTCGCGGTAATGACTTGATATAAAATCGGCTTAATCGTACTATAAAGTTTAGAAATTCAATCTACTTGTTATTTTTACACACAGAAGACTATTTTAAATCAAAATACAGCAACAGCACTATATTTAGGGGTAATAGATTTATCATAGTTACAGACTTTCATGGACATCATGTACATAAATAAACTCTAGTCATGTATATAAGTATTTATCTAGATACTCAAATAACGTGGCATTAATTCAATCAGTTTTACGTCAACCACCTATTGTAAATTTGAAATAATCAGTTGGAATACAATGTTATTGATATATTTTAAATCGAAATTGATTTTTGTACGATTTTCGCCTGTAAGCTATTTAGTGCAGTTTCTCGAAAGGCTCCGGCAATGGTCTGACATAATATGTTCAATGACTCGTCTCATCTTCCCTGGTATCTTTATTTTGTTGTTCTGATGTCTTGGTAGAACCTCTACCCTTGCTAATGAACAAGATGATCGGGAAATATATCAAGAGGACTGTTTGTAGTTGGGTGCTTTGTGATCATCTAAAAAGTTTTATTTACTACATCTTAGGAGAAATTATATGCTGTGAACTCTTCCTAATGTGAAATTGGAATCTTTCATCGGTATTCGAATATACCAGGTACCAGATTTAAGCTTCTCGTTTGATAGAGTTACCCACTTTGTTGACTCAGTGGAAAATTATCCATTTACCAGTCTAAAGAATGAGACACATATGAGTATTGTAGTTAAGCCTTTCAAGGACAAATTTCATAGTTTTATACTCCTCTTTAATCTTGGTAGAATGACCAATTGATAAAGAAGAATATTAATTTCCGTTGTACAAAAGTAAAATTTGTAGGCTTGACAAACTGCTTTTTTGACAAACAAATATTTCGCATCATGCCATGATAATATTGATGGAATGACTAAGAATGATATGGGTGTTCTTCATGGTCAATTAGCCATTTATGCGCTGTATAAAATTAGAAAAAACTACGATTTTCGTCCTACCAAGTGAAATATTTAAGGGTAAATAAAGTAATTTTGGGCTTTTTTAGGGTTATAAATATCTTCTGACAGTGAGTCAATCTGACAAAACTAATGTGATATTTGTAATCAGCAACCTCAGAAACCCCAGAAACGGCTCTCAGATGTTCTGCCTAAAAAATTGTTTTTCATTTTGTTGACCAGTGTAATTATTCGATATATCTTCCCATATGATCGACCAAAAAATTTCTGTAAGAGACCTCATTCCAGGCCGATTAACATACCTCGCGTTTTCGGGAAATGATCACTAACAGCCTGGCATGGCAGGATGGCGCGTAGCTTATTCATCAAAGCAATAAACTCATTTTTGTAATGTTTCCACGTGACACTGAGAAGAAATCGTGTGAAATACTTAACAATAGTATACATCAGTTGCGATCCACACAATCATATTGCAACAACTGCGAGGGAAGCGATGATATGTGCTCGTATACTAATTCACATAATTCACATTCTGACAGATAAATTGCTCGATTTATGTTCAGTACACCCTGTCCAAACAAATGTCTCATACCGAGCACATCGCATTTAAGTGCCTCGTAAAAATTACGCTGTCAAAAAATCATCGGTTTGCAAACTTTGCAGTGACATGTGATGTTTGCGACATCTCCGCACGACACGTAACCAATCACTAGGAATTAACATTGGAATTTACTATTCGTGTAAGTGGGTTGGTAACACCATTTCGTGACAGGCACTAACGCTGCAGTAGTTAACGTTCACACAATTCTTGAATATGACTGATCCTAGCTCACTTTTCACAGCATGCAATACGCAAGAGGAACAGCGATTCAAGCCTTAAAGTAACGTTTATATCATCTCTAAAGCCACTTTCAGGGTGAGGACTAAAGGTTATTATAAAAGGTTATTGTTCGTGCAAACGCGAGCCTTTTTGTAAGGTTCTGTGTGAATGCTAACGCGAACCTATGACCTCACGTGACGTCATAATGATAATTCCAACCCTACATTTTAGTAACGTGATATATTAATGTTCATTGGACACGATACCTAGCGACGAATCAGGCTATATTATGCCACAATGCTGAAGTAAATGCTGACTTTAAACGTCATTAAATGTATCACTTGTAGCGATCAAATGCTAAAATAATCCCGTAAAATCAATATCTTCCATCGCTTTGCCAACAATTTCAACGAGAACTTGTAAAGTTATATAAGCTCACTTGTCAACGGTCTAGACCTGACCTGAAAATGTATTCGGCACTGACAATTGCTACATGGATATTGAGCAGAGTGTAGATCGGGGTTCTATACTCACTACTGAGATCACCCCGTAAATAAGGTATAGAATAGCCGACACCCCAAATGCACGGATTTGGTTGTTATGATAAAATAAACATAATAAATCAAGATAGATCCTGTATGCCTGCAAAATTTGTTTACATTAAACAACAATGTATTCATTATATCAATCTCATATAGTGGTTGAACAGGCATCATTCGCTGACTACCAAGATGTAATAATGTAGGTTATTTCGTTCTTGATGTACCAGTTACCAATAGATTTTGGAACCCAAAGAGGGTTTTTGCACGTTTGTGTCTAGATGCGAACCTCGATCATTTACAGATTCGTTTTAACAAAACAATCTGGGTAGCTACTACCCAACGAACATGTTGGTAATGATCCGAATTTTGGATCAAAATGTTAGGAATTTCAAGTGCCTGTCACCGCCGCTACGTAGCGATGAAAACACGTTTGTGCTAAAGCGAACCGTAAACTTATATATCAGTAGTAGTTATCCAGGGTATCAACGAACCCCGGGGATTCGCTGAGAAAGTTTACGGAGTTCAGCAGGAGTCAAGACACACATCCAACTCACATGATTAGCGATGACGCGCCCGCTGGGCCCATCATTGCCTGCAGATAATTAGACGCGATCAGTAGTCGAATTGTATCCGTTGCGGTGGTACGCGGTTTGTAATGACGAACACAAGGAAGACTTGAGTCTAGAATTGAAACCGCGCCCATTTGAAATTCGGGCCTATCCCCGATAGTTATTGATTCATTTGAAATTGAGCACTTTGCACCCCGTTGATGCAAGGCAATTCCCAGGGTCAATCCTCGATAGGATTCGTTAGAGATTACAGAATTTGTAGAGATACATATTCATATCTCGGCTTTGACGACTTCATCTACATCGCAATGACGTATGCGTCATCTGAATATACATTACACATGACTGCACTTTGTACAGTGTACTCGTCGTTACCTAATACGAAGCAAATTATCCTCCACAAGAAGAAAAAACACGGATATATATTAGTTTTAATAATAATATTAATATATTAATTTAGAGTGCCGAATATAACAATATATCATTACTACACTAGGGCGCTATATACATAAAAGGCAATAAAATATAAAAGTAAACGATATGTATAAAAGACGGAGTGCATAGTTGTAGGGCGAAATGAACACTATATTGTAGTTCGAACGCTCGTGTGAATAAAACGGTCTTGATTTTGCGTTTGAAAGCATATAGCGAGTCACAGTCTGATAGAAAATGGAAGATTGTTCCACTGAATGCGGCGGCCGAGAAAGGAAAGGCTCTCTCGCCGTAGGTCGATATTCTGACTCTTGGAACTGACAAGAGTTTTTGCGACTGAAAACGTAGCGCTCTTCCGGGATTATTCAAGTTTTCAAGTTCGAGTTTATTCATAAAATTTTCATCACTTCAAAACATCACAAGACTGCAATACAGTGAATTATAGGAAGATGCCGAAACGACTGGGAGCAGTCTTAAGATCAGACACCGACCTGGGCCTAGGCCAGTGGTTCCCAACGTGGGCGATATCGCCCCCCAGGGGGCGATTTGGCGGTCTAGGGGGGCGAAAATAACGAAGGGGGCGATAGGGGGGCGAAAACGGACGAAGGGGGCGATAGGGGGGCGATGGCGCGTTAAGACGGCTATAATGGACACCAAACCCGCACCCCAAACCACCCAATTGGGGGTGGAGGGGGGCCCAAACTCGAAGGAGGCCTAAACTATTTCGTGAATTAACATAAATTGTAGAGTAATTTCTTAGTAATTCATGCAACTTTTTCAAAAAATCCTCGCGCGGGCGCGATTTTATATTTTCATATATCTTGACTTTGGGATACCCGTCCCCCAACAAAATTACGCAGGATTTATGGAAATGGGAGACTTCCGTGTCAGCCATTACTGCGCCACGACGCACCAAGACATATGAAGTTAGAGGACATGTAACATGCGATTCCGAGAAGTGTGCCATCAGAACGAAATGCAGCGAGAAGACCTTGGCCGAGAAGGAATGCCCTTGTGCTGACCGCAAACTTCGATATACATAGGTGCCTCAATGGCTGGCGTCGAATGCTCCAGCCCTGGCGACCTTAACCCTACATGACAAATGCCATCCCACAAAGAAAAAAATATTTACCAATTTGAAATCATGTGCGTCTTTTAGTTTGATACGTTTTGACGAGTTCTATACCTTCTGACATAGCAGATATAAGAGCTCACGAGATAGCAACATGTAACGAAGTCAATATACCAACGATTCCGCCAAATTTCGTGGCCATAGCGAACTACGTGATGGCGGTCGGTTTATCACCCAATGGGAGCCGGACACCAAAGTTTTTTGGGGGGGCCTGTGGAAGTGTTGTTCCGTTCCTGCCAACGGGTATACGCCCGAAGACGTTTAATTATTTTTTAGGGGTGTCCTACCTTTTCCAACACACCACACTCAGCTCTACCGGTAAATCTGATTCCGTGAGCAGAAAGAGGATGAAAAAATTGATAGCAATATATATGCAATTCCCGACCATACTGACCGATTCAAACACGACTTGTATAAATCTGTGGCACTTCGTGCGTTTAGGCGAAATACGGTGAGTCACCGAACAGTACATGAAATAGGGTATAGCTGATATGTAGCGAAAAAAGCCCACTGGCTGACAGGGGGTCTGAGGTGGTTTATCACCCTATGGAGACAAAGACCAACGTTGTAGGGGGTGACGAAGTGCTGTTTTTCGATTCCCAATATTTGGGGGGCGATGATCGGTGTGGAGCTTCAAAAGGGGGCGATGAGTCGAAAAAGGTTGGGAACCACTGGCCTAGGCGATGTAAAGAGGAGGCATACACACTGAATTGAAATAAAAGAAGCTAATATAAAGTGGCAAGTGTCGGAGGGCGAGATCGAGATATGCCAGGTCGTGGTCTGGTAAATGGCGAGGGCTGACGAGTATTATAGATTGTCACTAGCTCACGAAGATACGCTGGTGCACTTCCCTCCATGCATTTGAAGACGTACAGAAGAAGCTTGTATTCAGACCTACATTTCACGGGTAACCAATGAACCAGACGCTCCGTGCCATTTGGTGGAAAAGGTGAATTGATTTCGGTCGTACAACTCAAGAACCAAAAGGACTACTAGTTGCTGATGATTACCACTGGCATGTGCCATCCGTAAATATTTTGGATTTATTTAACTATCTTTATATACTATAAAATTGACGAATGTTTCTGTTTACTAGCGTCAAGTTGAAACGAGTCACGGGATATTGGCGTGATTCTGATAAAAAAAACGTTGCTCCAGTCATAAATTATGCCATAAAGCG
Source organism: Botryllus schlosseri (assembly GCF_051294905.1). Taxonomy (NCBI): domain Eukaryota; kingdom Metazoa; phylum Chordata; class Ascidiacea; order Stolidobranchia; family Styelidae; genus Botryllus; species Botryllus schlosseri. Next base: position 40,203,486 of record NC_137236.1, read on the forward strand.
TTATTGCAGTGTTGAGATAAGAGTTAAATTTACTGCTTTGTATCTAGGATTGCCTTGTACAGTGTACAATGTACATGTACATATCATGGACAAGGCAGTGTGCTTAACAGAATTAAACACTGTTTGTGGATAGCAGTCGGACGAATCAGAAATTTAAAAGAAGCGGCACACCCTCGAATTAAATTGATGTGTAGCAGCTGCAGTCAGCAGATAATAACTTGAAATAATGTGTGACTAGAATTTTTTCCAGTTTATACTGCGCGATCCTATGATAAATACTTGAGTAAGCTCGGATTTTTCTGCTCAGCTTACTTTCCATAGACTACTGCAGACCTGCGCACAGTGCGGCCCGCGAAAGGTTGCTTGGAATTCAAAACTTAGAAGTTGCTTTTTGAATGACCTATGCAATAGGCTGTATCAACTGAACAGGAAATTCGTTTACTTTGAAGCCTATTCCTTAATATATCACGATTACACGGCCTGGGTACCTCGCATACGTAATCCTGATCCCAAATAAAGGAAAGTATGAGTAACATTTGAAGTCACAAGAAATCCCTCTTTCCATATAGTTTAGTTCAAGGGTTTAGTTCACCAACCTTTGGGCAACCACGGGCTACTTTTGGGTACTGATGGAATCGACGGGCTACCATTTACTCCCGTCGTTTACCCGTTGCCCTACTATCTGTTTTTAAATTGATAGCACTGGGCAGGAAACACATTGTGGTAAGACTTCTAAGAGATTCTTATAAATCACAACATCTCATTTCAAATATCTTGCCACCAAGACTTTTTTAGAAATCACGAATTACTTCGCACTATGTTTATATCAATTATTCAACTGTCAGCTCAAATTTTAAAATAAATCACATCACACCTTAGACTGGACATCATGCTATCTGTTCTTATATCAGTCAGTGGGAGGCCTGGTATTGCAGGCTATCAACTAGTGCGCTGTACTCGGGTATGTATAACTGGACACTGCAGCTCCTAGTGAGTGTTCCACATATCCATTAGTGAGGCGTGTTCTGTGTTTGTTTTTGATGAAGTTCATGTCGTCAAAGGCTGATTCACAACGATAATTTGAACCAAATACGCTTGCAACCTTCATAGCTGCTGCGCATTTAACCACTGTACTTTTCCGTGTCAACAAAGCCTCATAAGTTTGCTGCAGCTTTGTGGGCTTTGAGCTGGTGGTCATTTTGCGGGGTTACAAATTCAATGTCCAACTATTCACCATCCAGACATGATAGATTTCATTATGCCTGACAGCAGCGTGAATTCCAGATTTTCTCATTTTTGGCCGAAGCCGGTTTGAAGCAGGATCAGTACGTTTTCTGATACGGCCGAAGTCGGATCGGAGCCGGATCAGTACTTTTTACCAATAATACGACGGCCTCAAACTCTTCCACCCTCGAATGAATAGTTAAAGTGAAACCTTCATAGAAATAAACCAATGCTAAATCCAAGTTTGGCAAAATAACTTCAGATAAGGGCTGGGTTTGATCTTCGAGTTTTTAATGTCCTATTTGCATTGTTTCAATCAATATTCAATACCATCCTGTGAGTAGTTAGAAATATTATCGTAGTTTTTCGGGCCGGATCACGGTCATTTCTTGAATTCGGTCAAGGAGTAGGACCAGAGCTTTTAAAACCAGAAGCAGAGTTGGACCAGAGAATTTGTCGACCCGCTTCCCACTAATGTCTTCCTGAGTTCCTAAGTGGATGTCAAATTTGAATTAAAAAGTTGTACTCGATTTATACCGCGGTATAAGTCTGAGATAGGTTCTGGTTGTGACACGATTGTTGATATTTAATGTTTTTACCATTCTCTACTAGTTGCTGACGATTACCCCAGACGAGTGTCAGCCGAAAATATTCGGGTTCATTTCACTATGAATATATTATTCAATTGTATAGCAGCAGTGCAGAGCAGTGGTTCCTAACCTTGTCTCCAGCGTCCCTCAAGCGGAAACGCCCAGGGGTTGATATGGGGGGGGGGCTGAGATCAGGGGCACAATATGGGGGACGATAAAGAAAAATGGCTTCGCAGTAGATGGTGTAGTATTAGGGCACATCCTTAAGGAGTATTCAGAGCAGATTAACAGTCCACAAAATATGTCATATCCTGAAATTTTTGGTCGCGCTATGCGACGATGTTTGCTACATATGTTTTCATAAATGTAGTGGATTATTATAATTCATGTAAAATAAATTGGACGTACTTTCAGATCGCCGATTTCCCATTAAAGCACTGCCATCACGCTTGCTAGGGTTACTTTCAACAAAATCTGTAGAACTAGGTATTATATCCTGCAGCGCATAACACGTGGAAATCGAAGAAGGAGGCACTGTACATCACTTTTGAGAATGAGAGCCCCTTTGTTGTTTGTCGACTACTATGGTCATTTACATCAGGCATATCTTCGTTTTTATTCCGTAGCTGTCGACTTGCAGCACGGCCAACTTCTAGGCTTTCATCAGACACCGCTTACACGCATGATAACGAGATGGAGCCTAGCTAGATAGGAGTTCTAGAATCGACCGTGGTCGGACTCACATCCGCAATCTATTAGTGTTGCAGCTGTGGATTATACTAATACGCTATCTCGCCACTATGGCGCGCAAGCGATGTCTCAACAAAGCCTAAAAACGAAAATGGAGCCTTGCTATAGCAAAATTTTCCAAATTAGATTAGAATAAGAATTATAGTTACGCAGTATTTTTTTAAAATTAGACGAGAATTGGAGTATTGAATTAGAATTACTGAATTCGCGAAAAGTTGGACATTGAATGAAGTTCGGTTGATATCAAATCAGAGTTCATTCCTCAAAAGCATTAGAATAACAAACGTCTGTATAGAAAGCTTGGCTTTTCGCACTGTTCGGTCCTCCTGTAACATTTTCAAGAAAACTAGAAACGTGATTGGTATTCCAAGCAAAGATACACCTCCCAAATCAGATAAGGATTATAGGACCAGCATTTTGTTCTAATCAGTCCAACTTGACATTAATAATTATCTAGTTGTCCATGTATGTGTGCTGTAAATCAACGGACCAGTAATGAAAATCGGAAATATCAGCCTGGTGTAAATGACCACAGTTCGTAACACCATGACTTATTAGCAAATAAAGGCGTGACTCAGTTATGACATTCCCATAAATCTTTTGAAGAACGTCACCAAAGTACAGAACTTCAGTATACAATTAAATAGTATATTCTTATTGAAATGAGACCCGAATATTCAGCAGCATACCAATACCGAGAAAACCATTACCGAGAATGGACATTAGCGAGAATGTCATTACCGAGAATGGACATTAGCGAGAATGGACATTACCGAGAATGGTCATTATCGGGAATGGTCATTACCGAGAATGGCCAATGTCCAGAATATAGCTTACTGGGACTGACCTTGCCGCGAAATTTGTACCCGAGCATCGGTGCCGAATGTGGCAACGCCGTGATGCACTCACACGACCTGTGCATATGCATAACATGCCTGCATTGCATATATTGCATTCTCGGTAATGTCCATTCTCGGTGGTGTCCATTCTCGGTAATGTCCATTCTCTGTGGTGTGCATTCTCGGTAATGTCCATTCTCGTTGGTGTCCAATCTCGGTAATGGCATTCTCGGTAATGGTTTTCTCGGTATTGACCAGACACCAATATTTTCGGCTGACACTCTTCAGGGGTAATCGCGCGAAATCAAGCAATATTTCCTTCATTACAACGAATCAAGTCGACAGACAGAAGACAGAAGATCCCGACCTCGAGCACAAACATTACCGCGTTAGCATTCGTTGAAGGGACATTAAGGAGAAATTACACACTAACACTGGAAATAATATTTGTCCGATGTGATACGGATTTCATCCGATATAAGATCCCGAGACAAATCACGGCGCAAATCTGCGATTGGAGTGAGGTTTGGCGTTGCTGTGTAAATCGGGCAATATATTGCGTCCTCGTTACGAAATCATTTGTCTAGATCAGTGGTTCCCAACGTGGGCGATTTGGCGGCTTATGAGGGCGAAAATGACGAAGGGCGCGATAGGGGCGCGAAAATGGACAAAGGGGGCGACAGGGGGCGAAAATAGCGAGGGGGCGATGACGCGTTGAAACGACTATATTGGAGTCAAGTCGGAGAAATGACCTTTTTTCTTAGTCAACCCACGGAAATTTAGTTGCAAAAGTGTAAAACTCGACAACGAACCGAAAAGTTTTTAGTCAATCCGCCGATGATTACAGATTGTATACCGATTTTTCGGTTCACAAAATTTTAGGGGCGATGATCGACGTTGAGCTTGAAAAGGGGGCGATGAGTCGAAAAGGTTGGTAACCACTGGTCTAGATGCTTTACTATGGTCAGAATTCGCCACTATCGCGAGGGGTCCGTGGTCATAGGAGAAATGAACAATTGGGCATGCGACAAATGGGTGGGTTAAGTTTTAGCTTTAGGGTTGATTTAGGGACTTAGGGTTACGGTTAGGATTAATATATATATATATATATATATATATAAGGGATAATTTCATGGTTATGCCTGTGGTTAGGGTTAATTTTGGTGTTATAAAGTCAAATGCTTAAGTGACGAATGCTAAAGTGTCCATGCTCAACTGCCGTTTTTCATTGTGTCCCATTCTCATATTCTGGTAGGGCAATCATCGAGAGGGTATTACAAAGACACAAGTCAAATAACGTTTGCGGCTAGTTTATTCATTTGCGTTAGATTGTCAGTGCGTTGGCCTATTCATATTTAGTTTCGTCAGTATAACTACAACAGGTTTTCTTTCTACTCAATGTACAAGTGCAAGAAGCGATTTCCTATCCCTATCAAAACCACTTCAAGTGCAATAGAAAATGAAAGGTCGGAAAAGCACTCAAGTAAGTGGTACTGAGACTGGAATTTAGTAGACATTCGCAGATATCTCCTCGAGTCTCGGCTCTACCATGTTTCTATGTGTCGGAGGTTTATCTGGGCTCCTCATCGCCGATCCCGCTGCTAACGCAGTGCATTGATAAAAAGCCCAGAGGCAGAGTGAGCCGAGCTCCAAAGACGGCAGCAGAGACCCGAAGTGAACGCAATGAAAGCAAGAATGAATGTGTGAAAGTGTGGGAGTGCGCGAGCATGAAAAAAAAAGTGCAAAAGACCGAAAGCAAAGATACTGAACTGTACTAAATGCATTGTCGTGGCGCACAAGGCCTTCACAGGCGATAAGCGCCACTGTTGTTGTGTGTAATAATAATAGATATCTCCTTTCCAAATTGCAAGATGCATATTCCCGACTAAAGCAAAAGGACTAATTACCCTACAAATATTATTTGATACCGGGGTGAAATTGCATGTTTGTTAGGGCAATTTAACCCCTAAACGTGTAACCAACATATGCCAAAACCACTCTTTGCTTTCAAAATTCCAAGTCTGAAAAGTAAGTAGTTTGGACTTGAAGACTGTGAAATTGAAGTAGTAGTCCAAAGACATAACAGCCTGAGTAAATATGTAGTAGATGTAGGTAATACCCACTTGGGTACTCCGAAAAAGTACCTCATTACTGACAATCTATGCCCTATGGAGTTACGTTACACGTAATTGAATAGTATATTCATATTGAATACTATTCAGTTTTATATTGAAGTTCTGTACCTCCAAGAAGCTCTTACACGTAATTGTAGACTCAAATCCATAAGCCTATAAATTCTACTTCGCGGTGGGAATTTTGTGGTAACACCTTGTTTCTTCTGTTCGTCACATATGATTCTATTACAACAATCGATGGGTATGCTATTTACCCTGGTTGGCGGACGTCCTGTTATAAACTCACAATGAGGTCATCCAGCCAGCAAATAATCAAATATCAGCTTACAAAATACTTGTAGCATCACCTATAAAAGAAAGCCGGTCATTCTTGTACCATAATAGTATAAAGTCAGTTCGGTATCGGATCAAGACGGACGTCTCAAGCATCCAATGACGATTTGCATATGGCATATGTGCTTGGAAAAGAATTAACTTTCGACTATTTGCGACAATACTTGGGTCTGAAGTGACTTCAGTAGCGATCCGGATATCATGAGCTTGCTTGGAGCATATTTGTCGGCTATACTGTCACTGGTGAACTTTGTGACGGATATCTGCTCGGTTTGGATATACTGGATGCACACGGACGATAGTTTGGACGGTTTCTATGTAGCGCTAATCTCTACACTGATCTTATTTATAAGTCCCATACCTATTACCATGGGTATAGCGTGTACCTTCACCAAAAGATCCACTAAAGTGGAAAAAACTTTGCGCAAAGCAAAAACGCTCGAATTGACATTGACAGCTGTACCTCAACTATGGATCAGTTTATACGCTTTATCAGTGGGCGCAAATCTACTTTACGGGGAAAGAACACTATTACTCGTGTCATCAGCTATGTCGTATTTATCAGTATGCGCGATCTTACCGCGTGCCGATAACAAAATGTTAAGTAAAACCTTTCAAAACGATTCCATGACTGACTTCGACCGTTTCGTGGTTAACGCCTCAAAATGTGCGATGTTTATGGCGCGAATTTTGTTGCTGGTTTACATGACCTCACAGATCGGATGGTATTATACGGCTTTGTTTTTTGGGACACATTGGATTTTGTTATCTGCTCTGTGTTTTTGTACGATTTCAAGACATTATACCAATCCGTGTCGAAATGCTGTTGACGCGATCGAATCAGGACTTTTGCATTTCTTCTCGTGGGTATGTCCAGTTAAGCGGTCTTGGTCTCATTTCTTCATAACGGCGTATTTTATTTTGGAGCACGTTCTAGCGTGGATCTTGTTGCTGTGTTTGCCTAACAACCAATCTACTTTTCTCATCGTCAATGTACTGGCATTTCATGTGTTGATGAATACTATCGCTACTTTTTTCATGGTTGCGTATGTTATTAAGAAATGGCCGTGAGTTCGGATATAACTTATCCTGCTGCACTGAAGGGTTTACAATTACGCGGGAAGTAATATATAGCCAATTATTGCACGGAGTCTCCTAGTATTGCGCATAGCGAATATTCCTGCTGTGCGTCAACTTATACACCCGTTTCATTTAATTTCGTAAACAGCTTTTTCATTTCGATGTAATCAAGGTGATTTATTTATTTTCATTGCAAATCTTAGTCTCTAGTAGGCTATTTGTTTTTACCGAATGCATTGGAAAAATTCAAAAGGGCCAAAATCGACTGTCACCAGACTGTTATTTCATGTCATGTGACGTACGAAAGCAATTACTTTAGTATGGACAAGACATTGTAAAAGAGAGGAGTATTCTTCACGGAGTGTGTGGCAGTCATACATAGGACTACTCCAGCATACTCAATGTATATCCATTTTTGTGAATATTGGTTGTAATCACAGCTAAAAGAAAACGTTAGATTCGGTGCGTGCTTCTTCATCATTCGTATCTCCTACTGTGTGACACAGTCACAGTTGCCAACGAACATTATAACGAATATTATAGCGCAATGCAACATTGTTCCTAATGACATCGTGCCATTTGAAAAAATGACCTACATTGCCCCAATGCTTGCATCAGAATCAAAATCAATTCAGAATTATTATTCATCAAAAGTTTCGTGGAATAAACGCGAACTGCGATACAATCAAACATGAAGAATACGTCGAAACAGCTTCTTTAATACACTCGATCAACTCTTACCTCGGCCTGCATGCTTGATTGGGCTGGACATTATCACAAAAATTAGGAAATTGCACATGATCTGTGCAGTATATGTGAGGCACGAGATGTCGGAATAACTGGACCATTTACGCCTCTCTTTCAAATCACGTAAAACGCGCCAGTTTATCCCACACGATAATCTTATAATTGGGGTGTCAAATCTGATTTTAAATAATTATACGTATTGCAATATAGGATTCTCAAAGCCCCTCGTAAATCACACAGGATGGGGTTTTGGCCTTGGATGAATTCGCAATACAAATAAAATCGTTTTAATGATATATTCATGACAGAAATATATTAAAACCCGAAGCTTTTCGAGCTAACACTATTCAGCGGCAATCGTCAGCGAATGGAGAATTTCAAAAGCATATTTCTGTCATGAATATATTATTAAAATATATATTATAGTTCTGTACCCCAAAGAGTCTCTTCAAAAATAATCGATTAACACGCGAAATCTTCATATTTTGACTTATGGCCGACTACACAATGCACACGATAAGTTGCCAACCCTTGGCCTACGGAAATATCGAAAAATTGGACAAGCAATAAAAATCAAGATACCTATTTCAATACGAGGCACAATGGAAGTAAAAGTGTCAGCCAAAACATATACCAGCATTTGAATAGCTTCTTGGGGGTACAGACTACAGAACCTCAATATAACAATGATTAGCATATTCATATTGAAATGAACCCGAATATATTAGGCTGGCACTCGTCAGGGGTAATCGTCAGCAACTAGTAGAGATCTGGAAAGAACATTGTATTGTACCATTGTTGATATAAAATGTTCTCTCCAATTCTCTACTAGTTGCTGACGATTGCCCCTGACGAGTGTCAGCCGGAAATATTCGGGTTCATTTCAATATGATTATTCTATTCAATTGTATATATTAGCTAGAATGTATTCCAGTTTCATACTCTTCTTTCTCCTTTCTGCGGATGATGTCATATATGAAGTGGCGGAAGAGCATTGTTTCAAGTCTATCGTTATAGCGTTGCTCCATTCGTTGCCTACAAACCCAGTATAAAAGTACGGTAATGTGACCGTGCCTTGCCTGTAATAATATATTGCGTTGTAGTCTACGATTCTCACGGCGTCATGTTTTCATCACTGGCCGCGTGATGTGATTGTGATACTATCGTCTGTTCCAGGCGAATCACGTTGCAGACCACCTGATCTGCGAAGGTGTGGGCGAGGCGTGACTTATTACTAAGCGAATCGCATAAACCCGATATCAACTTCGGGCAGCGTGTCTAATGTCACGTCTAACGTCAACATTTGATCTAAGCAAATCTTTTTGGTGTCGACATCAGACGCTGTTCACGAATCAATCTCGTCTAAACATCATTGGAGTATTGCCAGATCGCAGATCGCATATGTTATGTACCGGTTGGAATGTTTCCGTGCGGGCCGTTTCGATTTTTGATTGGGTAGAATCGCATGTGTGTTTGGTTTGTAAATAGCATTGTGTAATTTGCGTAATATGTATAAGTCTGACGTATTGTAACTCAATGTGCGAACGCACCCCACTTGATTTCGACGATGTTGTCAGTAATACTTAGTAGAAAAGTCACCATCTCTGATTGAACTAACTACTTCGTTACAGCTTAATATTAACTTACTTTAATTGGCGTAAATATTTGTTATGCTCCGTACAGTATACACATTTTTTGTGGTTTTGTAGTTTTCGTTAGCATTTTACTTTTAGTAGCAATATCCCAATCGATGCTATATATACAATACATTGTATATAATGCCGGTGACGTCATTGTTGGTCATACGATTGTTGATTTACAATGTTCTTTCCAATTCTCTACTGGTGTTTGACGATTACCCGAAACCTTCGGATTTGTTTCAATATGAATATATTATTCAGTTACATATTGAGTTTCTGTACCTCCAAGAAACTTTTCAAGTTGATATCATTTCTATATTATTATGTACGGATGCAGTAGCAGTAATTAGTCATCGGCCACCTCTACATATCTCGTAGATGTAAGACCAGTGGATTGTACGATTTACATATAGGACATTCCAGCAGACTGACCTGACAATACACTTCGCCTAACGCTGTACGAAATATGCGGTGTCTGGCCAATATATTCGTGTCTATCAGTCACACGCGGCATTCATAACATGCGTCAATCCCGTTCACAGCAACTGAAACGCCTACTTGCGATGCGAAAAGATGTCTTCAAACACAATATTGTTGTGTCATGACTAGGGTCTGCTGGTAATATTTCCTGGTTCAAACATACGGGATATCTCACTTCGAGTGCAGTTAAATTGCCGCATCACGTCGCTTTGAAATGGAATGACAGATTCCTCGCAAATAGGTAATAAACCCGGATAATTGAGATATCAATAAAACTCGATAACTTTGCAGTAAAATTAGTATGCTGTAGCTTAAAGTTCCTCCGTCGAAAGAATCTGTTCCGTGTTCAGTTCAATGCTAATATGACAGATAGCAAATGGACGAGGATTGAGAAACCGCTCGGCCTGATCATTTCAACGCCCGCAATTGATATCAACAGGTATAAATAGCTACCACCACAAGCTTTGGTAACGCCGAAGTGTACGCGAACGGGTAATTTACCGTTAATATATTGATCAATCTGTTTGGGTGAGGTCGATGTGAATAGAAATCGGTAATTCGATGAAGCAAGCCACTGCATCAAGTCGACCGAAATTCTGGCAGCATACGTCAAATGATACCACTGCTGAATCTCTCTTCTCAAATGGAACCGACAAGTTTTGCCTTCCAAGTTAATAAAGCTCGAATCTAGTTATCTCTATTGAAAGGATGGTAGCCTATGTTTACCAAGGTCATTGTATTTACGCCGTAGCGTAACGATGACTTCTGATCGCGTACCAGGGAAATACCTCAAGTATAGTTCATAGGGAGGATAAAAAATGACGTATTCTATAGAACTGCTTAGGCAGGCCCACTGTATTTCTCATAGTCGTTATTTGAACAGCTTCTTTGAGGTACAGAACTTCAATATACAATTGAATAGTATATTCATATTAAAATGAACCCGAATATTTTCGGCTGACACTCGTCAGGGGTAATCGTCAGCAACTAGTAGAGAATTCGAAAGAACAGCGTATATCAACAATCGTAACACAAAATATGACGTCACCAGCACGAAATGTCGAATACGAGAGCGTTCAATGTACTATTTTTAGATGATACACGAACTCTTTTTGTTGACACAGCCTTGGCTGGTGTATTTTGATAAAAGTCGACTCCAAGGCGCACAAATGAAAGTGTGAGCGACCCTTTCCGAGTATGCGAAATCTGTCGTCTCGATAATTTTTCGCGCAGGCGGGATTATCCAACAAGTGTTTGCCAATTGCAGAATTTATGGCCTTTGATTGTTCCGCATCAATCTTGAGCGGGTGAGTTAAGGGTGAGCTTTTCATCGAGCGTGTTCTAATGAATCTAGGGACATGCTGATTTATGCGTTCCTGCAATCGCTTTGACGTTCTTCCCACGTAGCCACAATCACAGTGACACTTAAATTCATAAACTACATTGCTTTGCTGAAGTGCGGGTAGCACGTCTTTACGTGTTGCGGGGAGCAGTTGCGCTGTCGTGAAAATCACGTTGGTCTTCACTGTGTCGTAACACTTATTGACCGCTGAAATCAATTGCTTTTCAAAGCGGGTGGAAATAGGCCCTATCCAAGGTAGATGGATGTAAACATCTTTGGTTGTTCGTTCGGTAGGCTCTGTTGACTTTAAAATAGACGGCATATCGATGGGATCTCCCTTGGGACCTATTTTGGCTAACATTTTCGTAGGATTTTATGAGGTCGAGCTTCTCACCCAGCGTGTGTCCGCCAAACCGGTGTTGTACCGACGTTATGTAGACGACACTTTTGTCATTTTCAGAAATGAGATAGACTGTGATCAATTTCTCATTCACTTAAACTCGCTTCACCCGGCTCTGTTATTCACAATTGAAAAAGAACGAAATAACTCATTGTCATTTTTGGACGTTTTAGTCGAAAAACATGATACCAATAAATTTGAAACGTCAATCTTCCGGAAACCGACATTCACTGGCCAATACCTTCGTTGGAACTCATTTAGTCCTAGACGCGGAAAAATCAACCTCATAGGCACCCTCGTGCATAGAGCGTTGATGATATGTTCGGGTAATAAACTGAACTCAGAACTTGACAATATCCGGAAAATCTTACTTGATAACGGTTACCCTGAACATGTCATCAACCGTGGCATAGAGAGGAAAGTAACGCATTTCAATGCAGAAAAGTCAACAGAGCCTACCGAACGAACAACCAAAGATGTTTACATCCATCTACCTTGGATAGGGCCTATTTCCACCCGCTTTGAAAAGCAATTGATTTCAGCGGTCAATAAGTGTTACGACACAGTGAAGACCAACGTGATTTTCACGACAGCGCAACTGCTCCCCGCAACACGTAAAGACGTGCTACCCGCACTTCAGCAAAGCAATGTAGTTTATGAATTTAAGTGTCACTGTGATTGTGGCTACGTGGGAAGAACGTCAAAGCGATTGCAGGAACGCATAAATCAGCATGTCCCTAGATTCATTAGAACACGCTCGATGAAAAGCTCACCCTTAACTCACCCGCTCAAGATTGATGCGGAACAATCAAAGGCCATAAATTCTGCAATTGGCAAACACTTGTTGGATAATCCCGCCTGCGCGAAAAATTATCGAGACGACAGATTTCGCATACTCGGAAAGGGTCGCTCACACTTTCATTTGTGCGCCTTGGAGTCGACTTTTATCAAAATACACCAGCCAAGGCTGTGTCAACAAAAAGAGTTCGTGTATCATCTAAAAATAGTACATTGAACGCTCTCGTATTCGACATTTCGTGCTGGTGACGTCATATTTTGTGTTACGATTGTTGATATACGCTGTTCTTTCGAATTCTCTACTAGTTGCTGACGATTACCCCTGACGAGTGTCAGCCGAAAATATTCGGGTTCATTTTAATATGAATATACTATTCAATAGTCGTTATTGTAAAATGATAACTATGGCTGACTTATAACAGCTCGTTCGCATTGAAGTAAGACGTTGTGAAGTTGCGTCATTGGAAGTCATCAGATTACTTGGGATACACATCATGTGTTTATCGCAGTAGTGGAGAAATTCGGTACCTTGACTCATGCGTGACTCTATAGTGAATACGATCACTTATACGGGGAAATATTCAGGTATCTTGCTCAAGCTATGGGTATGAATACTTGAGATCAAGCGACACAGACGCTTTCATCGTAATTATCATGTTTCGATTCCAGATACTTCAAGACTTGCAATACAGTTAATAAAAAGGAAGGAACAGAAACGACTAATTAATCAAACTCATTTCTTAGCCTACAAATATATAGTTAGCAATCGGATAAAAAACGTGATAAAGGAGGCATACACGCCATAGTCTAGTTTTAATGAGAAATGTCATTCAGAATTCCAGGTAAACAATGAAGAGACATTTTACAGAATAGTGTACAGGCGAAGTCGCTGTGTCAAGATCAATTCGACAATCTCAATACGCACCCTATATTAATCCGATAAAATGGACATGCATTTAGACTTCAAGGTGATCATGGTCATGGTCATCGGTCATACTTTGAAAGCTCTGCTATCGAACCAAAGAGGGCTTGTACACATGTGCGTTAGATTTCATAGTACTGAAGGTGTCAAATTCAGCGGACAGATACATAGATTGAAAGAATACATTAACTAGCAATTTCTAGCTACCTCGTTTCTTTATTATTCAAGGCTCGATTTGATCGAAAAGAATCTCACAGAACTAACTTACATAATATTAGTCGTATAACTGAATTCGGTATACGTATTTACAGGTGATATAGTCACTTTCGTTTGATCGTGTTTTTGCGTTTGGTTGCTACTACTGCGCCAACATTGGGTTTGGCTGTGAATAGCTGGTGCTTTCGCGTGTGTCATCATTCTCCTAGCGAACGTATTAGATCGTTATGCTATTCACTCCCAGTTTTCTCTATTCAATTTATTGTGTGTTATGAACTTGGGCTGTATAAATGTCGTACGATAGGGGGTGTTCTTCAAGGATTCTGCTGTAGACCCTACGTACACTGTACCGGAATCATACTTATTGGATTACATGAGCGTGAGCTTGAGCATCCTGTATAATGAATAATTGTCCGATCGAATTTATATCAAACAGTGCAAGTTGCCTACATAAGAGGCCCTTGATTACAGGGGAAATGGCTATCCCATTTGCCTGGAAAATAACTGGACAGTTGATAGTTATACAGTTAGACAGTTCTGCAGGCGATAATGCGTTGATTATAGGTTGCAAGGTCAATTTGATTTTGATGCTATATGGTGGTAGCAACAGGACATGTTTTGTTCAGATAATACGACTTATACAAGTTTCTTTAATATTACGAACTGATGATGTCGGGGAAGCAGTCGGTTCCGGAGCTGCAAATTTCGCAGACAATAACAAAGCACCTTCAGAGATCGCGTTTCAGTGGGAAGTACGCAGATTTCAAAATCATAGTCGGCAGCAAAGTGTTCCCAGCTCACCGCTTTATTCTCGGAAACAAATCGGCGTTTTTCCGTGACCTGATTCATAATAACGCAAATAAAGACACCCCAGTATCGTGTGATCATTCGGAATACTCATCAGATGCTGTCGGCGTATGCTTGGAATACATTTACACAGATCGACTCGAGTTCGAGTCTCACAACGCGCCGGCTGTTTTGCGCGTGGCGCATCATTGGACTTTGCGTTATGTCGTCACCAAGTGCGAGCAATTGCTGAAGACTAGCATAACGTCGTCAAACTGTATCAAAACAAGAGCGCTGGCTACGAAACTTGGCCTTGCGGACCTCGGGGAGTGCGCTAACAGGGCTATTCTTGGGCATTTTGAAATGGTGACTAAAGCTAAAGATCTAATCATTTTATCAGTTGATGATATGAAGTCCATTAAAGAGACAGCTATGGAAAGAGCATCAGTACGCATTAAAGACTTATGGACTCTATTTTACACATGGCACAAACGAAAAAACAAGGCTGGATCTCACACCTTATGCGAATGCTTGCATATATTCCCGTTCGACCAGTTTACAGTCACCGGTTTCAAAGAGCAGATATGGAAAAACGAACACGTGTCGAACTGTGACCAGTGTCAGGAAGTCGCGGTAAGGGCGTTTCTGAGTACATTTGACGAGCCACGTAAAGGCGACGACGTTTTATTCCTTAAAAAGCTCGCGAAGAAATACAATTTTCGTACGTTGAACGAAATTACGCGCAGACACATTGTAGAGAATCATTTATTTATATTCACAAATCACGACATGGGCGAGCTCGATAACGATGATTTGATGGAGTGCATTAACGATATCGAGGACATGTGCACGCCCGGTGAGTTTACGGCGATCGTGAAATGGATGGTAAAATCGAAAAAGCGACAAGGAATTTTCCCGCAAATATTTAAATGCGTGGAGGATCCTACCTGCGCGCCACAC
This sequence comes from Botryllus schlosseri, assembly GCF_051294905.1. Lineage (NCBI taxonomy): Eukaryota > Metazoa > Chordata > Ascidiacea > Stolidobranchia > Styelidae > Botryllus > Botryllus schlosseri. The sequence continues at coordinate 40,218,728 of NC_137236.1, forward strand.
AACGTGTTTCTGTCCAGTATTGGCGGATTTTTTGGTCTTTCCGAACCCACCGCGGCAGAAGTAGCATGTTCTATTTCACGTGAGCAATATTGGTGGCCGAAATACTGCCTTTTCCTCAAAAAGCTGGCGGGAAAATACGACTGTAGTGTTACAGAGAAATTCGTGGATCAATGCATAGCCGGGGGTTTTGCCGAGGTCTGTGAAGACGTCGGTTTTTTAGAACTAAGTGCTCCTGACTTGATAACTTATCTGTCGTCGAAGTCCACGTATAGCTGTCGTGAAAGCCAGATTTGGGGGGCGATCATGTGCTGGATTCGTCATCACGAGTCGAGACGGGAGTCGTTTCAGGCTATCTTCGATTCGCTAAAGCTAGAAGAATTTACGACCGGTTTCCTGAGGTCGAACATATTAATCAACGCGTTAGTGATGGAGTCCAAAGCCAGTGTTTTCTCCGTGATGAGGGAGATTCTGCGAAGATTAGAAATATTGGAAAGCGAACACGCGGAAATGAAGAAAAACCTTCGCAACAAAATCGATCGGAAACAGACGAAATGAACGACGTATGTCTTTATCCCGGAACGTATATAGATCTGCTCTGCTCGCTGAAACGCAGACATGTTTACCAAGCAAGGTTTGCTGGATGCAGTGTTGTTTTGTCAGGCTTAACCTGGTGCTAACTAGAGAATGGGTTCCCGACCATTTTTTGGCGTACCCCGTATTTGAATTTGAAAATGTATCAGTTATTCAGCAGCGCCGACGGCTTATATGTATCTGTACATGTATACTATTAACACATGAAACTACCGGTTCATTCGTAGATTTCCAGGAACGAGAAATTACAGTCCTATTGATTTCCATGCACTCGACACTTTAATACTCATAGCAGTGGCCGGATATCATTCTCACTTTATGCCAGGTGGGGCTTTAAAATGATGCTCCTACTTCGTTCTTTTCTATTAAGAAAAATGAATTCGGATTTTCAGAAATGGCCCGCCCATAAAATCCGTATCCCTATAGTTAACATTCTCGTAATAGTCATTGGTATTTAATTTCCGTCCCCAGGCCATCCAGAGATAGATAAACGACCCAACGTTGAAAGCTTTCGAACTAAAGTCTCACTGGTATCAAATTTTCTCAGCTTTCCTATGAAACCAATATTTGCGGATTGACAGTAAACGTTTCCATATTTAGTGGATTGCTGATTTGCATAAATTTATATACCTGTTGATCGCAGCACCGTGACTAGGTCTACATTCCTTTCTATCAGTGGATACCTCTTGAATCGAGGGACTGCTAAACATTTTGCAGACGTGTTCGAATGTTTCGGTGAAAATACTTATATTTCAATATTACTTTACTCAATATTATCCGTTTTGCTATGCTCCCCGAATTTTATAAGTTTTTATATTGATTCGTATCTTTGATGTGAATAAAATCTCTATTATATCTTTGAACTATGTTCTATGCATCGCAATCTCATAATATTGGCAAATTTATATTGTGTTAGCACGGCAGTCGATCAAGTGTCGTTGCCGATCGATTTGCACGCTGCATTTTTAGTTCGATTTGACAGGACATGCCAACGATATGTTAGAGCCGTCGTGAATTATAAAAAGCCCGCCTTGGACACGAAAGAGAGCATATGGTGGCGATTTCGCCCTAGCCACAGTGAGGAGCATCGGAGTCGGAGTGGATTCGGAGCGGAGTTTTGCCGATTTTGTGACAGTCGGAGCGGAGTCGGAGTTTACTACTGATATTTTTTCGGAGAATTTTGGAGTATTGTAACTTTTGTCTACGATATATTTATATAGCTCTGACCAAAATAACCTATTGATTATGATTACAAACCAAAGCACAGACAGTTGACACCTTGTAAAGCTGTAATATGACGGGTAACATGCAAAAATGATTGCCAAGTGCATAAAAATCAGCCATCTGCACTGCAATTGGGGACTGGAAAGTAAACAATACAATAAGGGCAACCATATTATCACATGTACCATGTTGTACCATGTGTGCCATGTACCATGCTTGCCACTGTTTGGGATACATGACGAGATTCGTCGGAGTATCTCGGTGTCTGGGATTGAACTCTTCGGAGTCGGAGGGAGTTTTCCTCAGACACCAAAATTGTCGGAGGGATTCGGAGTCTCGAAAAGCACTATCCGCTCATCACTGCCTAGCCAACAGCACGTAACCAAAGGCTATAAGTTCTAATCTCGGCTCTAGCATGTTTCCGAGCTTCGAATTAACTGGACTCATCACCGACTTGCTATCACTATTATACGATCCATTTCCCGAATTATAACGACATGGTACAGCAATCATGTTTACTTTAATTTTACTTTTCTTTATCAATCATATTATCTCATCGAATACTCACCCTAATTCGTCACGATGCAATTATTAGCATAAATAATACTTGCGATGTATTATTGCAGTGGTTCTTAACCAAGGTGTCGATTGTATTGCTCAGAGGTGCAGCGAGGAAATGAGGTAAACAAAAAACCGTTGACATATAATGCAAATTCAGGACATCCAAATTCTGAATAGCATCTGGAAAGCTTATGACACTGCATGGCAATGAGGCAGTGATAGCAGTGTTATACTCGTCGGAGACTGGAACAAAGCGTCTCTCGCACTTGATTGGCATTGTTCGATTTATTATTGTAACACTATCGGCAGCCGTGATTTTAATCAAAAGCCGGTATTGGAGTCCATTGATTTTGAGTGCTCATTAGGTGTTAACCTTGAAACTTGGCCTAGTGCAGTGGTTCCCAACCGGGGGGGGGGATTCCTTGGGTGGAATTTTGACATTTTTAGGGGGAAATCTGGCCTAATTTCTTTAGGGAAAATCTGGGTTTGGCATTTTATCGGAAGATACACTGGGTTCATGAGGTTTTTAGATTTTTATGGTATAGAACTGTTAAGTAGAAATTAGTTAGTTACAAGTGTATGTTTCTTTGGCGGCTTTCAGGCTATGTGTATGTTTCCCCAGACCCCCTGATAAAGTGAGGCTCACGAGACGATTTCATTGAGTCTGCGACAGCCTCTCGACCAAATTGCTACGAAGCAGGAAAACGTCAAGCCGAATTCAGCACAAGGCCTCTAGTGAAATTGTTCAACTTTTCAGGCCAACATATGAGCTAACGTGAAAAACATACCGTACAAAATTCATCGATTCAACTCAAGTCTATAGCAAGCGGACTTGGTGATTTATTTTTCGTCAGCAGCTACCCGACCGGTCAAAACAGGTCAAATTTGACTGTACTTCACCAAAGTTTAGTGCGGTCCGCATTCGCCATAGTTCGGACAAATCTGAATATGTTTGGTCATTAATTGTTCAGTCAATAAATGGTTGCGCGTTAAAAACCACATTTTTTCAGTCGCAGGCAACTTTTTCATAGGGGGGGAATTTTTGCTCAAGTATCGGCCAAGGGGATGCACGAGACAAAAAAGGTTGGGAACCACTGGCCTAGTGTTAGGCAATATCGTCGAGATATACCATACAAAATCTTGGCAGCCATCTCAGTAAGAAACATCGTCAAAATCAACGCGCAACAATACCGACTTTCGCGTATTTTATGCGTAGGTTTAATGACAGAACAGCGCTCACCTATTCTATACAAGACGTTTGGTTAGGCTTACCATATTTTGGAAATGTAAAAAGAGGACAATTTTTCAGAAATTCCAGACATGCAGAACTGGAGAAGAATTCTCAAAACCCGGTAAATTTTTCCCACTTCGTGATCGGTTGACTAAAAAAAAAGGTCATCACTTCCGCTCAGTGCTCAAAATAACGTTTTTCTCTCCACATTGCCAGGAGGATGACTATAAAAAAGGTCTTCTTTTCGCTCATAGCTAAAATCACCGCTTTTTCCTCCGAAATACCCGCCGGAGCTTCACTTCTGCGCTAATTTGCGGCATATCACTCGCAATTTGCTCTAAATCTGACATATAATTTCAAAAAAGAGGACAAAATCTCAAAAAAGAGGGCAAAAGGGCGTCCTCCGAGGACCCTTTCAAAAAAGTCAAAAAAGAGGACAAATCCTATTAAAAGAGGACGTATGGTAACCCTACCATAGGGTGATGAAACGACCCGTCCATCACGCTGTTCGCGTTTGTCACGAAATCATCTGTACTGTATTGTGAGCCAGCGCGAGGCGCGAAAATTTTCGATCATTTATGATACAATCGGTCAATCAGATCGGCGATTACATAATATATTATCAATTTATTTTCCTCTCTAGTCAAGTAATTATTTACCGGTAGAGCTGAGTGACGTGTCTTGAAAACGGGAAGGCCCGTGAATAATAATTAAACACCTTCTGGCGGGCGGACCCGTTGATATGACTTCGTTACATGATGTTATTTCGTGACTTCCAGTCTGCTATATCAAAAAATATAGAATCACTCAAACGTAGGCTTCTAAACTAAGAGACGCACACGATTTCAAATTGGTATTTCTTCACTGGCATAAAATTTTTCCCAGCGGGATGGTATTTGTCTTGTGAGGTTCAGAATGCAAAGACATGAACATTCGGCGTCAGTCATTTAGGCGCATATGGACAATTAAACCTATTTGTATTTTATATATAGAACGCAGTCTTCGGTCAGCATAAGGGCATAGACCTTTTCGGCCAAGGTTTTCTCGCTGCCGATCGCTCTGGCACACTTCTTGGAGTCGCGTGTTATACGGCCTAAAACTTGATTGCATGTCTTGGTGGGTCGTGGCGCGGTGATGGCCCAATACCAAATAATAAAGATAAATGGCTAATTGAATTCGCGCACTACGCCAAAAAATGTTGAAAAATTGGCTCAAATTTTCAAAAAATACTCTATGATTTATGCTAATTCACGAAATAATTTTGAGCCCCCTTCGAGCTCGGGCCCCCCCCCAATTGGGGGGTTTGGGGTGCGGCAGTTACGGTGCTGGATATAGCCTACATATATATTTATTTGTTCATAGGCGCCTAAATGGCTGGCGCCAAATGTTACTGTCCTGGCAATAAGAACCCCACAAAAAATGACATCTCGCAGATATATACCTATCTGAAATCGTGTGCGTCTTTAAGTTTGGTACGTATGGGCGATTTGAATATATTTTGACATAGCAGACAGGCCACGAAATGTCATTACGTAACGAAGTCATTATACCCACGGGTCCGCCCGAATATGTTCAATAGGGCTGTTCAAAAATAAAAAAAATTCCATGATTCCAGCCATTCACTGATTAAATTGTAAGGTTAGCCTAAAAAAAACGCTGCACACCAAATTTGGTTCAATTCGAACATATATAGGACTCCAAAGATCCAATTAAAATTTTTAATTTATTATAGAAAATTAAAAAAAAAAAATTCAAATTTTTCTGCCAACCCCATGAAATTGTTGAGCTGTCTTCAAAGACGTTGTAAAACAAATTTGAGTCAATTCCGACCAGTAGAAGCGGGGTTATGTGAGTTTTTTGTTGAAAAATCGCGGATTATCCACCGTTTGGGAACCACTGGTCTATTATATCTCATTACGTTAACTGTTTAGGGTATCCTCACATCTGCACTACGCTTACCTACCAGTGATGAGCGGACTGTGATATTTTTCGGTCCAAGTCCAATCCTGAAAATTTTTAACTCACTCCTACTCCATCCTGATCCAAAAATATTTTCAAAATTCACAGTCCAAGTCCGGTACTGAAAATTTTCAACTCAGTCCTACTATATACTGATCCAATAATATTTTCAAAACTTACAGTCCAACTCCATCCTGATCCAAAAATATTTTCAAAATCTAAAGTCCCAATCTATAAATAAAAAACGGAAGAACATGTTATAGAGAATAATTAGGCTATCTGAAATATAACTCTGGTCTGTGAAAAGATGTATATTTCCAATGTTTGCCTTCCCTCGAGCTGCAGTGGGCCTACATGACACAGCAACTTTAATTTTACATTTTAGAAACACGAATGTAAATATCTAGACTGGCAAGATGGCTATCAATACCTAACCATCAAATCATGAGCAATGTGCATGTACGTACGTACAATGACATCAGGGTTGATCATTATAGTTTTTTTTATAAATTTGACTGGCTAGTTGATAAAATTGTTAGGTCGGTTTGAACAAACGCTGCACATCAAATTCGATTCAATTCCAGCCTGTAGAAGCGAAGTTATTACAACTGGAAAATTTTCAATATAATAAAAAGTATACACACTTTTTCGAATTATACTGGCTGCCCGTCCCTATAAAGTTTTGTAAGAAAATCGTGCATAACAAATTTGACTCAATTCCAACCCGCACGGTATTTACTGTGGGATATTCTCTCATCAATAATTATAGATCTGCAACACTACTTTGAAGAGCTTCTTGGAGGTACAGAACTTGAATATACAATTGAATAGTATATTCATATTGAAATGAACCCGAATATTTTCGGCAGAAACTCGTCAGGGGTAATCGTCAGCAACTAATAGATAATTGAAAATAACATTGTATATCATCAATCGTATCACAAAATATGACAGCCGAAAATATCCGGGCTCATTCCAATATGAACATACTATTCAACACCATTTTTCTAACCCAAAATTTTCCACTTCAAAGAATTCACCTACACCGGTTGGAATTCAACCAGTAGCCTCTTTAGCCAGTAAATTTCGAAAAAAAGTTATATCTATCCAATCCTAATGTACCTACTATCCATACCAGACAAACAACCAATATATTCACGTTCCGGGTCAATACACAACAAACTTGCCATAGTAGTTTGTTCCGTGAGTAGGTACATAAAATATTTTATCATCATCATCATTGGTTTATTAGCAATTTTATCAGTTCAATACACCACAAAAAATGCGATACAATGAAAAGACAGGAAGGTGTCGAAGCGACAAGGAGCAGTCTATGGAATCTGACACCCACCTTGGCCTAGGCGATATAAGGAGGAGGCATGCACACTGAATGAAAGTAAAGAAGATAGTATGGAAAAAGAAAGCGACAATAAATAGGGCGGCATGTCATGGGAAGCGAGATCGATAGGTCAGTCGTGGTCCGGTAATCTTGAGGATGGACTGTATTTATTTAGTAGTAATTGCTTGTATTTCGACTTGAATGTGGACATGCTCGTCGACTGTCGGATGGCAGACGAAAGAACCAGCCAAATCACAATATATAGGTGAGCAACTACTACATTAACGATCAACTTGAATCAACGTCCATTGGCAACACTGGGAACAATTCTTCTCTCCATCCGCCCGCACTCAGCTATATAAACAAACACTGAGCTATATTAAAATACCCCGCACTTCTGGTTGCGAAATCAGCGTGCCCGAGTCCGGATTTTGGCATGTCCAAGTCCAACTATATTTTTGAAAATCACAATCCGAGTCCAAACTTTTTTCTCAAAATCACTATCCGGACCTAACGAAAATAACCCATAATCCTGATCCTGTCCAATCCAATGCTCATCCTGCTACCTACCTCATCTTAGAAAAAGTTCTGGCGCATACAACGAACGTCTTGCATTTTCTGCCGATGGCTATGCAACTTCTTGCCCCCTTCTACGCTTTCGCATGATAACATACACTGATTAAGTCTCCTCACACCGCAACAATCCAACCAAATTTACTACAAGTTCAAATGACTAATTATTGTTTATTTCACACTAATTCTACACATTACATAACATGAAAATGAGCTGCATGAACAAAATACAATCAGCGAAAATTCAGTCAGTACACTCCTAGTCTAAGCTAATGTACTTAGTAGTCATTAACAATTTTCTCGGTTGTGGCTAATATTATTGTTGTTTCAATCACAACGGATAATGAGGAATATTTGTCAACCACAAAATGTTACAGAATGTCAAGCAGCGAAGCATAATAATTTCGTAATAAGTGTTTAGTGAATAGTATTTGGATAGTATATTCCTATTGAAATGGCCCCCGACATTTTCGGCTGACAATCGCTAGGTGTAATCGTCAGCAACTAGTAAGGAATTGGAAGGAATGAATATACTATTCAATTGTATATTGCAGCTCTGTAACGCCAACAAGCTCTTTGAATCACATTTATACGATTTCATAAATTCCGATTGTTATACATTTAATAATTGCCTCTTTATCTGTTAACTTGAGTATATTAGACCATTAGGAATTAATTATTCACATGTAATAATAAGCATGGTCACTAAGGTGGGATGTGGTAATGATATTTCGGTTTGGTCATTTGGAATCACCAAGCTAGCATAAAACGTGAACATCGAAATTGAACCACGAAAATCATTGACTTGAAATACAGCGACCGTGAATATGCAACAGCATAATATCAAGCTTTTTGATGAGAGAGAGAGAGAGAGTCTTTATTTTCATCCAACCAATATGTCATGAAATATCTTGCCAATGAAAGTTATAAAGTCTGTTAGATTAATATTTTTTTTCCGTGACGCCAACTGCACTCAAGACATAGAAAGTGATCACGAGATGATGACGGAACATAGAAGATACTACATAATTGATATTACATTGGGATTCATGCACTACTAGAGACATTTATGTTCACAACATTTTTTTTTCTTTTTTTTTAGTTATTCATTTTTTATTTTTCATTTTTCTATCATAATCAACCATTAAACACTACACACGATACATGTGGGATTAGTAACATTTTTTTTATTCATTTTCCGTGTTTTGTATTTTTTTTGTACATCATATTCAATTATTTAAAACCATAACACCTGATCACTAACACATATCGAGATTTTAGTCTTTATATACACATAACTACCTTCTACAATCATCGTGAAAGTTTGCATGAAATGTATATTGTATATTGGCTTAGAAAAAGTAACATCACGAATATTCATGATAACGAATGTAACAGTAGTATTGATTAGAGTTGGACAACGATTGCTGATTTGACAAATAAATTCCAGCATAATTATTCTTTGACATTCTCCGACCTGTTGATTTAGAAAGAGGACATTGGTTGCTCCAACGAAATATACAGTATGACAATAATTCATCATAGAAGACAGAAGATATTTATTTTGAAATGAAGCTATTTCATTGTTACCTGCGTATCAATCATGATAGAAGCAACTAATCCTACATTATGATGGCTTCAAGTCTACTCTAGTGGTAGAACTTGTCTGTTCAAATTCATTAAATCAGTAATTAACGCCTTAAAACACACATGTGATGAAAAGCGAGAATGGAAACGATATTTGCGGATATGAATGTTGTTTTTGTCGTGTCGTTAAACTTGCACAACTTTTTCAGGTTACCTGACTGTAAAATGCACGATATAAATCGCATCATCACATTGTAACGTGTCAATTGTGTCAATCGAATGCGAAATCGTCAACTTGAATTCTAAAATGCAACGCAGTCATTCCGCTCGTAAATCTCAATTTTTGCTGATGACGAATTGTTGGCTATTGTACACGATTACCCTCGTTGCTTCTGTCGCCTTTTCTTACGCTCGCTGAAAAACAAGTAGGCAACCTCTGAATAAATCAATATCCTAGTTAATCAAACAAGTTTTCCTACTATTCGGATAATCAGAGGGATATGCACCGTTCGCTTTACGTCATTACAGCGTGTAAAATAGTATTAGACTTTTTGTTAACGACCTGGACTCATCGTCGGATGCATCGTTGGGATTTCATCTACAGATCGACTATGGATTTCTATTTTTGCAAGACGATTCTTGAGCATATCCTGCTCACAATCCAATATACGGTGACATATTGATCATGTACACGCCTTTCTTGAAAATAAACTTGCAGGCAAGTCATCGTATATCAGGGAGCGGCATTGACCGGGACGCTCTACTTCCTAGTAGACTTTGTTGACACTTTACATTTCCATTACGTAATTACAGTGCAGTTAAAAATGTCGACTATCAATGACACTTGGAAAGATAGCTCAACTCTTTGTTTGATAGAAAGTGTTTTTTATTGCCACTAGGATCATCTGTATGAGTGGAAAGGTCATGAAAAATAGGGTCGTGCATTTCTGCATCAAGGTAACCTTAAATGGGTGACAATATGCGTAATGATATCACACTTGGATCATTGGATAATTCTAGTCGTCTAATTAGACTAAATAGAGTGAAATGCCGGTAATCTAATTCGAATCTGATTTGTGAAATATTTCGTTGCACTGTCATTTTGATTCTTATATTATTTCTGGTTTTCCTGTAAATGCTACTGAGAGAACAGTATAATGCGAAACGATCCAAGCTTACTGAACAGACATTTTCTATTATCATGCTCATGAGCAGGAACCGTGATTTGATATGACGGGACATGATGAAATGTCAAAGTTTTCACGAATGCAGTCATTCTAATTCTAATCTAATTTGGAAAAGAGCCGTGTAGCTATCATTTATTGTAATTCAATTTGGAAATACCTGTTTAACTATATAGTTCTAATTTTATAGTTGTCCAAATCTGACTGTTATCAATTCCGAAAGTGCGTCAATTTGCTGCCCACTTCTTGACAAAACGTTGTTCGATACGTACGGGAAAATTTGTAAGTTGTCACTTGTGATTACCTAATAAAAGTATGCGACAACCCGTCCAAATATTCGTATTTTAAATTCACATACTTCAGTAATTTTCAACCTTCATTTACAATACTTCTACTTGTACCCAAGAAAAAAATGGGCGGGATCACTCCAGCTTCTGCACAAGACGAATTAATGACTATTTCGATAGTTTCTACAAATGATGCGACCACATATTCCGACCATCAACTCTATTTTTTACTTCGAGCAGCTAAACAATGCGGGCGGATTATTTTTTTGACTTTTGCCGTGTCAATAATGCGAGCGTCTCGTCAAATGTCAGTTTTTATTATCCAATATTTCTCGCAAGAAAATGAGATCTAGGTCAGTTGAATGCAGCAAGTAATCATGCATTGAAGTGACGCATGATTGCCGAAGATCAACTTCAGTGTCATATGTTGACAGAGGTTGTCAGTAAGCAAGTACTTCTACTTTTTCCAATTATAAAAGTAATTTACCCAATTTCACTACTTACTGGGATGCATGACATTGCTATTATATTCTAGCAGAAGAAACAATGTTTTTCAACGACGCTTCGTTTGATGCACATTGTGACATCGTTATGACGACACTATATGACACCACAATAATATCTAATCCATATAAATTTGTTTTCTCTTCCGTGCATGAGAATGAATTGAGCATGGAATGGAAGGATAAATCTCAACACTCATTAACGGAGCGGTCAGACTTCGCAGCATCGGCTCACCTGTAAAAAAAAAACATAGTCGAGTAGCTGCCAGGCGTCTACTTCTCGAGACACTGAAATGAGAAAGAATTAGAGAATATATAATACTTGTTAATAAATGATGTATGCATTGGTCAAAATCCAAATCCTGTTACTGATTAGAATTTCAAATCCAAATCCAAAATTTAAATTGTTTCGGGGGTCAGTAACGAACTATTTCTACTTAATCAGGGTACTCAAGTAGTGTTGCCTACTTGCACCGCTTCATCAAGTCGTTACAATTTTAAAATACTTCCATTTCTACTTGTTCCGACAGTTGTTCGACAAAACTTCTTACTTCGTAAAATTTGGATTTTGAAAAGTAGCAAGTAGTTCCGGGATGATTGTTCGTCATTTTTGTTCCGTGAAAGTGTCATGGGAGTCAAGTGAAACAGCCCATGTATCGCGATAACTTAATATATATTTTACAATTATTTCGCTCACTTGCCGTGTATTTAGTCATTTTGCATTAGTGGCGATGATATATCAAGATTGTAATTTGGAAAGTAAATATCTTCTGTGAACTACTAAAAGTAAGCGACCCGTCAACTAAATCTACATTAAAAACAACTCCCTTGAATGCCCCTACGACCATTCGGGGACTCACGTTAGCAACTTTCAGAACCAATGGGTGTCTGCATGAACATCCGGTGTCGTAAAATATCCACAAAGAGCACAGTATTTTCTCCTATGGTTACGAAAATATTCGAGTCCCCAATTTTTTTTGACTCATCGCCCCCCCTCACTAAGCTCTATGTATCTTTATCACAACCCCAAAAGCTAAGTTGTCATTAGCTACGAAGTACTTCTACTTATTCCTAGTACTAAACTATTTTATAGCGGCTGGTGTACTTACTCAAGAAGTTTCAATTGAATACTATTTCTACATCAGTGTTTTTAATGCTTGGCAACTAAATTTTGCATTCTTGATATTGTCAATTGAAAAGTAGTTTTTAGACGCGCTTCAAAGACGTCTTACTTCAAAATAGACAAGACTTCACGATCAGCGATGTATGGGAAATCATGCGTAAAACAATTATTCGTATTGAATATCAAGTATAGGATATCGAATTACACTACTATTCACTACTACCGAGCGTGATCAGGTAACCGTGGTAACGACGCTGCGTCACACCATAGCATGTCATAACCACAAGATTTCAAGTTGCGTTAGTAATGCAACAGGCATGTTACGTGAAATGAGCATTTCATGCAAAATGATCGCAAAACTCATATATACATGCAATATAACACCTATACCTAATAATATACCTAACCAAACCATGACTCACGATATAAAACTTCCAGCTCAGCATCGATATCATTTACAATCTTCAGGGCATTCTTCCAATCGTCTCCTTTCAACATGTCATCTTCACTCCAGTATATTAATGTTACTTTCTTCAAATTAGAGTTGTTGACGAGAGACGAAACGTCATAGACAGTAGCACGACCTCCAGGGCTGAATATGCATCTGATGCATTCGATCTGCGACGGGAGAATATTACTATTAATATTGTGTGTTATAATGATGCTTCTTGCTATTGCTAGCCTTTTCACCTGGGGCAATGATTTGTTACATGGTACTTTAGATCAGGGGTTGCCAACCTTTTAGCTGTTCACGGCCGCATTCCAGGACCAAGTCGCAATGAACTAATTGGATGCCAAATATCCATGTTAAACTGCACATGTCCATTTCCGGTGAACTCCGGACTAATCTATCTATACAAATCAGCACACTAATTTCTGGAACCAATTGTGGTCGCACGAGCCGCGAAGTTTTCATAGGATTCGGGAATGAATTTTGTCATTAACATTAGTAGTTTCACATATTACTGCCAGACATTTCATTTTTTCTTTCTCAGCCCATGTGATCATATCCATCGGTTGAGTTCATGGAGGTGGGCGTTTCCGAAAATCTTGGGCAAATCATAATTGATGATTCATCTTTTGGTGGGCCGATTGTTAGTAGTCACTTTGTTGCATCCTAACTGTTGTTATTCCACGTCCCATCAGGATTGTCAGTATATAGTGGAAATATATTGAAATCGCCCAATAGTACCGGAATCAATTTTCTTTCGTGAGGAGCACACGATTCCAAGTTGGTATTTGTATATGGGGCCCTTCATTTTCATATGCTGTTCACATCTGTACTGCGGGGTTCCGATTGCGAAGGGCGCTCTTATATTAAAATCGCGCAAAATAAATTTCCATATTGATCACTATCGGTAGTCAATTTGTAAATTGAATATGCATGTTGTAGGTCACCAAAAAATAATAATTGAATTACGTGTCGAAGGCCGCACAAATTCCATTCTACGGCCTCAGGTTGGCTATCCCTGCTTTAGATAAACTTATTGATAAGAATTACGAACTCCGCAACTGCGGTGGATATCTAGGACAAGAAAAACAAGTTAATTCATGTGAAGGGGATTCGAACTGAACGGCAGAGTTAAATAATCAACGTGCGTTGGTGGAATATGTACGTTGCATCTATGCAAATAACACCGGATCATAATTACTACCTTCTTTTGCTTGCAAGCTTCAACAATATTTCTGAATTTATCTCCTCTTGTAAAGCAGAACATTGCCTGGATACTGCCCAAAGCGGAAATTTCTCTGGCACGGTCCAAAATACTGTTGTAATTGTCGACGGATATCTGGCCATTCACAGCAATTTCCAAGGCCTCCATCTTAAATGCGGAAGATATAAGTTGTTAAATCTTGTAACAAGAATCGGTAATTTAATTAAAGACAGTTATTCCCGGAAGTTAAGATAGACGCCTAAAGAATGATCAATTCTGATACTCGAGATATATAGGGAAATATAAATGCGTTTGAAAGCAATCTTAAATTCGAATGAGGAATCGTACTTGATACTTTTTCCAGGAAGTTTCAATTAGCGACCAATCGATATCTCCTCCCTCCGTGCAATCGAGCAAGATCTTGCTTATCTGAACACAATATTGGCTTCATGAGGTAAGATGACATCATCGTGACGTGGTCATGTATTGAAATCTATATTCATATTTTCACAGTATAATAGTGATTTCTTACAATTATTTGATTGTACACAATGCATACTGAGCAGGATCTCTCGTTAGAATCTACTCATGAATATTCTTTGTATTGTATAAAGTAGTGGTGGTCAAAGTAGTCGTCGTCGATACTCAAGTAGAAGTACTCAATTACATTTCTACTCAAGTAGTATTAACGATATACAAGTAAGTAAGAAAGTAAGTACTCCAAGCCAAAGAATTAAAACTAGAGTTATACAGTATTTCAAAATTAGAATTAGAGCTACACCATTTTTTTCCAAATGAGATTGGAATTAGAGCTACACAGTTTTTTTCCCATTTAGATTGTGATTAGAATTAGAGCTACAGTTTTTTTTTTCAATAAAATTATAATTAGAGCTACAGTTTTTTTCAAATAAGATTAAGATTAGAATTAGAGCTACACAGTTTTTTTTTTAAATAAGATTAGGATTAGAATTAGAGCTACACAGTTTTTCCAAATAAGATTAGTATTAGTATTAGAGCTACACAGTTTGTTTTTTTTTTCAAATAAGATTAGAATTAGAGCTATACAGTTTTTTTCCAAATAAGATTACAGCTCTAATTATAATTATATTTGGAAAAAAACTGTAATTCTAATTCTAATCTGATTTGGAAAGAAACTGGGAAGCTCTAATAATAACTCTAATCTTATTTGGAGAAAAAACCGTATAGCTCTAATTATAATTTTATTTGGAGAAAGACTGTAACTCTAACTATAATTTTATCTGGAAAAAAACTGTGTAGCTCTAATTATAATCTTATTTGGAAAAAAACTGTGTAGCTCTAATTATAATCTTATTTGGAAAAAAACTGTGTAGCTCTAATTATAATCTTATTTGGAAAAAAACTGTGTAGCTCTAATTATAATCTTATTTGGAAAAAAACTGTGTAGCTCTAATTATAATCTTATTTGGAAAAAAACTGTGTAGCTCTAATTATAATCTTATTTGAAAAAAAACTGTGTAGTTATGATTCATCGTCTTGATGCCATCTAGTGCGGCATCAAAAAGAGCAACCAGCCGCCGCCATCATTAACCACATTCCCACGGAGCCATGGCGCAGAGGTGGCTGGAATCGGAAAACATGGCGTTCGACATGGAGACTGATCTAGCGCAACGGGGGCTGTCGCTTGAAGACGCCCACGACCGCCTACGTTGGAGATGCCTAACACGAGCCCAAAGCTGATTATCTCGATGTTCTTTTGTTTCCTGTTTTCTTTTGCCCTTTTTATTTTATCTATTGGAAAAGTCGATATATATATCATTCTAATTTAATTCAATTTGGAAATAACTCTTTAACTATAGCACTAATTCTAATCTGATTTGGAAAGAAACTGTGTAGCTCTAATTATGATCCTATTACAATTACAATCCAAATTAGATTGGGATTAGAATTAGAGCTACAGTTTTTTTCCCAATAAAATTAGAATTAGAGCTACACAATTTTTGTTAAATAAAATGATAATTAGAGCTACACAGTTTTTTTCCAAAAAAGATTAGGATTAGAATTAGAGCTACACAGTTTTTTTCCAAAAAATATTAGGATTAGAATTAGAGCTACAGTTTTTCCAAATAAAATTTTAATTAGAGCCACACATTTTTTTCCGAATTAGATTAGAATTGGAAATAAAGCTACACAGTTTTTTATAAATTAGATTAGAATTAGAATTTGAGCTACACGTTTTTTTCCAAATTAGATTGAAATTATAATTAGAGATAAATTTTTTTTCCAAATTAGATTGGAATTAGAGTTATACAGTTTTTCAAAATTAGATTAGAATTAGAATAGAAGCTACACAGTTTTCTTTCAGAATTAGATTATAATTAGAATTAAAGGTAGAGTGTTTTTTTCAAATTAGATTGGAATTAGAGTTATGCAGTTTTCCAAAATTACGGTACATTAGGATCAGAATTAGAGCTAGTTTTTTTTCGAATTAGATTAGAATTAGAGCTACGCTGTTTTTTTCCAAATTAAATTAGAATTAGAATTAGAGCTACACAGTAGGGGTCCCCAAAAATGACTTTTTTCCCAAATTCTATTGGCTGTTTGATAAAATTGATAGGTTACCCAATTCAAGCCTGCACACCAAGTTTGGTTCAATTCCAACCAGTAGTCGCATTGCTGCTGGAGAAGAATGTTTTTTCATTCATTATATAAAAATGTTTAAAAAAATTCAAAATTTTCTGTTCATCCCATGAAATTGTTCGGTTTTCTATAGAAACGATGTTCGCCAAATTTGGCTCAATTCCAACCAGCGGAAGCGGAGTTATTGAGTATAAGTATATTGCCTTGACATGCAATGGTTCAGACACTGACAAGACCGAGTTGCTTAGGAAACGGCCTAGGGCGTCCTAGAGCGTTGTGAGGTATCGTGCGCAGCTCATATTGTTTAAAATAAAATGAAGTTCATGATGATGATATTTCTTGTATTTGTACTACTTCAATAAAATATTTCTTCCGATGCCCATGTTAGTGAGCACAGCGTTTTACTAATATAAAGTTTTAATACGTGGCTGCTCAACTGTGTAGTCTATTTTGTCTCGATATTGCATTCTTGCGGCCCGCGGCCGCTACGAATATTTGGAAAGTGGCCAGCGACACGTTTTGAGTTGATGACTTCTGCACTATACAGTTCTCCTGAATGACTGTGCGGTGCAAGCAATGCGATGGCGACTTGGCACCCGATTTCCCTGCAAAATGCCGTGTACAAATAAACATTTTCAGGGAAACAATAAACTGGATTATAATTAGAATTAGAGCATAGAAGCATTACACAAATTAGAGTAGAATTAGATTACTGATTCGAGTCGAGTAGTAAAACACATTTTTTCGAGCACTGAAATTATACGCTCCTCGCCACTGAAAGTGAATTTATCAACGAGAATTACAGTTTCGATTCTAATTTTCACTGTTGAAGATTAGAACAAGCCTTGAAATCTTGATTGGCCGGTTCGCAGCACATTTCCGAATTCATGATCATCCCACAACATTGTCACCAAGTGCAATGAAATCGGTATGGTCAAAAAATACCAAAGTATCTTTCATGTGATGGAGAACAGGTATTACCTATATTCTTTACGGTCGCCTAAAAGGTACACATTTGAACTTTGCCATAGTAGGCTACATTTTGTTATGACATCATAACGAGTGATACTCGATTACTCGAAGCGTATTACGTGATTCAGAATCGAATAACTCAGATACTCGATCTTGCCCAGGCCAACTTATAAGATCTTACATTTCCCACTTTCACTTGAAGTAGTTTTATTAAGTCTTTTAAAGAGCCAGTTCTACTTGTAATCGCGTATAAATTCAACAAGTTGCTTCTACTTGATTAGCAAGGCTGAGTACTTTGACCAGCTCTGCGTACACTCGAGACTCGACTCGAAACATTGGAGACTAGGTGTGTTCAAAAAAAAAACTTTTTTCAAATTTCATCGGCTTAGTTGTCGAATCATCAGGTTACCTAAAATAACGTTGCTCACCAAATTTGAGTCAATTCCAACCAGTAGAATCGGAGGTCACTCAAATTGAAATTTCGGTCATTTTTGAAATAATAGTATTTACGGAGACCAATTTCGGTGAATTGAAAATGACTCAACTTGACTCGTGACTCAGTGCCTTGTGACTTGGTTACAACCCTGAGTTTGGATGAAGACATCGCCAGTAAACGAAAAAAGATATGGCACGAAATTACTTGAAAATGGGTCCACTTCATTGAAATCGACATGTTGAAACGATGGTAAGATAATTTTCAAATATATTACTTTACACACTGAAATTACCGACCACAAAAAGGATATGAACTGACAAGAAGGTAAAATACAGGTAAATATATTTCTCAAGTGACAGTCGAGAAGTATTTTTTGTCGGACCAATTTAGATTTCATTAAATCTATCCCAGTTACGCAAGACATACCGATGTCTCTCTGCCTTGATTCAAAGTTTTTACTGATTGCAAAGTCGCCATTCCCAAAATCTCATCCACAGAGACGTCAGTTGCATTCCTCAGCAGCTCCGTGTTCGAATATTTCTCTGCTACTTGACATTGACTTATCCAGGGCTTTAAAAATGGTGCTGATTGCAATTCAGAATGGGCTATGCCACTGAATAGTATTTATGTGTTGTAAAAAACATTTCTGATACTCCACATAAGCGTTGATACTAGAGCTATGTATGTGCTCGAAACAATGTGAGGTTAAAGGAAACCAAATGGTAAGCCAATGAGCTTATAAAGCACATTAGTCATTTTCTGGTCTTTCAATATCACCTGGCCCCCCTGGTCATCGAATAATAAAAAGCGTTGGTGTTTTACCACGATATATGGATACAATTAGATGGTAGTAACCGAATATGGAGGATGACATGCAGAGAAGACGATAACTTTTGATAGGAAGAAGATCTGTCACGATGCCCATTAGTCTTATCCTTCACCTGTGATATTGTACTATAAAAGTGCTGCAGAGCAAATAATAAAATATCATATAATATCAAATGGTATCGTGAAGAAATCTACGTTGGACCAACAAAGAATATAGATATTGACAATCACTTGAGAATATATTTACCCATATTTTATGTGCTTATTGTCAGTTCATGTCCTTTTCGTGGTCATCAATTTCAGTGTGTAAAGTACTCTATTTGAAAATTATCTCACCATCGTTTCAACATGTCGATTTCAACGAAGTGGACCAATTTCCAGGTAATCCATGCCATATCTTTTTTTCGTTTACTGGCGATGTCTTCATCCAAACCCCACCATAGGCCCTTGTCAAGATCAAAACAACGGGAAAATACATCCCTGCCAATTCAGGCATACCTGGAACACGGTTTTTGGTCATGTCGGTGTCACGAAATTGGTCACCGTAAATACTACTATTACTTGAAAAATGACTGAAGTTTCAATTTGAGTGACCTCGGCTTCTAATGGTTGGAATTGAGTCAAATTTGGTGTGCAACGTATTTTTTAGGTAACCTGATGATTTGACAAGCCAATGAAATTTGGAAAAAAAAAAATTCTGAACAGCCCTATTGCAGACGCAAGATGAGTAGGCATTGACAACACAATTTTTAATTGAAAAATCCTTCTTAATGAATTGTGCATTGTTTATTTACTAAAAATGACAGATTAAATATTTTATATGTTTTTTTCCAATAAAAATTGTAAAACTTGAGATTCCGAAACACCATATCAACTCTATTTGAATTGCAACAGAAAGTCATTCCGTGCAGATCTGAAAAGAAATAGCGCATATGCACACGAAACACCTCGAATTATGCTCGATTCAGGCGCGCACAAGAAATCGTTCTATTCCTGATATCTGTTATATAGTTAGACCATGATTACTTGATTATCCACTTGTGGATAAAGTATGGGTGAAAGTAGATTTAAAGCGGATAATCTAATCGATTAACCACAATGTAATGTTTGAGTTTTAAAGCAAACTTGAAACTGTATATTTATGAGAAGAAAAATATCAGTAACTGACCTTTTCCAATTTGCGATCTGATAACTGCCGCAAATCATTCTGCTTGGCCAACAGATGTTGTTGTTCGTTCAATTTGATAAATTCTGCATCGAAAAGTATCCCGAGAAATACCACATCAGTTACGTAACCAATCTGGTCGACAGACAGAGTAGATTTCTGTGAAAATGTAGTCAGTTGCATCACATCCTACGAAGGACTCATTCTCA
Organism: Botryllus schlosseri; assembly: GCF_051294905.1. Taxonomy (NCBI): domain Eukaryota; kingdom Metazoa; phylum Chordata; class Ascidiacea; order Stolidobranchia; family Styelidae; genus Botryllus; species Botryllus schlosseri. The sequence continues at coordinate 40,238,774 of NC_137236.1, forward strand.
GAGATACGATCAATCATAAGAGAATATTGCCACTACATATAGCCAATGCCGGTAAGACGATGAGATCTCGTTATCAGAACATAGCTTGCCAAACGAGTCGTCTGAAATTGCGCACATGAATAACGCAACCGTTACATGAATTATATTGACTGAGACTTTCATGAAAATATATTAGCTCCCTCCATATCTATATTGCGCGAAGTATCACCAAATTCTCGACTCTCCGCAAAAACAGTCACTGAATTTCTTCGTCATGGTCGCTCTCACTCTCTTATTGGAAGTACATATTACTTCTACTTGACAAATTGTAAACGGCGAAAAGTAAGTTATTGGGACACAAAATATGACAAAGTACAAGTAGAAGTAGAGCGGCGTAACATTTGATTTACTTGAGTGAGTGCGGCAAGTAGAGGTAAATACTTGAGTACTTGGAAAAAGTAGAAGTTACCCCTCTGGATTTGAATTAATAGAATACTCCAAATCATCCTTTCACTGTATCGCACGGTTATTTTAATTGAGTAAAAGTAGACTAAAGTTTGATAAAAGGTGATTTGAATTGAGTGAAATTAAATATCCGATTCCAAATCGTAGCGTTCTCTCGGGTATGACCTGGTGATGATATTGTCTAGTGCTGCTTATGCCATAATAAAGCTCATAATTATGTCATAAGCTACAGCCTGGCTACACTACACCGTGAATCCATTGCTGTATGTGACAATTATGTTGCTTTACAGCTTTGTAGTGAAGTCAGTGAAATAAACAAAGATCCGATCATCAGCATGAACCCGTTCAGATAAAATATTAAATTTCGTCTCACCCATGGCTCTGGTACCCCCCAAAATCAGCGTCAAATTTTGCATTGTGAGGGAATTTGGCATTGTGACACACCAATGCTGCCTGGCTCTGGCTCCTGAGCTGCAGTATCGTTTTGTCAGACAACATTGTTGCGTCACAATGCCAAACTACAACACAATGTAAAATACGAGGCTGATTTTAGGGGGGTTCCAGTGCCACGGGTAAAATAAAATTTATATTTTCGTAATCGGTACAGCAATAGCTTTCGATTGGTACACGTTTTATCAAATTTCCCACTCGGCGAGCCGGTCAAAATTGACCTTAGATTGCCTTTGGTCAAGTGGAATGTATGAAGTAACCCAAATACAGTCAGCCGTTCAATCTCTCCACACCATATATTGAACAAAGATCCGATCGTAAGTAACGATGTCATCATTCCAACCTTGATGTTAAAGTGACCGCTTACACCGCCAGTCATGTCGATGACATCTTCTCCGTTCTTTAAATCAAAACAGTTTCCGGCAGACAACTTGACAACCTGAAAATTGTTCAGAAACTCGAGTATTCCATCATCCCAAAAATATTGTGACGTCATATCAGACATACGGTGATGACAACAGCATCGGAATACGTCACCAACACGGTTCCCTGATTTAGCAAAAGAAATCGGTGAAAATTCTGTGTAATAAGCCAAAAGTCACACTGGTTAATAGAGTTGACTTGTAACTAAAACTGTAAGCACCGCAAACGGTATTCCAGCATTTACGCCACGAGACATTTTTGAGGGATTTTTGTCTTTATAATCGGCGCGCGAAATAAGAAAGTTTGTCATTGTGTGCATGCATATAATTATATATATACAAGGGTAGTTCAAAAATAACTTTTTTTCGGATACCCGGGATTCACTGATTACATTGTTAGGTTGCCTAAAAAAACGCTGCATACTAAATTTGGCTCAATTCCTACCAGTAGAGGCCGACGCAGAGCCAGTTGAAAATAATTATTTTTAATATAATTACTGTAAGCCTCATGATATTGTTGAGTTGTCTACGAAAACGATGCGAAACAAATTTGACGTAACTGCAACCCATAGGAGCCAAGTTATTAGAGTTTTTCAATAATAATTTTCGGTTTTCCCACCGACAATGCTACTTTTGAACTTTCAACCGCAATAACTTAGTTTCTGCTGGTTGGAATGGAGCAAAAAATGTCATGCTTCGTTCTTTCAGGTACCTGAACAATCTTATGGAGTTGGCAGTAAAAGTGGAACAATTTATTTTTCAATTTTGGTATAATAAATTCAAAATTTCAATTGGCTCTGCGTTGGCTTATACTGTTTGTAATCGAGCCAAATTTGATGTGCAGCGATTATTTAACCAACCTAACAATTTAATCAGGAAATCCACGGAATCTGAAAAAAAAAGTTATCTTTGAACAATCCTAATGTATATGTGTATTGCATAATATTGTATGCATGTTTTATGAGCAGACCTGATATGGCATGATAGTGACTTCTACTATACTGTTATACTGTTATTATCGGCAAACAATTTGCCGATGCGATGTCAGAAGTCACTGTGTTGACCTATTGCTAATTAGATGGCGCTTTCTTGAGGACTTGAAATCATCCCCTGCGTGCTAATTCATGTCTACATGCTCACTCTAGAATTGCCGCGCTCCCAGTAATGTTGCTTGCTACCGAAGGTAGTCACAAGCACACAAGTCGTTTTCGACTACTTCTAGTACTTACTCAAGTAAAACTAATATTTCGCTATACTTTTCACTATTTACAGTTTGTGAATTAAATGATTATATTATTCCAATAGAGAGAGAGAATGAGACTAAAAAAATATAGTGACGTTTTTTGCCGAGTATCAAAAATAATTTACCTATCACAAAAGTTTAAAAAAGTTGGGAATGTTCGTCGTGCTTCAAGCAAAATAGATATGGAGCGACAAGAATGTTTTCATGGAACTGTTGGTCAGTATCATTTAGGTAGGTTCATTTCATAACATACTTTCGCCTATATGACACGTTTCATCGTGCAGTAAATATGGCTCGGAAAAGATATTCGGAACTATCTCATCGTAATCTTGCACCCTAGCCGCACAGCAAGTGTTCAAACAGGGAAAAAGTGGTCCTTGACTTTTTAGCGCTAGACCGTTGAGCGTCAATCACTGTTGAAATCGTCTGAAACCTGTTTTACATATTGTAGTTGAATTTCTCTTCATGCACGGTATCATTACAGTTGGTTTTTTAATCAATCTTAGTTCTTTTGTCCGAGACACATGCGCATAGAAGTGTAATATTACGAAGTAAAATTGAACGTGAATGGCATTTTACGATCTACCCTATTGTTGTTTCACGTAATACTCATCGCACAAATCGGTAATACCATTTCTAATACAACTCAATATCGCTTTTCGCCTCAACTACGGGTCTTATAATACTGTAGAGGGCATAATTCCATGACATTCTCTGAAATCGAGCTCTGGGGTAAACGAAAGTTGAGAGCCTCTTTTCTGAAGCAAAACCATCATTTGCATCCCACGATGCGGTCTAATTCTTATGTGTGGAAACTTTGTACTGAGCAGCACGAATCCATCTCTCTGTGCCATTCGAAGGGCCCAGTTTCCGGCTTTTGACAGCCAATGACAGCGTATTTATGACTGCTTCTCACAACTACTTACTTAGTTGCTTGCATGAGTACATTTTAGCTTCGCTACTCCTAATTCTACTCTCAAAGTAGTTTTAGGATGCTTAAAAAAGGACTACTTTTACTCGTACTCGAGTAAATTTTACCTTCGCTACTTCTACTTCTTCTTGAGTAGATTACATGACTGCATTGACCACCTCTGCTTGTTACTCGTGCAGTGCATTTCGCAGTGGCATGTGGCGTTGGGACGCGCAACTGCGACATAATTTGTAACGAATATTTATGACCAGATTATGAATTCATTCGAGTTGCCAATAAACTTGATCACCAACAAACTGACAGGAATCCAGCACGCCAATATCGAACTTCAGTCGATTGTGTATTTAGTAGAAAGCTGATTTCTATGTTTAGGTCTCGACATTCGGTGAGCGTTCCTAGTGCTGCTGCTACTCTACATAACTCGCCATTCCACTGAATTCGATTGCATAGCCCGGTATTAATGAGACGTGCGAATATGAAAACATCATATCAATGGTAAATGTACGTCTTCTGGATGAATGCAGATGGCTTGTAGCAAAATTCCTTGTCTAGCGACGATGACGTCACGGATCATGAGCGATGATAATGTTACAAGTCGCCGCATACCCACATAAAATTACGCCTACACTTGTTAGTACGCAACTAAATCTTAGAATCGAACTCACTTCCCAATCCAAATTCCCAGATAGCGACTCAATCCGACGATGTCCAAGTAATGAACGCAGTGCTGTTGCTGAGAATTTGTTATTATCCAATGTCACTTCCTTCACCTGAAAAGATAGAAATATGATATGAAGTGTTGACCAAAACTAAGTGTGCAAGTAAGTTTGACAGCAAGTCATTAGCATCAAAATACCAAGTAACTGAGCTGTAATCGATTCGCTTTACTATTGAAGGATCTTCGATGTAACCGACATTACAAAGTGATATCTAAAAGGGGATGATATCAGCGACTGTCAGAAAATAAAATCTCGATTGCGAGTGTTTAAAACTAATATCATGCCATTCATTACCATTATATTTGGAATAATTTCAAAATCCTTATTCGCTATGCATTAAATTCCAACAACAGGAGTCGATTCCAGATTTACATAATTGTGCGTGTGAGCAGCAATCCCTTGCATATTGAACGATATGAAAAAATGGGTCACATTGGAGATTACTGAAGAAATTTCGACCAACATTCATGCGAAAATGATTTGACAGGAGTAATATTATTATTATACTAATACTCGTATGTGTTCCGAAAATATTCAAATAATTCTGCGAAGATGGAAAGCCAATATTTACATTTAAATCATTTTATAAAGACACCAGAAAGATTATACACAAAATTTCTACGACCAAAGACGGAAAAATATAGATTCCTCCATGAAGGCAAACCAAAGACACTCAATTTCATCAAATTCACTGTTCTGACGCACAAGGACTGAGCAGGCGATGATCAACACTGTCGTTGATGCGTTACAAGACTATTGATAATACCAGGGGTCAGCAGTGTTCAGCCCGCCAACTGTTCCGCTCAGGTCCGGATTCAGTTGCACATGTAAAACGTTTGCAAGAAACCCAACCTGCTATGTCAGTGGTTCTCAAACCTTTTGGACACGCCCCCCTTGATGGTAGTGAAAAATTCCGCGCCCCCTTATCGTCCATATCAAAAAAATACTAAAAAGTGCAGCAAGAATACTTGCAATCCCAACGCATAGTCTGGTGGTATGTAACGTTATGACTGTTGAGATACCATTAAAATATCAAATTGGGACTAAAGACCAGGGATGGCTGCTAACCTTTCCAGCCAAAGTGCAACAAGAGATTTACGAACCATTGGGTGGGCCACTTGAAAATTGATGACCTGTTAGTAGTCGTCCAATAAGAGCGAACCGTATTAGGTAACAGTGAAAACAAGACTTATATTACAACGCACCAAAATCGATAGCAATTATGTCATTAAAACCCAGTGATAACCGCGCAAAGCGAGTAATTTTTTCCAAGTTATGAATGAATTCCGTCAATAATAATGGTACTTGCATTTATTGTTTGTCGCCCCTGTATACTGCTGGGCTCATTTGGCAAGGACTGGATTATTCAGGACGTGGACATATCAATATCGAAGATTTTGTCGAACATGCGTCTATCATTTTGTGCCAAGGTTTCGTTGCCAACAATCTTTCTGCGACTGTAGAGATGTAGACTAGGCTTGTTCAAAAAAAACTTTTTTTTCCAAATCTCACTCGCCTAGTGACTAAATCGTCAGGTTGTCACAATCCAGCGCCGATGTATGGGCGCTACAATGCAACTAACACATTCATAATCGTGGTATATTTCGGATTATTGACACTGTTAAAACTTGCGGCACATATTAAACTCATTCCGTGTTCAAGAAACTTCATGTCTCCGCTTCGCGCCCCCCTTGAGATGCTTTCACGCCCCCAGGTTGAGAACCACTGTGCAATGTGATCAGATGCTTTGCTTTGAACTATATTAATGAATCACTTTGCGGGACAAGTCTTGAAGACTTATTATCATTTTAGAGTAGAATTTCTAATTTCCAACTAACTGACGTGTAAGTTGCGTCACGCAATCGTTTTTCCGAACTCAACAACACTAAATTTCTTTATAAAAAATTTATAATAAAACAACCATTGCAGTGATCTCCACTGCAGTATAGGAAGTAGGTCAATGGGGACACGTAGGCTATGTCACGCCCTCAAGTTTTCACCTATTGTCATTTTGACTTTGGAATTTGAAGAGCTTGTTGGAGGTACAGAACTTCAATATGCTATTGAATAATGTATTCATATTGAAATACACCCGATTATTTTTGACTGACACTCCGTAGATGTAATCGTCAGCAGCTGTAAGAGAATTGAAAAGGACCTATAATATCAACAGTCGTATCACCAAATAAACTAAAGCTACATTTTGTTGGAAACGGGTACTTGTCAAAATGTTCCACTTAATTTTTCCCGCGCATTCGATATCGCTTCTGCATTTGACGAAGGCATACGAATCAAATCCCTTCATCATTGCAACGATAGAATATAGTAGTACAAGCCATAGTCGTTAAACCAGGGTATGATGAGTATGCTGCATTTATCCTGTATTTTTGGTAGGCCTATGCGGCATACCTGCAGTAGGCGTGTTAAAAAATGGCTTTTCTTCAAATTGCACTGGCTACTTGATAAAATTGCTGATAAAAAGCTGCTCAAAACTATTTCAAGTGGAAGTCGAATTGCTGTCTATGAAAACTACGCGAGTAAGTAAGTAGTTTTAAAAAGCAGTAACAAATACGCTCTCACAGACCGCTTAAACCTGGAAACTGAGAGCTGGTTCTGTATTGCTACATCCCTGCGGAATCATTATGGCATAAGGATTCTCTTGCATCATGCAATACAAATGATAGCTTTGCCATGAAAAAGTGGTTATGTAGGCCTACTTGTTTTGGCCCCAGTGCCCCCTTTCAGAATATATGACGATATTACAATTTTTCTCGTAGTACAAGGCCCGTAGTTAATAACACGATGAACGATACGGACAGGCTGGTCCGCATACGACATTCACGCTTTGAACGATGAGGAAGGCACCTGGAAATATGGACGATCATACTATAATTCCAAACATTTTGATGAGTGCCATATACTGTGATGAAACTGTCATATTGACAATGATATGGTCTTAAAGTTCGCACATAGGACAGCAATATAAACCATATTGAGCGAGAGGGGTTAGGCATATGTATTTCGCGCGAATCATGGTAAAACTTCCGAGAAAACAGCCCCTGAATTTCATCATCTTGATTTTATTCTTTCTCTTATCGGACAAACTGTAAATAATGAATAGTAAATAATTATTTAACCAAATAAAACGAAGTTCAAGTTGAAGTAGCTGGAAATTGGATTTACTTGTGTAAGTAAATAGCTGGTTCGCGGTACAGAACTTGAATATAGCTTTCAATACAATATCCATTGTAGAATAATATTTATTAACTCGAAGACTTTTCGGGTGCCTCTTTTCAAGAGTTATCGGCACACTAAAGGGATTTGAACAGATTTAAAAGCAAAACCAAAAAGGCAAAGTATGACGCAACAGTCAAAATCACAAACCATGAAATTCGCATTGTACCAATGGCAACAATAACAAACTATGAAGTATACGAACATACGGTACTATAGTAACAGCACAATTTGTAAATAAACAATTACACGCACGGAACAACACGCACTAATGAGAAATTTGTAGGTTATAGAGGAAATCTTTTTGTCTGCATAAAATAGGTTTGCTCAACTGAATAATAGTAGACTCCAACACTTTTAAATGAAACACAGATCTACCACGCGCAATGACAGTGAACATATTGTCATCATAGTGCTGTGCACAGGCAAGGTTTTCACTCAGATGCTGACCAATTGACGAAGCATATGCTTGGTAATCATCATAGCAGTCTGTTTTTGCAGCCAATTTGCACTGACGTGCGAGCTCCGTGCGATCATTTGCGCAAGTTTTTGACCGAATCGATTTTGGGATATGCTGCTTAATACGCTCAAACAATCTTTGAGATGTACGTCCTACATCCCTACTATCAGAGTGGCACTTGTATTGGTAAACAACATTACTTGCATCAAAGGCAGGAAGTACATCTTTTCGAGAGTTGGGTAACAAGCGTTTCGTCGTGTACACTACATGCGTGTTAACGCTGTAATAGCAACGGTGAACAGCCGATTTAATAAGCTTTTCAAAACGGCTAGACACGTTACCTAGCCAAGGTAGGTGCAAAAATGCCGGGCATTTTTCTGGGCCATATTTTGGAGCTGTATCCGATTTTTTCAATACCCTAGAGATGGAGCATTTTAATATGTGGTCCGGATAGCCATTTTTGGAGAGAATCAAGTGGATATCATCCAATTCGCGTGACAGTTTTTCTGGTGAGCAAAGGCGCAAGGCGCGATTAACGAGCGATGAAATGAGGTTTAATTTACGCCGCTTCGGGCAAAATGAATCCCAACGAATATAGTGACCAGTGAAAGTAGGTTTTCTGTACACCGACGTTAAAAACGTTTGTCCTGATCTCTCTACTAAGACGTCTAAAAAGGGGAGGGCAGCATCAGCTTCCTTTTCCACGGTAAATTGTAGAGCTGGATGGAGACAGTTCAATTTTTCGAAGAAATTATTACACTCTCGCTCATTTTTAAAGGCAACAAAGGTGTCATCGACATATCTAAACTAGAGGAGAGGTTTTGCGACGTTTTCAAACAATTTCTTTTCATGGTATCCCACAAATATATCGGCCAAACTAGGTCCCAACGGTGAACCCATCGCAACACCATTACATTGACGGAACATCGTGTCATTGAAGCTGAATTCAACGCTACTCGTAGCAGTTTGCAACAATTCAAGAAATATTTTACGCGGTAGTTTCGGAGGTTCAAGCGTGCCATTATAAAGCGCGTCTGCGCAGATTTCGAAAGTTTCCGCCAATGGTAAGTTGGTAAAAAGACTTTTCACATCAAATGAGCTAAGAAATACATTGGACGGATTTAATTTAGAACGTTTTAATTCGTCTATAACTCTTGAAAAGAGGCACCCGAAAAGTCTTCGAGTTAATAAATATTATTCTACAATGGATATTGTATTGAAAACTTGTGTAAGTATGTACTGAAAGTAGAGAAAAACTACTCAAGTACCGTACTTTCAAAAATTGGTAACGAAGGACCGTAACAAAGTACTTCTGCTTTTTCAAAGAGCTTCGTTACCTCTTGACAGTGTTGGGATCAAGTCCCTACCTTCTAGTTACGAGTCATCTCGAGTCATTGCACATTTTGACCCGAGTCGAGTTAAGTCACTCGGATTTTGTAGGTGATTCGAGTCAAGTCGAGTCACTCAAATTTTGGTGACTCGAGTCGTATCGCTCACACGTAGGCCTACGATCAACTGCTTAACTTCCTATAAGTAACTGTATAGCCTCAGTCTATCATTATCAGTTAAAATAGAGAGTTGAATATGAAACCTCGGAAAGTAAAAACGCGTTGATATGATGCAACGCAATAGCAACCGACACATCAGTGTTGTGACCAAGTCGCAAGGTTCAGAGTCACAAGTCAATCGAACTTTTATAGTTTGGACTCGAGTCAAGTCAAGTCATTTTCAATACACCATCGAGTCAAGTCCGAGTCCAAGTAATAATGATCATTATTCAGTTTTCAGTTCAATCCGGTTCAACCCACTTGTTTTAACTCTGCTATAGTGCTATGGAATTGCTCGCATTCATAATAGTAATTTTCCTCAGTTTTACCAGTTTCTGGCCCTATTTTCCAAGTATCAGTACTGACAGACGAAATACCAATAATGTGGTGACTTCACTTTCCTTCGAAGTTACAACGAAATGTCTGTCTTGGCCGCCTCAAACTCGAGGCGTATGACTTGGTTCGAGTCATGCACAAATTCGTCATTTTACGCATTTGAAAAAATGACTCGAGTCAAGTATAGTCGCCAAAAAATCGCGAGTCGAGTCAGGACTCAAGTCATTACGACTCTGCTACACGTCCGTGAGATCTGTGCCGGCAGTTGAACAGTAATATAAACCCAAAAACTTCATTATAATTCGATTTAAATTTTGCAAGAGGTTACCGACCATTATAGACGCTGAACTCTAATTTACCATGGGTATGAGCTATGAGGGATCAAGGACGTCATAATAGTGAGAATTGACAAATTAGCCGACTCGCAGTAGTAGGTTGTATATGTTGAGAAAATTACGATATTATTAAGCCGGCGCAGAGCCAGCCGGTCACCTGCTGATTTGACTTCAAATTTACCAAGGCAGCATCGATTTACTAGGTTCAAGTTCATGCCCCAATCCTAATAACACATCGATCGCATCAGCTTCATCACGTTAACGAGCTCGCATGAACGATTATTATATATACTCCACATCTCACGTTGCTCTAAGATTACTAGCGGCTCCGAGCTCACAATCTTCCGTCAATACGCATTACACAATCGGTCCGTCTCGGGAACAAACGAATACGCATTTCGACAGCAAACGCAAACGACAGCAAATAAACTAAAGTTCAATGAGCTATTTTCACAGATACTAAGTCTCTTCTGGACTCCGTTCTGTACTGGAAGTAATTACTCGCATTAGATCAATGTATTGCTGCTGATTTGCCCAAGTGGACAGAAGCACTACGAAATACATTGCTGATTTCTAAATCGCACAATTCAGCAACAATTCTGGGTGTGCCGCATACTCGAAAATAGTCCTAGGTATGCTCGGCATCGGCATACGAAGCATACTTGATTTCAGCGCCTGTGCCGACCCCAATGAGCACTGTAGGGCTGTTCAAAAATTTTTTTTATTTTATTATTTCACTCCCTATGTTATACAGTTATTATGTTGGCTAAAATAACGCTGTAAACCAAATTGGGCTCAATTCCGACCAATAGAAGCGACGTTATGGTAGTAAAAAAATTTGGATTTGAATAAAATAGCATATACGGTGGCAAACTCTTTCATTAATTAATATGAAATTATAGAATTAGAAATTGAGTAGTCTATAGAAGAGAGATATTTTGCCATTAGATCATTTTACTACTATAGTTTACGAGCTCCGATCACTTCATTTGCGGTCAATTTATTTGTGATAGAAGAATGGAGACCCAGTAAAGCGCACAATCTTCGAGTGATTTCTCAGTGTTCACGCTCCTAGGTTACACCAGCGTATCGAGAACAATCCGAATATATGCAAGATCCGTCATTTTGGTTGACACCGTTACTTGATGACTTGAAATTGACTCGTAAATTTTGTTATGGGTCACAGGTCAATCCACATTTCTGAAATGACGAGTCAAGTCAAGTCATGTCAAGTCAAGTCATTTTTGCAAAGTGACTCGAGTCAAGTCAAGTCATACCAAAAGAGTGACTCGAGTCTGACTTAATCGAGTCATCCCAACACTGCCGCTTGATATACATACCGAATACCAGTATCCGTACCACATCCAAAAAGGAACTAGGGCGGTCCATTAATACACACCGACGCAGTGACATTTGAAAGCATGTATCTGGAAACCGGAGCGATACCCTGCGTATTCAACCTCATCGGCTAGAAAAGGCCAAGAAGTGGGCCGTGCTACAAGTCGGCTGATACGGAGAGTCGACAAAGGCCATGATTACCCGAAACAAAAACCTCATCGGCTGAATTGAACTTGGTCATGCTAGAAAAGATAACTATCATCCGTGCACAGCAACTTTACTCAAAAATTATATAACTTGGCTGTGTCGATTATTGAGATTCAAGTATTTTATTCAAAAATTATATAACTTGGCTGTGTCGATTATTGAGATTCAAGTATTTTATTCAAAAATTATATAACTTGGCTGTGTCGATTATTGAGATTCAAGTATTTTATTCAAAAATTATATAACTTGGCTGTGTCGATTATTGAGATTCAAGTATTCCATCGCGCGAGCAAATGGTGACTTTTCATATTTCATAGCGCAGTAACACTCAGACATTGTTTTATCTTCGTTAATAAACAATGATTGGGAGGGAAACTGATATCCGTGAATTCTACTGGCCTAATTCGTCTTTAGTGAACTTAATATATTTCAAATGACAAGTAAGAACTGTGAGTGTGGTCTGTGACTGGCAGCCTGTTAAACTAATTTTGCAATTTACATAAACAGGTTTCCAATTGTGGAGGAATTGAAATGTCGTCCACAGAGTTACCATTGGTATAATATCTGCTGTGGAGATGGAAGAGTACATCACACCAATGTGACGTCCACCAGCTTCAGATATTGGACAAAATTGCTACCCTGCATGGGACAGGCGATATATTACACTGGTACACACATATTTTTGGGCAGAAAAAGTAAGAGTGGGTTTGAGGGGTCTGGAGGGCACTGATTCCGAATATGACCTTACTTTTTTCAAAATGGTTCTTGTTTTGGAGATAACGCATTGTGCTATTTTGAACAAAATCTCCCATTTTCGCAGTAATGGCTAGATAAAAAAATCGGCTCAGGCGCACTATAAAGTTTACAAATTCAATCTACTTGTTCTTTTTACATGCAATAGACTCTTTTAAATCAAAATACAGCAACAATGTTATAGTAAGGAGTATTAGAATTTTAAGACCAACTGTTTGTAGTTGAGTGTTTTGTGACCAGTGATCCTTTGAAAAGTTTTATTTACGACATGTTAGGATAAATGCCATGCAGTGAGCTCCTTCATAATATGAAATTGGAATCTTTCATCAGTACCGGTATTCGAATCGGAAATCGATCAAGGATACCAGATTTAAGCTTCTCGTTTGATAGGGACACTAGGGGTATACCCACTTTGTTGATTCAGCGGAAAATTATCCATTCACAAGTCAAAAGAAATGAGTATTATAGTTGAGCTTTTTAAGGAAAAATTTTATAGCTTTGTGCTTCTCTTTATTCTTGGTACAATGACCAAGTGATAAAGGGGAATATGTTCTTCCGGCTCTCAGACGTTCTGCCAAAAAAAATCATTTTGTTGAGCAGTGTTATATATGAAATGGTTGTTAATTTACAGTTCAATCAAATACCGGTATTATTTTAAAAATTGCAATAAATTTAAACTACACCGGTACTTCAGATTATTGTACCTATATGATTACTACTATCAGGGCAGCGTTTTGAAAAGCTCTAAATTCATATGTTGTGTACCATAACTAAATCGGGGACGACGTCAAAATGATGAGCTTCGATGATCTCATGATAACTCTAGAGGTGACATTGCAATTCTAACTCAAGTACACATGCGAATGTTTTTATGTAATTGCAATATGGCGTAAAAAATAGTCATTCGCATACCGGTAGTAAAATATCGACTGAAAAGCAAATCTGTATCGCGTGCTTTGTCAAATCGAATTTGATCATGAAATCAGGATTGGTTACTGACAAAGCCAACGAAAATGTTAAACTGGCAAGGTGAATATGCTCGTTTAGTGCTGAATTTTTTTTCGTGTTACCAGAGGAATTCACAACACGCACTAGTCCATAACGCTTTATCTACATTCCCTCCCATGAGGATCTCACATTATCGAATACTAAATTATTGAAGGCATCACATTGAAAATCGCATTAGGTATGAATTCGATTCGATGAATCTAGAACACCGCTATTTGTTGTTTCCTACGAAAGCTTTGATTTAATAAAGTGACTCACTTGAATTCGATTTCCCAGACACCTTGCAATGATGCCCAACAGCTCATCGTCGATACTGCAGGCTTCTAATCCCAAAGAACGAAGGCTTTGACTCCTTGCTGCAAGCGATCCAACGATATGAGCTTCATCGCGACTCAATGAGATGCCAGATACACCGATGACGTCAAGATCTTTCATGAGATTGCCGTCGTCTGATTCATAGATCGCTGTATAAAGTTCCACGAGAAGGCGGCTGTTTTTCTTATTCTCCTCGAGTTGAAGGCGAAGCGATAGACCAAAAACTTGTTGCTTCTTTGTTCCATCCGAGACTGTGACGCAACAAGCAATATCGTGGTGATCGTTGGCATTGCATATTTACGTAACAATTGGAAGATATGCACTGCTGCGATAACACAGGGTTAGAATGAAGCGATTGAACTCTCGGATCGAGTTCACATGAGTGTTTCATGAGCAACAATGGCGATGATCAACGATGAGCTATCATTCATTACTGTTACTTTCAACTATAAATTAGTAACCTACGACTAGATGCGCAAAACGTGCCTGCACAGTTTGATTATTTCTACACTTTTCCTAAACGTATATGGCTGCGGTTCTTGTCCGACAGTTTTTGTGTCTGCGGAGCTATCCGTCTGAACCCGAAGAATCTAATCCAACTATCCGACTATATCCGAAAAATCCTTATTGAATAATGATATTGCAGAATATCAATTGTACGGCTGAGCTTAAATACAGTTCTACAGATCACGAATTGTATTTATCGAAAGAACATAGGCAAATGGAACAAAAATTGGAATTTTAATTACAGGAATGTTAACACAAAGAGACAATGCTATTAATTTGAAGTAAGTGTGCAAATGAAAGTGGGATCTCGGATCAAAAGAAAATGAAAAATGACAGAGATTATTAGGCCATGGCCAGAGATGAGCAGATAGCATCCGGACCGGACCGGATATTAGACAATTTTGTGGCAGTCGGATAGGACTCGGATATCATCGCAGATTTTTTCGGATATTGTCGGATAACTGAAACTTTTGATGCGGATAGTTTCGGATAGTTTTAACCAGAAGTGAGATTTGATGACAGGCCAATAGAAAGAAGTCAAGAAGTCAATAACCAAATAAAGCCAGCTGACACGTTGCGATATGACTCGTCACAGTCTAGACAATGTTAGTCAAGAGTCCAAGAAAATATATATCAACTATCACCACTATACCATTCTAACCACTCAAGAGTAGACAATAGTCTACTATAAGGTCCGCCATGTTATCACATTTATTTGCTAAAACACATCAAGTATAGGCTACCATACTTGCCAGTCTAACGATACATAGTAGCCTATTAGAACTAACAAAAGATGGTATGATTAGACATGAGCTCTCCTGACATAGTTATCATCAGTAAGGTATTCTTGCACAGCAGTGTTTCAAGTTCAAAAAATTGAAGGTATTGTTTCATTATCAGTCGAAGAACTGCATTTGCTTCCCGCCTTGGCATGAAGTTTTCAAAACCCATAGCTGACGAATGTCACAATAAGACATACAATCTTGAGAATCATTTAATTTATTGTTGTGGTGGTGTTCTGTATATTAGAGGCAGTCTTCTGTACATTAATATAAATCAAATCCCTCTTTGCATATACTTGTTGCATGACTGATTTT
Source organism: Botryllus schlosseri (assembly GCF_051294905.1). Taxonomy (NCBI): domain Eukaryota; kingdom Metazoa; phylum Chordata; class Ascidiacea; order Stolidobranchia; family Styelidae; genus Botryllus; species Botryllus schlosseri. The sequence continues at coordinate 40,254,120 of NC_137236.1, forward strand.
CATGCAACCACAATAGTTGCATCGTATGATACCCTTTCAATGAGCAGTATACCGCGTTGCTTGTGCTATGGCACAACATTTAGCAAACGTGAGTCTTCCGACAGTTCATGATCATAACCGAATATATCCTGATTACGTTCAACAATGTAATAATTTCTTTTCGTGAGTGGTATTCCCAGTGTGGTCTTGGACTTAGCGTCAGCTTGGCACGTCGAGTTGACAGCTGGTATGGTTGACGTATGGTAAGCCTACGATACAGTAGCCTATATAAGTCCTCATTGAAATCATTCAAGATGCATGGATTGCATACGCTACCTTACTTAGGTAAACTAATAACATCTAACAAGACTCCCTCGTAGTTACAACGAAACGCAAGCCTGTTTAACTTTGCTCAGTCACAGCAATTGCAGCAACCTGACAGTGGTCAACTGCTCAGTGCTCACTCTTCCACTATAGAATGTTACTTTCTCTACTTCCACTCTTCCCTTCCTTCAGCAGTTAAATTTTCTCCAATATGATTGACGTGATCAATCATCCAGAACCACTGAGCCAATCAGAAGCTAGGTAGCGTACATCCGGTTTCAGCCCGTATAAACAGAACTGATTTGACCACTGTGATTCTATTAGAATTTTTAGCCGAAATCGGTGATCGGGTGAATCATGAAAATATACTCGGGTGTCATTACGTTTTGTGCTTTGGAAATTACATCGGCATATTCAGGAGCCTCTTGCCAGACTATTTCTTGGTGATGTATTCAACGACAAATGCATGTAAACGACGGTTTTCGGGTGTATTTCCGGGTATAATGACGAAAGAACAATTTTAAGAAAACGAATGGATACCTACTACGCAGCCGTTTGACTGAATATTTTGCAGAGAAATCGCCAGAAATGTGTCGATGATAACGCTCAGCAGACCATGTCTATCGACAATCCTTGCAGAGATGAGCGGATTTGAAATTTCTATGTCCTAATCCAATCCACACCTTCAAATCCATATCCAAATCCTAATCCATAACTTTTTTATATTCAAGTCCATGTCCAATCCTAATCCGATTCCAACTGGAAATTCAGAACGAATAACATAACATAACATTGTTGGGTTATTATTTTTATCTGAACAAGTCACACACAATGTACAATGCGATAAGACACAATACGATGTCATGAACAGATAGGAGGATGTCGAACGACACGCATCAGTAGCGATACTTTACTCTAACATCCACCTCGGCCTAGAGTGCCCGATGTTACAGTTCTTTTCGATGTGCTTTGAAGCCGGGTCCTTTTCTACTAGTTCTTTCCATTCCTTGTGAGTGGTTTCTTTCGTCGGGTCTTTTACTGGGCTTTTTTGTCGCCGTAAGAACGGCAACGGCGGGGGAAGAGGAGCCCAGATAAACCTCCGACGAGAATCGAACCCGGTTCTCCTGCGTGCTGGGCGATTATCGTAACCACTACACTATCTCCCTACATCCATACTAATGTATGCAATGGAGGGATTAGAAAATTTTCTTTCACAACCAACGATTCACTTGATTCAAGATAACTTAGTAACGATAAGTACATTAATAACTGATCTGAATAAAGTTGATCGCCATTCGCCACACGGCATTTCAATCTCCAAGAAAATGAGTAAATCCAATCCGAATCCTAATCCGTTCTGATAAAAATCTCTAATCCAAATCCAATCCAAATCCGACAAAATTTCACAAATCCTGTTTTTTCAAAACCTAATCCTAATCCATGCTCATCTCTGAATCCTTGGGGTATAAATATATTTCGAAGAGTGCGAGAATGGTTTGACACCGGCGGCAGCTACAAAGAATCATCATTTTCGCGAATATATGATCACGACGAATAGTAGAACACTTTTTTAAAAGATTTAGGCTCCGGACTCTACGTCTACATATATCTCATTAGAATCGAATTGAAATCGGACATTTTCGAAATTTTGATAATCCGGACACAATTATGGCCCCAGTTGGACCCTTCAGACGTCGACTTGAATAATAATTTTGGTATTGATGGAATCGGCTAGACTAGTAAAATCCATTTCAAAAAGAATTAGGCATCGGACTCAACATATATCTCATTAGAATCGAGTTGAAATTGGACAATGGACATATTCGAAATTTCGATAATCCGGACACAATTATGGCCCCAGATCGACCCTTGGGACGTTGACTTGAATAATAATTTTGGTATTATTGAAATTGGCTAGACTAGTAGAATCCATTACAAAAAGACTCTACATATATCTCATTAGAATCGAATTGAAATCGGACATTTTCGAAATTTTGATAATCCGGATACAATTATGGCCCCAGTATGACCCTTGGGACGTCGACTTGAATAATAATTTTGGTATTGATAGAATCGGCGAGACTAGTAGAATCCATTTCAAAAAGAATTAGGCTTGGGACTCTGCATATATCTCATTGGAATCGAATTGAAATCAAACATTTTCGAAATTTTAATAATCCGGACACAATTATAGCCCCAGATCGACCCTTGGGACGTAGACTTGAATAATAATTTTGGTCTCGATAGAAGCGGCCAAACTAGTAGAATCCATTTCAAAAAGAATTAGGCTTCGGACCTCTACATATCTCTCATTAGAATCGAATTGAAATCGAACATTTTCGAAATTTTGATAATCCGGACACAATTATGGCCCCAGATGGAACCCTTGGGACGTCGATTTGAATAATAATTTTGGTATTGATGGAATCGGCTACACTAGTAGAATCCATTTAAAAACGAATTAGGCTTCTGACTCTACATATATATCATTAGAATCAAATTGAAATCGGACATTTTTGAAATTTCGGTAATCCGGACACAATTATGGCCCCAATTCGACCCTTGGGACGTCGACTTGAATAATAATTTTGGTCTCGATAGAAGCGGCCAGATTAGTAGAATCCATTTCAAAAAGAATTAGGCTTTGGACTCTACATACATCTCATTAGAATCGAATAGAAATTATACATATTCGAAATTTCGATAATCCGGACATAATTATAGCCCCAGATCGACCCTTGGGATGTCGACTTGAATAATAATGTTGGTATTGATGGAATTGGCTAGACTAGTAGAATCCATTTCAAAAAGAATTAGGCTTCGGACTCTACATATATCTCATTAGAATCGAATTGAAATCGAACATTTTCGAAATTTTGATAATGTGGACACAATTATGGCCCCAGATCGACCCTTGGGACGTAGACTTAAATAATAATTTTGGTCTCGATAGAAGCGGCCAGACTAGTAGAATCCATTTCAAAAATAATTAGGCTTTGGACTCTACATACATCTCATTAGAATCGAATTGAAATTATACATATTCGAAATTTCGATAATCCGGACATAATTATGGCCCCAGAGCGACCCTTGGGATGTCGACTTGAATAATAATTTTGGTATTGATGGAATTGGCTAGACTAGTATAATCCATTTCAAAAAGAATTAGGCTTCGGACTCTACATATATCTCATTAGAATCGAATTGAAATCGAACATTTTCGAAATTTTGATAATCTGGACACAATTATGGCCCCAGATCGACCCTTGGGACGTCGACTTGAATAAAAATTTTGGTATTGATGGAATCGGCGAAACTAGTAGAATCCATTTCAAAAAGAATTAAGCTTCGGACTCTACATATATCTCATTAGAATCGAATTGAAATCGGACATTTTCGAAATTTCGGTAATCCGGAAACAATTATGGCCCCAATTCGACCCTTGGGACGTCGACTTGAATGATAATTTTGGTCTCGATAGAAGCGGCCAGATTAGTAGAATCCATTTCAAAAAGAATTAGGCTTCGGACTCTACATACATCTCATTAGAATCGAATTGAAATTATACATATTCGAAATTTCGATAATCCGGACATAATTATGGCCCCAGATCGACCCTTGGGATGTCGACTTGAATAATAATTTTGGTATTGATGGAATTGGCTAGACTAGTAGAATCCATTTCAAAAAGAATTAGGCTTCGGACTCTACATATATCTCATTAGAATCGAATTGAAATCGAACATTTTCGAAATTTTGATAATGTGGACACAATTATGGCCCCAGATCGACCCTTGGGACGTAGACTTGAATAAAAATTTTGGTATTGATGGAATCGGCGAAACTAGTAGAATCCATTTCAAAAAGAATTAGGCTTCGGACTCTACATATGTCTCATTAGAATCGAATTGAAATCGGACATATTCGAAATTTCGATAATCCGGACACAATTATGGCCCCGGTTCGACCCTTGGGACGTCGACTTGAATAATAATTTTTGTATTGATAGAATCGGCGAGACTAGTAGAATCCATTTCAAAAAGAATTAGGCTTCGGACTCTACATATATCTCATTAGAATCGAATTGAAATCGGACATATTCTTTTTGAAATGGATTTTACTAGTCTGGCCACTTCTATCGAGACCAAAATTATTATTCAAATCGACGTCCCAAGGGTCCAACTGGGGCCATAATTGTGTCCGGATTATCAAAATTTCGAAAATGTTCGATTTCAATTCGATTCTAATGAGATATATGTAGAGTCCGAAGCCTAATTCTTTTTGAAATGGATTCTACTAGTCTGGCCGCTTCTATCGAGACCAAAATTATTATTCAAGTCGACGTCCCAAGGGTCGAACTGGGGCCATAATTGTGTCCGGATTACCGAAATTTCGAAAATGTCCGATTTCAATTCGATTCTAATGACATATATGTAGAGTCCGAAGCCTAATTCGTTTTAAATGGATTCTACTAGTCTAGATGATTCCATCAATACCAAAATTATTATTCAAGTCGACGTCCCAAGGGTCGAACTGGGGCCATAATTGTGTCCAGATTACCGAAATTTCGAAAATGTCTGATTTCAATTCGATTCTAATGAGGATTGTCGGTATAGTGGAGGAGCGCACGATTCAGAGTTCATACTTCTATATGGGGTGCGTCATTCTCCTCTGCCGTTCAAATCGGTACTGCTGGCTCTGATTTCAAAGGGCGCTACTATATTAAAAACGAAAAATGAAGCCACACTGAATCGCGCCCAGCGCGAAAAAAATTTCATGGTTAATTAAAATCTCTCAAGAAATCGGTAGTAAATTCGTAAATTCAAATTGCATGTTGACGGCCGCCAACGCATACTAATTGAATCACGAGTCCACGGCCGCACAAATTCCCATCTACGGCCGCAGGTTGACCACCCCTGGTTTAGTACGTTTTGGCGATTCTATATTTTTGATATAGCAGACAGGAGGTCATATAACGAAGTCATACCAACGGGTCCACCCGGCCGAAAATGTTTAGTTATTTTTACTGGTCCTACAATTTCCAAGACACCTCATCAGCTGTACCGGTACATCTAATAACGCGAGCAGATAGGACAAGAAATTGATAGCAATATGTAGGCCTATACAATTCCTGATCTTATTGACCGATTTTATGATTATTCTCTTTATTCACAGTAAAACTGGTAGATACACACATAATCCGGGGAGCAACCTGCCCCCAAAGGAAAATGGCGAGATTGGAGTAAATTTTTAAAATTTCAGTAATACATTCAAATTGTTATTCCTATGCAATACACGGAGAAGTCACATTACAGAATTGCAGCAGATGAAGAATTGGCAAGGGTTACAGAGCAGAGGTAGAGATGATTGAAGATGAAGAATCGAAATTACAGAAATTATGCTGTGATTCACAAGTGTAATTTTAGTCCAGTGGTGCATTCAGGGCCTTCCGAAGAATGTGCACAGTGCCCAATAATGTGATCTTTTGGATCATGTCGAATCGAACGTTACCCGGAATTTGTTGGATATGTCTCATGAGTTTTTTGCTCACGACCCCTGTAGCACCAATGACTATCGGTACAATGTTTATTTTGCATCGCCACATTTTCTCACATTCTATTTTGAGGTCTGCGTATTTGGAGTATTTTTCTGATTCTTTTTGCAGTAGGTTGTGATCAGCTGGGACAGCCAGTTCAATGAATAAGCATTAGGGTTGTCCAAAATTTGAAAAATTTCGAAAATGCTGCGTTGTAATGTCTTATTCTATAGATTATTGATTAAAAACATCAACAAGCCTGAAAGAAGCTCTCAGGAACGTCGTTAAGATTTCTTACAAAGCGTTTGAAAGTAGCTGCCAAAGAGTGGGCGGGCCACCGACGGCGAAATTGCAACTAGGCGGGCAATGACGAAACCACGATTCTTGATTGGGTAATCGGTTATGCTTCAACGATGACGGCGGCTGTCAGCTCTGATTTGGGTGCTTCACCGTGTTTGACAGAAGGAGTAGGTTTTGCTGCTGCTGAGTCTGTTGGTGACGGCTGTAATACTGTAAAAGCGTGTTGTGGTTTGATGAGTCAATAGTAGTAATGTAACAGTGGTTCTTCGAATGTATCAGTTGTAGCAGTAGTTTCTGTTTTGCGGAGGTCGAGTCTGTTAGTAGAGACGGGAATTTGTAAAGCGCATTGTGGGTTGATGCATCAATAGTTGTAATGCAACACTTGTTCCTTGCTCAATGTTTTAGTTGCAGCAGCATTTTCTGTTCTGATGAGGTCGATTTTGTTAGTAGTGGTTGTGGTTATGTACAAGGGCATTGTGGGTTGGTGAGTTAATAGTCGTAATGTAACACTTGTTACTTAAATGTTTTAAACGTAGCTGTAATTTATGATAGAAGGCAAAAATATTACTGTCATGGCAGAGGCAAAACGGCGGAAGACTGTGCACTTGCCACAGAGAAGAACAAGATCTCGATCTGAGCATTACTTGGTCGGATATGCTTGCGATTACATCTGTGGCTCGAGACCCAGCAAACACATAATTGCCTATGGCTATCCAAGCAGTGTCCGAGTGTCCCAGTGTCCGGTTGGACAGACGTGGGCTAATACGTGGCTATCCACGTTCGAAAATGTGCGGTTCGGATATCCTAGGACATACATACAGAAAAACATTTCGGATAGTCCACTAAAAGTCCTAATTCAATTTTCAATGGATATCATAATCTAACAGTGTGCGGATATTTCCATGTTGTATCAGCTAAAAAGTCAACCACTCAAGTTCTTGCTGATAAGGGCACATATTTCATCCTTTCAAAATATTTCTCGAGTACAGTTCGAAAGAAAATCGCACATTTACACACCGATATTCGGGATAGTCCACTGAAAGTGCGAATCAGAATTCCAATGGATATCATATTCAGACAGTGTGAGGATAGCTCCATTTTGTTTCAGCTATAAAGTCAATCTCTCATTTACTCCCGACGCTGATATGCACAAATTGCACATATTTCAGTATTTCAAACTATTTCAAGAGAATTTCAAGGAAAATCGTCACTGGACGTGATTCTTCATAGCGACGTCACGTAACCGGATTATGCTTGCTGGCATTGAACGGTCAATATTCACTATCGAGCCTACTTTTCAAGCTTTTAAACTTTGTCATTTCTGTGTCCTTTTAGCTGTCGTGTTACTGTTTGTTCCTGCGGTTAACATTCGCAATTCCGAAAGATGTTACGAACTTTTTGCGTGCGTCATGCCGTGAGATGTTTAGCGTTTTTCACTTGAATGCACTCAGTGGGTCGGCAGAAATGGCGACTGCGCACAGTGAATCTGACTTGATCGCCATATAATTGACAAGGATGATATGCTGGTATATTGAATAGTTAATGGTATACTCTATTATCGACTTCGATAATGGTACATTCTCTTTCGTACTTTTATTTCGAGCATGTAATAAACTTTACAATTTTTGTACCGCATAATGTTTTACCGATGTTAGCCCGCTTAATACCACTCAACGATTGACGAGCTTTCCTAGTGCGTCGCGCGGCGCCATGCGTGAAGTGAATGAGATCATTAGCCTTTTTCATCGATATGCGCAGTGGCGGATTGCGCAGCGAGCCCAGTTCACGTGATTCAAATTTTCGTCTGGGAAGTTTGAACTGTGTTTCTGTGAAGTGAATTGCTGTCAGCGGCGAGAAGCATTTTCGACATTTGCTGTGTGCCACTTGGCTCGGTGATTACTTAACCATAACCACTCGTTGTGGCAGTGTAGTCAGTCATGATACGGTCAGAAGTCAGAAGTGGCGTATGTGCAGAACAAAAATGCGCTTGGTTATTGAATCCCTATAGTAAAGAGCTATGACGGATGTTCGACAGGCCTATTATTGTTTAGAGTTGATACTGTTATAGTACGTCCTTTTATTGTAACCAAACCTGATTTCTTGATCAACATAAGGTAAGAGTTACTGTTTTGTGATTTATGACTGGAAGTGGAGTGGAAGGTAACATTTGACAGGATTTGACTGACCGCAAGAAGCTATCAGAATTTCTGAATTAGACCCGTAACCCAAATTGAGTGATAGACCTCCCTACTCAAGAGTCGTGGTTGCTGGTATTTCAATCATGATATTAATGCTTGGCTTCCAAATTGTATTATTGAAGTACCGATATTCAATTCTACCCAGCCCTATATCTATATATATATATATATGGTTACCGTATGAGTACTATATTGCAATATACTAACTTGGATAGCTCGGCATCGGATGCGGGGAAAGAACGATGGATACGAAGATCTACCAAATATGATTCCGATTCAAGGTCTGATTCGGGTGGTCACGAAAAGATTCAAAGAAAACGCACATGTTCCACTGATACCAGTGATACGGATCTTGCTGAAGCTCAAGCAAAACAGTTCGAAAAGAAATCTCAGCACCTTGAAAAGAAGTGAAGGAGGCAATCTGCCAGTAATGTCATGATTTTACTGACAGTGCATCACCAATTCACCAAATGCAGGTTAGAGCTTAATTCCTCCATGTGGTATCAAAACAGCAAGAAATCTGCAGTTATGACCGTTTGATTTGTAAAAAGATTATTTAACTCTTATATATAGCTGAGTAGAGTAGAACTGAGTACCGTATGTAAGTTATGAATTATTTGAAATTTTTTATGCTCATGCAATGATGACTGTAGAAACTTCCAATTTGATAACTCAACGGTAATGCTAGAGCTGGCAACCAGAACGCACAATTTAATTACACTTACTTACTTTAGTTACTTTCGCACTGACTCCGATAAGACAAATGAAAATCTGGTCCGGGCACTGGAACGCCCTCAAAGGGCCAAAGTCGGTATTGTTCCTATCAATGGTATCGTCGGTAGACAATGACCGTTCAATGTCTCTTACTGATTATGACATCATTGAGCACCTTGGCGAAGTCGTGTGCCGTGTTCCCCGTGATTCTCAGAGTATAGCGCGCCGTATCAATCGCTGTAACGCGAATAAGTGGTAATGTGAATAGTTTGTGTATTTTGCGTCGTCGCGCATTCAAAAATTTGGATAAATACAAATTATAGCACAAAAGCCTACACATATATCGTAGAATTTACTATCAACGCGTATTTCTTAGTACGCAACAGGCCGATCTACGAAACAGTTTGTTCCATTCGGTACAGCGGTTCATGAATTTCATTGTAATATAGATTCAGCACGTCTTCGCCAAGGCGCTCAATGATGTCACAATCAGTTCGAGACATTTGATTTGTCATTGTCTACTGCCGCTAAAGCAATGGCGATTTCGGACTTTGAAGGCAATTTTCGGGGCGTTTTAGTGCCTGGACCAGATTTTAATTTATATTTTCTGAATCAGTGCGAAAGTAGCTTTATATTGAGACCTGTTTTATTAAATTTTGCGCTCTGTTCGCCAGCTATAAGATTACCATTATTTGACTGCGTTTAATCAACCCATGCCTGTTATTGTGTGTTTGAGGTGCCACTGACTGTTATTTATCTGTTCAGATACGTTGTCTCAGCAAGTAGCCCATCCTAGAGAGAGTCGTCTAGGTTCATTCTGCTGGGAATTTCCTACTTGAAATGGTGAGTATATAGTATATTAATTTGATTAGCGCGGAGTTTTCCCATAGAGTGGCAACTGATAAAGTTGAGCAGAACTGGGAAGAAAGCTTTTTGTGCACTGAGTTTATGCAAGACACTATATATCGTAGGTTGAACTAGTTTGTCGTCTCTATGAATTGTTTACTATAATCTTCCTGTTTAGGTGCTTGTTGCAATATTCCTACGACTGTTCCGGAAAAGGACTACGAGATTGCAGTCAGATCTATGTTGCGCCATGCACCATCCAAAAACAGAAATCAGCAATACGAGGTAGATGCAATATTGATTGTCTAAATATATCGCGCAGAGGGGATAATGGTTATATTGCGTAATCATAGGCGCCGACTTTTATTTCTACATAGGGTGACCAGATGAAACAAGGGAGGGGTTTGAAATTTCTTTAAGTTTACCAAGTTAGCATCATTTATTACGGTTAAGTACATGTATCCTCTGATGTTTCAGTATTAGCGCTGATCAATTATGTTCGTTCGCGTCTGTTCGTGGCCAATTGCGCAGATTCAGGTTTATTCAATTTGACGCTGTCAGTCTTAAACCAGTACAACATAACAATCAAATGAGTAACATAACAATCAAATGTGTAGAGATACCACGCAAATCATATGATGCCTGTAGCAGACGCTATAGTTTAGGCCAGCGATGTTATCACATGCGCCAGTCCTGCTGTAGACTCGATAGTTCAGGCTGGAAACGATATCAGGCATAGCCTGGCGCACATGATATTTCATGCCAGCGATTATAGCATGCAGGCGTGCATGCGGACGCGTTGAATCAAACCAGCGACGATAGCTCATATCAGATGTCAATGACCCAATATTGCACACAAATGATTCTCGCTAATTTGCAGTACGCAGCACCGATGATACGAATTATCAAATTGACATTTCGAAAGGACGGTATTTAGAGTTTTAAGTGGGGAACTCCATGGCTATGCGCGTAGGGTTTTTAATACTAATGACACACTGTTTAATATCAGCCCAGAGCCTACGTAGGCCCCGATCAGCCAGTCGAATTTGATCGCGAAATGGTGTTATATTTATCCATGTGTTGTTGCAGCAAGAGCAATATGGCCGCATACCGCGACCTTATCAATAGAAATACAAACCTAATGGTTTGAAATTCGATCTGCGATATGGTTGAGCTCGAGTCCGTCCAGCAATGAAGCTTATTGTATTGGAAAATAAATGGTTCCCAATGTTCCCATTCAAACTAATCGAATAAATTCAGAATTTACGCCACAGAAAACCTTGTGTTGCATCACTATTTGACAACGTAATTCAACGCCATGCACTGCACAATGCGCAGTATTATCAACGAATCAAACACCAACAGGTGACATCGAGGGAATACGAGTGTATAAACCAGACAAGAATTAGTACCCTACAGATGATAGCAAACGAGAAAGCACGCATCCGAGGCTTACGATACGAATATTGTAGGCCTTGCCTGGCGCATCTAATCCATAATTCCCAAAATTGAATTCAGCACAATTGGTTGGAACCTAGTCTAACAACACGACAATTGCATGTCGAAAACCCGGATTACAATTTATTGGGGCGTTTCAAGCAGTGGCGTATCCAGGGGGGGGGTTTTAGGGGGTCGGAACCCCCCCCTTTTCAAAATCCTAAAAATTGATGTAAAATATAGCCTCTAATATTTGCTAATTTATTAGTTTAACATATTCGTTTTTACGTATGAGAAGGCGAATATGGCGTGTTAATGTTATTTAGGGGACTAAAACCCCTACCAAATCTCGGAATCATGCGCCGAATTAGTCGAAAGGATAAAATAGGTCATTATATTTCGCTAATTCCATACGAATTCTGCGCTTGTTCAGCTACATTTCAGCGGTAGTTGCTGACGTTCTCAACTTTCTTCCCTCGATTTCTCTCTCGCCTTGCTAAAACGAGAGACGCATTTCAGGAAAATCTAATCTAATTGGCCGACGCGATACGTAATTGCAAAGACGAAGTTGTCGGCAATCAACATCGCCCGCGAATTCGCTGCACCTGCTCGCCTTGAAATCCTAATTAAGAATTGCACGGCGTGTTGATTGATCAGCGAGACGCAGACACGGCGGCACCAGTACGACAATACTATTCTCAAATCCACATTGTCTTCGCGATTATTGGCGAGAAATGGTCTACGATTGACATTCACCTTTCAAAATACAAGCCTAGCAATCCACGTTCCCGATTGTTAGGTGGCTTGCTTGCGTCCAAATACAGGCCTGTGTTGTCGCTGAACGGGAGAATTGAGTAGGCCTAGTAGTAAAGTTAACCTAATTATATCGGCTGACAAGTTTCTCTGTAGATCAAGTTATTATCCCAGTGTGTACTTTGTATTAATTGACTGACTTGCGTACTTGCAATTAAGGTCTAATTACCTTCGCGCGTACTACACGCTCAGCCGTAAGGCTAGTAAAGCCATCGAAAAGCACACATTCGTGTACGACGTACACTGTTCACACCACTCTGTGGCGATTGCGATCGCCCTCGTTTATGCTACCGCCTTATTCCGCGCTTGTTCGTGCGCTGCGATACTACCGACCGTGCGAATAATATCGTCAAAAACCAACAAAATCGCGCATCTCTGGCCGGAACTAGGCGCTTGGAGACGGTCGGCGTTTGCTGGCTCATGACTAAATGTGAGCATTTACGAATTTCTTTCAATCATACCGTAAAAGAAACGCGATTTTCATGCAATGTCTGTATCGTATTCGTACATCTCCCACTCACCGCAAATCTCTTTTTATTATTAAACTATAGAATATCGTAAATATTCGCCATGGCGTGGAGACGAGTGATTGTAATGATGACGTCATAATAGTCAATTCCGTACCGCAAAACCCCCCCCTTTTTCGCGCTCTGGATACGCGCCTGGTTTCAAGCATTAGTTTGTCGCCGCCTAGGAAGCTGCGTATTCAATTATTTGCGCGTGAATCGGTTAATGGTAAATAGTTGGCATTTACGCGATATCACGGACTCGCTCATTGACAGCGCTGATGTCGTATTGAAATGACCAGACAATAGAGACATACGAAAATTTGAAATCGCAGACGGCGGGCGTTTCAGCATATTGTATGGGGTGCCCCCCCGTAACTCGGCGCCCATGACCATACTCATATATTTACCCGTTGTTTTACCTACGTGTCAGTTTTTTTTTTCGTTTTCGTGGTCGTTAATTTTAGTGTGAAAAGTAGTTTATTTGCAAAGTATATCACCATTACTTGAACGTGTCTATTAGCTATTTCAATGAAGTCTACTAATTTCCAGCTAATCCGTGTCATATCTTTTACTCGTCAACTGGCGATGTTTTCATCCAAACTCTACCATGGGCCCCTGTAAAGATGGAAATGAGTGGAAAAAAGCATCCCTACATCTTAGGCATTTTTGATCATGTCGGAGTGGTGAAATTTCCCACCGTAAAGACTATTATTTGGAAAATGATGGAATTTTCGAATTGGATGACCTCAGCATCTACTGGTTGAAATGAGTCAAATTTGTTGTGCAAGGTATTTTAGGTAACCTAATGATTTGCCAGTTGAGCCAATCAAATTTGAAAAAAGTTTTTTTTGAGCACCCTTAGTGTCCACTGTTCTATAATGGTCATAAATTTTAATATTCATGATTTGTACGTTAATGCATAGTATGCTGTACTTGTCAGTGTTTGAATGTATTTTGCAAGGCTTTCGGAGTTGGTAGCATTTTGAAGGATTGTTTCATGTTCGCTTGTAATGATTTTCTTGCTAATTATTTTAGGACAAGAATGCAGAACAAGTCCATATCCTGTCTCAGCCTTAAGCAGACGATGACGAAGAAGAGGATGCTGTATAAAGTCATTCCCCTCCTACCAACTTTTGACCTCGTTGCAAGTTAAACCTGTATGAAGATTGAAGATATTTCCAGCTAGAGAGATTGTTGATTGCAAGTGTGCATTGCTTGCTGTGGAATTTTTTACAAGTTACAGTTGAATTTGCTGATTATTATTTTCATCTGCTCTAGACGATCAAAAAGGGGTGAAAGTTAGTCATCCTTGCTGCTCAAGTAAAGGTGGATGTAAAATTGTGACTACTTGAGTACTTTCCAAAAGTAGAACGAGTCGCACACTTGCAGGTTACTGCAGCTGGTAGAGGCCGCTTTCAAAATTGCAGGATGTACCATCGCGAAAAATATATAATGGCACTCCAATTATAGTGCGATTTCTAAATTGCATTCACTATTACTACATTATAGGGGCTATCTAACTGTTTATGTCTTAGAAAGGTAAGTAGAAGTAGTCACAAAAACATGCAGTGAAAGTAGAAAAAACTTGAGTAGAAGTGCTTTGTTTGTTATACTGCATCTTGAACAATGTGTGACAGATCTGCACATAGAGGATGTCGGAACGACCGATTGACCAGAGTAAAACATCCTATTTTTCTTGTATCTCTATTCGTATTACCTCTTCACCTTGAATAGTTGCCATCTTAAATGTTAATGTCAGGTCTTTCCCTAATGTGCATGATTTTTACTGTCATTGAAGAACTTCAACCTGCCACTTTTTGAATTTTTTTACCGTCTCATTTCTAATGTATTCTCATATTGTGAACGTAATTTTTCAACTTGATTTGACAGTTGTTGCTTTGACTCGATGCTGACTTCTTTTACTTCACTGCAATTTTTAATGTATCACTATGTCTTCTTGCATAATGATTTTCAAAACTTGCCAACCTCTGTATTTCTGATACATTTGTGTATGCGCAATTGTACATGTGTAATGCGGTGCGTGTCTTCTATTTGCTTCGCCAGGTAATTGCTTCGACCTATCATAATTTTTCAACACTCGCCCATGTGTCGTATTCTGTAATCCTATCGGTGTGAACTGTGCATGCTTCTTTACCTTGATTGATTGACAGTTGTTGCTTTGACTCAATGCTGTGCTGTGCTTCACTTTGCTGCAGTTTTTATTATTGCCTATAATGGTTTTCAAAACTTGCCAACCTCTGGTATTTCTGATATAGTTGTGTATGTGTAATGCGGTGCGTGTCTTGTTTTCATTCTCATTGACGAAATTCAAGGTAATTGCTTCGAACTTTCTTTAATTTTTCAACACTAGCCCATGTGTGGTATTCTTCCCAGTGTACATACTTCGTAGTCATCTTATTTTTTGCCTGATTGATCGACTGCTTGTGATATTTTCAAGTCCACCTGCATCTTTATGGCATCTCTTTAACTTGAGTGAATGATTGATTTTGACGTGATTTACAGCAGTTGTTAATTTTACTTGTTGATGCTTTTTATTGTTGAAAATTTGATAATATAAGCTTTTTGCCTCAAAATCAATCTTGTGTCAGTATATTTCTGCGTCGCCTAACCTGTGGTATAAGGGAATATGCAGGTCCAGGAGCTAGCTATAGCTAGCTAGTGTTCAGAGGGTTGATCAGTGGATAGTCTATGGATATCAGTCTCAACCAGACTTTGTCCCTACAGTGGCCAGGAAATGACTTGATTGGATGATAAATGGACGACCACTGGATGACACCAAGATTCGACATTCTCGGTGCGACCGGATGACACTAGGATGAATCTGGGCCAAATGACAAGTTATCCGACGGATATCCGTTTGCCGTAATGTGTTTGCTGGGGATTACCAACCTTGCGAGAAGTAATGAGTTACTTTCTGCATCTGAAAGACCATTGCCCTCAGTCAACCCCTACTCGTGAGCTATGTAATGTGGTGGTTCATGATGTCATGACAGTGTGGCAAATGGCGAGAATTGCCACAATACTTAAAGGAAATGCGGTGAAATTACTTGAAAAACTGAACAAAAAATATATTTTTCTGAAGGCGACCATGAAACGGGAAAGTGATCCCAAGGGTAAGAGGAAAAAATTCACGGAAGATTTGGACAAGTTGTGGGATATTGGAAGTACAGATGCGATAGCAATAATACAAAATGACATTTATCTATCACATGATAGAAAGCTCGAAGACATTGCATTCTATGAAGATGAACAGCAATCTCGCAAATGCATAATGTTGGGAAGAGACAAGATTCTCGCTAAAGACATCGAAAAGAAAACAGCAACCATGGCGGATAGAACTGTTAAAAACATTCAACATGACTCAAGTGATGACTATGTTGTTTTAGCATCTTCTTCATCTTCAAAAGAGGGTGATAGTTTGAGTTCAAGTTCTGATTATGATGCTGATGTTGGTCTTGGCACCTCGACAGCCATTAAGCTGATGGCACCTAAAAATATTATGAATAATACCCATGTGTCCCAAGCTCTGGATCGATTGCAAATAACAGACAACAAGGCAACAATGCTGATCGGAGCATTTATTACGGCTTGTGGCGGTGACATAGCAATGTTCTCTCTGTCAAGATCTTCGACAAAGAGAGCCAGGGAAACAAATCGTCTTGAAATTTCCAAGGATATTTCAGAAAAATTTGCAGAAAATAAACCTCAACATGTTGCTATTCATTGGGATGGAAAGCTCACAGAGGATAGATTAGGAAATCGGTATGAGGCTCTGTCAATTGTCCTATCTTGTCATCCTCAATACTCAGAAGGAAAACTACTTGGCATTCAAAAGATGCAAAATGCTGCAGGTCAGACGCAAGCAGAAACCACTTTCAACATAATTGAAAGTTGGAATATAAAAGATGCTGTAACAGCTTTGGTTTTTGACACTACAGCAAGCAACAGCGGCTGGAAGAAGGGTGCGGCAAAGATTCTTGAAGACCTTCTAGGAAGGAAGGTGTTCTACCATGCATGTCGGCACCATGTGTATGAGCTGGTAGTGAAAGACGTTTGGAAATCTTTATTTGGAAAGGCCACAACTGGACCAGAGAATGCATGGTTTGCCCACCTTAAAAGGAACTGGAGCAGTCTTGACAGGGAACAGCAATTCAAGACTCTGACTATTCCTCTATGTTTTGCTGAACGAGCTGCAATGATAGTTGATAAGTTCAAGCTACTGTTGAACAGAAAAGATTTTTTCACACGGGATGACTACAAGCAATGTGTGACTAATGCTCTTGCTCTTCTCGGTGCAGATGAAGATATACGTCATCACAAACCTGGTGCAGCACACCATGCGAGATGGATGGGTACAATTCTGTATGCTCAAAAGATGTTCATGTGGGCCGACCAATTAGATTACAAATCTGAAGAAGTTGAACTGCTGCGCCGCTTCAATTTATTTTTGGTTCTCTTTTATATCCCTGCGTGGGTGGATTCAAGCATTGGTCGTGATGCAGCTGGTAATGACTTGAGATTCGTTCAGCACATGTTGAGTTATAAGGAATATGATGAGCAAGTTTCCACAGCTGCTTCACGAAAGCTTTTGAAGCACGACTGGTATATTGTTGAGGAAACCGCTGTATACGCCTTGTTTTCACCGACGGAAAGCAAGGAAACCCGGGAAAATATGGCAAAGGCGCTCCTGCAAGTAGAGCGAACTTCCAGTTTCAGAAGGGGCCCACCCTCATTGAATGCAACTATACAGATCAACAAGGACAGTACGTTGTCTGACCTTATTGGGCCCCAGTCGTGGTACATATTTGAAGTTTTTGAATGCTCTGGGGATTGGCTGCGTCAACCGGTTGATGATTGGCACTTTTCAGATTCATTCAATAAAATGAATTGCTACGTTAGTTCTGTCAAAGTCGTTAATGATGCCGCAGAAAGAGGTGTCAAGCTAATCACAGACTATGCTGCAATCTTGACTGACAATGAACAGCAAAGAGACAGTTTGCTTCAAGCTGTGGAACAGCATAGGAAGATTTTTGGAGACAGCAGGAAGTCTACTCTTATCAAAGGCCAGTGATCTGCAACACTGACCCTGCGATATACTTTTTAATGATGCCTTTTGTAAATAGCATTTTTGCCTTTGTTAAATCTTGAATAAAAAGTGTAATATGCGTTCGTTTTAGAGAGAGACGTCGACTTACCATAACAAGCCATAAGGAGAAATTGACTACTGGTTTGCAATTTATGAGTTACAGTCGTTGTCAACTGGTATGTTTTAGAAGGCTCGAAGGTAGCACGATGCATGCATCTAGTTCATTCTTATCTTAATTGGCCAAGCTCCTGTGCAAGAAGTAACAAAACTGTTATACACAGTGTTCAGGTAGAAAATATATTATTGGATCGTTATGCTGTTGTCGATGGCAGCATTAACAACGTCAATTTACCATATCGCCAATGCCACGAACAGAAATGGCTGCAAACCAACACAACAGAGTAGAACGAAATCGTGACCAGCAATGATCACAAAATCAGTATTTCAGCCAATCAGTAGCTTATTATTACAGGTTCCAACCAATCAAAATTCTAGGTTCGTGATTGCCCGCCCACTTCATCGATTCCCCGCCCACATGCAGACGGCTACTTTCAAACGCTTTGTAAGAAATCTTAACGACGTTCCTGAGAGCTTCTTTCAGGCTTGTTGATGTTTTTAATCAATAATCTATAGAATAAGACATTACAACGCAGCATTTTCGAAATTTTTCAAATTTTGGACAACCCTAATAAGCATTCTCTTTTCTTTTTTAGTTTGACGATTATATCCGGGCGGTTGCTCCTGATTTCGCGGTCAGTTATAACTGGTACATCCCACAGAATTTTTACTTGTTCGTTTTCTGTCACTGGTGCTGGGCTGTAATCGTACCAATTTTTTGTCGAAGTGGTGATGTTAAAATGTTTGCATAATTCAAGATGAATGTAGTGACCAATCCTATTGTGTCTCCATGTGTATTCGGTAGCTGCAAGTGCACCACAGCCGGACATGAGATGTGCTACAGTTTCATTTTGGTTGTGGCACATTCTGCATTTGCCGTCCGTGTTTTGCTTCAGAATTCTTTTGCGATAGTATTTTGTAGGAAGCGATTGGTCTTGTGCTGCGAAAATGAATCCTTCGCTTGCCGGTTTCAGGCCACAGCTGGATAGCCAGGTCCATGAAAGCTCGTCTACATGGGGCTGTGAAGTTAACTTCTTGTGCTGTCCATGAAGAGGCATCGACTCCCATATCGTTTCTCTCATTTTGAGCGTTGCATTTTTGTATCGGACTCGTGCTGCTTTTGCTATTGTTGTGGGTTTAGCAACAGTGTTTTCTGCAGTGTACAGGTTAGCTGTTTCTATGTTGACTTCTTTGACGTACTTGTCGTGACGATAGCTCAGAGATTTTGTTTTGCGCTGTTTGTCTTCCTGTGCAATGAGTTTGCAGTAAATGTTATCGCTGTTGTTGATGTACTGTGACAAGCCGATGATTTCTGTTTTGAAAGTTTGTTCAATTTCTTGTAGTCCTCGACCACCTTTTTTTCTGGGGATGTACAGTCTTTGTGTGTCAGATTTTGGGTGATGCATGTGGTGCATTGTCATCAGTTTTCTCGTCTTTGTGTCCAATTTTTTAATTTCATCTTTGCGCCAGTTCACCACACCAAAGCTATATCTCAAGACAGGCACTGCAAGACTGTTTATGGCATTGATTTTGTTTTTGGAATTGAGTTCAGTTTTGAGAATTGACTTGAGCCTGCTGATGTATTCTTTTTTTAGACTTGATTTCATTGCAGCATGTTTAATGTTGTCGCTTTCACAGATCCCTAGATATTTATAGTGATCTTCAGCATTCAATTCTGTTATGGTTTCACCCATTTTGAAGTTCATGTCGCCAGTGCTGGTGGCTCTT
This sequence comes from Botryllus schlosseri, assembly GCF_051294905.1. Lineage (NCBI taxonomy): Eukaryota > Metazoa > Chordata > Ascidiacea > Stolidobranchia > Styelidae > Botryllus > Botryllus schlosseri. The sequence continues at coordinate 40,273,728 of NC_137236.1, forward strand.
CCACGTCGTATGGTAAGTTTTGAGCATTTATCCAAGCCAAATTTCATTTTTATATCATCCGAAAACTCATGAACAATTTTCATTTGGTTATTCAGGTCCGTATCAGATTTCGCATACAGTTTCAGATCATCCATGAACAAAAGGTGATGAATCTTTTGACCTTCAGAATTTGCTGCTTTTTTCATCACGTATCCTGTTTCATTTTTTCTCAGCAACTCACTGAGTGGAGCTAAGCTGAGGCAGAATAGAAGTGGTGAGAATGAGTCGCCTTGGAAGATACCATTGCATATCTGAATTGTACAGGTTTCTGTTTCACCTTGGTCATGTTTGATCAACAGTTTTGTATGCCAATTTTTCATTGAATTTTCAATAAATCTGATGATGATCGGATTCATTTTGTACATACGCATTGTTTTCAGTATCCACGTGTGAGGGACTGAATCGAAAGCTTTTTTGTAATCTATCCATGCCATGCTGAGGTTAGTGTGTCTCCTCTTGCAGTTTTCAAGAATGGTTTTGTCAAGGAGCAGGTGGTCCTTACAGCCAAGGGCGCCTTCCTTGCATCCTTTCTGCTCAGGCGGTAGAAGATTTTCTAGGTGTTTGTAGCTTCGTTTTGCCAGGATTTTGGTCAGTGTTTTGTACATGGTTGTCAGGCATGTTATTGGCCTGTAGTTCTTGGGGTCCCTGGTGTTTTCATTTTTTGGAATAAGATAGGTGATCCCTTGTGTGAACCAGGCTGGGATCTCGTGCGAGCTGGTTGAGGATAAAAGCTCATTATAGGTTACCGCTAGGTAATAATGTGTTGCAGTTAGTTTTTTTAGCCAAAAGTTTTTGATCTGGTCAGGACCAGCTGCTTTCCAGTTCAGTGAACTTTTTAGGGCCTCCATGATTTCTTGTTTTGTGATTTCTGACCATTGTTGTTCTGGTGTTTGTAGATGGTCAGTGTGGAGGTCTTGTATCCAATTTGCATTTGAGTTGTGCAATTTTTTGGTTTCCCATATTTTCTTCCAAAATGATTCCACATCTGCAGTGGCTGGTATTTTGCTGCTGGTAAGTTTTTGATTTGACTTTTGTTTCATCATTCGAAAAAATTGTCCAGGTTTGCGAGCAAATAACAAATTTTGGCGATATTGTGTTTCTCGTTTTTTATATCGTTTCAATCGTTGTGCTTTGGCGCATATTTTCATTTTTAATTCTTCTTGCAGCATTGTCACTTTTTCTGTTGACTGCAGTTTGGTTTGGTGCTCCAGTTCTATTCTTTTTACTTTATTTTTTACTTTGCGGGAAACATTTCCTTTTTTTAGTTCTGAGAGTATCGCAACGTCACACCTTAGTTTTGCGATTTTGTTTTCAATTCTGCGTTGCCAAGCTGGCGTATGCCTTCCCCTTTTTTTTGTTGACAGTTCTTGGTATTTTGCAGTGCCTTTCTGAGATAACTGCCGCAGTGCTGTAAATGAGGTTGTTGATTGTTGTCAAGGGACATTGTGGTCTTTCTCCTTGTTTGTCATTTAGAGTTGCAGGTAGTATGGTTTCTGTCAAAATTTTGTTCGCTACTGCAATATCAGTTTTCAGTTTCTTTGTAATTTGTAAGTCAGGTAACTGCACTCTGTCATTTACATTCAATGTGGATTTCATTCGGTCGATGATTTGATTTTTGATCTCCAATTCTAATTCCGTGTCTATGTCGCCATCGTTAGGTGTTGTTGATTCATTCGGGTGCCGGGTGGTATTTTGTAATTCTACTTCTGCGTTGTTCGGGTCATCAAGTGATTGTTGTGGGTTCAGGTCATCTTGACCGAATTGCAGTTCCATTGCCTCAGAGTTTTCTATGTTTTTGTTACACATTTCTCCCTCGATTTCTGCGAGTTCTTGTTCAGATAATTATTATTATTATTATTATTATTATTGGATACGACAGTGGTGCTTTTAGCCAGGTTAAGGCCCTGTGCTCCACGACATTGCAATTACACGGACAGTACACAATGAATTTCATTTTTTCGGGTCTCTGACGTTCTTCCACTCTCGCTTTATCGTCGTATCTTTGCTTCACTTTTTCATTCTTCTTGCACTCTCACAGTCTCTTTCACGCACACTTCATCAGTTGATAATCGTCTCTGTTGCTACCGAATTATAGCTCGGCTCACTGTAGCTGGGCTTTTAATGTCACTGACTAGCGATTTTATGATGAATTATAGCGAATTTTCGCGATCCGCGTTGGCTCGCTGAACAGTACGGTTAATTACGTGGCAAAAGCGAAAAACGTGATTTGGGGGGATGGTTTATCACCCTATGGGAGCCCAAGACCCTATTCTTTTTGGTCCTGACGAAGTGCTGTTTCCTTCCTGCCAATAGGTAGCCTATACGCCTAAAGATGTTTAATTATTATTGAGGGGTCCTACCTTTTTAAACACACCTCCCTCAGCTCTACCGGTAAATCTGATTCCGTGAGAAGATATAGGATAAAAATTGATAGCAATATATATGCAATTCCCGACGATATAAACCGATTCAAGAATGAATTATTTAAATTTTTGCGCTTCGCGCGTCTGGACGAGAGCAGCTGGCTCGCTAAACGGACACCCAACGTAGATGACACGTAGCGGCAAAGAGTGTACATCCAAAGGGGGGTCCGGGGGGCAAAGCCTCAAAAGGTTCGGTTTATCGCCATGTGGGGGGGGGGGGGCAAGACCAACGTTTTTTTGGGGGGGCTGACGAAGTGCTGCTACACGGCCGTGCTGAAGAACATTATACAACGAAAGAATATCCCATTTAGCTGGATAAATAATAGACCGCGACCAATATTTTACAACATGTATTCGATTGTGCAGGTGCATCAAGACCTCATAGCTTCAAAGTGATAATTTCGTATAGTAAATTACAACATCAATCAAATTGCTTGTGTTGATCGATGTAACTAGTTAACTGGGATCTTAGTGGCGAGATAATTTACAGATACCGTTGAGGTGAGTTCCACATTTGCAACGCCAGTGGGTTGCGTGTAGGGCTGGGCAAAATCGAGTACCTGAGTGATTCGAGTATGACCCATTATGACGTCATAGCAGAATGAAATATGTCAAAGTTCAAATATGTACCCTTTATGCGACCACAAAGAATATAATGGCTGTTTTCGAGGGTTACTATTTTGGAATCGGGAAAGGAGGACACTTTTCAAAATTTTCAGACTTCGAATACCGGAGGAACATCCAGAACAAATGGTATATTTTGACCACCTAGTGGTCGGTTGACTAAAAAAATGTCGACTTACCGGCCCAACTCCAGAAATGCAGTACGCCTATTTCTTTCACACTTTACGTTGGTTGAATAAAAAAAAGAGAGAAAAAAGTCAACTTTACGGCTCAGCTCCCAAAATACAGTTTCTTTCATATTATCAGTTGGTTGACAAAAAAGATCTTCATTCTTGTTCAAACCACGAAATTCCCATTTAACGTCATTAATGCCCATTTTACCTCATATCTGACCACATGCGTCGGGATCAAGTCACTACCTTCGAGTGACGAGTCATCTCGAGTCATTGCACATTTTGACTCGGGTCAAGTCAAGTCAATCGATTTTCGAAGGTGACTCGAGTCAAGCCAGGTCACTCGTTTTTTGGAGGTGACTCGAGACATGTCGAGTCCAGTCAAGTCACGATTCAAGTCAAATTGAATTTTCAAGTGAGTGATGATGCAACGTCATTACATTCTGCTAACTGGGTGAAAGACGGATAAATTGGTTATTTATCTTAAATCAAATAACGAATATAATGTCAAATATACATGCAAATAGGCGTTGTATCGCTCACGCACACTTCAAACTGCTAATAAAATACTTAACTGCATAGCTACTGTCTGTTATCATCAGAAAAAAGAAAGTATCGGATACGAAGCCTCCATAAGTTGAAACAAATTAATACGGCACAATACACTACCCATCCCACACATCGGTGGAAATATAAACGCATAAACTATGTTCGTTCTACTTAAATCATAAAAGGGGCTTGGTAAAGGTGAGCACTGCGCAATGTAAGCACTGAACCGTCTAAGAAACAAAGATACGTTGCTATTAGATTAATCTACTACTACGACAACGTAAGCTGCGATTATTTCGTTAGCGGTCAATTTATTTCTGATGTAACAATAGAGGATCACTGAAACGTACAACCAGTGAATGTTTGCTTGCTCTCACAAGTGTCACCGGCGTATCGCCAGCAATTCGAACATATAAAAGATATGGTGATTTAATCGACACCGTTTACTTAATGACTTGAAATTGACTCGTAGATTTTTCTCAAAGTCACGAGTCAATCCACATTTCTGAATCGCCGAGTCAAGTCAAGTCAAGTCATACTAAAAAGTTGACTCGAGTCTGACTCGAGTAAAGTCATGACTCGAGTCTTCCCAACACTGCTGACCACTATATTAGCTCTAAAAGCGATAAAGGAGGACGAATTCCCAAAATCGAGGACATTTTGGAGTCCTCGGAGGACATTTTCTAACTCCCGATAAAGGAGGACAAATCCTCCTAAAGGTAATCCTACTGTTATCCATCACATTAAAGATACTTGGGTATTTTTTTGACCATACCGATTTCATTGCACTTTGTGACAATGTTGTGAATCATGACTCCGGAAATGCAACTTCGCAACTGCCATATGTAATCCACTATTTGGTTAATTTGTACCAGTGTCGACATATAACCAACGTGATGTGGTTCAATTTAAGGTAGGCTAATAATTTAATGAATATGCATTTTTTCACTGGAATATTGATCCACTCAGGCCGCCTGATACACGGATTTGTGGGGCTGCATGATTTCTGAACTTGTCGATGTTTCAAACTCGACGGTCATTTTGTATCATGCCGATATTTATGTTACTGATTTGTTAACTGCCGACTTGAAAACAGTGACCGATTTCGTTCTTGGCATTTTTACGTAACACTTTTGCGGACTGGCTGGCCTTTCCAACATTTAGTTAGGGCTTATGAGTTAACTCCTGGTTTCCAACCAGGAATCAATTGGATGTTTGCAGCAGGGGAATTTCAAATATTACCAAACAAGATAAACGTATAAATGTCTGACCTTTATAAAGATCATTCCGTGGTTTCGAGAAGACAATGCCTGCCACGAATCGTCGCACGACGGACCATTGCTCTTCATGAAGATGTTCTTCATCGAAGCGAGAGAATTCGCTGAGCTCCATTTCCGTTACAAAGATCGCTGCCAGATATTCTTGCAGGCTTTGATGGCAGAAGAAGAATGTGAAATCTCCTTCCATCAAATGCCGGCTGAGTAGATTGTTCCCCGGAACTTTCGTCATTAAATCTTGGACTTCTTCCGTTGACACTCCAAAGTTTGTCAGGTCAGTCTGTTTGAACACTACTCTTCCTTCTTTCATGCCTTGAAATGCTAATGCCTTCAGTTTGTGGACGATCGATAAAATTTGATTCCGATTTCGAATGTTTTCAACGCTTCGCAGAGCTAATACGATTCTATTGTATAGTTCTGTTACCGTGTTCGGGGGAGGTTCGTTTGGATCCCTTCCCATCACAACTGCTGTTAAAATCAGGAAAACGGGTACAGAAACTAACTTCAGCAGTCTTGGTGACATGGATTCAATTTTCTGCCAGAGTTCCTCGCCTTTCTCTTTGAGTAAAAACGCAAATAGCTTATGCGCGTCTTCCGAAGTAAGACCATTCAGTGTAATGATGGTTTCGGGTCGCGCCATCGCCGGTAACTCTGAAACCTTGAATTCGCGTGAAGCAATGTACACTTTCACGTCACGAAGGATATTGCGGGATAGAATGTTGTACATAATTGTCCAGGAGCTTGCTTTTTCATGCTTTCTCATTTTTCGGACACTTTTATCATCAACTTCCCACCTTGCCTGATCAAGCCCGTCAAATATTAAAATTGCCTCAGACTGGTGGTTATCTAGCCATTCGAATGCCTGGTCTTCTTCTACTTCGTTTTGATACAGCCCCCCGAAGAGAAATTTGGACGGATTAAGCCTGGTAACCTCTTCCATATCCTTCAATTCAATGTAATGTACCATTTTATGTTTGTAACAGGGCTGATCCTTGACATCACCTCCTGCAGTCATGCCGAGAGCTTGTCTTGCTATTCTGCGTGTGAGTGTGGATTTACCGGATCCAGCAGATGCCACTATAGCGGTTACACCAACTGTTTCTAACGAGCTTGTTTTTTCTCTTTGCCATATGGATGTAAATAAGTCACCAAAGCCGATCATTTTCGCTCCAATTCCCTCTTGGCGGAAAAAGCCAACTTCCTTTGTCAGCTGATTACGAACACCTAAATTCTGAGCTCGTTGAATGCTGATGTTGTCATAGCGACCTTTGTAATAATGTTGAACGTCGATCTCTCGCATTTGCGGGTAAACTTCAAAGTCGGGTTGATTGAGGTTTTCAAGTCTGAAGTCGTCAAGGATGTCAATAGCCGTCAATTTCTTGGTATTATCGTTGCAAATTTGAATTAATTTTCTGGATCTGGTGCCTGGAATGGAAAATATTGAGTCGTTTCATGTCTACAAATAGCTACAGTTTGCCATTGCTGATATGGTAAGTCAGCTGCACATTGATTCTAAAAGGTGACCAGCATTGAGGTTCTCGCTCGTGTGAACAAAAACTACTATAGAAGGTCTGCTGCGAACACAAATATATGACGATACGATGGTAATTGAAACTAATCTAGTTTTTGCTTTCCTATCTGAAACCGTGGTTGCAGAACATGTTGACTCCTAATTTGGCTGACGACTCAGGACGAATTCTACCCACTATTGTACAAAACAGTGCTTTTCAACCTGTGGAATGGTATGCACTTGTGAGAAAAAAAAATTGAGTGCGGATGACGAAGGTGGTGCGGAAGGTGCGAATTAAACTTTCGCTGAATGCGGATGAAACTCATAAATAATTGGTACATTTTCTGACGAGGAATAATTCATATAAACCTAATAGGAAATTCAAGTGTAGTGGTTACCTAACTTTTGTAGTTGTGACCAACGTCCCCGCTAATTTCCCACTAGTCTGCGCACACTCACCAACTTACTGATCGGTCCTTTGGACAACAGTGCGTAACGACTAACAAAAAAGATCAGCCCCTTTTCGCAGCTTAGATTTTCTGAACGCAGAGACCGTGTCAGCACTGCGCGATTGCGCACGTGCGCAGCTTAGAGGGAAGATTGGTTGCGACGCAATTGTAAGAACTTTTTGACTCTTCACACGTGACATAACTAATCATAGCTTCGACAAAAGCTCTGACTCCCACGAGCCGTACTGAATTAATATTTGCGCACTGTAATTATTACGTAATCAAAAGCTTGGTTCGAAAGCGGGTATCGTGACAGTCATACAGTGTATCAGCATGACTGAGCCTGTGACCGTCTGTTAGTAATCTATACTGTACTGTGACACGCTGAAGATATGACGTCCAATTGCTTTCGTTCGCTGAACAATCATCATATTCTCGTAATAACAGTTCGATTAGCGCGAGGCATGAGGATAGTAGTAAATGCCAACATTATACAGACTAACGTATGCAAGTTACTTTAACTCAAATTCTTACCCCTTTAACGGTTATTAAAGTATGGTTCGCAAATGGAAACCTATAATTATGGGTTTCCACGGTGCCAGAGCAATCTGTTAATATCTATGCCATATTTGTTGGATTTATTGCAGAAAGTCCTGCGGATCGTTTTACATATCCAAGGCCACTGTGTTGGGCACTATAGCCAATGAGTGAGACACGCAGGATATGTGGCTTCATGAGAATGTGCCATCTTTTGTATTACACAAATTGGTTTGAATTCATGTTAAGATTTGTCCGACTGGTTTCTCTGTAAAACATCGTTAAATACCGTTGGGATGAAGTATACTGTAGGAGTGTGCAAGAAGCGAGTTCGGGTCTATGCGACACATTCATTTCGGGGCCAACCCCTTCTTCGTCAGGGCACAGGAAAAGGTAAAGTTTAGGCCAAAAGACCGCTGATAAAATACGGGGCCAAACAGATCAGCAGCGACGAAAAAAATGTCGACCAAAAATGACTCTCGCGGGTTGGCCAAAACTTTTCATATGGATATGCTCCGTAATCGAAATGGTCGGCAGTCGTCACCGAATAGGCCCGTTCTTGCAATCTGAGTACTAGCACAAATGCGACGGGCATAGGAAATTAATTCACTCCAATTTGAAATTGTTGGCGTCAGACATGTTTCGCAGAGCTGCGCTGGGTACAATTGTGTTTTGCGCGTTCTGTAAATCATACATGTTCGTAAATTCATAGCATACTACTATAATAACAAAAATGCATTAATTTCCTTGCGTGTGGCTCGGGTCTTGAGATGCCACCAAAACTTGGGATTTCGTCGTGGCCTGAAAAGCTGATTCAAGGTTATTGAACTGTTATGAAATTTCAAGTTCGATTGAGCTAAAGAGTCGAACACGCAGTATCGTGACTATCTTTGCTCTTCTCATTCACTGGCTAAACAGAAAATAGGAAATTAAAAGAAAAAAAAAACAGAACACACGTTGTAGCAACGTAAGGTAGCGAGCTCTAACGCACATACTCTCCTTGGTAATTTTGGGGACAAGCCACCAGGCAGAACCTCGACACAAACATGTGGGTTTCTCACCCTTCGACAAACTGGACCTTCCCGGGGACCTTTGTGTCATCTCTTGACAACGATTACTGCCAGTAAGCATTTTACTCTCGGTAAAAATACTCTGTATTTTGGATTGGAGTGTTTTATGGTTATTATATAAACCTGGCCATCCAAGTACTAGTATAAACGTTCTTGTACGAAATAGACCGGCTTATTTTGCCGAGAAGAATGTTAGGTAATTATAGTTGAAATCAAAACAAGTAAAATGAATTATATTTTTAATGAGACACTTGATGGCCTGTAGCAGACTATTTGTTGCACATCTGAACAGAATATTGTTGAGTGTCTTCTTCTTTTTGTATAACAATTTTAGGTTGGTTGTGCGAATGTAATTTATTTTGCAAAAAAAAAAATGCGAAAGGTGAAATGTTGAAAAGCACTGGTCTAAAACATTTAGTAAGCTCCATATTTTTGATTTTATCTCAGTAAAAGCCATTAAATATATTTTGACACTTATGACAACTAACATGATTGTTTTAAAGGGCGACCGAAGAGTTTGACGATAATAAAAATCTAAATCTACGGTTTATTCTTTAGTAACACGCTTATCACGGCAATGCGAGTAGCAGTAGGCCTACGCAATGGCTGTATCGGTTAAATCAGTTCCTCAAAACTGAAAGAACAACAACTTAGGAACGGTTAATATGGTTAACTGACAACGTTTCTTTGACTATAGGGGGAGGTGTGGTACCGATGGATCACTGGGACCGAAAATACTTGAGAAATTCTCCATGATAATTCCATGATTACACTCCGTGATTTTGTCTACAAGCACATGCTGACAGAATCTTTCCTCACATGCAAAAATATTCAACCTGCATGAGTTATGGGGTCTGTGACGAATGATTTACGTTTTAGGGGGTGTAAAGTAAATTTGGATCGACATTTGCATTTTTCTATATCACCTTTCAGACTAACCAACCCGCCATAATTTTTGATGTGAGGAATAGGGCTTGTATCAATGTATATAATGGCACATATTTTTTAAATCAATACCATCCTCGAGTGGACTATTTTCAAGTCAATTACAATATTTATGGGGTGGGGGACCTATGGTACCATAGCCGAATCAAGTAAAATAGATGGACCGACTAATCACTTAACAACAGAAACTCGCCTATTATAGGCTGTAAATCATAGTTACCTGCGGTGTTTTATCGCTATTACGAGGTATTTGAAAGTCAAAATGTCGATTTTCGGGTAATATGTATGTGGCATTAATGTTGTAAGTTTAGGCGTAAATCAAAACATGATTTTATGCCAACATTTGAGTTCATATAATCTATTTTATTCTTGAAGGTCGCAAAGAAACATTCTTCATTGGCTTGCTGTAGCTTGGCTTATAGTACACAACAAAACAAGTTACCAAATTTGAGTTTTTGAGCGTGTGTCTCATAGCATAGGTCCCATGGTCATGTGCCTTTGGACCCACCGGGTGGGGACCGATGACACGTTCGAGCAACAAATTTTAAACGTTTATAAATATTTTTTGAAAAGGCGGATATTCATGTAAATGTCCGCGATAGGTAGAGCTTGTATCGAAGTGTTGAGCCAGCAAAAGATCTGCTATTCTTGGCTGAAGATTTAAGGGCCAGAGATCATTTTGTAATTTTTGATCCATCGGTACCACATCTCCCCTACTGCTTACTTATTACAGTTTTCGGTGGTATAAGCCTTTGTTTAATCGACAGTGCCAGAAGACTAACTTACGGTCGGTAATGTGGACTGCTATGTTTGTAATTGGCAATGCCACTACCAAGAGAGTCCTTTTCCCGCAGATACTCGAGAAAACAGTGTGGATTCAAAAGCTGCTTTACACACATAAGTAGCAATGTATTCTCCTCGGTCCATGCAATGCAACATGCAATCCAAGAACACAAGGTGAACGATGTCGGGTAGAACGAATTCGCGAGTGAGGATGAATGTCGATGCGACAGCAACTTTGTTTTTGTATTGATACAAACTTTTTGTCGAAATCGGCTATTAGATTTGTCCGATTATTTGGTGTCTTGACTTGACTAGAATCATTTTCTTTTTCAAATGCGTGAAATGACTCAACTCGAGTCAATTTTTGTACGGAATCGACTTGTACTCGAGTCTTTGTGCATGACTCGAATCAAGTCACATGGCTCGAGAGAGGACGGCCAAAACAGACATTCCATTGTAACCTCAAAGAATAGTAAAGTTAGGGGAGATGTGGTACCGATGGATCTAAAATTGGAAAATGATCGCTGGCCCCAAAATGTTCAGCCGAAAATAGCAGATCTTTTGCTGGCTCAGCACTTTGATACGAGCTCTACCTATCGCGCGCATATACATGAATATCGGTATTTAAAAAAAATATTTATGGATGTTTAAAATTTGTTGCTCGAACGTGTCATCGGTCCCCACCCGGTGGGTCCAATGGCACACGACCCGGGGACCTATGACACATATACCCTAAAAAACTCAGATGTAACAACTTTTCTTGCTCAGTATTATAATCTAAGCTACAGCAAGCCAAAGAAGAATTTTCGGTCGCAACCGTCAAATAATAGATTAAATATTGACTCAAATGTTGTCATAAAATCACGTTTCGATTTAGGCTCGGACTTATAAATTTAAGGGTACATATATATTGCCCGAAAATCGACAGTGTGACTTTCAAAGACCTCGTTATAGCGATAAAACATCATATGCAATTATTACATAAAGATTTTCTGTACGTAGTCATGTTTCATTTGTTTCATGATTAGTATGCTTGTTTATTTTGCTTGATTTGGCTATTGTATCATCGGTCCCCACCCTACTAATTTTGTACATGAATCGAAAAAAAATCCACTCAAGGAAAGTACTGAAAAAAATAATAGGTTCCATTATATAGCCTGATACAAGCCCTAGACTTTGCAATAAAAATGATTGCTGGTTCGTTCGTGTTGAAGGTTACAAAGAAAAATGTATATGTCGATCTAAATTTACTTTACACCCCCCAAAACAAAAAACATCTGTGAGAGACCCCATAGTTCGCGCACGTCGATTTTTTTTTTGTATGTGAGGAAAGATGTTGCTAGCATGCAATTGTAGACAAGTTCACGGAGTGTAATCATGGAATTATCATAGAGAATTTTCAAAGTATTTTCGGTCCCAGTGATCCATCGGTACCACATCTCCCCTACCACAATATTGGTATTTGGTGTATCAGCCTGATACATGGAAAATACGGCCAGAAACTGTTAAAACTGGGAAAACTTACTATATCCTTGTACCCAATATTGCTGGGCCAAACGCCTGTCATGCTGAGCACCTCTCCAGCCTACGAAATTGTGGAATACGCTGTATATTGACACTAGAAACTTTGTCTCTAAATTCATACAGTGCCCATTTAGCAAATTATACTTTCAATCTTTCATGTCAGAATTCATTTTCAAAATTCATTAAAATTCAAGTACTGATAGTTTGATTGATTAAATGCTGATATTTTGATGTGCTAAGCCGAATATTAATAAAGTTTTAATTGAAGGCTAACGATATATTTTAGCCATCTCTGGCGATATATTTCATGTACTCCAACACCTGAATGCAATTTTAATATAGTTGAGTCCATTGAATAGGAATTTAATGTGTTGTCAGAAATGTGCATCGATTTTTTTCAATACTGGCAATATTTTCCTCACCTATACTTACGTACTCTTACATGTGAATCAAATTTTAGTAATCCACTGCAATGATATTTTCACTCGAATATATTTTTAGTCCTCATTTCAATGTTTGCTGGCCATCTTGCTACTTCTAAGTCTGTAAATTCTAATAATTTATTTGTGGTACTGTGTCAGGCAATTAACTTCAATGTTTCGTACCGAATATTGCTATGTATAGCACTTAAAAATTATTTTCCCCAGCCTAGGGGAAGATTGAGAACTGCGGTATAAAATTCAACAACATAGAAATTCCATAAGATCAAGTGCTTGTAGTTCAATCTATTGAATAGGCATTTTTAGTGCGCTCTGCCCAATATGTATCAACTGTTTCATTGGAGGTTGCATTTTTGTGATAGTCATTAGATATTTGTGTACTTTCAACTCTTGCGCACGAATATAATTACAATTACTCCCCCCAGTGACATTATCCACTTAATTTTGTGTTTTCATGCTGAATTTTATGAAACCCCTTTATTGTTTCTATAATGCAAGGTAATAAGTCGTGGTTGATATCGTGTTTGTGTTCGCAGCCATGCTAGGGGGTGCCTAAGTAGGTGGGGCCAGGAAAGCTAGGGTGTCGGGTGGTTCTTTTAACCGTCGGATCTACGTTCTGTAGCATTGTAGATAAAACAAATTTTGTACGTTTTATTTTGCATGTCCGATTTATGTGAAAAACGCGTTAAAACGCGTCGACACAAAAACAAGACTTGAAACTGTGGAACATTTTCTCATTCATTGCCCAAAATATTCCTGCGAACGGGAGTACCGGGAAAGCGCAGCTCGGGAACACGGCGTGCCTTTTCATAGATAACATACTGACCCATCCCGCAGCGATTTCCTCGGCAATATAATTTTTTTCTGTTGTCCGGAAGAGAGATTTATTAGAATGATGCGTTTATCACTAATTGACCTGGTGCACAAGGCCATTGCTGCCTGCCGAGCACCATAATTCTATACCAACAGCAACAAAAATGTCGAAAGATTTTTTGTATTGCATACCGACAACCGAAATACGCTTTTTTATGCTATATATCGAAAGATATCAAGTGGAGAAGTTATGCTTTGCTGACGGATCTGCAAAGATATATTTTGTCAGTGAACGGGCTGATTGCATCTTAGTACATCGGTCGAATGTTGTATACATCAACCTCAAAATTCGTGATGCTTGATATGTATTAGGCCTACTATGCTATGATTTATGGAAATACCACTCAGATTATAGCTAGTAAGATAATTGTCTCTCCTCTCGTAACAACAATTATATTACAACAGAGTAATATGTTAATAGGTAGCTCCCAACCTTCCTTTTCGCCTTTCTCGTGCTGAAATGAGTCAAGTATTGAGTCTCTCTTCTATCAATGAAATTGACTGAACGTTTTAATATTTTCGCACTGCAATTGACCCATTCGTTATAATACTGCCAAAAACTTGACGATACACGGAGAAACAATTAATTGTTACGACTGCATATTTACCATAAGGATTATTTGGCGATGATCTTGATGACCGCTTAAGAATCTTGTTGGTCTTTCGTGGGATTTTAGTCAACCCGCCCTTGTTTCCCCTTTTTCTGTTACCTGTTACAAAGTAATTCGTTTCTAAAACCTTATATCTCACGTGGAAAATCAAAACCGCGTTCAACATGAATATCTACATAAGGAATTTTAATTACAATAATATTTGAAGATTATACACCAATCACTTAAGTTCATCCGTAAGCTGAAATAAAATAAATTTCATTTATTATAGGTATTTATAATATTCACAGTTACGGCTCGTCCTTAGGCCAACTTGGGCATTGCCAACCTACAATTCTGTGCTATAAAAATATTAACACGAATTTATTATTTATAAACGAAGCGAAAATGCAACAAAAATCAAGTGATTTTCTATGTTCTCGCTTTCAAACTTTCAAACGCATCCAAATTCCTTGAAAAGGTAGCGCTCAAAAAAAGTCTACTTATTTATTTTCCCAATGTTACCCACAATAAATAAACATATACGGTTCTTTTTCTTCATTCATCTCACTCGGCGAAATCGGGAAATCTCCAGATTGCCCTGAACTCTGACATAACAATGGTCTATGTGTGTGACACTGAGCGGGTCCGCCTTTCTTCTTAGGCTGTACAAAATATATCGAATTATACTCATATCAGCAGTTTCTAATTCAAGTCCGGCTTGATGATTGTTAATATAATATTAATATTAAAATAATCAAATTCGTACTGACGAAGCACCACCGCCTCTTTTTGCGTTGAACTAAAATCGCTCTTCCACACGCTATTAAAACTCTTCGTTGCGATTCAATATTTCGGCGATAGCACTATTGTAATGTTGGCGCACCCGCTACACCAGTGTTTCTCAACCTTTTTGGCTTCGCGGAGCCCTTTTGGACCATCACGGACCCTCGCGGACCCCCTCAAGTTTTAGTTCAAATTTAGCTCAATTATAGTGCGAGAGTCATCTGTCTTGCGCAAATATGAACTCATTGAACTGTAGGCTTGTTATAGACAGCGACAAAATGACTTTTCTTGATAACAACATCATGCGATTTATTTATAAATTGTATAGACTTTATTATTTCAAAGCTAACTTTGCAGCTGTATTTCTTGAAGTAGGCCTACGTGGTACGTAGCAAAAATCCCTTTCCACACACAAAGATAGATAGAGGTCAATGTAATAATAACACGTAACGATTCCGAAGACACTTTTGGTGTGATCGCAACATTTGTGGCCCTATAATGAAGACACATATTTTTAATATAAGACCTTGATAGCTTCCACACCCTATTATCAGTGGTTCTCAACCTTTTTGTCTTCGCGGACCCCTTTCGGACCGTCATGGACCCCGCGGACCCCCACGAAATTTTCTGTCAAATTTAGCTCAATAATCGTGTAATCGTCATATGTCTTATGAAAGTGATAACTGTAGGTTTGGTGATATACAGCAACTAAATGACTGTTCTTGAAAATTATATCATACTATTTATAGAAAGTGGGTTCACTTCTATTATGTCAAAGCGAATTCTGCAACTGCATTCCTTGAAATACGTGGTCGTGTCTTGAAAATCCGTGCCTTCGATTTGGATTGGATATGAACGAGTGGAAAATCCATTTCCATTAATATGGGTGGTGGCGAATGTAATGATAACGCGTAACGCTTCCGACGACACATTTGCGTATGATCGCAACAAATATGGCACCAAAATGGACAACTATTTTTATAATGAACATACAACGCCCAGCCTGGTTATTCTATCTAGAAGCTTATCTTGAAGTTATTATGGGAAATTGGTTGTGTATATCACAGGAGAAAATGGATTTTTGTAAACATTTCGAAGTCACCGTGATTGACCTTACTCATCAAACTTTTTTTCCACAATCCCAAACAAAACATCTCTAAACAGCAAAATTTTTGTATCAGTAGGCTATTGGCAATTTAAGAATTAAAATGAGTCTGCGCAGTAGGATATCTTATCTAGGGATGGCGTGAACGTGAGGTTCACGTTCGCGTTCTGTGTGTGAGCCTCGGAAATTTAGAGGTTTGCGTTCACAACAGAACCTTGGTAGATTCTGCACTGTGAACCTTTTTCATGTATTATAATTTTCCCTTCATTATATCATCTTTGGTTCCAATTTTTCGCATTTCAACTGCCGGCCACTCTATGCATGGCGCTGGTAGCATAAAAAATCCTACAGGGTTGGTGCGATTACATGCAAAATAAGGTCAGTGACATGCAAAATAAGGTCAGTCGCGACATGCAAAATAAGGTCAGTCCGCGCATAAATCCGAATCTATACTTCAATTACTAATCCAACTTTTTTCTTATGAAAAATAAATTCAAAATATCTTTCCTATATAGTAATTTCACGATTGACATTCCCCATATATATCCTAAATCTGAAGATGTTTCAACAAAATGTAATCATACGATCATTACAATTACGAGAGGTGAGTCGCATGTAGAATATAAAGAGTCCGCGTATAAATCCAAATGTTTACTTCAAATCCTACTGTTTTCTTATGCCACTGACCTTATTCTGCAATCTGCATGTCGCGACTGACCCTATTTCGCATGCCACTGACCTTATTTTGCATGAGACTGACCTTATTTTGCTTGTCGCGACTAACCTTATTTTGCATGCGGCTGACCTTATTTTGCATGTCGCGACTGACCTTATTTTGCATGTGACTGACCTTATTTTGCATGTGACTGACCTTATTTTGCATGTGACTGACCTTATTTTGCATGTCGCGACTGACCGTATTTTGCATGTGACTGACCTTATTTTGCATGTCGCGACTGACCTTATTTTGCATGTGACTGACCTTATTTTGCATGTCACTGACCTTATTTTGCATGTGACTGACCTTATTTTGCATGTGACTGACCTTATTCTGCATGTCGCGACTGACCTTATTTTGCATGTCACTGACCTTATTTTGCATGTCGCGACTGACCTTATTTTGTATGTTTTTGACCTTATTTTGCATGTCATCGCACCAACCCTCCTCAAAAAATCAACACTAAGACTTAGCGAGCATGCACCTTGACAATCTCAAAAATGATACCCGCTTTGTTACAAAAGTTTGCTCGAAAAATCCAGCTTTCCGTATGTGAATATTTAGTGACTATCTGCTGTGAGCTTGACCAGCAATCACACAACATCACGAGCGAAATACACTACATGTAGTCATCGAATGATGCTTATTCAACCAATCAAGAAGATTGATATCGTTTTCTGATGTAAAAAATCTAACAGGCGTCAATCTTGACTTCACATGTTTACTGTATCATTAAAACCAAATCAGTGCGATTGAGGTGTTGGATACTGCTGTATAACTTGTTAATGGGGTAATATGGGTAGCAAGTATAGAAACCCGTATTACACTTTGCTCAATATCAATGCAGCAATACTCAACTCAGGCGCCAAATACAATGTCAGATCTGGCCTATACCGTTAAGGCGTAAGCTTATATTTCCCCAAAATCCTCGTCGAAATTCTTGGCAAAGTGACGGAAGATATTGATTTTATGGGAATATTATATAATTTGATGGCTCCACTTGATACATTTGGTGACCGTTAATTAGTCAGTATGTAGCCTACTCCTGCATTGTGGCATAATGTGGTCCGAGTTGTCGCTAAGTGTTGTTCACAATAATATATCAACTCACTGAAATGCATGGTTGGAATTAGCATTATGACGTCACCAGGTTCACGTTCGCGTTCACACAGAACCTTTCAAAAAGGTTCGCGTTCACACGAACCTGAACCTTTCAGAGGTTCACACCATCCCTAATCTTATCTCGGACTGCCATTCTGTTGATGTGAGCTCTGGAGTTTTACCAGTAATGAAGCGAAACTGCCTCGTGATTGTCCGAATTTAAAAGAATACAAATTAGGTTGTCAACTATTTTGAATCTTCGCAGACCCCCTGAAAATGCTTCGTGGACCCCCAGGGGTCCGCGGACCCCCGGTTGAGAACCGCTGCGGCCTATTTAAAGTCCACTTGTATGAATATATGCGGTCTTACGTTTATACATACGGTCTGCTATCGGGGCCACAAAGTATAATTTTAATGAACATATCACGTCAAGCCTAGTCATTTTTATCTAGCATCTCATCTTGGAAGTTATTCTGGAATAGCGGTTATGTATATCACTGGATAAAATGGCTTTCGTGGCGAGGTTTCAATCCCTTCATTGGGAAAAATTAGGAAAAATACTTCAGGAGCTGTTATTTCAGACAACTCGACTAATTTGATGACACTGACTACGAATTCACCCTGATTGATCTTACCATCTCCATATTTTTAATTTTTTCACACACCGCAACAAAACGTCTCAAAAACAATATGTTTGTATCAGTAGGTTATTAGCAATTCGGCAATGAAAATGAATTTGCACGGTAGGATATTTCATATCAGACGATTATTCTGATGATGTGAGTAATGAGGTTTTAGCAGTTGGGGAGAAAAACTGCCTCTTGCTTTCCCTAATTTAAAAAAAATTACAAGTTAGGTTAACAATCATTTCGCAAATTGAGAGGTCTCGCAGACCCCATGAAAAGTCTTCGCGGACCCCCGGTTGAGAACCACTGCGCTACACATTTAAGCGCATACTCAAGTATCAGTCAAAGGGTACTTGAATGAAAAGCAGGTACTTTCTCTCAAAGTCCGGAATAGTTCATCCGGACTACTCCAATGGGTTTCATTGCGTATATCTGATATATCAACATGTTGATAACCCAGAACACTCATAAAATTATCATGACCAACTGGCCTTGAAATATTTTATAACACATTTTTCTTCTCATTGAAATTAAGTGCCTCAAAGTAGACCATTCTCCTTAATTGGGACACCGTATAAAATGAAGAACAAAACATTGCACTCACCTTGAATCGAAGGACTTGCTTCTCCTTCAGCACTGGTAATGTTGTAGACGACATTGATCTGATTTCCGCCCACGACGGTAACAGGGCTATTTTCGAAATTTTGATTGATATTTTCACCTTCAGCCAAAGTTGCAGATCCTAAGACACACGTGATTACTGTACTGCGTGCCAGGTTCCATACATAGTCTTATCATAAAATAATATGGATTCTATTATGTTCTGCATAATATTCATGGAAAGAGCGAAATGGATTGTATTTAAATAGGCCTAACTTAACCAGTATTTTATATGGATAATGGTATTTTGAATTTTAAATATTCTGCGCTCCAACACAACGGTCGGGCATTACTTACCGCTTGTTCCCGGTAATAATGATGTAGGCATGTCGTCAGCGACACCAGAATGGTGATCTCGACCCCCTTCTGCCATTGTATTGATCACGTCGTACTAGTTAGCTAGCGTATACGACAATACTGAAAACACATATATTAATTAGATTCATCTTTTCTGAACAACAGGACGAGGCTATCTGTCCTTAGCACTTAACCATGGTAGATCTGATAAATAAATTTGAGCGATATGACGTGACAACGCAGTCACATGTCCACAAATATGTATTACCCTATATTATTTAGAAACGATGCGTTGAATAACGAATGGTATGAATTATACACAATGCGATCAGTTTGTAACAGTGTTGGGATCAAGTCACTACCTTCGAGTCACGAGTCATTTCGAGTCATTGCACATTTTGACTCGAGTCAAGTCAAGTCAATCGGTTTTCAAAAGGTGACTCGAGTCAAGTCAAGTCACTCGATTTTTGGAGGTGACTCGAGTCAAGTCGAGTCAAGTCAAGTCAAGTCACGAGTCAAGTCACAATTCCAGTCAAGTTGCCTTATCGAAGTATTATAGGCATGATAACGTCATTGCATTTTGCTAGCTGACTGAAATACAGATTGAGTAGTCATTGCTTTTGAACCGATGAATGAATATAGAGTTAAATATACACGCAAGAAGGCGCTGTATTTCTCATATATACGTATAACTGCTAAATCCCAGTTTAATAAATACAAATTGATAAAATGCAATACATTACGCATTTACAAATCGATATGATGCAATTTGAACCTGCGCAAATGGTTGAGGACTATATTAACTATATTCGAATTCAGTTTCAATAAAACAAGAGGTTTGGTTATGGTAAAACAGAGAGCAGAAATGACTTTACTATACTAGTTTACGACAACGTAAGCTGTAAGCTTCGATCACTTCGTTTGCGTTCAATTTATTTGTGAGAGAACAATGGAGACTCAGTAAAACGCACGATCATTAAATGATCGGTCGCTCTCACCGGTTACACCAGCGTTACGCGAACAACCTGACCATATGCAAGATGCAGGGATTTTGATCGACGCCGATTACTTGATGACTTGAAATTGACTCGGAAATTTTGCCCCGAGTCACTAGTCAATCCATATTTCTGATAGGCCGAGTCAAGTCAAGTCAAGTCATTTTAGCAAAGTGACTCGAGTCAAGTCAAGTCATACGAAAACGGTGACTCGAGTCTGACTCGAGTCAAGTCATGACTCGAGTCATCCCAACACTGGTTTGTAATCTATATAGGTATCTTCAATTAAAATTAAAATTCAATTCGCTTCTAATTCAGCTGCCCACAAGTTAAAACCTTGATAAATATTAGTTCTGCAATTTATAGATCCATACTACGAAGTCAGTCAACAAATGGTACGCTTGCCTTGGTCACCGAGCGATATGTTTTGGTATATGGTTTGTTTGTTTCCGTTGATTTCGGAAGGTTACGTTGAAGTGGGCGGGTTGAGGGTGTTACACATTATCTGTGTGGCAAATCCAAAGTTTGCAGTGGAGAATGTTTAGTGATTCGGAATCCGTAATATGTGAACAGCGAAGTTAAACCTGCGAATATATGGTATGAAAACATCACAAAGCATGTGAATACTAGACCAAGCATTATCCGGCTGTGCAGGCGGTGCACCTACCGTCTAGTCCAGTGGTTCCCAACCTTTTTCGACTCATCGCCCCCTTTTCAAATTCAACAGCGATCATCGCCCCCCAAATATTGGGAACCGAAAAATGGGCATACAGACTGAAATCACCGGCGAGTTGACTAAGAAAAAATGTCAACTTTTCGGCTCGACCTCGAAATTACACTTTTGTGTTGACTAACAATAAAGGTGATTTCTCCGAAAGTCCAAAAGGACCGTAACAACATTTCGTCAGCCCCCCCCAATACGTTGGTCTTGCCCCCACCCCCCCCACATAGGACGATAAAGCAAACTCCTGCACCCCTCAGACCAAACTCCCCCGATACCTCTTTACTGCTACTTCTCAGCACAAATTGTTGGCCTCTTTAGTTAGTCGGCTTAATTCGCGCAATGCGTGAAAGCTTTCCATCTTTCATGATTGAATGGGTCAATATGATCAGGAATTGCATATATAGTGCTGTCAATTTTTCATCCTCTCTCTGCTCATGCATACAGATTTACCGGTAACGCTGAGTTGTGCTGAGTGTCTTGGAAAATGTAGGGCCCGTAAATAATAATTTAACATCTTCGGGCGGACCCGTGGGTATAATGACTTCGTTACGTAATGGCATTTCGTGGCCAGTCTGCTATGTCAAAAGATATTCGAATCGCCCATACGTATACTAAACTAAAAGACGCACACGATTTCAAATTGGTATTTCCACACAGGCAATTAATTTTTCTCTGCGAGATGACATTTGTTTTGTGGGGTTCTGATTGCCAGGACAAGAACATTTGGCGCCAGCCATTTAGGTGCCTATGGACAATTAAATATATATGTATATCGTATATATATCGAAGTCGGTCAGAATAAAGGCAGTCCTTTCCGCCAAGGTTTTCTCGTTCTGGCACAATTCTCGGAGTCGCATGTTACATGACCTGAAACTTCATATGTCTTGGTGCTACATGGTGTGATAATGGCTGACGCCGAGATGCTCATTTCTATAACTCATGCGTATTATTTCTTGGAGGAAGGGTATCCAATTAGCAATAAAAATGGCACCACGAAAGGGCGCGCAGCGCGAAAATTTTTTGAAAAAGTGTAATAAATTTATTAAATAATACTCTATAATTAATGTTAATTCACGAAAAAAATTGCGGGATTCCTTGAAGCTCGGACCCCCCATCCCAATTGGGGGTTTGAGTGCGGCAGTTACTGTCATGGACGCCAATATAGCTATTTTAACGCGCCATCGCCCTCCTATCGCCTCCTTCCTCCGTTTTCACCCCCTATCGCCCCCTTCGCTATTTTCGCCCCCCTGGACCGACAAATCGCCCCCTGGGGGGCGATATCGCCCACGTTGGGAGCCACTGTTCTAGTATTTGGGAATAGGGAAACATTCAGTGATAAAATCAAGCCATCATACGCGTTGGTAAGTAGTTTCTTTTGAATAAAATCGGATGCTTCGCAGTATTTGGAATGCTCAATCTGTATGTACACACATTTCTCAACTCACCAGACTGTATTAGCGCGTTTCAGATAACAAGACTCTCGCAATATCATTAGAAGTTGCATTTGTCATGTAACACGACTGATGTTCGACAATCGGGCTGTGTATGCAGTGCAGTGTAGGTAATGTACTATCAGGAGAATGACGTAATTCTTATTGGAACTTATTGCTAGACTCCATATCGTTCGTATGTGTATCGGATCACTATGGGATACGGGATATTGAATCTACAGATCATTCAGCAACCGTGGTCACCCCTACCACGTATAAAAGTGGAAATCATATCATTAGGCTCGCCGACGTTTGAACAGGCTTGGACTGAACAGTACATTTAACAACATTGTAATTACGAGTTGAACTGTACATTAGATGTGCTCAAAAATGATTTGGCTCGATTCCAAATTTTTGTTTCAAGGCAATAACACCGCTTCCAGTGTATGGAATTGAGTCAAATTTGGTGAATATCGTTTCTATAGACAACTGAACAATTTCCTGGGGCGAACAAAAAAAATTGAAATCTTTTATATTATTTTTTATTCTTTTATATTCCTGTATCAACTGGTTGGAATTGAACCAAATTTGGTGTGCAGGCTTCAATTAGGTAACCTAACAATTTTGTCAAGTAGCCAGCAAAATTTGAGAAAAAAGTCATTGTTGAACACCCCTACTGTAGGGGAGATGTGTACCGATGGATCACTGGGACCGAAAATACTTTGAAAATTCTCTATGATAATTCCATGATTACACTCCGTGAACTTGTCTACAATTGCATGCTAGCAACATCTTTCCTCACATACAAAAAAAAATCGACGTGCGCGAACTATGGGGTTTCTCACAGATGTTTTTTGTTTTGGGGGGTGTAAAGTAAATTTAGATCGACATATACATTTTTCTTTGTAACCTTCAACACGAACGAACCAGCAATCATTTTTATTGCAAAGTCTAGGGCTTGTATCAGGCTATATAATGGAACCTATTATTTTTTTCAGTACTTTCCTTGAGTGGATTTTTTTTCGATTCATGTACAAAATTAGTAGGGTGGGGACCGATGATACAATAGCCAAATCAAGCAAAATAAACAAGCATACTAATCATGAAACAAATGAAACATGACTACGTACAGAAAATCTTTATGTAATAATTGCATATGATGTTTTATCGCTATAACGAGGTCTTTGAAAGTCACACTGTCGATTTTCGGGCAATATATATGTACCCTCAAATTTATAAGTCCGAGCCTAAATCGAAACGTGATTTTATGACAACATTTGAGTCAATATTTAATCTATTATTTGACGGTTGCGACCGAAAATTCTTCTTTGGCTTGCTGTAGCTTAGATTATAATACTGAGCAAGAAAAGTTGTTACATCTGAGTTTTTTAGGGTATATGTGTCATAGGTCCCCGGGTCGTGTTCCATTGGACCCACCGGGTGGGGACCGATGACACGTTCGAGCAACAAATTTTAAACATCCATAAATATTTTTTTTAAATACCGATATTCATGTATATGCGCGCGATAGGTAGAGCTTGTATCAAAGTGTTGAACCAGCAAAAGATCTGCTGTTTTCGGCTGAACATTTTGGGGCCAGCGATCATTTTCCAATTTTTGATCCATCGGTACCACATCTCCCCTACATATCAGTCCAAAGATACTGGCAGCTGGTAGCGGGAACTTGGCAGTAAAAGTAAAATGTTATGCGATCATCAAGAATACACATTGAAGGCCGAATTGCCATAGCATGCAGCAATTCAACACTATTAGACTGAACGATGCCGAATTATCTTTAATATCCCAAATATCCTTATACACAAAGAGAAATAAGTTTCAACAATCTAATTAAGCTTAAATTAGGGTGGAAAAGGAAGATGGTAGGACATACGTCTTGGTAGATTTGATTTTGCTCTTCAACGGGTCCTTAAATTAAGTCGGTAGCGTTCGCAATATTACAAAGTTGGTAGTAGGCTACAAAAAAAGGCGGCACGAACTAGGCAAATGTTTCCTGTGGATCAGCGAGGTTAGTGGCATTACCAATTAAATATATATAAGCCCATGCCTTAGCGATCTAGACTCGGCCTGAGATCATAAGTCAAGACTAATAATGTGGCCCAGCAGTTGAAATGCAATAGATTTCAATCAAATATGCTATAATGAAGTGAAAATTGTAATATGTGTAAAAAGGTTCACAGTGCAGAACCTACCAAGGTTCGTTTCTGAACGCGAACCTCTAAATTACAGAGGCTCACACAAGGAACGCGAACGTGAACCTAACATTTACACCATCCCTACTCTGTATAAGGATGATGTTTCCGAGCAACTGATACCGATTCCACAACTATTTATTTTAAGCAGATGACGTAATCCTCTTGCGCGGAAAAAATCTCTCACACTTTGCAAAACGCATCGCGAACGTTCGTAACTTGTGAACTAGAAAATCTCAGCTACCAACAAGTTTTTAGAATTGCGTCCAAACAACAAAAGGTACGGACTCAATATGCACTTAATATCCTATTAAGTTTATTTGAATTATTCGACGTATGAAAAAGTTCGAAATTTGGACAATTTTTATTCGCACCATCCGCCTCACGCTTGTCATCCGCCCTGGAATTGTGGTCATTTGCACAAGTGCAAACCGTCACACAGGTTGAACAGCACTGCACCAGTGGATTAAATTCCGCTTGTACTCGAACATCATAGCATAATCTCTGGAATTTTGAGTTTTCATATTTAATCATCCATGCCTCTCCAGCGCGTGGCAATTTTTCACCAAACACAATTCTGATATCTGACGTCTTCGTGTATTACATAGGAATATCAATTTCATTCCATTGCTGAAGTCGTAAAAGTTTACTATAATCTCTCCATTTTCCTAAGGATGCATAATACTACTCGCATTATGTGTGTAGTTACCAGTTTTACTGTGAATACAGAATAGGATAATTTTAGCGTAACTCGAAAGCGATTTATTCCCGCAACAATCATAAAAATTAACAATTAAGTTTACTACTGCGAAGTCATGACGAGGCAATGGGTGTTTTTGTAATTCTGCATAAACTGTTGACCCAGTCAATAAATATATAATGAAGTGATAACGCAACATTCATGTTAACGTGCAGAATACTGCTATCGATCACTGCTGTGTACACATAAGCAAGGCAAGGCCCAACAAAATGAAATATGGGTCGACTGAATCAGGAATTACATCTGTTTTTCCGGTATTCATGCTGTTTGTCGACTGCCATGGTCATTGGTCATTCACAACAGGTCAATTATCTTCAATTTTATTCCGTAGCTGCCGACTTGTAGCACGGCCCACTTCTAAGCTTTTTATAACACACCACCTACACGAATGAAACGGCGAGGAGGAGCCTAGATAAACCTCCAACACTGGGGTAGGAATTCTGGAGTCGACCTCGGTCGGACTCGAACCCGCAACCCATAGGTGTTGAAGCTGAGGATTATACCACTATGCTATCTCGCCACAATTAAATATGTTGTTGCACATCATTGATTTCGATTAATTAACTGCTCTATTATTCAACAGCTTTCAGGTTCCCCTAATTTGATATGACTAGAATTGCATATTCTCACAATCTATAAAATCCGTTAATGACCGTTATACTTTCGGTTACCATCACTTGATCGTAGGAGGCAGATATAAACAAGTAGCCTGTACACCATGGGTGTCATTCTCAACTGGCGTCGCGGGTCGGAATGAAACCTTCAGATCGCTCGCGGGGCGGACCAGTCAATTGATTCCAAAATGTTGCCTCGAAATCCATGCCCTTGTTATTCACTCGTATACTTTATTGTCAAGTCGATACGTACAATAAAATATTACATTATATTGCGGATCAGTAGGCGTCTATTCTAGCAACGCCTTTAATCGCAAACAATGGAATTGGAGAAAGTACGAGTATTGCCCGGTTGAATACAGTTTTTCAACTGCTAAAACGTTCCTCTAACGACGATATAAGCTGTCATATTTCCATGCTTCCTCTGGTTTAGTCGTATACTCTGACATTGGCCCTGCGTATGCGTCGAGAAAAATGCTAAAGATTTAACGGTAAAAGCGGACGTATAAATTGTTTCATTATTATTCAATCGCGATTCGGGTTTGTCTGGACTCTGGAGGCCGGGAGTATTTTGAGTCAGAAGTGATATAGCAGTAAGTCCACAGATTTTTGAAGTATATATTTTGGTAGTTATTATATTCTGCATGTAACCAGCATATATCGGTGTCGTATTGGCGTTTTTGCTTCTGTGGATAACTTGATTTTGTCCGTTTTTCCCTAGGATTCTGAAGTTAGTGTACACTTTTTCCCTCCCCGAATCGGAAGTCAATGTCATCGTCACATGTTACTTAAGGTGAACAGAATGACACTTGACAAACACCGCTGTGAGATGATTATAATGATGTCGATGAACATACTCGACATTTGCTGTCTTCAGGGATCATTTACTGTATGTATTTATTACCAACAACAATTGTTAGAGATGTGCTGGGTAATACAGACAATTCTTTAATCTACTCAGAATCGCTTCTCGGGCCTGATGCAAGAATGATAAATGAATTTAGTCAATACTATTGCAGCTTGTATATATTCCGGGTTGTCTCTGTATACCGCTGGCCTGATTTGACCAGGACAGGAATATTACGACCTTCGACATATCCATAATGAAGGTTTCGGTGAAGTTGCATCTATCCTTAGGTACCTAGGTTTTATCGCCGAAGATCTTTCTTCGAGTGCACACGCCAAGTCGCATGTTGGACGACATAATTGCGAATATAATAGACTAAAATCTGGAGAGGGTACCAATAATAAAACCAAGAAATCGACGTACAATAAATCTCGTGCAATTCCAAAAAAAATTAAGTCAAATACATTTGCCGCGAAATATACTACTCCATGGTCAAATACTAAGATCTACGTTAATGTGGCTGGCCCCATGGCTACGCAAATGTGTCGGAACTGATATTTTTAGCCATAAACCTTCCAAAGTTAACTGTTAGTCTAAGAAGTTTTTTCTTTGGCCTTTGCAAGTTCACAATAATTTACATGGGTAATTATTTTTTTAATAATATAACTAATTTTGAAAATTACATTAGAGGCCACTCAAAACCTTCTCGCGAGTCACGGGTTGGCAGCCACTGCTTTATATACTAACTTATTTGCATATCCATTGGAAATAGATATTTACTATGATTACTAGGGCGATTTTTTTACCTAAAAACGGAAGATTTTGACCTAAAAACTCTAAATTTTGACATTTTTTGACCTAAAAAAACTAAAATTTGACCAAATTTTGACCTCACGTATGCAAATTAGGTGTTTTCGCACATAATGTTAAAATTGTACTACTTATTTTCATTTCTGGTTAGAACTGTCTGTCCTTACAAAGTAGATTGGCCTGAAAAAACGTTTTTGGCTCAAAAACTGACAAATTTTTACTAGTATTTAACTAGTATTTTAACGAAATCTGGCCCTGTGAAGAATTCCAGTAGTTACATTACGTAGTATGGTGGAAATAATTCAAATTTGTTGTAGTACAACAACGAAAGATACTTTCCTATATTCTCGGGTAGAAAGTGTGTGTCCTTACTAAGTATACTACAGCTATAGCTGGTCAAGAATGGAGAAAGAGCGTTCAACAGCAGCAGTTGTTGGCTGACAATGCTGAAGTTGTGTGCACACTGCTGGTGACACACCGTTTTGCTTCATTCTGACAATGTTGTCTATATCACTATTTTTCAGCTTGCACTTCTTGATATAAGAACATCAATGTCCAAGCAGTCTTGCTTCAGTTAGGATATTGCGGTACGTTGACCATAACACCATGTCACTATTTGTTTTATTTGACTGTTTATGATTCAAATGAGCAGACGATGGGCCGTTTACAACGGTGGGCCTATAAAGTAGGCTACAAGCTGTAAAATATCAAATGATAAGTTCACCGACAGCGCAAAATCTACGATACAAACGAAATGCAGAGGTCAAAAAATGTTGGACAAATTTTGACTTTTTTTGACATATCAGCAATACCGGTTTTGCGTAAATTCCGAACAAAATCCAGAGTGTAAGAGTCTTTAGTGCATCGGAATAGTGTAGTCTTCTATCTACTTTACAAAATTTATACGATTTTTCTTGCTGCGTTCCGGGATAAAATGTAATTTTTCGCGCTTTTTGTTTATTTTTATTAAAATTAGTATCCATTATACAAAAACGCCGTGTAAAGGTAAAGTACGAATCTAAGTACAAGTTGAGATTTCAAAGTAAGTAAGTGGTTATGTTCGTAGACTAACCCCACTCCTACGCAACGATTTTTCAGTAAGTAGTTATGTTTCTAGGCTACTTTTACTTCTATTTAACGAGTTTTCATACTAATCTGCTTTCTTTAATAACTTTCATCTTTTTCATCAGTGAGCGAAGGTAATACCGGTGTTAACTCCATGGTCAGATGCGAGATAACAGCGACTCGCAGAGCTCATTTAGATATCTAAGTTACTTTAAAATTAGTACCCGAGTATTTGCTGCAAATATACTGCCAGATAGTTATAGCCAGATGGTTTCGATGGTGACGTACTTGTATAATGCACATTTTGGAGAGAGTAAGTAAAGCAATGATCTCAGATAAATCCATTAAATTAAGGTTGAAGTAACTATTTACGAATAAAAGTTAGTATTCTAGGTCTATATTTCTGTTAATACTGAAAATGTCATGAAGTTGAAGCAATCTGAAATCATAAACACTTTAGTACTAGGTACATATACGCGAAAAGCTACTTTAGTATTCTGATGGAGTGCAAATACTTGTTTACTTATCAACGTTGAAGGCTTGCGCAGTTTGTGGCGTGATACGCAAAATTAGGGTGTTCCAATCAGAACTGTCGTACACATAGTGATGTCGCATTAGTCCTAAATATAGATGATAGAATATCAAGGAAAAGTATCATCTAACGTATAATGAATGTTATTTCTTTCTCGGAAGCAAGCCATTATCAAAACATAGTGATCAAAATTATCGCAGAGCTGGAAAATGCGTGAGCTGGACTAACTTTTTACGTAGTTCGAAATCGCTACTTCTATAGATTAATTCAAAGTATTTGTCAGTCATCGCAGCACAGCTCATATTGCGCACCATCTATTTATATCACGGATAACAAATTACTCCTGCTTTCATCAGAGGATACTTTCCTAGGGTTTGCCTACTAACAGTACTTAGTTTAGATTAATGAAAAATATAGTGATTGAAAATATATCACTGGATTATAGTTTACAGAAAACTCCACAATTCTATGTGACGTCCTTGCATGACAACAGCCTTCGAACTATTCACCACCTCATAAACACTTGAGTAGGCCTACATTTGATACGTGTGGGGAAAACCTAGGTAAATTTTCATATGCATTTAGTTTCCGGCTCCGAAAGCAAGCTTGGTCTAAGATCAATAGCAAAAATGGAAAATGCGTGATCTCGACTAACTTTTCACGTAGTTCGAAATCGCTATTCTATACAATAATTCGAAGTATTTGTCAGTCATCGCAGCACCGGTCATGTTGCGCGCTATCTATTTATTTCACGGATTACGAATTACTTCTGCTTTTATCAGAGGATACTTTCCTATGGTTTGCCTACTAATAGAACTTAGTTTAGATTAATAAAAGTATAGTCATTGAAAATAGATCACTGGATTATAGTTTACAGAAAACACCACAATTCTATGGGATATCCTTGCATACCAACAACTTTCGAACTATTCGCCACCTCATAAACACTTGAGTAGGCCTACATTTGATGCATGTGGGGAAAACCTACTTAAATTTTCATATGCATTTAGGTTCCGACTCTGAAAGCAAGCTTGGTCTATGATCAGTAGCAACTTTTGCGTCAAACCCGTTCTATTTCACTTCATACCTATACAATGTAGATAGTCTATTCGAATAATTCGATGTATAATTGAACTTTTCCTCTGCATGATCATTAGGGCTTCTATTTTTTTGTTGCAGGGCAACTTTGTTGTAGCCGAAAGCGTTATTATCTAGCAACAATGTTTAAATGACTCGCTTTGTGGTATTTGATCAACATGGAAATTCGTGCACTTTGCGTTTTGGTCATGTTGAAAACATTAGTTACTTAACAACATTTCAACTCATAGGTGTGGATAATTTAAAATTCAGAGTGTTAAAGTCATTAAGAGATATTACCATCTTTAAATCATGGCTATCTCATTGAAGTTGACTGAATTTACGGCTTCAGCACGCGTTAATTAGTTCCTGTCGTTATAACGCTGGGGTTCGCGTATATGCAGATAAAGTGTTTGTATAATTACAGCCCTGAGAATCGCGCGCCTGCGGCTATAGTTCGTTCGATTATTTTCGCCTTGGGATTCGCGTATATGCTACTAAGCTCAGTAAGCTGTTTCGACTTCCGAACGAGCACAAGCGACTGATTTGTTTCCATAGCTCCGAACTTGAGAATCGCTTACCTGCGTCTAATCAAAATAAGTCGTAAATGTGGAGACCGCAGAAACCGTAACTTGTACACATAAATCAAGTTTAAAAATATGGACGGATGAGTTATCTGCGACCAATAGAGTAATATAACCCCCTATAGTTTAGCGGGGTATTGCTAAAATGTATACCCAAACAATCGTTGCAGAATCTGAATGTTACCAAGCTCCTTATCACATAAAATCATTCATCAGAAGCGTAGGGATTAATATTTTCAAGTCGCAGCGCTCAAAATCGCACTGCATTAACATGTTGCATTCGCAGAATTCCGTGCGATATCGCAGTCTTCGTGAACATACATACTCTGACAACATCAAAATCATCACAAAGCAATATCGAATTTTGCGTGAAATCTGTTATGCGTTTTACTACGATAGTATGCGCACCTGCTTACAGGTGTCCACCTGGAATTGTACTTATGTCACATAGAACTCGGACACTATCGATGAAATTCACATATAATCAAGCGAAAATATATAGTCCTAAATACACATAATAGGATATCTAGCGAATATATTCTTGCATAGACATCATAGTTTTCGAGGAAAGTCACAAACAGCTTAGTATGTCAAGTTTACGCATTACTCAGTTCAAATCCAACAAAGGCCACTTCGACATGTTGATGATTATTATCTGATTGTGACGTTAACGCTATTACTGATATATTATGCTCTTGTTTCGAAATAAATGAACATAAATTAATTGTTGATCCGCGAAAATACAAAGTTCTAAATTCACATAAGAATAAGCGAGAATTCATATTCCTAAAATAGCTCAGTACGCGTTTTCGAAGTAGTCGCATTAGTCCTAAATACACATATTA
This sequence comes from Botryllus schlosseri, assembly GCF_051294905.1. Lineage (NCBI taxonomy): Eukaryota > Metazoa > Chordata > Ascidiacea > Stolidobranchia > Styelidae > Botryllus > Botryllus schlosseri. The sequence goes on from NC_137236.1 coordinate 40,305,320, forward strand.
GAATATTAGTCCTAAATACATATAATAGAATATCTAAGGAAAGTATCATCTAACGTATAATGAATGTTATTTATTTCTCGGAAGCATGGATCGGGCATAGTCCAACGTTAATTATATTATGAGAGTGTTTACATTCTAAATAGCCCGAGGGGCGGGGCGCCAAACGATTCAATCCTCACTACTGTCGTTGGCGGATCGACACTGTTAAATATTTACTATGTGACAACTTCAAACTTTGTAGAGTCAAATTTACGGCGATTCAGAATATAAAACGGCGAAGTGCAAGCTGCGATTTCCGGATGAAATGTTTCAGAATTATTTAACTGCTAAACCGAGCATCACTGTTTGTCCTGGCGGGGTGGTTGCCTTCACAACTCCCTTAATTATTCAAATATTAAAACCGATTAATCCGCAGCCTTTGAAGTCTCTTCGATATCATTAGGGATGGGAAAACCATCACCGAAAATCAAACGGAATATCATATTGGTAATAATAAGTTTTTCTGTAGATCGTATAAGATCTTCCGCAGATTTCAATTTCTCGGTGTATTCACGCACATTTCTGATTCCAGTATAGAGTTGGGTAACAGAATCGATATGGCGAGATCTACTCAATGTCACCGGTGCTTGCAATCTTGCTCAGTATGCCAAGAAGGCGGTGGAATATCATAGAGAAAAGTAGTTTGCCTAACAGTAGCAAAGTATAAAATTTTAAGACATTGTCTGTAAATTAGTTGCTATTAACCCGAGTGTGTCCGAATCTTGGACATTAAATAGACATATGTACCTATCAAACAAGATTTCATCTCATTGCTATGACATGCCAGTACAGCAGGGTGGACTAGTTTCGCACTATACAGCTCACCTGTAGCATTTAAAGGAAAACCGAAATGAGATTAGAATTAAAATAACGATCGCAACAATGTACGAAACATAAGTGCACACACCAAATACTTACTTTTCACAGAAATGTCGCAGAGGTTAGAAATCGCGAGGCTGGATTTTTGTGTGGATAGCGGGATTTTCCTACAAACATTCAGTGGCGTAGCAGGCACTTGGCGGTTCTGGCTCTACGCCAGGAGCGGCAGGCTCCAAGGGGGCGGCAAAATGAGGCTACACAGTGTACACAGCCGGCTAAAAGCAGCGTAATTGGTAGTCCTATAGCTGGCATCCCGTGAGCTAAAATTTAATCAAACTGGTCTCAATCAAAAGCTAGTGTCGCGCTGATTCCGAAAACACGAATTAATATCTTAATATGGCAATAGAACCACTCCAAAATAGCCGTCAAGGCCGATTGTTCCTAACAATTGGAGCGCCGGAATCAGGTCAACAATAGCTTTCGATTAAGATCAGTATTGTTAAATTTGAGCGCTCGGAGGGCCTGGCCAACTATATGATGACCATGACCAATTACGCTGCTATTAGCTGGCTCAGCTGTAGGCCTGTCTGGGTATTCAAGTGTGACAACTAAACTTGAAGCTCAAACTAGGTTTACCGGCATAGCCTTCACCACTTAATGATGTTTGGATTTTTTAATCCCCACGCGCTGCTGCAAAGCGAAAGTCACAATTTATTCACCAGCGCTTTTAATAGCATCCTATGACGACGAGGTGAACTTTTTGGAGTTAGCTGTGGAAATTGACGGATTTTAGAGGCTGGTATGGAGCAGTGGTTAGTTAATGCAAAGCTGCTTGATTCGACACCATATTTATGCTCGTGCCTGAAACTTTATCTGACCATTGGTGTTTCAATTGCAAGCTGCGAGAGGAGCTTCTCAAAGTTCAGACTGATTAAGTCTTATTTACGTTCTACCATGAATGATGATCGGCTATCAGCTCTATCCATTCTGTCTGCAGAAAGTGACTTTATACGTTCAAAATAGAATTGAAGATAACCTTGAATTCGAGGTTATTATCGCTGATTTTGCTTCAGTGAAAGCACGAAAAGTTAAGCTTTGAGGCGGCCATTGATTTCTATTTGCACAATACATTCGTTCGCTATTTCTTGTCTGTCTTATTTTTGGCCTTATTAACGTTGAGACGGTGAGGCTGAGATGCGGCATATTATTTGTAATTATTTGTATTGACAAGATTGCTTGAAAATCAATAGATGATATGTCGAAATTTGCTACTGTCTACTTAGGGAGGGGGCGGCATTTAAGCGAGAGCCAGGGGCGGCAGCACATGCTGCTACGCCAGTACAAACATTGAGAATTATTATGCGTTTTCCGATATAGAATTGTAGAGATAAGCGTCACCATCACCGCTACCATTTCTTATGACATGATTGAACTTCCAACTATGCTAAAAAGTCTGCATACAGCACCGCTCTAACCGCGATTGTGACTCTGGACCTATTTATCAACTCCTGGTGGCTAAGCTCCGGCATACTGACAATTTAATGTACAGACCCTGCGCAGTGTGCGCCATCATGGAAATGAAAGATCGGTAGCTGTCACGCAACAAATATTCGTTCTATGTATTCCGACATCAAAATATAATTTGCTAATCATTGGTGAAATATTGAGCAGTACTACTTTCTTGAAAGTTAAAAATTGTCCGGCTTCTTACTGAAATGACTTTGATAACTGACTAGCCGTGACTTAATCTTCTGATTACTAGCAATCGTATTCGCTGCTGTATAGTGATAATTTGTAAAGGCGCAACAAGAAACATGCTCTGTAGTAATTGGTTTAACGCAATCAGCAATATAATAGTCGAGTAGTTCATCGGTCGCCTTTTCTATCGCTAGCGGACCGTTATTTATTTACAATTAGCAAACATTCCGTACTCCAAACTCCAATAAACCAGAGGAGAGCGACCGAGCATTGATCTCGTATGGACTGCGATATGATACATAATGCTGACCTCCCGTTCTTTTTGCAAAATATCATCAACGAGTCGACCATTCGAAACTCTATCAACGAGTCGACCATTCTAAATTCTAAAACCCATATTTAAGTATACGTTCCGAACACTTATTGAACTTCATTTGCAAAACAATCTATTTCGTTCAGTTGATGAAAAATTGGCGATGAATTGCCAAGAATTACGCGTCAACTTTTAAGTCATAAAAGGAGCTCAGCCGTAAGAATATATAATTGACATTAAGTGATATATGGTTTGTTTGTTGCAGTTGACATTCCAAGATACCATGCGCTTGCACTGTGTACATTGCGTCGCTATAACTTAACTTGGCGAGTCTGCACTCTTGCAGCGTCTTATGCCAAGTCATTTGGAATTCCTAACGCGCAATATCGAATTCTTACTCAAATTATTACGGTTTTAAAATGTTTCAGCTCATGTCAAATCTGGTTGGAGTGGAAAAGTTCGTGCGACTATCCTTTGTTCGGCAAGCGATTATTTCATATTGCTAATAATCATGAGTTTCTCAGTACTATTCCTGTGTCTGCTTACTTGTCCTCATAAGCTCGCTATGTCCTCTCAAAGTTGCCTCACCAGACGATTAAGATTTGCTTCCGATGAGCGTAAGTAGAGACATTTGGGTATATAATAGATTGGGAACAATAAATGTATTTTGCTGCACCGAGAAAACAAGAAAAATAAAACGTTCGAGCAGCAGAAAAATTGATTTAAATACCTCCGTGTGCCAAAGCGATGATCGTGTAATGATACTGTGTTAGCAAGAAATGTATCGTGAAATGTATCCGAAAATTACTTGCTGATAGAAATACGGGCACGTTGGTATACACATTGCATATTGGGAACTAATCGTGCGTCAGAGACGTCACAAATGAATTATCTCAGAACAGCGAAAACAAGATAAACTAAATACCTTCATATAACGACACAACCTCCGGTGAAGCAAACAAGTATGCCAGTTTCGAAAATGGTAAGATATATATAACGAAGCGCGCGTTCCATTGTACATCATTCCGGTGTATACAAATCACCCAATACCAGGTGAATGCCTTTTCGAAAAATCTAATCAGAGTAGTTGCGTTATATTGCATGACAAATCTGTTTGTATGGCGCGTTCACACAGAATACGTGGTAATATAACGCAACTACTCTGATTAGCTTTTTCGAAAAGGTTATAGGTATAATATATAGTAGTTATAATCTGTAGTAGACTATTAGTCCTGTAGAATTTGGTCTAAAAATGGGTCAACCTAGAAAAAATTCTTATAAAGGCTTAATATATACTGTTGGAAAGATAATTTTATCAGTTTTTCAATGGTATGTTATGTCATTTGTTTACCTCGGGGAAAAAGTTATGACTAAAAACGTGCCAAGGGGTAAAAATTATAATTAGGGAAAAAATTTAACATAAAAATATGAACGAAAGGCCATAAACTAATGAATTATCAACAGAAAAGCAGGATGTGGATGCGAAAGGTATAATTAAAAATAGAATTATATATTTGTTTTAGGCAGTAAGAGTGAGCAAGACGTAAAGGGGGGAGGGAGGGGGCGTCAGCAGAGCTGTCGTTGTTCATTATAACTTCATTATGCTACTGTTTACTTACTATGGTCAGTTTCATTTACTTTGCTTGTTTTTTCTGAGATAATGCTTAGTCAAAAAAAAACAGCAATATGTGTTAAGTGTAGAAAAGGCTATCGCACTGGTGATTCACTGTGTCATGTTGAAGCTTATTTCTGCGAGAGTGATAGTAACCCTTTGGACTATAGGGTTGCATTTAAAACCAAAATCAATTAAAAACGAACATGTTTAAACAAGGCCCTAATTTAAGACATGTTTTTTATTGTTTTTTAAGACATGGCGTCATGAATATTCAATTTGGACGTCATAATGGATTCATATTGACAATTGAAAATATAGGGTAAATATAGCTCCTTTGACGAAATATCTGTACTATAACTGCTGAACCGACTATTTTGAGGATTCCAACCATCCCATATCGATATACGTCGGCTAAATCGGGTGGTAGGTCTCATTGTCCATGGGTTCATACAACATGTTTTGGAAAGTATTTACACAATTATGGCATAATTTTGCAACTTAAAAAAACACGATTTTTTTACAAGGCTTCTGTTCAAAACATTGTTTAAAACATGTTCTGAACAAAGTGTTTTAAAACACCGTTTGTTTTAAATATAACCATTAGGGCTGTTCAAAAATAAGTTTTTGTTCTGGATTCCAGCCATTCAGTCATTAAATTGTCAGGTAACCCTAATAAACGCTGCACACCAAATTTGGTTCAATTCTAACAAGTATAGGGCTCCGCAGATCATCTTAATTTTTTTAATTTAAACAGGAAAATTAAAAAAAAAAATTTTTTATGTCAACCCCATGAAATTGTTGAGCTGTCTTCAGAGACGATGCAAAATAAATTTGACTCAATTCAAACTAGTAGAAGCGGAGTTATTGGAGTTTTTCGTTGTTATTTCTCGGATTATCCACCAATCAAGGTAGTAAAATATTACGGCAAATCAGAAACCGCCAAAAATGTAAAGCTTTTTGCATTTAGAACTGGCGTTTATTATTGCAATACACAAACAAAAAGCTTTGATACCATTTGAAAGCATCGCTAAAAAGTAACCAATGCTCATCTATGGCTATGTTCCAGCATGGTATTTAGTGTGGGCCACAGAATATCTTATGTCGAGATGGATAGACTGTCCCAGAACCGATGCATATTTATTTCTATTGTGAAGTAACAAGCACTTGAGGTTTCGTAATGAGCTGTTAATAAGCAGTCTGCATTCATCTGGTTATCTATAATGGACGATGCAAAATAAGCCCTTTTATATTGTGGCAATAAACCAAAGGAAAAACAGTTCAGAAACAGCTTTCATATCATTAAATTATATGGCTGAACTTGAATACTAAGCCGAACCACGCCCTTTCATCATAAATTGTACGTATCAAACTTGAATAACAAGAACAGGCTTGATTCAAATAAAAATCCAATAATTTCACAAGTTAATTGACGAACGTGCTTAAGTGGATAATAATTATTTGCCAAAATGCACTTCCGATTGCAATAGTGCAAAATGTATTACAATATCAATATTTAAAATTCATTTCTTTAACTGAATATTGTTCTAAAAGACAAACGCTATTTTTAATACTTGAAGGAAGTCTGATAACTGATCATGACGAAACGTGACTTACAAAGGGGCTTTGTTCAATAATACCCATGTTTTACACATATTAACTATATCTTGATTTTCAGGTGTTTTAAAGGCAAGTGAACGTGGTTCATAATATGGAGTGTCAAATTTTGAAAATTGAAATTATTTGAACCGATTTTATTCCGTTTCAAACAGTCGTGGAACATTCACAGAGCCGTAACTCTGGTCTTGAGCATGGTGTTATAATAGCGAGTGATGATATCGCTTACTAGGTTGGCATATTCTCCTTATTTAATAAGTCGAAAAATATCTTATTGGTATTGACGTTAATTTGGATGAGTTGAAACTCTAAATTGTGAAATTTGAAAATTGAATTGATGGATGGCACGAGCTTGATACCGCTACACTATATACTTCCCCCATCCAAACGAATACAACGTAATTGTCTAATAAAGGGGACATCGACCTTTACTTCGTCATACTGAGTAGAGTGCAAACAAATGCTGTGTTTTCAAACTGGAACGTTACATTTGGTGTTCGACCACGAAACAATTAAATCGGGATTTGTTTATCTTGTAAGCAATTGACCAACGCCATTTCGTGACAGGTACCACCATTTACAGACTAATAGGTTCAAATTATTGTCGAATTTGACAGTTGATATCTCAATTTCACAATAAAAAGTGGGTAAAAGAATAGGACATTATACCTATGGCTATCCTCTCGGTAAATTATTTGTATGTTTCGGAGTCATTTCAGGATTGGATATAGAAGGCAAGCAGACACACTTACGAACTGTGCGGATCACATACGTAGTAGTCGCCGCGCGGATCGGATATTTGGTAGCGTTTTACACCAAGATCTTGGCGAACCGTCATCATGTTCGGTAACAATCATAGTAGCTTTACCATTGAAAGATGAATCTGAATCTTCGGGATACACGGTAATCTCAACAATCAAAATGATTGAATTTTAAAACCCCATCACTAGCTGTATGCCAGACATGGGGTAGTCGCGATTAGTAATCGTAATCGATTACGACGATTACAGCATTTCCAAGTAATCGTAATCGCAATCGATTACATTCGAAAAAAATCCGAAGTAATCATAATCGTAATCGACTATTTGACATATCTAATCGATTTCTTTGTGAAAGAACGATTACTTGTCAGTTCTGCAAGGACGATGGCATAAACTGAACAGTGAACCCTCGTGAACAACAAAGAGTGCTATTTATAGCAGGCTATTGATACCAGAGACGTCTCGGATTTTCAAACGCGTCCTTATTGCGTCACAACTCACAAGTATATTAGCTTGGTTCGTCATTGCGTAACAAATTATCCGCACGTAGTAAATAGATGTTCGTTTTACATTGTACATGTAGCACTGTGATTGCAAGAACACCCGCTATATCAATACACTCCAGAGTCCAGTCGCCTCTGCATCGCTGGATCATAATCACCACTCTGCCTATGGTTTCAAATAGTAACGTATGTATGTGTATGTGCTTAGTTAAACGCACTTTGACCGTTGCTGCTTGGCAAGCAATAGGCCTGAAGATTTGAAATTTTGTACTCGGCAAATTTAACATTGCCGATTTCTACGTCAAAACATTAAAACCCAATGGCTGCTGATAAAAAATCACAACCGAGCCGTTATTTGCCGTTACTTGTATAAAGGCAGCTCGTAACATCTGTATTAAGTAGGTTCTGGGCAGAATTTTATGTTTATTTTATCTTATTGTCATACATCACCATTGGAAACGGGCACCAATTGCTATTTCGCAATTCCATAGTCATTATTCAGATCTGCCACCATAGCCATCCGCTTGCACACCATGTTAGTGTGGGTTGTAGCCAGCATCGTAACTGCCGCACCCCAAACCCCCCAATTGGGTGGGGCCCGAGCTCGATGGGTGCCCAAAATTATTTCGTGAATTAGCATAAATCATAGAGTATTTTTTGAAAATTTATACAATTTTTCAAAATTTTTTCGCGCTGCGCACGAATTCACGTAGTCGTTTATCTTTCCTGTTGGGTATTGGGCCATTACCGCGCCACGACCCACCAAGACATACAATCAAGTTTTAGGCCATATAACATGCGACTCCAAGAAGTGTGCCAGAACGATTGGCAGCGAGAAAAGCTTGGCCGAAAAGGTCTATGCCCTTATGCAGATCAAAGACTTCGCTATATATACAAAATACATATAGGTTAAATTGTCCATAGGCGCCTAAATGACTGGCGCCGAATGTTCCTGTCTTTGCAATCTGAACCTCACAAGACAAATACCATCCCGCTGGGAAAAATTTTATGCCAGTGCAGAAATACCAATTTTAAATCGTGTGCTTCTCTTAGTTTAGAAGCCTACGTTTGGGCGGTTCTATATTTTTTGATATAGCAGACTTGAAGTCACGAAATAACATCATGTAACGAAGTCATATCAACGGTTCCGCCCGCCCGAAGATGTTTAATCATTATTTACGGACCCTCCCGTTTTCAAGACACTTCACTCAGCTGTACCGGTAAATCTAATTACGTGAGTAGAGAGGACAATAAATTGATAGCATATTATATATGCAGTCGCCGATCTGATTTACCGATTTTATCATAAATTATCGAAAATTTTCGCGCTTAGCGCTGGTTCTCAATACCGTACGGGTAATTTCGTGACAAACGCGAACAACGTGATGGAGGGGGGTCGTTTTATCACCCTATGGGAGCCCAACACCCACGTTTTGGGGGCCTGACGAGGTGCTGTTTCGTTCCTGCCAACGGGTATACGCCCGAAGATGTTAAATTATTATTGAGTGGTCCTACCTTTTCAAACACACCTCACTCAGCTCTACCGGCAAATCTGATAACGTGAGTAGAGAGGACAATATATTGATAGCATATTATATATGCAGTCGCCGATCTGATTGACCGATTTTATCATAAATTATCGAAAATTTTCGCGCTTCGCGCTTCGCGCTGGCTCACTATACAGTACGGGTAATTTCGTGACAAACGCGAACAACGTGATGGAGGGAATCGTTTTATCACCCTATGGAAGCCCAAGACCCACGATTTTGGGGGCCTGACGAGATGCTGTTTTGTTCCTGCCAACGGGTATACGCCCGAAGAGGTTTAATTATTATTGAGTGGTCCTACCTTTTTTAACACACCTCACTCAGCTCTACCGGCAAATCTGATTACGTGAGCAGAGAGAAGATAAAAATTGATAACAATGTATGCAATTCCCGATCATACTGACCGATGAAATCATGAATTCTAGAAATTTTGCGCGCTTCGCGTGCTTAGGCGACAAAAGCTGACTCACTAAAGAAACTCCCAATGAATATGATGAATAGTGGTAAACAGTGTATCGCCGGAGGGGGGTCTGGGGGGCTTCGCCCCCCAGACATTCGATCTATTACACTATGGGGGGCCCAAGACCAAAGTTTGGGGGGGGCCAAAACAGCATTTCGCCGCCTCAGAATGGGTGTCTTGGGCCCCCTCGGGTGATCAATAAAACTTCTGGCGCGCGATGCCCCCACCATCCCCTTTTTACAGCCGCGATTTTCGCCGCAACTGGAAGAAACGTTTTGATACGATATGGGTTCGCTGCATATCTGATGTCAAGTCGAGCCGGGTGCGAAAATTAGGGGCACGCAATTTATAACTATAACATCTTCAAGCGGGCCCGTTGTTGTTATTACTTTTGTATGATGTTAATTCGTACTATATGTAGTCAAAATATATTGGTGTCGCTCAGACGTAGCAGACTATAAGAAAAATAAACGAAAAAATTTCGTGAGACCCACCCAGAAATGGTTATTTCTGCACGACGCGCCTTATTTTTCTCAGTGGGTGTCCCTGGTGGCATTTGTATCGTGGGGCTCAGATTGAGAAGACAGGACTATTCATCGCGTTCATCCAGCGCGTCTATGGACAATCGACAAATACACAACGTTTCGTCTAAGGTCTTCATTTGGTTGCATGTCTTGATGTGTCGCGGAGTAGTATCGACCTGCCTCGAAACTCCTGTTTCTATAAATCATGCAATGAGCACTTATGATATAGACAACAAATGACATCTCGTGTAAAAAAAGATCTTCGCTCACGAGACTTTTTCATCGCAATCGTTATAATTGTCTTCAAAAGATAAGTTCAAAGTAGCAATCTAGCAAAATAAATATAATCATGAGTAATCGACTACTTGGTGATTTTACTGTATTCGTAATCGTAATCGCGGTATTTATAAGTAATCGTAATCGCAATCGATTACATTCATGAAGTAATCACCCCACGTCTGGCTGTATCACGGTGACGTCAAAGTCGTAATGCCGTTTTTGTATATAAAAGAATATTCGAGAAAGTTTATGTAGTTCAAGAAGACGTATATTTATACCGTATCTTTGACGACTTCCATTCATTTACATGGTACATGCGACACCTGGAAATATATCACCTGTGGCTGCTCGATTGGGCTTTACAAAAATAACTTTTTTTTCCGGACTCCGCGGATTTGTTAAGTTGTATACAAAACGACGCAAAAGAAATTTGACGCAATTCCTGCCCGTAGAAGCGAAGGTATTTTAGTTCTCTTCAATAATTCCGGCATTTCCCACCATCGATGCTATGTTTGGGAATCCAAAACTTTCAATTGCAGTAATATCGCTTGTACCGGTTGGAAGTTAGCAAAAATGATTTTTAGTTATACATCTTTCTCTTTTGCAGCCAAATATTTCATGGGGTTGACAGTAAAATTTGAAGACAATTTTTTTTAAATAAAATTAAAACCGTAAATTGTCTCTGCTGAGGCATCGCATTCGGCTGGTTTTGTTTTGGTTTTATGCATTCATTTTTGAACAACCCTACTGTACAATGTACCATACGCTCCTAGCTAATACCAAGCAGATTGTGGTTAACAATGGGCATTCGGATATACATTTGAATTTCATACGGTAAAGTGCGAATGGCAAGACTAGTTTCGGCGGTAAAGTTGACGCGCACAACTCGGGGAGCCAAAGTAAATGCTACCAAACAATGTAAAGAATTTTAGTAGAAGTGAGTAAAATATGCACACGACTATGGAACAGCCGAGGATTTTGGTAAGTTAAAGTCTCTAAAATACTCAGGGTTGAGTTAAACTGTTCGCTTACTGGTCCGTATAGTTATAAAAGTCTAATTCCGACTTCCTCTCGATAGGTATCGTACACAAATATCTGTTTACCTCAAACCGACACATTTAGGAAGGTAACTTTAATCATGAGTCAATAAAACTAGCGAGACTTTTTACAGCCACAAAGTTATTACGAACCGATGGATGTTCCAGTAACTTCGAATAAATTAGTTGATTCAGTCACCAATTATGTAATGAGTGGTACAGCATCATTTACCATAGAGTGACATTTATTGCTGTTTGCCAACGATCAAGCGTGTACATATTATTAATGAGGAAGTGTTTTTTTCTTTGTAGTCTCATAGAAGGTACATATTTGAACCTACCTCATCACCAATACTATTCGAGACTGACCGGTCGCGTATGATTTTGGTAAGTATATTATATCAAGATATGATATTTATTTGGTCACTAAGCTATTTAGTATTTTAGGTTCCCGCTATAACACAATGAGAAGGTGACGATTGCCTGTTCAAAAACTGCACGTAGGAACGATCGATATTGTGGTGTTAAAGGTAGTTGCACGCAGTGAAACCCAACTTTTTGTTTGAGCACCATTTAGCTCAGCCGACTCTAAGTCTAAATCGATGTTTCACCCTAACTCAGTGGTTCCTAACCCTTCTCACACTGTTACCCCCAAGAAGAAAATGACAGGATGCGATTACCCCTTTTCAAAAAATAACAAGTTAAAGCTGGCACTCAATTAATTGTAAAACAACACAAAGTGACGCCATAATGTACACTGAAATGCCCGTTAAAAATATCAGGTCAATGGGAAGGCTGATGCTGTTTTTGCGTTATCCAGTGGTCACATATAGGAAAGGGAATGAGGATAATAGAAATCATCTCATGCAACTGTCAATCGTAAATATAATATTGATATTTCGTTTTGATGGATACCATTGCAGAAATCCTATTTCACAGCAATAAGTTGAAGGAAATTCAAGCAAAAAGTTCAATGCCATTATGACGAAGATTTGTAATTCATTTTGACGGCGAACCCAAAAGGTTCCAATATCGTCCCTTCGTTTCTTGGAAGGTCTTCTGATGATGTAAGACACAATTGTGTGGCCAGACTATACCACTGCACTTTTCAATACTAAAAACTATATTTTTACGATATTGTTACTGTCTTATAGGTGTAAAGCTGAACTTGGACGCTCCTTGTTGTCTTCCAATGCGTAAGAATATATGATCCGCACTACAGCAAAATAAATTGGACTTCTAGCACTATACTAAACTACATTTGACCCTGTTATTCATAATCACTATTGGTTCTGGTTACTATGATATCACAGCAGGCATGGTGTGTTAAGTGAAACAAAAGATATGTAGCCTACAAGCTCGCAAAAATATATGTTGGCCTACATTCATATTTACGTTTGAAAATATTTCATTGCAGCGTTACAATAATTCATAGGAAATGTCAATTTGAATTACCCCGGAAAATTGGTAAATTATCTATTTGAGGGTAATTAACCTCAGGTTAAGACACCACTGCTAACTAGTTGTAGTTAAGATGAGTCGACTATAGACATCCTACACGGAGACTGAGCCGTCTCGGCGTTTTCAACTTGATAGCGTTTATTTAAAAGGTTCCCCATCTCCGGTTGTTCAACCTCGTCAAACTCTAGTGATCATGCACATGTACAATACCTGCCCAATTGCAGAACGCTAGCGTATGGAGTTGTAAGTGAAAATATTCTATAAGCATTACGACATGGACGTGCATTTCGCGTATATTTCACGAAATACTGCTCGTATACCCTCTCTTAAACGATAATAACCACAAGGTTATTAAATGAAGGAAATCCGATAACCAACCAGTCGCTACTCATCTTCTCATTGACTATTATGCGCCTTCACTAGACTGTAGCTACCGTGTTTGCTGATAAGTACTGTCACCCTGAAATCGATTAACTTAACATACGCTCGTCAAATGCGACGTAATTTCAGGTTGTAAACCCAATCGACAGTATCTCAATATGATCGTTGAGTACTTCATCTGCAGACTTTTATGTCGGTAGTTCAGCAACTGGTATTTAATATCTAGTAAACATTCCCTACTATAATGAGGATACGAGAACGACCAAGTATTGATAACACTGGTCCACACATATTTTTAGGCAGACAAAGTAAGAGTGGTTTTGGGGGTTCTGAAGGGCACTGATTCCGAATATGACCTTAGTTTTTTTCAAATTGGCTCTTATTGTGGAGATAACCCATGGGGCTATTTTGACCAAAATCTCCCATTTTCGCGGTAATGACTTGATATAAAATCGGCTTAATCGTACTATAAAGTTTAGAAATTCAATCTACTTGTTATTTTTACACACAGAAGACTATTTTAAATCAAAATGCAGCAACAGCACTATATTTAGGAGTAATAGATTTATCATAGTTACAGACTTTCATGGATATCATGTACATAAATAAACTCTAGTCATGTATATAAGTAGGCTATTTAACTATATACTCAAATAACGTGGCATTAATTCAATCAGTTTTACGTCAACCACCTATTGTAAATTTGAAATAATCAGTTGGAATACAATATTATTGATATATTTTAATTCGAAATCGATTTTTGTACGATTTTCACCTGTAAGCTATTTAGTGCAGTTTCTCGAAAGGTTCCGGCAATGGTCTGACATAATATGTTCAATGAATTGTCTCATCTTCCCTGGTATCTTTATTTTGTTGTTCGGATGTCTTGGTAGAACCTCTATACCCTTGCTAATGAACAAGATGATCGGGAAATATATCAAGATGACTGTTTGTAGTTGGGTGCTTTGTGATCATCTAAAAAGTTTTATTTACTACATCTTAGGAGAAATTATATGCTGTGAACTCTTCCTAATGTGAAATTGGAATCTTTCATCGGTATTCGAATATACCAGGTACCAGATTTAAGCTTCTCGTTTGATAGAGTTACCCACTTTGTTGACTCAGTGGAAAATTATCAATTTACCAGTCTAAAGAATGAGACACATATGAGTATTGTAGTTAAGCCTTTCAAGGACAAATTTCATAGTTTTATACTCCTCTTTAATCTTGGTAGAATGACCAATTGATACAGGAGAATATTAATTTTCGTTGTACAAAAGTAAAATTTGTAGGCTTGACAAACTGCTTTTTTGACAAACAAATATTTCGCATCATGCCATGATAATATTGATAGAATGACTAAGAATGACATGGGTGTTCTTCATGGTCAATTAGCCATTTATGCGCTGTATAAAATTAGAAAAAACTACGATTTTCGTCCTACCAAGTGAAATATTTAAGGGTAAATAAAGTAATTTTGGGCTTTTTTAGGGGTATAAATATCTTCTGACAGTGAGTCAATCTGACAAAACTAATGTGATATTTGTAATCAGCAACCTCAGAAACCCCAGAAACGGCTCTCAGATGTTCTGCCTAAAAAATTGTTTTTCATTTTGTTGACCAGTGTAATTATTCGATATATCTTCCCATATGAACGACCAAAAAATTTCTGTAAGAGACCTCATTCAAGACCGATTAACATACCTCGCGTTTTCGGGAAATGATCACTAACAGCCTGGCATGGCAGGATGGCGCGTAGCTTATTCATCAAAGCAATAAACTCATTTTTGTAATGTTTCCACGTGACACTTAGAAGGAATCGTGAGAAACACTTAACAATAGTATACATCAGTTGCGATCCACACAATCATATTGCAACAACTGCGAGGGAAGCGATGATATGTGCTCGTATACTAATTCATATAATTCACATTCTGACAGATAAGTTGCTCGATTTATGTTCAGTACACCCTGTCCAAACAAATGTCTCATACCGAGCACATCGCATTTAAGTGCCTCGTAAAAATTACGCTGTCAAAAAATCATATGTTTGCAAACTTTGCAGTGACATGTGATGTTTGCGACATCTCCGCACGACACGTAACCAATCACTAGGAATTAACATTGGAATTTACTATTCGTGTAAGCGGGTTGGTAACACCATTTCGTGACAGGCACTAACGCTGCAGTAGTTAACGTTCACACAATTCTTGAATATGGCTGATCATAGCTCATTTTTCACAGCATGCAATACGCAAGAGGAACAGCGATTCAAGCCTTAAAGTAACGTTTATATCATCTCTAAAGCCACTTTCAGGGTGAGGACTAAAGGTTATTATAAAAGGTTATTGTTCGTGCAAACGCGAGCCTTTTTGTAAGGTTCTGTGTGAATGCTAACGCGAACCTATGACCTCACGTGACGTCATAATGATAATTCCAACCCTACATTTTAGTAACGTGATATATTAATGTTCATTGGACACGATACCTAGCGACGAATCAGGCTATATTTTGCCACAATGCTGAAGTAAATGCTGACTTTAAACGTCATTAAATGTATCACTTGTAGCGATCAAATGCTAAAATAATCCCGTAAAATCAATATCTTCCATCGCTTTGCCAACAATTTCAACGAGAACTTGTAAAGTTATATAAGCTCACTTGTCAACGGTCTAGACCTGACCTGAAAATGTATTCGGCACTGACAATTGCTACATGGATATTGAGCAGAGTATAGATCGGGGTTCTATACTCACTACTGAGATCACCCCGTAAATAAGGTATAGAATAGCCGACACCCCAAATGCACGGATTTGGTTGTTATGATAAAATAAACATAATAAATCAAGATAGATCCTGTATGCCTGCAAAATTTGTTTACATTAAACAACAATGTATTCATTATATCAATCTCATATAGTGGTTGAACAGGCATCATTCGCTGACTACCAAGATGTAATAATGTAGGTTATTTCGTTCTTGATGTACCAGTTACCAATAGATTTTGGAACCCAAAGAGGGTTTTTGCACGTTTGTGTCTAGATGCGAACCTCGATCATTTACAGATTCGTTTTAACAAAACAATCTGGGTAGCTACTACCCAACGAACATGTTGGTAATGATCCGAATTTTGGATCAAAATGTTAGGAATTTCAAGTGCCTGTCACCGCCGCTACGTAGCGATGAAAACACGTTTGTGCTAAAGCGAACCGTAAACTTATATATCAGTAGTAGTTATCCAGGGTATCAACGAACTTCGGGGATTCGCTGAGAAAGTATACGGAGTTGAGCAGGAGTCAAGACACACATCCAACTCACATGATTAGCGATGACGCGCCCGCTGGGCCCATCATTGCCTGCAGATAATTAGACGCGATCAGTAGTCGAATTGTTTCCGTTGCGGTGGTACGCGGTTTGTAATGACGAACACAAGGAAGACTTGAGTCTAGAATTGAAACCGCGCCCATTTGAAATTCGGGCCTATCCCCGATAGTTATTGATTCATTTGAAATTGAGCACTTTGCACCCCGTTGATGCAAGGCAATTCCCAGGGTCAATCCTCGATAGAATTCGTTAGAGATTACAGAATTTGTAGAGATACATATTCATATCTCGGCTTTGAAGACTTCATCTACATCGCAATGACGTATGCGTCATCTGAATATACATTACACATGACTGCACTTTGTACAGTGTACTCGTCGTTACCTAATACGAAGCAAATTATCCTTAACAAGAAGAAAACATATATATAGGCCTATGTGTTTTATTAATATTAATATTATATTAATTTATAGAGTGCCGAATATAACAATATATCATTACTACACTAGGGCGCTTTACCTAAAAGGCAATAAAATATAAAAGTAATCGATATGTATAAAAGACGGAGTGCATAGTTATAGGGCGAAATGAACACTATACTGTAGTTCGAACGCTCGTGTGAATAAAACGGTCTTGATTTTGGGTTTGAAAACATATAGCGAGTCACATAGTCTGATAGAAAATGGAAGATTATTCCACAGAATGGCGGCCGAGAAAGAAAAGGTTCTCTCGCCGTACGTCGATATTCTGACTCTTGGAACTGAAAAGAGTGTTTGCGACTGAGAACGTAGCGCTCCTCCGGGATTATTCAAGTTTTCAAGTTCGATTTTATTCATAGAATTTTCATCACTTCAAAACATCACAAGACTGCAATACAATGAATGATAGGAATATGCCAAAACGACTAGGAGTAGTCTTAAGATCAGACACCGACCTGGGCCTAGGCGATGTAAAGAGGAGACATGCACACTGAATTGAAGTAAAAGAAGCTAATATAAAGTGGCAAGTGTCGAAGGGCGAGATCGATATATGTCAGGTCGTGGTCCGGTGAATTGCGAGGGCTGACTAGTATTATAGATTGTCACTAGCTCACGAAGATACGCTGGTGCACTTTACTCCATGCATTTGAAGACAGGCCTACAGAAGAAGCTTGTATTCAAACCTGCATTTCACGGGTAACCAATGAACCAGACGCCCCGTGCCATTTGGTGGAAAAGGTGGGTTGATTTCGGTCGTACAACTCAAGGACCAAAAGGACTACTAGTTGCTGATGATTACCACTGCCATGTGCCATCCGTAAATATTTTGGAATTATGTAACTATCTTTATATACTATAAAATTGACGAGTGTTTCTGTTTACTACCGCCAAGTTGAAACGAGTCACGGGATATTGGCGTGATTCTGATAAAAAACCGTTGCTCCAGTCATAAATTATGCCATAAAGCGTTATTGCAGTGTTGAGATAAGAGTTAAATTTACTGCTATTTATCTAGGATTGCCTTGTACGTGTATAGGCCTACAATGTACATATCATGGGCAAGGCAGTGTGCTTAACAGAATTAAACACTGTTTGTGGATAGCAGTCGGACGAATCAGAAATTTAAAAGAAGCGGCACACCCTCGAATTAAATTGATGTGTAGCAGCTGCAGTCAGCAGATAATAACTTGAAATAATGTGTGACTAGAATTTTTTCCAGTTTATACTGCGCGATCCTATGATAAATACTTGAGTAAGCTCGGATTTTTCTGCTCAGCTTACTTTCCATAGACTACTGCAGACCTGCGCACAGTGCGGCCCGCGAAAGGTTGCTTGGAATTCAAAACTTAGAAGTTGCTTTTTGAATGACCTATGCAATAGGCTGTATCAACTGAACAGGAAATTCGTTTACTTTGAAGCCTATTCCTTAATATATCACGATTACACGGCCTGGGTACCTCGCATACGTAATCCTGATCCCAAATAAAGGAAAGTATGAGTAACATTTGAAGTCACAAGAAATCCCTCTTTCCATATAGTTTAGTTCAAGGGTTTAGTTCACCAACCTTTGGGCAACCACGGGCTACTTTTGGGTACTGATGGAATCGACGGGCTACCATTTACTCCCGTCGTTTACCCGTTGCCCTACTATCTGTTTTTAAATTGATAGCACTGGGCAGGAAACACATTGTGGTAAGACTTCTAAGAGATTCTTATAAATGACAACATCTCATTTCAAATATCTTGCCACCAAGACTTTTTTAGAAATCACGAATTACTTCGCACTATGTTTATATCAATTATTCAACTGTCAGCTCAAATTTTAAAATAAATCACATCACACCTTAGACTGGACATCATGCTATCTGTTCTTATATCAGTCAGTGGGAGGCCTGGTATTGCAGGCTATCAACTAGTGCGCTGTACTCGGGCATGTATAACTGGACACTGCAGCTCCTAGTGAGTGTTCCACATATCCATTAATGAGGCGTGTTCTGTGTTTGTTTTTGATGAAGTTTATGTCCTCAAAGGCTGATTCACAACGATAATTTGAACCAAATACGCTTGCAACCTTCATAGCTGCTGCGCATTTAACCACTGTACTTTTCCGTGTCAACAAAGCCTCATAAGTTTGCTGCAGCTTTGTGGGCTTTGAGCTGGTGGTCATTTTGCGGGGTTACAAATTCAATCTTCAACTATTCACCATCCAGACATAATAGATTTCATTATGCCTGACAGCAGCGTGGATTCCAGATTTTCTCATTTTTGGCCGAAGCCGGTTTGAAGCAGGATCAGTACCTTTTCTGATACGGCCGAAGTCGGATCGGAGCCGGATCAGTATTTTTTACCAATAATACGACGGCCTCAAACTCTTCCACCCTCGAATGAATAGTTAAAGTGAAACCTTCATAGAAATAAACAAATGCTAAATCCAAGTTTGGCAAAATAACTTCAGATAAGGGCTGGGTTTGATCTTCGAGTTTTTAATGTCCTGTTTGCATTGTTTCAATCAATATTCAATACCATCCTGTGAGTAGTTAAAAATATTATCGGAGTTTTTCGGGCCGGATCACGGTCATTTCTTGAATTCGGTCAAGGAGTAGGACCAGAGCTTTTAAAACCAGAAGCAGAGTTGGACCAGAGAATTTGTCGACCCGCTTCCCACTAATGTCTTCCTGAGTTCCTAAGTGGATGTCAAATTTGAATTAAAAAGTTGTACTCGATTTGTACCGCGGTATAAGTCTGAGATAGGTTCTGGTTGCGACACGATTGTTGATATTTAATGTTTTTACCATTCTCTACTAGTTGCTGACGATTACCCCAGACGAGTGTCAGCCGAAAATATTCGGGTTCATTTCACTATGAATATATTATTCAATTGTATAGCGGCAGAGCAGAGCAGTGGTTCCTAACCTTGTCTCCAGCGTCCCTCAAGCGGAAACGCCCAGGGGTTGATATGGGGGGGGGCTGAGATCAGGGGCACAATATGGGGGACGATAAAGAAAAATGGCTTCGCAGTAGATGGTGTAGTATTAGGGCACATCCTTAAGGAGTATTCAGAGCAGATTAACAGTCCACAAAATATGTCATATCCTGAAATTTTTGGTCGCGCTATGCGACGATGTTTGCTAAATATGTTTTCATAAATGTAGTGGATTATTATAATTCATGTAAAATAAATTGGACGTACTTTCAGATCGCCGATTTCCCATTAAAGCACTGCCATCACGCTTGCTAGGGTTACTTTCAACAAAATCTGTAGAACTAGGTATTATATCCTGCAGCGCATAACACGTGGAAATCGAAGAAGGAGGCTCTGTACATTACTTTTGAGAATGAGAGCCCCTTTGTTGTTTGTCGACTACTATGATCATTTACATCAGGCATATCTTCTTTTTTATTCCGTAGCTGCCGACTTGCAGCACGGCCAACTTCTAGGCTTTCACAAGACACCGCTTACACGGATGATAACGAGATGGAGCCTAGCTAGATAGGAGTTCTAGAATCGACCGTGGTCGGACTCACATCCGCAATCTATTAGTGTTGCAGCTGTGGATTATACCACTACGCTATCTAGCCACAATGGCGCGCAAGCGATGTCTCAACAAAGCCTAAAAACGAAAATGGAGCCTTGCTATAGCAAAATTTTCCAAATTAGATTAGAATAAGAATTATAGTTACGCAGTATTTTTCAAATTAGATTAGAATAAGAATTATAGTTACGCAGTATTTTTTAAAATTAGACGAGAATTGGAGTATTGAATTAGAATTACTGAATTCGCGAAAAGTTGGACATTGAATGAAGTTCGGTTAATATCAAATCAGAGTTCATAGGAATAACAAGCGTCTGTACAGAAAGCTTGGCTTTTCGCACTGTTCGGTCCTCCTGTAGCATTTTCAAGAAAACTAGAAACGTGATTGGTAGTCCAAGCAAAGATACACCTCCCAAATCAGATAAGGATGATAGGACCAGCATTTTGTTCTAATCAGTCCAACTTGACATTAATAATTATCTAGTTGTCCATGTATGTGTGCTGTAAATCAACGGACCAGTAATGAAAATCAGAAATATCAGCCTGGTGTAAATGACCACAGTTCGTAACACCATGACTTATTAGCAAATAAAGGCGTGACTCAGTTTTGACATTCCCATAAATCTTTTGAAGAACGTGTCCAAAGTACAGAACGTCAGTATACAATTAAATAGTATATTCATATTGAAATGAGACCCGAATATTCAGCAGCATACCAATACCGAGAAAACCATTACCGAGAATAGACATTAGCGAGAATGTCATTACCGAGAATGGACATTAGCGAGAATGGACATTACCGAGAATGGTCATTATCGGGAATGGTCATCACCGAGAATGGCCAATGTCCAGAATATAGCTTACTGGGACTGACCTTGCCGCGAAATTTGTACCTGAGCATCGGTGCCGAATGTGGCAACGCCGTGATGCACTCACACGACCTGTGCATATGCATAACATGAGTAGTAGACTTAGCTGGCTTTATTGCCCGCCAATCCCAGAAGGCCACGTCTCCTTAATTGCCACGCCTACATTGCCACATCATCCGCCCATTGCCGCACCTATGGGACGCCTATTGTCACATCATCCACCCATTGCCGCACCTTTAGCACACCCATTGCCACATCATCAGCCACATCCATTGCCACATCATCAAGCGCCACGCCCATTGCTACATCATCCACCCATATAACACCCATTGCTACATCATCATGATTATGCGTACTGAGCTGTTTTTGAGAATATGAATTCTCGTGTAATACACTAAACTTTGAACTAGATTTCATAACGTCATCACAGAGGAATCAGCCAACTATCTTGATCTAGGTTGTAGGTTCGAACCCTGTAGTCACCGCATTTCATACGATTCAGCACCTTTCATGTCTCCTAACTTTTACTCGGTCTCATTGAAATAGCATTGTATAGTGTACGATTTTATTTCGAAAAAAGAGCATATCAATGATATCGTTGATCGTTATTGCGCCGATTTGCGTGCTGAAATCCTCCAGATCGGTTGGTGTTTCGAGGTACACCGCTTTGCTGCCATCCGACGCTGCGATCCGAGTTCTTGCGTTCGATCTGACCGTTTTGTTTGATGTAGCGATCGTTGGCTTGTAGTATATACGATACGAGCGGAAGGTCGGGATTAGGAACAACTACGCTGGGCGAATAGATGACGAATTCGTCAGCTGGATTCAGAGGTTGATAATGCTCGATCCCGTCGCGAGTATACGTAACGACCAGACCTCCTTCATGCTTCAGAGTGGCTCGATATTTCTGAATGGTCCCGTTTGTGGAATGTACAAAGAGTTGATCCGAGGTCAATTCTGCTCCATTCGAAGCTTCGATACGTAATTTTGTGATGTCATTAAAAAGATACAAGTCTTTTCTATAGGGCCCCTGGGCTAGAATAGTATCTCCACGGATTGCTAGACTCATTCTTTGAAAAGAAATATCAAACATAAGTACAACAGTCATCACGCAATTCCACCTCGCCATCAAATTTAGTCGAGTCTCTTCTTATATTAGGTGTCGCATAACAGACATTACGAATATATTGCAACCCCTTGCGCTTTATGAGAAAAGGACACGTAGGATAAAACTTTGCATGCTCGAGCCAGGGGTCATCGCACGGCAACCAATTTTGAAACAGCCCACCACACGAGAAACACTTTAAATGATCCTTATAGCCCAAATAGAGCAATCCGCAGTCTGCAAGCTCGGTTCCAGAGGTATTGATATTATCCGGCCACCGCATAAATGTGCTTAGTCTACGAGCATAGCGTACCATGTTATAGAAAACGGGGTCATTCAACGGGGAGACAGTTACATCTCTATGCTTCGCATAGCATTCATAAATCTTTTCTCCTCTGTTATTTATCATAGCTTGGTACTGTTCAATGGGACCCGTCCGAGTTTCATCTTCGCTTATATCTATGCTACTTGTGGTACCGATGCAAGCGCAGTTTAATGCAGCATAATTTGTAGGATCCACACTACGCTTAGGTAGCGAATCGCTTTGATCAATGTTCGACATTGCTATCCAAATTGATATACTCTCATGATTAGTATGCTTTATATAGATATTGAGCTATGCACCATCGAAAAATGTGCTTGGTGCCGATCGAATGATAGGCCCCGAGGTCATATCACGGAAATTAGAACGTCGACTGCTCACAGAAAAAGACACGTACCTCATATCCGTTGATGGTACGTATTATCATTAATTAGAATGCTAGTAAGAATGCCACGAGTACAATCACGCGCTCTCCGCATGCAAAGCGCATGTAGTTCACTATATAAGAGAGGCTCGAATACGAACTAAACTATACTGCAAAAAGGATGTCGACAATGGAGAAAGCAAGCGACGTAGTTAGCGAATCAACAACTATGATTCCTGATAATCAAGCAGATACATTACCGATTGGTGATTTCGATTCCGATGTCGATGCAGAATTGATCGAAGTTACGATTGCAGCTGAAAAGAGTAAAGAGGCGGAAGCTAGTGATGATGACGTAACAATTATTGATGAGGTAGTGGCGCAATCTGATGAGGCTCCCTTAGCTGACGTGGTGACTCCGATCAATATCGGTATACCACGACCGGTGATGGGACCAAGTGAACCTAAATCTAAGCGCAGACTCGACTTCGATAAGAGCATACTACCAGTTGGTGCTCAATTTACGCCTCCACAGAGTACTGATAACTCGACAGCTGTGACCAGTGCCCAAAGCCCACCTCACTCACCGATCATCGCCCCATGGAGAGTTTATTCGTCCCCTTTTCGCAATAAGCGACGTCGTATCGCTAATAACGTATTGGACGAGGAAAAGTTTGATGGTCTGATTTATAATTTGGATTACCCTCTACTTACGATTGATGATGGTGTATTATTTTTCCGTTCTCTTGAGCAGAATATCGAGGAGGTGTTGTTTGTTGATCGAAAACGGAGCCCTAATTTTCTCCGTGCTGTGTTCATTATCACCCTAATGGAGGCTCATATGCATAAGAAATATTTTGCGCCTCACTTCTTTATAGAAAGCAAAAATCAAACAGGGAAAGAAGTGTTGATCGATTTGTTGCTCTCTGACGATATCGCCAACTTCCTAGATCCTTTTCATCCGAATCTAGAGGCGTTCAAATTTCACAATACCGAGAAATCTATTTCAGTGATGCGCAATTGCGGGTCTCTATTTTTCGATAACAAGATGTTGCAGGAAGCCATTATGTACATTCATCGCAGTCCTTTGCAGTCTGCTTACGGACAAGTAAAGCCGTCGTCGTTTTGGCTCGTTTCTGAAATTCAGAATGGCAGTGATGTTATGTTACGCAATTTGGGAGGGATGTTTCAATCTAGCACAGTGATTATTCGCTTCGGTAATCAGTGTTATCCTTGCTACTTGCCTGAGATGAATAAGCATGCTCGCCGTAAAATCATACATGATATATTTGCTCGTACATTCATACCGTCAGATTCCGGATTTGAGAGTGATTCCTCTTATGTTGAAAACGATGTGCATGCACGTGAATTTTATGCCAAATTCGATGAGCTCAAACGACAGTACAATGACTGGTATATTTGATTTGTTTTCTCAGATTAATATGGAACCTTTTAATTGTGGTAAAGATCTAAATATGTTGGTACAACAATACGGTTCGGGAGACACAAGACGTACGCGAGATGCTACGACTGCTACCTTTGAAGGTTTTATTGATGACGATATCAAGAGAGTTGCCACTTGGCGAAAAATGGTCTCACTGGAAGGATATGGGGAATGGCAAAAAGATTTTCTCGTTATAGCAAAAAATGTGCTTAAAGATATCGATAAATTTGCTCCCAATGCCGATGAACTGCGTAACTTGGAAAATATCAAATTTCTATTTCTTTATGAAGCTTTCAAGTGTAAATTGCGACTGAAATACGGAATAAATTTATGAATGTGTATTTTTGCAGAATATAGTTAAAAATATATGGCTCGTCGAAGACGCTACGAGGAAGATGCTAGCTTTATCATCGATGAATCGCTCGGTTTTGATAACGACGCAACAGAGGTTTTGCAATCGCACTCCAATTCGAATATCGATTCCGAATGGATTAATAGCAGGAGGGTTGCAAGAGGTGCGAGAGAGGCGATCAATGTACGTCTAATCGGGAGAGGTATGAATGATATTCATGGGCGCATGTCATCGATATTCCCGAGAAGATTGCGACAATTCAAAGCTAACTATGCATACGGCTTCTTGCTGTATAATCGAGAGACAGAAAGACATAGCTATTTTCATCCGCAATCAACCCGTGCTGTTTTGGATCTACCGACACCTATACTTTCACGGGAGGACTTTGATCGTTTCATTAACGAAATCGATTTATCAGCTGCTTACGAGCAAGCGAGACAAGCAAGACCGGACACTAAGTTTTACTGCGTTGCTATATTACATATTCAATTTTTCTTGTATGAAATGCCACGAGTTTTACTGGGCTGCCCTAGTGCATCGATATCTAAGGAGCTAAAAAACTGTCGTTATATAAGAACATTTATTCGAAATAGACGTGGAGAACTACTGAACGATTCGCTATGCCTCTTCCGTTGCTTATCCCAGTTCATCAAGAAAAAACGAGACGAGAAGCACGTCGCACAATTGGCCTCTCAATTTCGTGAACGGTACCGTATCCCTATAGATGACGGTGTACCACTCGATGAGTTGAGTAAAGTTGAGGAATGTTTTCACGTAAAGATACTTGTCTATGAAAAACGTGATCATCAAGCATTTTTATTGCGACAGTCCGAAGCGGATGACCCAGTGGTTCATATACACATGGAAAGTGCACATTCTTGCCTGATCACAAATATCGAACTTTATTCCCAGACATTCTTTTGTGAATCGTGTAAAGTTTTCTTTCAGACTAAGGATAATTTAACGCGTCACCTAAAACGCAAATGCACAACGTCCCAAGGGAGGAAATATGCTA
This sequence comes from Botryllus schlosseri, assembly GCF_051294905.1. Lineage (NCBI taxonomy): Eukaryota > Metazoa > Chordata > Ascidiacea > Stolidobranchia > Styelidae > Botryllus > Botryllus schlosseri. The sequence continues at coordinate 40,331,178 of NC_137236.1, forward strand.
GCGGGGTATACCGACCGAAACCCACCGTATTCGAGCAAATGGAATCCGAAGGCATTTTCGTTGAGAACCAAAAGAGATTCTTCCCGTACCGTATGTGTTTTGACTTTGAATCCATGCTCGTGAAGGATGAGCTCAGAGCTAATTCTGCAAAAGTAGAATACGTTAATAGGCACGTCCCCGTCTCCGTGTCCTTATCGAATAACGTAACGAATGAAACTAAAACTTTCATATCCGACGGTTGTCCGCAGACGTTAATCGATGAAATGATCGGGTAAATTTATCGCGTACAGGAACTCGCCTCAGCTGAAATGCGAGAATCTTTTGCCAATGAAATAATCGAACTTGAGAATTTGATTGAAGAACGGAAATTGATCGATCCCTCTAATAGAAGAACCTATTTGGATAATATCTCGCTTCGACTCCATACGTGGCTCGATCAAATACCCATAATCGGTTTCAATTCTTCGCGCTACGATCTGAATTTATGCAAAAAATATCTAATCAAATCCTTGCACAAGGAAAGCGGATTCTTCGTTTTGAAAAGGAACAGCGCCTATTTGACAATCGCAACGCACAGATTAAAATTTCTGGATATTTCGCTATTCCTGAGTCCGGGTTATAGTTTGGACGCTTACATGAAGCTATACGGGGATGGGGTGAACGCAAAATTTTATTTCCCCTACGAATATCTCGATAGCATCGAGCGCCTCGACGAAACGTCGCTACCGAGTCATGAATCGTTTTACAACGCGTTCCGCAATTCGAATATAACGGAAGAGCAATACGCAGAATGCGTCGCTGTATGGCAACGCGAGGGTATGACCGCATTCCGCGATTTTCTCCGATATTACAACGAAGGTGACGTCATTGGCTTCTTAACCGCGCTGAATAACAATTTCGAATTTTACAAAACGCTCGGCATCGATATGTTCAAGGGTAACGTGAGCCTTCCGAATATAGCGAGTAGACTGATGTTTCGTGATTGCTACGATATCACTCTTCTGAATAAGGCCAATGCTGACCTTCACGAAACGATTCTGAACAACTTGGTAGGAGGTTTGTCACAGATTACGTCACGGTACGCTATGGCGGGTGAAACGAAAATACGCAGTCTTCGCTACGGTGACAGTGCTAAAACCGTCAAGAAAGTAGTAGGATATGACGCAAATGCCCTCTATTTGGGGTGCATAAATCAAAATATGCCAACGGGTTACCCTATAAGGTGGATTTATGATGAGGAAAAGCAAAAATTCCATAAACAGCGCGTTTGGCCTACTCATGCGGAGCGCGAATGGTTGGAATACGAAAGTCACGTTCGTGACATCAAAATTCAGCACGCCTGGAACGGTAGTCAAGTGAGAATCGGAAATAAACGCCTATTTGTCGACGGGAACGCCGGTAAACTCATCTTTCAGTACGATGGGTGCTATTACCACGCTTGTAGGAGCTGTTTCCCCGATAAAGAGAACACCGAGAGGCGTGAACTCACCAAACAAAACACGGAATATTTGGAAAAATTGGGATATACCGTTATCCGTATGAAGGAATGCGTTTGGACGAATATGAAACGAGACCCTGAAATTGCGCAATTTGTCTCAAAGTTCGAGCGTAAAGTCACGAAAGCTTATTATCTCACTGAGGCGCAGTTGCTCAAGCGCACGCTCGACGGCTCATTTTTCGGTGCAATCGAGTGTGACATTCATTGTCCCGACCATTTAAAATCGAAATTCGAAGAGTTACCTCCTTTTTTCAAACATATGGAAGTAAACGAGTGCGATATCGGTGAACATATGCGTGAATACGCCAAGGAAAACAATATTAAGTTTCCGAAAAAATTTCTGGGCTCTAGTTATTTCACGAAAAAACAGTTATTTAATACGGATTTGCTTCAATGGTGCTTGAAAAGCGGCATGATCGTGACTCGCGTATTCCAAGCTGTCGAATATGAACCAAAACAAGTTTTCACACCCTTCGTTGAGCGAGTATCCTCTGAGCGTCGCAAAGGCGATGTCCTCCCAAAAGATCCGGCCCGTGAAATGGAGGCGTTGACATGGAAGACGATTGGAAATAGTGCTTTTGGCCGCACTATTCAAAACCCTAATAAATATAGGGAACACGAATACGTTACGTTGGAAGAATTACCGTCGTGCGTTGAAAAAAGTAGCTACGCGTCCGCTAAACATTTGTGACGAAAACCCAGTCATTGTGGGCTTCTTTATATTCTGCTGTGCCAAGCTGAGAATGCTCCAGTTTCTATATGACTGCCTACATGTGTATTTGGACGATAGCGATTGGGGTTTTCTCGAAACAGATACTGATTCGGCGTACATAAGCTTAAGCTCCGATACGATCTATTCTCTCATCAAGCCTTCCATGAAAAAACAATTTTTTGAAAATCACGACAAATGGTTCGTGGCTCGCGCATGTGCAGAGCATAAATGTGATTTTGAACGAGATCCCGTTGGTTTTAAAACTGATAAAGCATGCTGCATTGAGGTTCGCAATTACTCGAAGCGTATACCGGGTTTATTCAAAGAAGAGTGGATCGGAGATGGGTTTATAGGCCTAAATTCCAAGACCTATTATTGCAAAGGCGACACCGATAAATACAGCTCGAAAGGGCTTCAAAAAACGGCCAAGAAAACTTTCAAAGATTTCAAAGGCATTCTTCAAAATAGATCGATCACGGGTGGCGTCAATAGTGGTTTTCGTTGCTATGGGAGCGATATGTTTACGTATAAGCAATATCGAAGTGCTTTGAGTTATGGTTATTATAAAAGGATTGTGCTTGATGATGGAATTCATACATTGCCTTTATCTCTGTAATAAATGGATCGAATACGTACATTGCATGCTCCGTTTCGGATGATCGTAATTGGTCCGAGCAGTAGCGGGAAGAGTTATTTTACTTACGAGTTGGTGAAGAACGCAGAGAAGATGATTAGACCGGCTCCTGAAAAAATTGTATGGCTGTATAATAATTATCAGGCGTTGTACGATAAAATGAAAGGGGTAGAATTTTCGCAAGGGCTCTCCGAACTCAAAAAGTTACAGAAAGGAAATAGGCACGTTCTCTTGGTGATCGACGACATGATGACGGAAGCGAAAGAGGCTAGAGATCTATTCACTCGATACAGCCACCACGCAAAGACTAGTGTCGTGTTCATATGTCAAAATTTGTTCTATAGGGGTCAAGGCTTTCGGGATATGACCTTGAGCGCGAGCTATATCGTGATATTTAAAAATCCCCGTGATGCGAGTCAAATCAGTTTTCTTTCACGTCAAATGTTCCCGGATAAAGCCGGATTCCTTACGGAGGCTTATAAAAAGGCAACTCGAACACCGTTCTCGTACATACTGGTTGACGTGACGCAAGAGACAGACGAAAATTATCGTCTTCGCAGCAAAATATTCCCACATCAAAAGTTGACGGTATATCAACAATAAATACAGCTCGCGCTGCAGATTTTAGGGCATTCAACATGTCGAAGAGGGGAAGTAACATATCTCGAAAACGATTGAGCGACTATCACGTTAAATTAAAACTTTTGAAAAACGCTAAAGGGAAACAACGAAAAGAACTTTTGTCGAACAATCAATTTTTAAGTTGCGTTTGCCAGTGCGTTCATAACTTGGCTTCAGGGACAGTACGTATCTCCCCGTCTAGAAAGTTGAGGCTTGGAAAACACAAATCCGATATCAGACAATTGCTGGCGCAAAAAACTCGCAGAGGTCAACGGAGGGTGCTACAAAAGGGTGGATTCCTCTCAGGTATAAAGATTATGATAAAATAGCAACTTTTTTCTAACTAGTCTGTTTTAGCTATATTAGGCGCTGCAATCCCCGTCATCGGGAGTCTGTTGGGTAAACTTTTCGGAAAGAATGCGTGAACTACAATTCCCCGCATTTCGAAGCAAGGACGAATGGGAAAAGAAATTTGATAAACATATATCGAAAATTAAAAGCTCTCCATTGAATGCTTCCGAGAAACTTGCTCTGTATAGGCATGGTATTGCTCAACTGAGAAACTTGAGAAAAGACGTAGACGCAGCGACCGCCCGCCCTCCCGCCGCACACACGGGGCTCGCGAGCCCCGTAGCGAAAAAAAAGCGCCCGCAAAAGAAACGCCCGCGCCGGATTCCACAACCTTCGTTTCCCTGGCTTTATAATAGACAGCGTAAGCCTAATCCCCGTATATACGGGAAAGAATGGGAGACGTAGACTATTTTGATCCGAAACAGCCCAAATCGTATAGGGGCGCTCATTTGCAAAAGGAAAAAGAATGGCTTAAAGGACAAGATACTTATACTTTTCATTTTCCGTTACGTAAGAAATTTAGGCGTGAACGTGTAGTGGTCTCCGGTATCAATGCTCAGTTTCAGAGCGATTTGATGGATCTGCAATCTATTTCAAAGTACAATAGCGGTTTTCGTTTTGTGGTGGTGGTGATTGATATTTTTAGCAAATACCTTTGGATGATAGCGATTAAAAATAAAACTGCTTCAAGTATGATTTCTGCTTTCAAACGTGTGTTTCGTGAACGCGTACCGTTAGTGTTACAAACCGATCAAGGTAGCGAATATACCAATCGCGCTTTCCAGAATTATCGAAAGGAGAACAAAGTTAGATATTTCTATACGAGGAGCGAATTAAAATCCTCTGTCGTTGAAAGGGTGATTCGTACTATGAAGGCGATTATGTATCGATTTTTCACAAAAAATAACACGAGGAATTACGTGAGCGCTCTCGATGACTTAACTTACTCCTACAACAGGACGTACCATCGTAGCATTGCCATGGCCCCAAACCAAGTGAATTCGTCTAATCAGGAATCGGTTTGGAGAAGACTTTACGGGTTTCAAGAAGCTAAACAACCCGACCTCGCTGTAGGAGTACCCGTCCGTATATCGAAAATTCGAAATCTTTTTGAGAAAAGCAGCCTACCCAACTGGCAACGGGAAATTTTCTATATCGCAGACGCCCAAAAGGGGGATCCCCCAATGTATCGCTTACGTGATTACGGTGGTGAAGTCATACAGGGTAGATTTTATAGAGAGGAGCTCCAACGCGTAAAAGAACCGCAAACTTGGCGTGTCGAGAAGATTATAAGAAGGCGTAAACGCGCGGGACGAGAACAGTATTTAGTGCGCTGGTTGGGATATGGAAGTGGATTCGACAGCTGGGTCGATAAGAAGGATATCGTCTAGTCGGAACCTTTATCAGTTTTTGGCGCAACTAGTAATCATACTGGTCATCGTATCGTTCTCTCTCTATAATCTTACCATTTCGAATGGGAACAAAGAGCTTTGGATATCACTGCTCTCCTCTTGCATTGGTTATATGCTCCCGAATCCCAAGCTCAAAATATGAGCTACGTCACGCTATTTTCGAACGCTTCCATGGATAAATTTCCTGATAATACAAGAGCGAGTTATTGCGTTGAATTGGACGTCCCGAAAAACGTGGAAGATACAGAAGTTTCTCTGGCTGAGATCTCCTTCCCTACGGATTATCAAAAACAGTATAGGATCACGAAGAATAGGTATGGGATCAGATCGCAAAAGAGAACAAGAAAATTTCATTTTAAATTGGGAGAATACGACTCGTTATATGACATGTATAGATCGTTGGAAAGAGACAATCCTGATGCAAAAGTAACATGTTTCCCTGAAAATCATAGTATGTCTATCTCTATACCTCATAACGAGGTAACCGACAAATTGCGACCAGAGACGGACATAGGGCATAGTAGCTTGCTACGCCTCGGAGAATTGTACGGTGCTCTTATGCATAAGGAAACGAGGGAGGAGTTATTGGTGTTTCATTTCCCGAATACTAATTGTACATTGTGGAATTATTTTTTCACCGAGGGTATCATTCATTTGAACTTTCGCATGCGACATGATCCGACTATCGATTTCGTTTATGTTCATTGTAATATCATTGAGCCACAAGAAGATAGCGGTAGGCTCTTACCGTTGTTACGCGTCGTTCAGGTGAACAATCGTAAATCATTTTCGAAATATTACACGAAGCCTTTTTATTTCCCTGGTAATATAAATAGGCTAGAACGCGTCGAAATATCGCTACTTGATGAAAAGGGACAGAAAATACCCTTTCGAAGTTCTCCTTCGAGTGTTGTATTGCATTTTCGTAGACGGGGAGTTGCATTATGAAATATATTCATATTACGTCACACGAGTCTGATTTTACTCTCGATCTCGCGAAACCGATAGATTCTGGTGAATGGGAGATAGGGCTTGCCGAGTTGTCTTTTAAAAATAATTTTCAGCCCACGTTCGAGCCTTACGACGGCTTGTTGTGGTACGTGAATGATGCGGAAGGCGATAATAATTTTTATTATTCCCCGGCTGGTGATTATCATGATAAAATTAGTTTGATGAAGCGTATCAATCACGATCAGAAAAAAGCACGATTTATTTGGGTAGATGGTTCTGGTCCGGTCTTGATAGCGGGACCCTACAAGAGTTCCAGCGGTCCGAGACTTTTCATGGATAATAGAAACCCCGTTCTCAGAGGAGGCGCTCGTTCGGAGGTAGAGCTAGATGGTGGATTACATAGACGAAGAAAAATTCACTTTCAAGGGGAACCTGAGTCCGTGACCAACGTTTTAGTTTATACGGATGTCATCACACCTCAAATTGTAGGTGATACGAGTGCGCCTCTACTACGCAATATCCGCGTTACGACAGGAATAGATGAATATAAGCATATGCTATTCAAAAAAATATATTTCTTTCCTCTGAATACGGAGCGAGTAAGCGAGATACGCGTTATGCTTCGTGATGATAAAGGCGAAGCTATAAAGTTTGGGAACGCGCCTCTTCCTCTCACACTTGCTTTGAGACATCATGAGGAGTCATTATTGCTGTGATCGGGAGGCGTTCAGAAACTATTATCACCAACAGAGCGGTGGTGCTATCAATTTTTTGGGGGGTAAAGTGCAGAGAGGTCATGGACTTGGAAACTTATTTCGTTCGTTCGGAAGAAGCGTTATGCCCTTAATTTCGAAAGGTGCAAAATCACTCGGGAAGCGTCTACTACATACCGGTGCGCAAGTAGCCTCTGATGTTCTTAATGGAGAGAATGTCGGCGATAGTCTTAAAATACGCGGAAAGGAAGCCGCTGGGAACGCTCTCTATTCTTTACTGAGAAAAAGAAAAATGCCAAGAGGGGGTCGTAAGATCACGAAAAAGAGCCGTCGCAAAGATATTTTCGATTAAATATATATTACACGACGATAAGCATCATTTGTTACTTGAGACTTGATAGATGGCGGAGTTAATTCATGTACAGTCCCCAGAGGGGGTACATCCCTCATTGGATTTATTTCACATTCCCGCGACTCAGACTAGCGTTGAAAAGAAAAGAATCATCAAGATAGCGCCGATTTCGAACAACTCTAGTGTGATAACATTCCGCTTCGAAGGCTCAGAAGACTTTATCGATTTGAGCGAGAGCTATTTCTTATTTCATTTACAATTAAAGAAAGGTGGCGAAGCAATTGGTGCCGATGATGATGTTGGAGTTGTAGAAAATATCTTGGATTCCTTGATTTCTCAACTACAAATTAAAGTCGCTAACGAAACTTTGAAACAAGATATAAAAGTACAGTGTTATTCGTCCTATCTGCACAATTTATTCACTCCGCTTGACGTGCAAAATACCACACTGAGGGCCTCAGGATGGAGAAAGGATACTTTAGGAAAAATGGATACGATCGGTGGAACTAACGCCTCGGCTAACAAAGGATATTACAACAGGAGTAAAGCCTATAAGGATGATAACGTGGTGGAAATACGTGCGAAAATCCATCACGGACTATGTCTGCAAGACCGCTACATCCTACATGACGTGCCTCTCGAGTTTGAGCTTACCTTGAATCCGAAAAGCTTTTTCATGATGGGAGATGCTACCGGTCAATTCACCTTAACGAAAAAGGAATTACAGTTATGTAGCGTACGAGTCAGCGACGATGTGAAGACAGCGATGATGGTTAATGCCCAGGCGAAATATCCGTATATCGACATGAAGTTGATCACCCGAACATTTGCGGCTGCTACGACGCAGATAGATATCGGGAATCTATATAGCGGGACTCTACCTTCTCGCCTAATCATCGGAATGGTAGCTACGAAAGCCTTTCAAGGAGATGTTACGAAAAATCCTTATAATTTCATACACAATAATATGCAACGACTCGAACTGAAACTGAACGGATTTCTGATTCCGGAGGGAGGTTATGAGCTAGATTTCGATAAGGGTCATTACACGGAGCTTTACCATAACATGATAGAAGGTACGGGTGCAATGGAGAAAAACAGAGGGCTCCTAACGCCCGAAGAGTTCGCTAGTGGTTTCTGTCTACTGGTTTATAATTTGCGCCCTGATGATTTGGATGATTGCTTTGAAATACAAAAGAGTGGTACCTTAAGTTTACGGATCACATTTCCTGTTGGCGGGCTAACAGCGGAAACTACTTTGCTCTGTTTCATGGAATTCCAGAAGCTATTGCAAATCAGTAGCAGTCGTAAAGTGACCGTGCTATGAACGGGGATGAAATAGACCAAATATTGTGGTGCTGCGAGTCAACAAAACATATTTTCCTTGGCACATTTCCTATCGATCGACTGCCGAGGCGACCCCCTCCTCCTTATGCTATCGTGATCAATTATGACGAAGCTCGAAAAATCGGAAGTCACTGGATATGCATTTACGCGGATGAGGATGAGACACATTTTCACGATAGCTTTGGCTTAATGCCGCTGAAATACGAGATTGCGTGCTTTATAGAACCAGAAAATTATACCTGCTCCATAAAGCGTCTGCAGCACAAACGTTCCAGAGCTTGCGGTCATCATTGTCTAAGCTTTATCGTCCATAAGGCGCGTGGATGGAGCACGGAACGTTATTTAAATTCCTTCGGCGAAGATCACCGCAAGAATGATTCGGTCGTACGACGCTTCGTCAAGGAGCTGAAGCAAGAAAATGAAATTGTATAAATGTATATGCGAATAAAATCAATAGTTTAAAAGTTTGCTTAGTACGTTTAAGGGTGATATTCGCTACGTTCATTATAGCAATCATCTCAAAGTAGTAGACTCTAAATCAGCAGTAGCGACTTGCTTTCGGTTAGGTGATAGTGGCTACATATTACCATTATCTAGCAAGAACCAGGAATTTGTATTGAGTGACTTCGCTCCTACAGCAAACGCAGCTTACATTACGGCGGTACTGAACATCGAGTAATAAGCGGGACTAGGCAGGCTACCCTTAATACGAATTTGCATTTTGCTGGTACAATCTATGCTATAGTTGAGCGACTTTGATACGACCTCAGCACACTTCTTTGATATAGCTGCGCAACGATCTAGACTTGAACGTCGGCGTCTGGTACAGATGTGATGTTATAGCTTCAACACATAGCGTTTTAGGAGGTAAATTATAGCATAGACATAGGTTATAGATTTTATTCACCATCGGAAAAGCATCAGTGCACTAACTATTAAAATCACGCATCTATAAGCAGCAGCTTATGGACTAGTGGCTTCATATTATCATCATCTAGCAGGAGCCAGGAATTTGTATTGAGTGACTTCGCTCCTATAGCCCCAGCAAACGCAGCTTACATTAATACGGCGTTACTGAACATCGAGTAATAAGCGGCGCTAGGCAGGCTACACTTAATACGAATTTGCATTTTGAGGGCACAATCTATGCTATAGTTGAGCGTAAAGCTAGAATTCATAGACTAACATCCATCTCAAATCCGAAGTGCATACCCGCGCAGAGTAATTATAACCAAATTTAGTCCAAATCTATACGGAAATGTAGCCTAACTCGCCTGCGTCATCAGCCGAAGCGTATAGCGCGATAGCAGGAATGTGAAATTTTCTGAGCGTAAATTGCGAGTGCGATGTCGGTGTTTTGATCTGAAATGAAAAAAATTTAGCTTCCATCCGCGGCGGCGTAGCGCATCTTAGAATAGTCGATAAATTATATAGCTATGCTATTCGTGCAGCTATAAGCATAGGTTTATATTGGCTATATATTTTATTCACTATCAGAAATGGTAAGATAAAGCATCACTGCAATAGCTATTAAATCAGCTCCATTACGTATCTAAAAGCAGCGGCTTATGGGGTTGTAAAATCAGCATAATCTCAGTAGTTAGATGCTTGCTACAGCTTGCAATTTACCAACCTTAGGTCGTGAGTAAAGCTAGAATTCATAGACTAACATCCATCTCAAATCCAAGTGCATACCCGCGCGGAGTAATTATAACCAAATTTAGTCCAAATCTATACGGAAATGTAGCCTAACTCGCCTGCGTCATCAGTTGAAGTGCAGAGCGCGATAGTTGTGATAGAAATGTGAAATTTTCGGAGCGTGAATTGCGTATGCAATGTCGGCGTTTCGATCTGAAATGAAATGAGCGAATTTAAATATAGGCGATAAATAATATATATACTGTTGCTGTAGCTAATTAATTAATTCATAATATTGTAATCACACTGCGCGAAACGAGTAATAAGCGGGACTAGGAACTTGCATGTACATACGAATTTATCCGGATTCGAGCATATCCTCGGTTAACATTATAGCCGTGCACAGAACTCATTATTACGTTATTTGCTATTTAAAATGATACGGGAAATCTCGGCGTAATTCGATCTGCGCGCATTATCCATTTATGCTCCAATGCGTTATGCGACTTTAGTATAGGTATTGGATCTAATATATTATATAAAACTTGTACGTTGCTATATATATCTTAATCTGAAGTGCATTGCTGCATCGAAAAATTATAGCTATACGCGATACGCTGACGATTTTTCAATATGGTCAAGAAATGAAATAACCCACCTTTAGTGTTGCGTAATCTGCCTTGTCATTATATGCTTGTAACTAGTTCCGGGCTTGCTTGCGGTGCTAGTCTTCTTGGCTGCATGAAATATGATGTTTTAGCTTCAAACTCAACGCATGAGCATGTCGTATTTGTAACCGCAGCGAGATTCGAGTAATAAGCGAGGCTAGATAGTCTACCCTTAACAGAGAACTTGCACATACATTCGAATTTATGCGACTTCGGCTATATTGCATAGCCGTGCACAGAACTCATTATTACGTTATTAGCTATTTAAAATGATGCGGGAAATCTCGGTGTAATTCGATCTGCGCGCATTATCCATTTATGCTCCAATGCGTTATGCGACTTTAGTATAGGTATTGGATCTAATATATTCTATAAACATGTACGTTGCTATATATATCTTAATCTGAAATGCATTGCTGCATCGAAAAATTATAGCTATACGCGATACGCTGTCGATTTTTCAATATAGTCAAGAAATGAAATAACCCACCTTTAGTGTTGTGTAATCTGCCTTGTCATTATATGCTTGTAACTAGTTCCGGGCTTGCTTGCAGTGCTAGTCTTCTTGGCTGCATGAAATATGATGTTTTAGCTTCAAACTCAATGCATTAGCATGCCGTATTTGTAACCGCAGCGAGATTCGAGTAATAAGCGAGGCTAGATAGTCTACACTGTAAATCCGCAAGGTCGTATTGAACACTTCATAACACTTTTTTCTGCGTACAGACACACTTTTGGGGCATATAAACGCATTGGGCTATTATCGTCGCAACGCTTCTGCGTATTTCTCCGTTTACATGTAACACTTCGCCACTGCGGCTTATTTTCGAGAAAATTTATACTTGGTAATTCATCATCAATTTTGCATTCATAAACCATCGGTACGTTTAGAGATCACGTTAAATCATGGTATATGTAAAATAATATTACTCACTTGACCCAACACTAAGTTTAAGGGTAATATTTCAATGAAATATGCATATTTCCCTGTGAGGCAGAGGGGTCACCACCTTCGTTACGGTAGAGGGCGCTCGTTTTCAGTTTGGATTTGAATTGGTGGTTCGTCAGGCTTCAGGCAGAGAGTAGGGTACACGAAAAAACTTGGCGGAATGGATATATTGAAGCAGTTTCTGCTACCTGATGGCGTAAAGGATCATAACATCCATGTACTGTAAGGTATGGAAATGCGGTAAATGTTATTGAATGTATGTAATGTGAGAATAGTCATAAAATGAACTCGTTTTGACATTGCAGTAACGTCGTTTGTTTTAGATGTTTTAGTAGGCTACTGATATCCCTTATACATATGAATGTTCTTTAGATGTTTTGTAGTATATGATTCGTCTGATATTATTGCTGGATGACCGAGCTTCGAATCTGATAATATACCAGGCTGCGACCAGGTCCAGTACTACGGTACTGATGGGAAACTGCTATAAAAGTAACTTTTTTGACATATGGATAAAGGGATGTTCTCTCTATCCACACTGAAATATCACTATGCATGTAGGCGATATTGTGGTCCATTGTGGACAAGTACTGCAATGTCAGCAATTGAATGCCGACATGACAGTCATGCAACGGTTTTGATTGTTTTTCAACTGCAACACATTTTACACTGTACTGTTTATCCCAAGTGGTAAGGTGTTAACTAAAGCGATTTTTTGACATGTCAAAATAGGTCAAAATTTTGTCAAAATTGTACCGTTACGTCAAAAATTGCCAAAATTCTTTACAAAATAAAATTTGGTTGGCAACTTGCATTTCGTTTGTATCATAGATGATTGCACTGTCGGTGAACATATCATTTTACAATTTACATCTTGTAGCCTACTTTATAGTCCTACCGTTGTAGACGGACCATCGTCTGCTCATTGTGAATCATAAACTGTCAAATGAAACAAATACTCAACGTAGCCTATTGCACTATCCTAACTGAAGCAAGACTGCGTGGGCATTGGTTCTTTTATTAGAAACCGTGTGATGAAATATTGCGATGTAGACAACTTTGTCATAATGAGAGAGAGAGAGTGCAGTGTACGCACAACTTCAGTGTTGCCGGCCAACAACTGCAGCTGGTGAACGTTCTTTCTTCATTCTTGCCAAGCTACTTAGTTAGGACAGACACTTTCTACCCGAATATGTAGGAAAGTATCTTTCGTTGTACTACAACAAATTTTTAATTATTTCTACCATAATACGAGATGTAACTAATACTGAATTATTCATGGGTCCAGATTTCGATAAAATAAATTCTTTTTCATGTAAAAATTTGTCAATTTTCATGCTAAAAGATTTTTTCAGGTCAAATTACTTCGGAAGAACAGACAGCTCCAGCCAGAAATAAAGATAAGTTCCGGTAATACAATTCTAACACTATGTGAGAAACACCTAATTTAAGTACATGGGGTCAAAATTAAGTTTTTCATCATCAAAATATGTGTGAATTTGAATTTTGTAGTCAAAATCTTACCTTTTTAGGTCCAAAAAATCGCCCCAATAATAGCCAAACAAACAATCTTTTCAACAAACCATGGATCACAAGGGGTAGTATTTGTTTTGCCCAATCCCCAAATTTGACTTATCTAAGTTTATTGTGATACGGTAACTGAACTAAACTCTATTTTGCAGGTAGTATGTATTGGACTTGGCACCTGTTTGAAATGCATTTGCTGTATGGAATACTGGTAAGCATCACGGTGTTTTGTAAGTGAACTGGTATATCCTTAGAGAATGAATTTGATTCTGTTGCAATCGGTTACCTTTGTGATAAAGATTTTTATGAACGTTTGCTGATAAAATTTCACAAAAATTGTTAACAATCCAGGAAGTATACTAACTGTGCCAGAGTAAAATTGGTGGTAACGTCATGTGCAACTTTCCATTCCATTACTTAATTATTCTACGAAAGACACCCTTCTGTCACGCACAACCTATTGCAGAAAAAAAAACTGTATCCAGTATGATATCTGCGTGACTACTGAGCAGTTCATTTGTATTGCAAATTTTGGCAACAAATATTTCTTTTCAATAGTCTTGGATTGATCCTCAAATTCGTTCAACTGATGTCCACTCTTTAAAAAGAGCCCCCTGGGTGTACCGTGCCTGCGCTATCAGACAATATTGACAGTGACGTGAGGAGTCGTTCTTAACGGGTTTTGTGCCGGCACAGTCATCTTATGTGATACAGTCCTTTGTCTCAAGAGCCCATGGATACATGTGATTATGTAAGCCTATTTATTCATTTTATATATCACCATTGATTATGTAATTTGCTGGTTTTTGCAGTCCTACTTTTCTCACAAACATTCTCGCAGAGTAACTTACGGGCTATTCGATATGAGCTGAAAAAGGCTTCATCTGTGTACACTGAACACTGAACAGAGATGTAGTTGAACGTAATGAGCTCGTGTAACTTGTACTTTAACTATTGCTTACTGAACTATATTGGGCTAGGTCAGTGGTTCTCAACCTGGGGGGATGAGCACCTCTCCTGCGCTTCTGTAACCTATCTGTGTGAAATATTTATATTTACTTCTGCATCAAATTTACAATTTCCTTTGTAATGTTTCGTATTTTCTAGGAGCAGCATTTGGATTTGTCCAGTAAAAAAAGATCCGCCATGGCACGCCACAAATCAGGGACTCATCAAGCCTGGGTTGCGGCTGATGGAAAGAATATGAAAAATTCCCCCAAGGTGCAGGTAGTATGTATTGCAATCGGCACCTTCTTGAAATGCATTTGTTGTTTAAAATACTGGTAAGCATCGTGATGTTTCTTAAGTAAACTGGTATATCCTTAGATCATGAATTTGATTCTGCTGCATTCGGTTATTTTTATGAATGTTTGCTGGTAAAATTCCACTAAAATGATTAACAATCCAGGAAAGCATGCTACTCGTGCTGGAGTAAAATTGATGGTACGGTCACATGCAACTTTCCATTACAATAATTATTTGTTCTATGAAAGACACCCTTTTGTCACATACAAATGTATCCAGTCTGATATCTGCGTAATACTGAATGCTGGTGACGTCATATTTTGTGATACGATTTTGATGTACATCGTTCTTTCGAGCTCTCTACTAGTTGCTGACGAGTCTCAGCCGAAAATATTCGGGCTCATTTCAATATGCATATACTATTCAATTTTATATTGAAGTTTTGCACCTCAAAGAAGCTGTCCGAATATTGAATAGTTCCCTTGTATTGCAAATTTTTGAAACAAGTATTTTCTTTTCAACAGTCTTGGATTGATCTTCAAATTCATCCAACTGGTGTCGACTCTTCGTAAAGACCCCCTGGTTCTACCGGGCCTGTGCTAACAGACAATGTTGATAGTGACGTGAGGAGTCATCTGAACGGATTTCGTGCCAGTGCAGTCATCTTTTGCGATAATACTTTTGCCTCAAGAACCCATGGAAACATGTGGTTATGTAAGTCTATTTATTCATTTCATATATCACCATTGATTCTGTAATGTGCTGGTTTTTGCAGTCCTAATTCTCTCAATAACTATCTATATATGCGATATGAGCTGAAGAGAGGCTTGATCTGTGTACATTGAACAGAGGTGTTCTTGAATGTAAAGAGCTGGGGTAACTTGTATTTAAACTATTGCTTACTGAACTATACTTGGAACATCAAATTGAGATCATTTCCCATGTCGTGCTAATTCCAAATAATTTCGTTAATTGAATTTAATCAGGAAGGAAGGATTTGAAAGATTGAGAACAATTACAATTACTGCAATGAAGGAAAAGTATTCAACACCTTCCATAAGATGTCACGAATTTTTTTGTTCTAAAGACATTCAATGTGTCCTTTGTCTGGTATATTTTCTCGTCTCAATTCAAAGCAGCTATAAAATCTTAGAATCGAAGTTATATGTAAAGCCTACCGTATGTCAATTATTGTAATGGAAATCCAAACCCATAGGAATAACGATTCTACTATATTTATTTTCGGATCTTGTTTGCATTCAATTACATTTTCAGTAAAACGAGGTTGATGAAGTCAACTGTCTTCTTATCCAAGCCAAATTGAGAGACAAGCTAATACAATCCAAGACCCAAGCGCATGTCTTATTGAAACAGGTATCGTAATCTTTCTGTTTTGTGGACCATACAAATTTACATAGACCGTTCGTAGACGTACATAGACGTTCTGCTATAAATTTCATTCTGAGCTACAGTTCTGCATTCTCACTGTGGCCTGTGCGTCTGAATGTCAATGTAAATGTCAAAATGGCCGAATTGAAAAAAACGCAGACCTAATTCAAGATATTTTTATTAGTCGTTATGCGAATTTTAGTCCTTCTCAGTGATAGGATTTCACATTTACCCGAGCGCCTTTCCTGCGCTTGTGTAACCTGCATGTGTGAAATATTTATATTTATTTCTGCATAAAATTTAGAATTTTCATTGACATATTCAAAACTTTGGAATTTAATCACATTTTCAAGGAGCGCAACTTGGAGTCGACCAGTAGAAAAGAAGCAAACACCATGGCACGCCACGAATCAGAGATTGACCGATCCTGGATCGCAGCTGATGCCAAGAATATAAAACTGCTTCAGTGAAAATGGAGTATTCAGAAACATTGTTGACGTTTTGAGCTACTATGCATTGGATTGTCATACCCCGAAGGAGTGGTTCTCAAACAGGAGAAAGCATTTGAAGGGGCGTGAAGCTGCTGTCAACTAAAATCTTTCTCGCACATGGCAGCTTCTACTTATCTCTCTGTGTATGGTCAGAATTTAATATTTGAATATTCTCTCATCAACAACTATTACCGTCACTGCCATCCAACTATGAGTTGGGATTTCTAGCGTTCTGGTTGCTTTTTTTAATTTCATGATACGACGATAAGGGGTGTGTGAAATTTTATTGCTATCACAACGGGGCGTGTCCAAAAATGTTCAAGAACCAGTGCCCTAATGACTTCCAGATTTCATATTTTGCAGCAGACTGGTAAATAACAACAAAATCTTTTCTGTAAATCTGCAAAATTTGTATGGACTCAAAGAAACGATTTCTTTGTTATTTAAACAAAAGTGATTGGCATTAACCTGATATAAATACTTGTATTGCACGCCCAAGAATATTTTTGATGCCTGGTTAGCAGGCCCAAATTCATTAAGAGTAAAAAATACTTTGTTACTTGCTTATCGTGGTAGTGGTAGTGAAACTGATACATTCATTGTTTATTTACAATAAAATTATAAATTTACAAGCCATAATTTGATCAATTTTAAATTAGTTTTAATGATTTGTGTTGATCATGTTTCCGTCAACGGACGTAACCAATGAATTTGATTCCATGCCATTGTCACGAAAGTTGAAGATACTAAATGATATTTTGTTATCGCTATCCCTAATTCCCTATGCATTCATTTCCATGATTGAACGAGCTGCATGATATTTGTAGTGAGTTTGCTCTTGATCATTTATGATGTTCGTGATTTCATGGACTATTCCGGAAACGGCTTCAACTGCTGATCTGAAATTATGAAACCCTGTCACAGCAGCTATTGGAAATTTCAATGTTTGTACGTATTTCATCACCCAGGTTGGGTGTTTTAAGCGTCATCTATTCATGAATCAATAAAATCTGATTTTATTTTGAGCCCTGCGTTCCGGTGACTAGTCAACCAGCGACTTTGAGGCTGAACACTTTTTAGGTAAACACTTTTAATTTAAACACTTCGCAACACTTCTAGGCGTTCAATTTTTGGATCACGTTTCGTGTTCAATTTTCCGGGTTGAGCAACACTTCAGAATTTACAGTGTACCCTTAACAGAGAACTTGCATATACATTCGAATTTATGCGACTTCGGCTATATTGCATAGCCGTGTACAGAACTCATTATTACATTATTAGCTATTTAAAATGATGCGGGAAATCTCGGTGTAATTCGATCTGCGCGTATTATCCATTTATGCTCCAATGCGTTATGCGACTTTAGTATAGGTATTGAATGTAATATATTCTATAAAACATGTACGTTGCTATTTATATCTTAATCTGAAGTGCATTGCTGCATCGAAAAATTATAGACAAAAATTATAGCTATACGCGATACGCTATCGATTTTTCAATATAATCAAGAAATGAATTAGCCAACCTTAGTGTTGCGTAATCTGCCTTGTCATTATATGCTAGTTCCGGGCTTGCGGTGCTAGTCTTCTTGGCTGCATGAAATAGGATGTTTTAGCTTCAAACTCAACGCATTAGCATGCCTAATTTATAACCACAGCGAGATTCGAGTAATAAGCTAGCCTAGATAGTCTACCTTTAACAGAAAACTTACATATACATTCGAATTTGTGCGACTTCGGCTATATTGCCGGTTAACATTATAGCCGCGCACAGAACTCACTATTACGTTAGCTATTGGAGAAATCCCAACGTAAATCAATCTGCGTTCACAAGTAAGCTAATGCTGTATCGAGAAATTATAGCTAAATTGAGTTTAAATTGGTACGAAAATGCATTGATCTTACCTCGTCTGCGATGCTTGCATCCCTGCGCACATGGCAATACTTTTAACAGAAGTGTGAAGTTTTCAGAATGCGAATTGCTTTACGTCGGAAGTAAACATTCTAATTCGTATCGCCAGCGCGGCGTTTTCTTGGAAACGCAACTATATTTAGAATGTTCTAATTCCCATTATCGATGTGGTCCGACTTCTTAGAATCGCAACTATATTTAGAATGTTCTAATTCATATTGTCGATGTGACCCGACTTCTTGGAAATGTAAGCAACTATATTCGTACCACATTTGCACGCGTCAATTTCTTGGAATAGTATTCAGCAATATGCGCGGCGCATGAGCTTTGCGTGATCGTAGGCCTTTATGGTTGCGATATCTGTATTATGAAGTTGCATTTGCAGAATTCCCCAAAATCATTGACTAATTAATGATGACACAGCTGTTATAGTACACAATAACTCGAAAAAGGTGTTGTCTCGGAATTTAAGAGAGAATCGGTGGTTATATTCTCAAAACAGCTCAATACGGCTAGTTTGCTCAATAGTCTGGTGGTGAGCGACGTGACATTATACCCATCCAAACCAGGTTCGATTCTAGCTAAGGTAAGTTTTGGCGTGGTAATGAGTGTCATAGGTGCAGCAATCGACATCGCGCTGGTTGATGCGGCGCTGTGCACCATATAGATGCGGCAATCAATGCGGTGATGATGTGGCAATGGATGATGTGGCACTATAGGTGTGGCGCTTGATGATGTGGCACAGATGATGTGGCAATGGGTGTGCTATAGGTGCAGCAATGGGTGAATGATGTGACAATAGGTGTGCTATAGGTGCGGCAATGGGCGGATGATGTGGCAATGTAGGCGTGGCAATGTAGGCGACGTGGCCTTCTGGGATTGGCGGGCAATAAAGCCAGCTAAGTCTACTACTAACATGCCTGCATTGCATATATTGCATTTTCGGTAATGTCCATTCTCGGTGGTGTCCATTCTCGGTAATGTCCATTCTCTGTGGTGTGCATTCTCGGTAATGTCCATTCTCGGTGGTGTCCATTCTCGGTAATGTCCATTCTCTGTGGTGTGCATTCTCGGTAATGTCCATTCTCGTTGGTGTCCATTCTCGGTAATGGCATTCTCGGTAATGGTTTTCTCGGTATTGACCGGACACCAATATTTTCGGCTGACACTCTTCAGGGGTAATCGCGCGACATCAAGCAATATTTCCTTCATTACAACGAATTCAAGCCGACAGACAGAAGACAGAAGATCGCGACCTCGAGCACAAACATTACCGCGTTAGCATTCGTTGAAGGGACATTAAGGAGAAATTACACACTAACACTGGAAATAATATTTGTCCGATGTGATACGGATTTCATCCGATATAAGATCCCGAGACAAATCACGGCGCAAATCTGCGATTGGAGTGAGGTTTGGCGTTGCTGTGTAAATCGGGCAATATATTGCGTCCTCGTTACGAAATCATTTGTGTAGATCAGTGGTTCCCAACGTGGGCGATTTGGCGGCCTAGGAGGGCGAAAATGATGAAGGGCGCGATAGGGGCGCGAAAATGGACAAAGGGGGCGACAGGGGGCGATGACGCGTTGAAACGACTATATTGGAGTCAAGTCGGAGAAATGACCTTTTTTCTTAGTCAACCCACGGAAATTTAGTTGCAAAAGTGTAAAACTCGACAACGAACCGAAAAGTTGACCTTTTTTTAGTCAATCCGCCGATGATTACAGATTGTATGCCGATTTTTCGGTTCACAGAACTTTGGGGGCGATGATTGACGTTGAGCTTGAAAAGGGGGCGATGAGTCGAAAAGGTTGGTAACCACTGGTCTAGATGCTTTACTATGGTCAGAATTCGCCACTATCGCGAGGGGTCCGTGGTCATAGGAGAAATGAACAATTGGGCATGTGACAAATGGGTGGGTTAAGTTTTAGCTTTAGGGTTGATTTAGGGACTTAGGGTTACGGTCAGAATTGGAATAGATATATATATGAGGGATAATTTCAGGGGTATGCCTGTGGTTAGGATTAATTTTGGAGTTATATAGTCAAATGCTTAAGTGACGCATGCTCAAGCGTCCATGCCCAGCTGTCGTTTTTCATTGTGTCCCATTCTCATATTCTCGGGCAATCATCGAGAGGGTATTACAAAGACACCATAGCCACATAACGTTTGGGGCTGGTTTATTCATTTGCGTTAGATTGTTAGTGCGCAATCATTGTTAGTTGCGACAGTATAACTACAATAGGTTTTCTTCTTACTTAATGTCCAAGTGCAAGATGCGATTTGCTATCCCTATCAAAACCACCTCAAGTGCAGTAGAAAATCAAAGGTCGGAAAAGCACTCGAGTAAGTGGCGCTGAGACAGGATTTTAGTAGACATTCGCAGATATCCCCTTTCCAAATTGCCAGATGCATATTCGCGACAAAAGCAAAAGGACTAATAACCTTACACATATTATTTTATGCAGGGGTTATATTGCATGCTTGTTATGACAATTTACCCCGAAACGTGTAACCAACATATGCCAAAACCACTCATTGCTTTCAAAATTCCAAGTCTGAAAAGTAGGTAGTTTGGACTTGAAGACTGTGAAATAGAAGTAGTAGTCCAAAGACACAACAGCCTGAGTAAATATGAAGTAGAAGTAGGTAATACCTACTTGGGTACACCGACAAAGTATACCTCATTACTGATAATCTAAGTAGTTACGTTACACGTAATTGAATAGTATATTCATATTGAATACTATTGAATTGTATATCGAAGTTCTGTAACTCCAAGAAGCTCTTACACGTGATTGTAGACTGAAATCTATAAACCTATAAATTCTACTTCGCGGTGCGAATTTTGTGGTAACACCTTGTTTCTTCTGTTCGTCACATATGATTCTATTACAACAATCGATGGGTATGCTATTTACCCTGGTTGGCGGACGTCATGTGATAAACTCACAATGAGGTCATCCAGCCAGCAAAGCATCGAATATCAGCTTACAAAATACTTGTGGCATCAACAATAAATGAAAACCGGTCATTCTTGTACCATAATAGTATAAAGTCAGTTCGGTATCGGATCAAGACGGACGTCTCAAGCATCCAATGACGATTTGCATATGGCATATGTGCTTTTGGAAAAGAATTAACTTTCGACTATTTGCGACAATACTTGGGTCTGAAGTGACTTCAGTAGCGATCCGGATATCATGAGCTTGCTTGGAGCATATTTGTCGGCTGTGCTGTCACTGGTGAACTTTGTGACGGATATCTGCTCGGTTTGGATATACTGGATGCACACGGACGATAGTTTGGACGGTTTCTATGTAGCGCTAATCTCTACACTGATCTTATTTATAAGTCCCATACCTATTACCATGGGTATAGCGTGTACCTTCACCAAAAGATCCACTAAAGTGGAAAAAACTTTGCGCAAAGCAAAAACGCTCGAATTGACATTGACAGCTATACCTCAACTATGGATCAGTTTATACGCTTTATCAGTGGGCGCAAATCTACTTTACGGGGAAAGAACACTATTACTCGTGTCATCAGCTATGTCGTATTTATCAGTATGCGCGATCTTACCGCGTGCCGATAACAAAATGTTAAGTAAAACCTTTCAAAACGATTCCATGACTGACTTCGACCGTTTCGTGGTTAACGCCTCAAAATGTGCGATGTTTATGGCGCGAATTTTGTTGCTGGTTTACATGACCTCACAGATCGGATGGTATTATACGGCTATGTTTTTTGGGACACATTGGATTTTGTTATCTGCTCTGTGTTTTTGTGCGATTTCAAGACATTATACCAATCCGTGTCGAAATGCTGTTGACGCGATCGAATCAGGACTTTTGCATTTCTTCTCGTGGGTATGTCCAGTTAAGCGGTCTTGGTCTCATTTCTTCATAACGGCGTATTTTATTTTGGAGCACGTTCTAGCGTGGATCTTGTTGCTGTGTTTGCCTAACAACCAATCTACTTTTCTCATCGTCAATGTACTGGCATTTCATGTGTTGATGAATACTGTCGCTACTTTTTTCATGATTGCGTATGTTATTAAGAAATGGCCGTGAGTTCGGATATAACTTATCCTGCTGCACTGAAGGGTTTACAATTACGCGGGAAGTAATATATAGCCAATTATTGCACGCAGTCTCCTAGTATTGCGCATAGCGAATATTCCTGCTGTGCGTCAACTTATACACCCGTTTCATTTAATTTCGTAAACAGCTTTTTCATTTCGATGTCATCAAGGTGATTTATTTATTTTCATTGCAAATCTTAGTTTCTAGTAGGCTATTTGTTTTTACCGAATGCGTTAGAAAAATTCAAAAGGGCCAAAATCGACTGTCACCAGACTGTTATTTCATGTCATGTGACGTACGAAAGCAATTACTTTAGTATGGACAAGACATTGTAAAAGAGAGGAGTATTCTTCACGGAATGTGTGGCAGTCATACATAGGACTACTCCAGCATACTCAATGTATATCCATTTTTGTGAATATTGGTTGTAATCACAGCTAAAAGAAAACGTTAGATTCGGTGCGTGCTTCTTCATCATTCGTATCTCCTACTGTGTGACACAGTCACAGTTGCCAACGAATATTATAACGAATATTATAGCGCAATGCAACATTGTTCCTAATGACGTCGTGCCATTTGAAAAATATGACCTACATTGCCCCAATGCTCGCATCAGAATCAAAATCAGTTCAGAATTATTATTCATCAAAAGTTTCGTGGAATAAACGCGAACTGCGATACAATCAAACATGAAGAATACGTCGAAACAGCTTCTTTAATACACTCGATCAACTCTTACCTCGGCCTGCATGCTTGATTGGGCTGGACATTATCACAAAAATTAGGAAATTGCACATGATCTGTACAGTATATGTGAGGCATGAGATGTCGGAATAACTGGACCATTTACGCCTCTCTTTCAAATCACGTAAAACGCACCAGTTTATCCCACACGATAATCTCATAATCGGGGTGTCAAATTTGATTTTAAATAATTATACGTATTGCAATATAGGATTCCCGAAGCCCCTCGTAAATCACACAGGATGGGGTTTTGGCCTTGGATGAATTCGCAATACAAATAAAATCGTTTTAATAATATATTCATGACATAAATATATTAAATCCCGAAGCTTTTCGAGCTGACACTATTCAGCGGCAATCGTCAGCGAATGGAGAATTTCAAAAGCATATTTCTGTCATGAATATATTATTAAAATATATATTATAGTTCTGTACCCCAAAGAGTCTCTTCAAAAATAATCGATTAACACGCGAAATCTTCATATCTTGACGTATGGCCGACTACACAATGCACACGATAAGTTGCCAACCCTTGGCCTACGGAAATATCGAAAAATTGGACAAGCAATAAAAATCAAGATACCTATTTCAATACGAGGCACAATGGAAGTCAAAGTGTCAGCCAAAACATATACTAGCATTTGAATAGCTTCTGGGGGTACAGAACTTCAATATAACAATGATTAGCATATTCATATTGAAATGAACCCGAATATATTAGGCTGACACTCGTCAGGGGTAATCGTCAGCAACTAGTAGAGATCTGGAAAGAACATTGTATTGTACCATTGTTGATATAAAATGTTCTCTCCAATTCTCTACTAGTTGCTGACGATTGCCCCTGAAGAGTGTCAGCCGGAAATATTCGGGTTCATTTCAATATGATTATACTATTCAATTGTATATATTAGCTAGACTGTATTCCAGTTTCACATTCTTCTTTCTCCTTTCTGTGGATGATGTCATATATGAAGTGGCGGAAGCACATTGTTTCAAGTCTATTGTTATAGCGTTGCTCCATTCGTTGCCTACAGACCCAGTATAAAAGTACGGTAATGTGACCGTGCCTGTAATAATATATTGCGTTATAGTCTACGAATTTCACGGCATCATGTTTTCATCACTGGCCGCGTGATGTGATTGTGATACTATCGTCTGTTCCAGGCGAATCACGTTGCAGACCACCTGATCTGCGAAGGTGTGAGTAGTTATATAGATCGCTCGCGAATCGCCATTGGTTCCTTATGGGCGGGGTGGCATGGTGCCAAGAAACCGGGGGTGGCATGGTGACCCTTATGTCTTATGGCGGGGGTGGCATGGTGCCATTGTGTCTTATGGCGGGGGTGGCATGGTTACCTTTTCGGGTATAGGCTGCGGCGGCATGGTGCCGTGAAACTCGTGGTGGCATGGTGACCCTTATAACTATAGGCTGCGGTCGCATGGTGCCACTGTGTCTTATGGGTGCGGCGACATGGTTACCTTTTTCGGGTATAGACGGCGGCGGCATATGCTAACGTGAAAACTCGTGGTGGCATGCTAATGTTTTTTGGTATACGTGCGGTGACATGCTAACGACGATAAATGTGTCTGTCATGTATTCTTACGGGATCTGTGGTGACTCACCATGAGTTCTTATGGGTGCGGTCGTGAATCGCCCTTTCGGGTATAGGCATCTCTCGCATGTCGTACTTTCGCGTATAGGCTGTGGTGGTGATTCGCCATGTGTTCTTATGGGTGCGGTCGTGATTCGCACTTTCAGGCATCTCTCGCATGGTGTTGAATAGTCACCAACAATAACCGCGCAAACGGAAACGTGGCTTGCAAGAGGATTTACGCAGTGCGTGCGACAGACGGCGATTCGAATATCAACAATAGTCGCGTTCGCAAACGAACACTTCAAAAAGATGTGAAATATTTGCAAAACCCCGCGATCGCTGACAAGATAATGACTCGGGTGACATGATAACGTTACAGGTATAGGCTGTGGTGGTGATTCGCCATGTGTTCTTATGGGTGCGCTCGCACGTCGTACTTTCAAGTATAGGTATCTCTCGCATGTCGTATTGGAAACTCGTGTTGGCTCGCTCACGCGGTGAAATTTTAGTAATCAGTTTGTCGCAGAACTTGATTTCACTCGTAAGATTTAATAAGTAACGAATAACAGACCGCCAGTGTCGGTAACTTGAATAACGACAAATTGTCACTTATTTCCGCTCTAACCCTAATCCTTTGTGAAGTGAACGCTTATTCAAAAGGTTGTGATATAATTTTAAAATCCAACAACCACTCACCGGATAATGCTGCAGACATAGCAATCCCTCATGCCCGCTCACAAGGTAATATTTCGGTAATTAGTTTGTCACAGAACCGTCGCAGACGGTGATTCAAAACCAACAATTTGTCACTTGCCCGCGATCGCTATATGTTTTGACACTTCAGAAGAGTGGTTGACTTTAGTTG
Source organism: Botryllus schlosseri (assembly GCF_051294905.1). NCBI lineage: Eukaryota > Metazoa > Chordata > Ascidiacea > Stolidobranchia > Styelidae > Botryllus > Botryllus schlosseri. The sequence goes on from NC_137236.1 coordinate 40,356,876, forward strand.
CGTGATACAAATCATGAGAATATTCAATCAATGCGTCAATTTGTCAACTCGAAATGAAACTCACTACACAAATCAAGTCGATTCGTATCTGAATGTTTTAAATCGGTACAACTCTAATCCTTTGACAAATCCCTTAACGCGTTTTTGTTGAATCGAACGTAACCGAATATTACTGACGCCGACTTTCAGCCGCATCGAATTATTCGCACATTCCGCGTCGCTGTTTTCACACTTATAGAATCAATACCAACTATAACTCTACAAGAATCAAGAATCACAAGTATGTGCATTACACAGTTATTGTCTTTATTAACTTGAAATCAAACACTTAACAAAAACACGCAACTAATCATTTGGCAACTCTAGCATTACCAAAAAATTCCAGTATTGTTGATTGAAAATCCTTGAGTCATTATTATCAAAAATGTTATAGTACCGCATCGGGATCCATTCGCGGGATGTACTAAAGGTAAATCCAAATAATCCACATTCGCGGGATGTACTAAAGGTAAATCCAAATAATCCACATTCGCGGTATGTACTAAAGGTAAATCCAAATAATCCAGAATGAAATATTTGGACTTTGACATAGTGTGAATTGAAATATATTGACAAACATGACTACCAACTTTGATCCAGTCACATTTCAAGATCATACTTTGAAACAATCCTTGAAACTTACAACTCTATTCGCGATCTTGCTTTCCGTTTGCCAAAGAGACATTTTAACATCTTACCATACTCAAAAGAATTATTCATAACATTAACCGGTGTTAAAAATATAGTTTTTACTTACTTGATTATATCACCACAACTCGCAAACTTGAATTAATTCATCCTGGTTGTATTCATATGACGATATTACTTCTCAGTGTCGGCGACTTGAGATTAACATAATATGCTTGAGTATACGAGATTTGAAAGTCCGACCAACGTAGTTGAGAATTCATTTCTTACAATCGAACGATGGTGTTATATTCAAAGTTATCATGCTGTGAACATAAGGATTGACACATTGATTTGACATATGAGATTTTGTAATAGTTGATCATTACTTTATTATTAAATTATTTGCGTTAATTAGACCCGGCGTTGTGGTAAATGTTATGACAGCAACAAACTTTTCAGTACCAATGTTATTGACATATTAAGCTGTAAAACTATGTGTGTCTGAAATGTTCTTGATAGGAAAATTACTCCACCTTGGTAAAAATCACTCTGCGTATCGCGGATATCAGAAAATATTTCCAGTAACCAAGACTAAAGATGAAACGACAATATCGGTCTTATTACATTCAGCAATCAGTACAATTATTAAAATCTATCGTTTGCGATAAACAGCACTAAAGATGTAATAATTCCAGTATTCATACATTGAACATCCGATACAAAATGCTTTATTATCCCGATTCCCAACGGGTAATTGAAACGACTATGTGTAGAATCAGTATATCACAATATCGTTACTATTGAATCCAACGATTTATTGTCGGAATTTGTGACAGAGAATTGAAACATATGCACTTTACAGAGTGTGAAAATATCACTTTGAGTATCGAGTACCGTTCGAAGCTAGCGATCAATTCTTAATCATTTCAGTAACTCCCCATTGTGTGTGCTAAATGTAAAATATCGCGAGGTTATACACTCTAAGACTTTGATTATTGTAAAAATAAATTGTGATATGTTTGTTAGATGCATCCAATTCAACTAGAAGTGTCTAGTGCCCAACACTCGTAATATCAAAAAAGTACTTGCTAGACTGTTATTTGCTAAACGTGTTTTGTATTGTTGTTCATTTCTAGTATTGATTGAAATCATTCTTGAACCCTCAAATAATAATTCCCGACATGAAACCAAGCCGCTGAAAGTCGTTACCATCGCGAAGATACAATGTGTACGATGTTTGTCAAAATGTGTCCTACCTGGCCAACAGAAAACAAATTTCACTAGCTTGGTAATGAAACCGAAGTCTCCATTCGATATTTTGTTTGTGTCAAATACTTTACAATGAACACATTTGCGTGGTTGAGCTTTACATCATCAAGCTGTTATTTGTAAATCAAGATTTCGGTAAACTTGTAAATGTATCGTTTAACTAACTGACATTTAGTGATTGGGGAACATACCACTTCGAAATACTCCATTGATCTTAATTTCCATCATCGTGATAAGCGAAGTACATTTGTTTTGAATTCATAACAATAGGCTTTTCTATGGCACGATAAATTATTGACAAGTTCTGCTCAGAAGATTGGTTGCATATCACTAAAAATAATATACCACACATATTATTACTGTTACTCCATTCATCGGTATTTTTTCTGTTGTCGATTTTCAAACGAGTAAAATTTATTACTTGAGTTGCTCTGCTTAATGTAAATGTAAACTCACCCGTCTTTCAACAACAAACAATGTTAAAAAAAGTATGCAATCAAACACAACAAGTTTTACGATACTAATTATTATCCCACATAACCCATTTCTTACCGAAGCCATACGAAATATATTCATGTTACACGAAAATATTCGCTCATGCTACAAACCTGTACAATGATTGGTGGTGCGTTCAAACTGTTTCGATACCTCAAGAACTTTATTGTCTGAATGGTTGTTCATGTATCTTAATAATCAAGTAGTTCAACACATAACTAGTATTACCAGAAACACCAGAGTTGTTTACACAAAAGTTTGTATGTGTACAGTATGCGAATACCATGTGCAAGTCCAGCACAATTGTGGTATCCATACGAGTTTAGTTAACACAATTTACGACACCGAGGTCGCCTCATCTTTCGTAAGACAACAAACCAAGGCTTCAGGATATGTCCATGTCATAACAATAAATCAGCTACTCCAACAACAGAGTACATATGTTTTCTAGTTACGGTGCTTACATCTTACACACAATTCATCACATGGTTGTCCTCACAACAAAACAGCTAGAAGATGTTATCATACAAAATGGTCGTTATAGTTTGCACACCAATGGCACATCGTACAAGTAACAAGTCTCGAGAATCCAGTTATTCAAAAAAACGTGAAAGTGTTTCTACACCAAGTCGTTATGTTGACGAAAGCGTATATTGTAATATCATGATCGATTTGCATTCGTTGGTTACAAAATGTCACTACTCAAAATAATTATTTTTCACTCAAACACAAACGCATACTTGTCACCATTCGTTTCATCAAGCACGAGTTCAAGAAACCTGCTACGACATGAATTGTTATTTTTATGTTGTGTAAATAGGTAATAATTAATTTTAGTAACACTATATCAACATCATCGAGTTGCGCGAATAGATTTACATGTGGTCTTGTGGTTTTAATCGAAGTATACAGCACGGTCTAATGTAGAGTCATCTCTACTGTACAGCAACTCGGTAATCGAAATGCATTAAAATTTAAACAACGATCTTGTTTCGTCGCACCAAAAATATGTTTACTATCGCGATACTCTGCACAGGCCGTGTAAATCCTTTTCACACTCGTAATAGTATACCAACAGCTACCGGCGACAACGTTTAACAATACCAACAACACTAAACATACGATACCTACCCAAGTAAAATTACCATTTTCACCTGGAGGTCGGTCGTTACCCGAGTAGAAATACCATTATCCTTTGGAGATTTATCGTTTACCCAATGTAACAAACCCCTTTTCCTTTGGTAATCTATTTTTTCTCTGGGTAACAATCCTTTTTCACTTGGAAATATATTTTTCTCTGGTTAACAAACCTTTTTCACTTGGAAATATATTTTTTCTCTGGGTAACAATCCTTTTTCACTTGGAAATATATTTTTTCTCTGGGTAACAATCCTTTTTCACTTGGAAATATATTTTTCTCTGGTTAACAAACCTTTTTCATTTGGAAATATATTTTTCTCTGGTTAACAAACCTTTTTCACTTGGAAATATATTTTTTCTCTGGGTAACAATCCTTTTTCACTTGGAAATATATTTTTTCTCTGGTTAACAAACCTTTTTCATTTGGAAATATATTTTTTCTCTGGTAACAAACCTTTTTCACTTGGAAATATATTTTTTCTCTGGGTAACAAACCTTTTTCATTTGGAAATATATTTTTTCTCTGGTTAACAAACATTTTTCACTTGGAAATATATTTTTTCTCTGGGTAACAATCCTTTTTCACTTGGAAATATATTTTTTCTCTGGTTAACAAACCTTTTTCACTTGGAAATATAGTAGATAGTACTATAGATTAGTAGATAGTAATCTGGGTTAAATCTCGATACAATTATTGTGGCCAGGCCCCATATTTATCTGTGGATATATCACTCTAATGATATGCGTTGCATACTGTACCGTTCGCTGTATCGAGAGCACCAATGGTAGTTGAGTGAATAACCAAGATGGCCAAATATATCCGTTTGTTTGTCTGAATTTTACATTGGATCTCCAAGCCTTCTGTCGTCCATGCCTCCGATTGATTTTATTGACCTCACGATGCAATAACGAAGTCCTGGAGGGTATGATGATATTGTCTATGGGTTATACCGATGTGTGCATAAACACCCAACATTGATACACTGATACATTGTATGTAATGTCATAAACCACATTTACGTGAATACTTGGCAGGGTTGAACCATCGTAAAATATATATTCGATATGTATTGTCATTTTTCACGAAGAAAAAAAATCAAGGGTTGTGAATCTACATGTTTAATTACATTTGGTCGTTGGTTCTGTTTTATCGCTTTGCATTGAATATCCGGATCCGGTTATGAACTGACCTGTATTGGGTTTGTAATTCCATACTGAATGGGGCGATATGTATTGACCAAACCGATTACCACTACATATCGCTGTACGTATAATCTGTATAGGGTGAGCAAGGAAATTAATCACAAGTAACCTGGAATCGTTAGCACGATGGGTAGTATGCGTTCCTACATTTTCCGAAGATTGTTATCCGTGTATCAACCAGTTAACAAAGGCGGGGGATTACAACTTTAGACGGATTGGTTCTGGAAAATCTAAAGCACGAACCCGGACATCGCAGTCATATCGAAATAGCGCATTGGTATTGTGTGTGTGTGTGTGTGTGTGTGTGTGTGTGTGTGTGTGTGTGTGGCTAACCGTCGATTTTGATGGATGCACCAGAACAAGTGAGTATGCGATTACACAAATGTATCGGAGTCGTTGTTGGTGTATATTTTGTCACTGTCCGTTGTAACAATATACAAAAATATCAAATTGACCGGTGTGGTTGTCAGTTTTCAAAACGAAAATGATATTGTTACCCAGGGAGAAGATAGATTTCCAAGTGAAAACGGTATTGGTACTCAGGTAAATGACAGTTTCCAGACGAAAAGGGTTTGTTACCCAGGAGAAAATGATTAGTTACTCTAGGTAAAAGTATTTTTCCAAGTAAAAATGTATTGTTACACTGGGTAAACGCCGAATCTCCAAAGGAAAATGATATTTTTACTCGGGTAAACGACGGATCACCAAGTGAAAAAGGTTTGTTGCTCAGGGAAAAAGGTTTGTTACCCGGGAAAAAATATATTTCCAAGTGAAAAAGGTTTGTTACCCAGAGAAAAAATATATTTCCAAGTGAAAAAGGTTTGTTAACCAGAGAAAAAATATATTTCCAAGTGAAAAAGGATTGTTACCCAGAGAAAAAATATATTTCCAAGTGAAAAATGTTTGTTAACCAGAGAAAAAATATATTTCCAAATGAAAAAGGTTTGTTACCCAGAGAAAAAATATATTTCCAAGTGAAAAAGGTTTGTTACCAGAGAAAAAATATATTTCCAAATGAAAAAGGTTTGTTAACCAGAGAAAAAATATATTTCCAAGTGAAAAAGGATTGTTACCCAGAGAAAAAATATATTTCCAAGTGAAAAAGGTTTGTTAACCAGAGAAAAATATATTTCCAAGTGAAAAAGGATTGTTACCCAGAGAAAAAATATATTTCCAAGTGAAAAAGGTTTGTTAACCAGAGAAAAATATATTTCCAAGTGAAAAAGGATTGTTACCCAGAGAAAAAATAGATTACCAAAGGAAAAGGGGTTTGTTACATTGGGTAAACGATAAATCTCCAAAGGATAATGGTATTTCTACTCGGGTAACGACCGACCTCCAGGTGAAAATGGTAATTTTACTTGGGTAGGTATCGTACACTCTAAATACGAGACAACAGTATCGCCTTTTTTCCCGTTGGCGGCAACGCCGTATCGCGTAAACAACATCAGGTTCGAAAGAAATTTGGTGTCTGCTCTTTCTTCGCGTCTATTTCTCTATTTTCTCACAACGCGGACATCGTTACGGCGAAAGTTGAAAGTCCGCTGCTGATTCTATTGCAATACGACATAACGACAGTCACAGAGAGCGCAGATTTGAAGAGATGCTCGGTGAATAGTGGAATTGTATCGCAGCTTATCGACAATTTTAAAGGTAAATGTTAAATTGTATGCCACCTTGGTTTGTTTGTTCTTTATTTGTACAAGATTCACTTACCATAATCAAGGCTTTAATGTCCTACTGTTACGGAAAATTACGTAATTGGCCAGCTATTGCATCATTCACTTACTTCATTATGAAACGCGAGAGGGCGGAGGTTGGTTCAAGGTTATTGGTGTCCTTTTCGGGTAAGGTAAACCAACACCCACAAGTTATTGTATGACCACTACCTTTCAGTGTTCCCCGTGGGAATGTTGTGCATGAAGTGTGGATTAGCAGAAACTTGACATGAAAATCCTTGGAATAATTGCTTGATTCTGTCAGCAGTGATGATTTTATTCAAGTGCAGAGCAGCAGCTCTCCGTGGTAAATGTTGAAATCCACATGAATCTGTTCGAGTTGAAGTACCTTTTCATATTGCACAGTATAATTATCAGTTTATCTTCTCCGGGATTAAATGTCACCATCTACTGTAGTCTTCAGTTTGTCATTTCAAAGTTGTATTCTATTAATGTGGAGATTACTACTTCATAATTTAGTATGTTGTTAGAATAATATTTCGTTAACAATGCACTGTTGGCTCTACCAATTTTGATAGACTAGAGCCCAGATCAGCTAGGGAAAACATTTGCTTAAACGACACAAGAATCATGATATTCAACTTCATGCCTGCACGCTTCGTCATTCTAGAGTTGCAAATCATAATCGGTTTAGAAATTGATGTAAAATGGAGGGTCGTTTTTGTGGTTAAGTCTGCCTGTAAAAACTGAGAAGTGCTTGCATGTCCACCACTAATTGGTGTTTCCCATGGTCATGCAGTGTACAAAGGACAACAGGGAATCCTTATGATTGTTGCTTTATGCCACCACTTTGTCAGCAGTGATAATTTCATTCATGTGCTCTGTTAGCTCGCCCTGGTGAATGTTGAAATACACTTGCATTTTCTTGCCTTGTGATATCTTCCTACACTGCTGACTCAAATATTCAATGCATCTTGTGTGGGTCGAATGCTGCTACCAACTGTAATGTTGCGTGGTGACCGGTATATGCTATGCAGAATTGCATTTTTCCCAATCTTATTTACCTTGATATTGTCAGAACGGCTGCAGCCATAGATACAAACTGCAAAATCTACACACTTACAGACAGAACTTGTCATGGGTTTTTGAACAAGTCTAAATGTCAATAATGCCCTCGCCTAATGTTATCAGCCACCTGTACTATTGTTTCGTGACGGTTTTACTTTTCGTATCAGGATAGAGAAGATTCCAAGACTATTGTCACAACCACAACTGATGATTTGAAAAAGAATTATTAACGAAGGATACATAGATTGGACAGTGGCATTTCAGGTACGTTAGGACTACGAACACATCAGGCTTAATCATTAGTAATAACTGTTTTATTCAATTGTATCAATCCAGTGATAGTGACAGCAGGATTGACGAAGCTACTGAAATTGCAGTCATTACTTTTGAAAGCCTGAATAAACCGCCAATAAAAGACGGGATTGTCTGCTTTGCAAGTCAAAACAGGTACACACAACTGCGAATTCAATGAATATATATGATTGCCCAAATCATGGAATAACACTATGAACTATGGCAACCAAGCAGGAAAGATAGACCTATTAACGGGTGTATGTCATGAATGTCCTTACCTTGTAATTAGGGCAATTTTTGTTTCACTGAAATCCGGTAAAAGTTACATTGAATTTCAACAAAATTTGCAGAACAAAGTTGCATTCATGCATGTATAACCCAGCAGCTCACATATTTATTACTGCGCCCCTAAAATCTGGTTGCTACAGTTTCATTAGGCTGAAATTCAATGTATCAAATATTCTTACAGTAAAAATGAGAAGCTACCCACACAGAAATCTCATGATGGAGATCTCTGCCTTAGTCTGTCATTTCAACTTGCGTCAACGTTATCGCTTCTTAGAAAGGAGCGAATGTACTTTTATAAACACACAGTTCGAACTAACTGAGCTATCTCAAGAAAACATTACTGTTTGTGGTGGTTTGACCAAAATCCAATTGATACTTTCACATCTAATTTAGTTGGGCACTGTCGTGCTTTATTGGGGTTGTTGAACGTCCAGCTGGCAGGTCAACTGTTGCATCATAGATAACATTGAGGTGCAGCTAATACCGTTACATACCTCTTGGTTATGGAAATCAAAGAGGATAGGATGGGAAGCTGCTGGCAGCTGTTGAAAAAATGTTGCAAAGACTTGTCATACCAATCACTTATAAAAATATGTCTGTTTCAGGCTCACAAGATACCATAAGTAAGAAGAATGATCCACCGCATCTGGTCGGCGCCAGGCATCAAAATGGAATCAAAGGCTGGATTATTGGACATTCGTTCGTTCATTTACAATGTTTCATCGTAAACTATGACCATTTTATCCTGTTAAAAGTAGACATGAACAACTAGACAACATGATAATTCTATTTTTTGGTATATTTTCCTGAAAATTCTACAAAAGAACTACATAGCGTCTATCGAGCTGAGCTTGTACAGATATTTGCCGTTTTCATGTGTTCGAGCATGAACTCTGACGTGATAGGAACTGAACTTCATCGAATTTCCAAGTTTTCACAAATTCAGTAATTGTAAGTTAATTTTTAAAACATTGTAGTTCTAATTCTAGTTAATTTTGAAAACTAACCTTGTAGCTGTAATTCTAATTTGAGTTGAAAAAATCTAATCTTGGTAAAATTCTAATCTAATTTAGATGAGGTGAATTTTTCTTGCTGGCCACATCTGGTTGAAAGTTACGGTAAGGTATTTGAACTGTCAAGTAACTATGCCAAAAATATTGATTTATACTATTGCAGTGGTCCTGTTTTACTGTGCATTACTTCGTTGCCTTGCATTTAATCATTGACTTGACTTGATGGTTACACTGTAAACTATATAAATATCTTGCGCTTATAAGTTCGGAGATGTGCGTCTTGAGTAAGTAATAATTTTTCAGTACTGCCGTGGCCCTGTTTCATTGTGCATCATATTGTTGACTTCCATTTTATTATAATCAATGGTTACATTGCAAGCCTTAATTATTTCATGCTGTGCGTAAATTGCGCAATAGTGCCATGCCAGAATTCCTGATTTATTGTGCATTGTTCGCTTTTATTATCAATTTTTTCATGCTTCGTCTTATCACTGATTTTCACATGATAGTCTGATATTGTATTTGATTTTGAATACGATGGTTTCATTATCACATGAAAGATTTTTCAATGCTGCATGCAAGCGGTGGGGTCTGAGTCGACAACGCCAGATCAGCTAGTAATCGCTCTTACGACTGACAATCCCCTGCTGCACATGTACATTTGGTGGTATCACTTTGATCTTATTCTATTAAGTGCCACTTCTAATTCATCAAATATATGTTTTTATCACCACAACAACCAATCCGCAGCACCTTGCTAATTTTCTCTGATATGCGTGTGGTGGTCTCACACTCACCACAAATACTATAATTTGACTCAGACAGCCGTATATATTGATTCGTGGTTTGGAGCTTTAGTAGTAAGTGGGCTTTATATACTACAGTATTCTAATGGATTTAATATGTGCACTATGCAGTAATGGTTGACATTGCTCTATACGCTTAGCATACAAAGTAGCTGGGTAGCGCTGGCGGAATCTTCGAGGCTAGCAATAATGGTCCGAATGCCAGAGAAATATTCTGGATTTTTCAGCTCAATAGGGTGTTAATAGGATTTCACCTTTAGGGTGATTTTTGTATATCCACCTTCAAAGTCGGCACAGTTTTTACATGGTGCCTAGGAAACGTCTATATGAGACAACACCACATGCCACAACACAAAACCACAACATCAACGGCTATTCAGGTGTTCTTTTTTTTTACGTGCAACGCGTTCTCTTTGGCGTTGTCACCAACGGAAAAATATTTAGAGTGTATGTTTAGTGTTGTTGGTATTGTTAAACGTTGTCGCCGGTAGCTGTTGGTATACTATTACGAGTGTGAAAAGGATTTACACGGCCTGTGCAGAGTATCGCGATAGTAAACATATTTTTGGTGCGACGAAACAAGATCGTTGTTTAAATTTTAATGCATTTCGATTACCGAGTTGCTGTACAGTAGAGATGACTCTACATTAGACCGTGCTGTATACTTCGATTAAAACCACAAGACCACATGTAAATCTATTCGCGCAACTCGATGATGTTGATATAGTGTTACTAAAATTAATTATTACCTATTTACACAACATAAAAATAACAATTCATGTCGTAGCAGGTTTCTTGAACTCGTGCTTGATGAAACGAATGGTGACAAGTATGCGTTTGTGTTTGAGTGAAAAATAATTATTTTGAGTAGTGACATTTTGTAACCAACGAATGCAAATCGATCATGATATTACAATATACGCTTTCGTCAACATAACGACTTGGTGTAGAAATACTTTCACGTTTTTTTGAATAACTGGATTCTCGAGACTTGTTACTTGTACGATGTGCCATTGGTGTGCAAACTATAACGACCATTTTGTATGATAACATCTTCTAGCTGTTTTGTTGTGAGGACAACCATGTGATGAATTGTGTGTAAGATGTAAGCACCGTAACTAGAAAACATATGTACTCTGTTGTTGGAGTAGCTGATTTATTGTTATGACATGGACATATCCTGAAGCCTTGGTTTGTTGTCTTACGAAAGATGAGGCGACCTCGGTGTCGTAAATTGTGTTAACTAAACTCGTATGGATACCACAATTGTGCTGGACTTGCACATGGTATTCGCATACTGTACACATACAAACTTTTGTGTAAACAACTCTGGTGTTTCTGGTAATACTAGTTATGTGTTGAACTACTTGATTATTAAGATACATGAACAACCATTCAGACAATAAAGTTCTTGAGGTATCGAAACAGTTTGAACGCACCACCAATCATTGTACAGGTTTGTAGCATGAGCGAATATTTTCGTGTAACATGAATATATTTCGTATGGCTTCGGTAAGAAATGGGTTATGTGGGATAATAATTAGTATCGTAAAACTTGTTGTGTTTGATTGCATACTTTTTTTAACATTGTTTGTTGTTGAAAGACGGGTGAGTTTACATTTACATTAAGCAGAGCAACTCAAGTAATAAATTTTACTCGTTTGAAAATCGACAACAGAAAAAATACCGATGAATGGAGTAACAGTAATAATATGTGTGGTATATTATTTTTAGTGATATGCAACCAATCTTCTGAGCAGAACTTGTCAATAATTTATCGTGCCATAGAAAAGCCTATTGTTATGAATTCAAAACAAATGTACTTCGCTTATCACGATGATGGAAATTAAGATCAATGCAGTATTTCGAAGTGGTATGTTCCCCAATCACTAAATGTCAGTTAGTTAAACGATACATTTACAAGTTTACCGAAATCTTGATTTACAAATAACAGCTTGATGATGTAAAGCTCAACCACGCAAATGTGTTCATTGTAAAGTATTTGACACAAACAAAATATCGAATGGAGACTTCGGTTTCATTACCAAGCTAGTGAAATTTGTTTTCTGTTGGCCAGGTAGGACACATTTTGACAAACATCGTACACATTGTATCTTCGTGATGGTAACGACTTTCAGCGGCTTGGTTTCATGTCGGGAATTATTATTTGAGGGTTCAAGAATGATTTCAATCAATACTAGAAATGAACAACAATACAAAACACGTTTAGCAAATAACAGTCTAGCAAGTACTTTTTTGATATTACGAGTGTTGGGCACTAGACACTTCTAGTTGAATTGGATGCATCTAACAAACATATCACAATTTATTTTTACAATAATCAAAGTCTTAGAGTGTATAACCTCGCGATATTTTACATTTAGCACACACAATGGGGAGTTACTGAAATGATTAAGAATTGATCGCTAGCTTCGAACGGTACTCGATACTCAAAGTGATATTTTCACACTCTGTAAAGTGCATATGTTTCAATTCTCTGTCACAAATTCCGACAATAAATCGTTGGATTCAATAGTAACGATATTGTGATATACTGATTCTACACATAGTCGTTTCAATTACCCGTTGGGAATCGGGATAATAAAGCATTTTGTATCGGATGTTCAATGTATGAATACTGGAATTATTACATCTTTAGTGCTGTTTATCGCAAACGATAGATTTTAATAATTGTACTGATTGCTGAATGTAATAATACCGATATTGTCGTTTCATCTTTAGTCTTGGTTACTGGAAATATTTTCTGATATCCGCGATACGCAGAGTGATTTTTACCAAGGTGGAGTAATTTTCCTATCAAGAACATTTCAGACACACATAGTTTTACAGCTTAATACGTCAATAACATTGGTACTGAAAAGTTTGTTGCTGTCATAACATTTACCACAACGCCGGGTCTAATTAACGCAAATAATTTAATAATAAAGTAATGATCAACTATTACAAAATCTCATATGTCAAATCAATGTGTCAATCCTTATGTTCACAGCATGATAACTTTGAATATAACACCATCGTTCGATTGTAAGAAATGAATTCTCAACTACGTTGGTCGGACTTTCAAATCTCGTATACTCAAGCATATTATGTTAATCTCAAGTCGCCGACACTGAGAAGTAATATCGTCATATGAATACAACCAGGATGAATTAATTCAAGTTTGCGAGTTGTGGTGATATAATCAAGTAAGTAAAAACTATATTTTTAACACCGGTTAATGTTATGAATAATTCTTTTGAGTATGGTAAGATGTTAAAATGTCTCTTTGGCAAACGGAAAGCAAGATCGCGAATAGAGTTGTAAGTTTCAAGGATTGTTTCAAAGTATGATCTTGAAATGTGACTGGATCAAAGTTGGTAGTCATGTTTGTCAATATATTTCAATTCACACTATGTCAAAGTCCAAATATTTCATTCTGGATTATTTGGATTTACCTTTAGTACATACCGCGAATGTGGATTATTTGGATTTACCTTTAGTACATCCCGCGAATGTGGATTATTTGGATTTACCTTTAGTACATCCCGCGAATGGATCCCGATGCGGTACTATAACATTTTTGATAATAATGACTCAAGGATTTTCAATCAACAATACTGGAATTTTTTGGTAATGCTAGAGTTGCCAAATGATTAGTTGCGTGTTTTTGTTAAGTGTTTGATTTCAAGTTAATAAAGACAATAACTGTGTAATGCACATACTTGTGATTCTTGATTCTTGTAGAGTTATAGTTGGTATTGATTCTATAAGTGTGAAAACAGCGACGCGGAATGTGCGAATAATTCGATGCGGCTGAAAGTCGGCGTCAGTAATATTCGGTTACGTTCGATTCAACAAAAACGCGTTAAGGGATTTGTCAAAGGATTAGAGTTGTACCGATTTAAAACATTCAGATACGAATCGACTTGATTTGTGTAGTGAGTTTCATTTCGAGTTGACAAATTGACGCATTGATTGAATATTCTCATGATTTGTATCACGCAACTAAAGTCAACCACTCTTCTGAAGTGTCAAAACATATAGCGATCGCGGGCAAGTGACAAATTGTTGGTTTTGAATCACCGTCTGCGACGGTTCTGTGACAAACTAATTACCGAAATATTACCTTGTGAGCGGGCATGAGGGATTGCTATGTCTGCAGCATTATCCGGTGAGTGGTTGTTGGATTTTAAAATTATATCACAACCTTTTGAATAAGCGTTCACTTCACAAAGGATTAGGGTTAGAGCGGAAATAAGTGACAATTTGTCGTTATTCAAGTTACCGACACTGGCGGTCTGTTATTCGTTACTTATTAAATCTTACGAGTGAAATCAAGTTCTGCGACAAACTGATTACTAAAATTTCACCGCGTGAGCGAGCCAACACGAGTTTCCAATACGACATGCGAGAGATACCTATACTTGAAAGTACGACGTGCGAGCGCACCCATAAGAACACATGGCGAATCACCACCACAGCCTATACCTGTAACGTTATCATGTCACCCGAGTCATTATCTTGTCAGCGATCGCGGGGTTTTGCAAATATTTCACATCTTTTTGAAGTGTTCGTTTGCGAACGCGACTATTGTTGATATTCGAATCGCCGTCTGTCGCACGCACTGCGTAAATCCTCTTGCAAGCCACGTTTCCGTTTGCGCGGTTATTGTTGGTGACTATTCAACACCATGCGAGAGATGCCTGAAAGTGCGAATCACGACCGCACCCATAAGAACACATGGCGAATCACCACCACAGCCTATACGCGAAAGTACGACATGCGAGAGATGCCTATACCCGAAAGGGCGATTCACGACCGCACCCATAAGAACTCATGGTGAGTCACCACAGATCCCGTAAGAATACATGACAGACACATTTATCGTCGTTAGCATGTCACCGCACGTATACCAAAAAACATTAGCATGCCACCACGAGTTTTCACGTTAGCATATGCCGCCGCCGTCTATACCCGAAAAAGGTAACCATGTCGCCGCACCCATAAGACACAGTGGCACCATGCGACCGCAGCCTATAGTTATAAGGGTCACCATGCCACCACGAGTTTCACGGCACCATGCCGCCGCAGCCTATACCCGAAAAGGTAACCATGCCACCCCCGCCATAAGACACAATGGCACCATGCCACCCCCGCCATAAGACATAAGGGTCACCATGCCACCCCCGGTTTCTCGGCACCATGCCACCCCGCCCATAAGGAACCAATGGCGATTCGCGAGCGATCTATATAACTACTGGTGTGGGCGAGGCGTGACTTATTACTATGCGAATCGCATAAACCCGACATCAACTTCGGGCAGCATGTCTAATGTCACGTCTAACGTCAACATTTGATCTAAGCAAATCTGTTTGGCGTCGACATCAGACGCTGTTCACGAATCAATCGCGTCTAAACATCGTTGGAATATTGCCAGATCGCATATGTACCTGTTGGGATGTTTCCGTGCGGGCCGTTCCGATTTTTGATTGGGTAGAATCGCATGTGTGTTTGGTTTGTAAATAGCATCGCGTAATTTGCGTAATATGTGTAAGTCTGACGTATTGTAACTCAATGTGTGGACTCACCCCACTTGATTTCGACGATGTTGTCAGTAATACTTAGTAGAAAAGTCACCATTTCTGATTGAGCTAACTACTTCGTTACAGCTTAATATTAACTTACTTTAATTGGCGTAAATATTTGTTATGCTCCGTACAGTATACACATTTTTTGTGGTTTTGTGGTTTTGTAGTTTTCGTTAGCATTTTACTCTTAGTAGCAATATCCCAATTCATGCTATATATACATTGTATATAATGCCGGTGACGTCATTGTTGGTCATACGATTGTTGATTTACAATGTTCTTTCCAATTCTCTACTGGTGTTTGACGATTACCCGAAACCTTCGGATTTGTTTCAATATGAATATATTATTCAGTTACATATTGAATTTCTGTACCTCCAAGAAACTCTTCAAGTTGATATCATTTCTATATTATTATGTACGGATGCAGTAGCAGTAATTAGTCATCGGCTACCTCTACATATCTCGTAGATATATGACCAGTGGATTGTACAATTTACATATAGGACATTCCAGCAGACTGACCTGACAATACACTTCGCCTAACGCTGTACGAAATATGCGGTGTCTGGCCAATATATTCGTGTCTATCAGTCACACGCGGCATTCATAACATGCGTCAATCCCGTTCACAGCAACTGAAACGCCTACTTGCGATGCGAAAAGATGTCTTCAAATACAATATTGTTGTGTCATGACTAGCGTCTGCAGGTAATATTTCCTGGTTCAAACATACGGGATATCTCACTTCGAGTGCAGTTAAATTGCCGCATCACGTCGCTTTGAAATCGAATGACAGATTCCTCGCAAATAGGTAATGAACCCGGATAATTGAGCTATCAATAAAACTCGATAACTTTGCAGTAAAATTAGTATGCTGTAGCTTAAAGTTCCTTCGTCGAAAGGATCTGTTTGGTGTTCAGTTCAATGCTAATATGACATATATCAAATGGACGAGGATTGAGAAACCGCTCGGCCTGATCATTTCAACGCACGCAATTGATATCAACATGTATAAATATGCTACCACCACAAGCTTTGGTAACGCCGAAGTGTACGGGAACGGGTAATTTACCGTTAATTTATTGATCAATCTGTTTGGGTGAGGTCGATGTGAATAGAAATCGGTAATTTGATGAAGCAAGCCGCTGCATCAAGTCGACCGAAATTCTGGCAGTATACGTCAAATGATACCACTGCTGAATCTCTGTTCTCAAATGGAACCAACAAGTTTTGCCTTCCAAGTTATAAAGCTCGAATCTAGTTATCTCTATTGAAAGGATAGTAGCCTATGTTTACCAAGGTCATTGTATTTACGCCAGTAGTGTAGTTGGGTTCGTTTCGTGCAGGCCAATCAAATTACGCCACGTCGCCCTAATTGCCATGCCTACATTGCCACATCATCCGCCCATTGCCGCACCTATAGCACACCCATTGCCACATCATCAGCAATTGTGAATTTCAATACCGATTTTCCATGTGTATTTAGCAATATGTATTGATTAACTTGAAATGTATCATCACTAATTAATTAATATAAAATGCGATTTTGAGCGCTGCGACTTGATAATATTAATCCCTACGCTTCTGATGAATGATTTTATGTGATAAGGACCTTGGTAACATTCAGATTCTGCAACGATTGTTTGGATATACATTTTAGCAATACCCCACTAAACTATAGGTGGTTATATTACTCTATTGGCCGGAGATAACTCATCCGTCCATATTTTTGAACTTGATTTTATGTGTACAAGTTACGGTTTCTGCGGTCTCCACATTTTACGACTTATTTTGATTAGACGCAGGTAAGCGATTCTCAAGTTCGGAGCTATGGAAACAAATCAGTCGCATGTGCTCGTTCCGAACTCGCAACAGCTTAGTAGCATATACGCGAATCCCAAGGCGAAAATAATCGAAAGAACTATAGCCGCCGGCGCGCGATTCTCAGGGCTGTAATTATACAAACACTTTATCTGCATATACGCGAACCCCAGCGTTATAACGACAGGGACTAATTAGCGCGTTCTGAAGCCGTAAATTTAGTCAACTTCAATGAGATAGTCATGATTTAAAGATGGTAATATCTCTTAATGACTTTAATACTCTGTATTTTAAATTATCCACACCTATGAGTCGAAATGTTGTTAAGTAACAAATGTTTTCAACATGACCTAAACGCAAAGTGCACGAATTTTCATGTTGATCAAATACCACAAACTTTGCTTGCTTTCAGAGTTAGTAACGAAGCGCATAACAGTATTTACCCAAAAATAAATATTGAGAAATGGCATCATCACTAATTAATTAATGTTCATTTATTTCGAAAAAATCGCAATCTATACAGACAGACGCATACACTTTGCTGCATCTGAAGTAGAATTTCAGCGTCGGTATTTGTTATAAGCCGAGAAATGTACCTTCGCGCAATTTTTACAAGTAGTCGCACATACTTTGCTGCATCTGAAGTGGAATTCCAGCGTCGTTGTTTGCTATAAGCCGGGAAATTAGAGTCGACGCTTCGCGCAATTTTGACAGGTAGTCTCACACAATGTGGTTTTATATGATGATATATCAAAATAATACACATCATCACTAATTACTTAATATAAAATGCGGCAGCTATATTACTCTATTGGTCAGAGATAACTCATCCATCCATATTTTAAACTTGATTTTATGTATACAAGTTACGGTCTCTGCAACCTCCACATTGTACGACTTATTTTCATTAGACGCGGGCAAGCGATTCTCAAGTTCGGAGCTACGGAAACAAATCACTAGTATGTGCGCGTTCCGAATAGTCTTGTATAATTTTCTAAAGTCGTAGCAGCTCAGTAGCATATACGCGAATCCCAAGCGAAAATAATCGAACGAACTATAGCCGCAGGCGTGCGATTCGCGGGACTTTAATTATACAAACACTTCGGATGCCTGTACGCGAACCCCAGCGTTATAACGATTAGATCTAATTAGCGCGTTCTGAAGCCGTAAATTTAGTCAACATCATTGAGATAACCCTGATTTAAAGATGATGACCGAGTGTGACAATAGCACTCGTCAAGGTTATACTAACATACCCTTAAACTACTCTCTACTTCACAAAATATAAAGTTAACGATTCCTAACTCGCAGTTACGAAGCAAAAGTCGATATTGCTTTGTGATGATTTTGATGTTGTTCCATACCGATCGGGAAGATAGCACACCTAATTTCGTAACTAACTACATAATCCCTAGTAACGTAGTAAGACGCATAACGGAATTTACGCAAAATCGGTATTGCTCTGCGATAATTTTGATCACTATGTTTTGATAATGACTTGCTTCCGAGAAATAAATCACATTCATTATACGTTAGATGATACTTTTCCTTGATATTCTATCATGTGTATTTAGGACTAATGCGACATCACTATGTTTGCGGCAGATCTGATTTGAACACACTAATTTTGCGTATCACACCACAAACTGCGCAAGCCTTCAAAGTTGATAAGTAAACAAGTATTTGCACTCCATCAGAATACTAAAGTAGCTTTTCGCGTATATGTACCTAATACTAAAGTGTTTATGATTTCAAATTGCTTCAACTTCATGACATTTTCAGTATTAAACAGAAATATAGACCTAGAATACTAACTTTTATTCGTAAATAGCTACTTCCTATACCTTAATTTAATGGATTTATCTGAGATCATTCCTTTACTTAATCTCTCCAAAATGTGCATTATACAAGTACGTCACCATCGAAACCCTCTCGCTATAACTATCTGGCAGTATAATTGCATTTATGACATTACGGCAATGTACCATGTCAAATTTTGTTACGCATTTCATGATTAAACAACTTTAAAACCAACGTAGTTCTATACCGACATTTGCGTGAATCTGTTTTGCGGGAGCGTAGCACATACCTAATCGTATGAATTTGTAAACTACTTATTCATGACATAGTAATAATTCTACTTGTGTACTTTTTCATATTTTGCAGCAATTTTAGTAGTACTTAAATAAAATTCGAAATATAAACTAATCGAAAAATTCGGTAACCAATTTCGCATAGGCTATGCATACAAATGAGGAAAGTTACATCAACGCGTGTTAACTAATTGAATTATGTAGCTTGTAATTCATGCAAGTTTCGAAACTTCTACACTGAATCCTTTAAAGTAGATAGAATCGAAAAAACTAATCGAAAATATTCACGAAGTTTGGATGC
This sequence comes from Botryllus schlosseri, assembly GCF_051294905.1. NCBI lineage: Eukaryota > Metazoa > Chordata > Ascidiacea > Stolidobranchia > Styelidae > Botryllus > Botryllus schlosseri. Next base: position 40,376,606 of record NC_137236.1, read on the forward strand.
GACATATTTGGGTTTTTTAAAATCATTCATACCCATGATTCGAAATACTTTAACTAACTTATGTTTTCGACATAAGATAAGCGTGAAATCTACAAATTTCTATGTTGCGCGAATACCACAAACTTTGCTTGCTTTCAGAGCCGGCAACTAAATGCAAGACAGAATTTACGCAAAAGTTGCTATTCTGAAAATTTTGTCAAGGTAATAGTTTATAAACTTACACTTGAGCACTACGAAATGTTCAAGTACTTTATCTTTACACGACGTTTTTGTAAAATGAATACTAATATTATTGAAAAAATAAAAAATAAAAAGAGCGAAAAATTACATTTTATATCGGAACGCAACAAGAAAAATCGTATGAATTTGTAAACTACTTATTCATGACATAATAATAATTCTACTTGTACACTTTTTCACACTTTATAACACTTTAAGTAGTACTTAACAGTTTCAGTTTTAAATAAAATACGGAATATAAACTAATCGAAAAATTCGGTTACCAATTTCGCGTAGGCCATGCATACAAATGAGGAAAGTTACATCAACGCGCGTTAACTAGTTGTATCGAGTTATCGAATGATTTTTTCCTTACATCAAAACAACTAGAACGTGAAACTACATTAAAAACGTATCTAAATGAGCTCCAGGGCATTGTGATTATGCAGCATACCAAATTTCATCAACCATTTCATGATGGAACAACTTTAAAACTAACGCAGTTCTATAGCAACTTTTGCCTAAATCTGTTTTCGGTAGCGTATACATATACATAGTCAGCTTTAATAACAGAATTACCAAGCTAATATGTGACTCCTCACCTTGCAACTTGGTACGTAGTTGTAGGACATTGTGATTATGTAGCATACCAAATTTCCTCACGCATTTCACAATGGAACAACTTTAAAACTAACGCGGCTCTACATCGACTTTTTGCGTACATCTGTTTTGCGGGAGCGTATAGAACATACCTATACATAGTCAACTTTAATAACGGAATTACCATGCTTAACATTGAATCCCAACTCTAAACTTGATACGTAGTTGTAGGGCATTATGGCAATGCACCATGCTAAATTTCATCATACATCTAATGATGGAACACCTTTGAAACTATCGCAGTCGAATATCGACTTTTACACAGATCTGTTTTTCGTGAACATAGCATATACCCATACATAGTCAATTTTAATAACAGAATTAGCATGCTAAACCTTAAATTCTCACCTTGAACGTTGGTACCCAGTTGTAGGACATAATAACAATGCACCATACCAAATTTCGTCAGGCATTTCATGATGTAACACTTTCAAAACCAACGCAGTTCTATACAGGCTTTTGGCTAAATCTGTTTTTCCGTAGCGTAGCACGTACCTATACATAGTCAACTTTAATATCAATACATGTTTATCGTAAGTCCTACACAGTCACGATATCCGGCCGAGTTTGACTTTTAGAAAACATTATACCGACATCGCGACATCTTACAAAATTGAAACCGCGGTGACTGCTTGAGAGACCTACCAGTGATATCGCGGTAATCTAGTTACTTCCACAAAATAGTATGTATTCAACTTACTTTCCACAAATCTAACGCGCAAAACAATTTACTTTGCTAACGAAAAGTGCTGAGTCATCATATCATTATCCGCGCAACAATACACCTAAAACATACTATCGTACAAAATGGTCGCTAACCTCTTTGTGCACCAGCTGTAAATCTCACAAGCAACAAGTTTCAAGATTCCAGTTATTGAAAAAATGTTAAAGTGTTTCTCCTGCGCCAAGTCGTTATGTTGACGAAAGCGTATATTGTAATATCATGATCGATTTGCATTCGTTGGTCACAAACTGTCACTACTCTAAATAATTATTTTTCACTCAAACACAACAGCATACTTGTCGCCATTCGTTTTCATCAAGCACGAGTTCAATAAACTTACTTACTACGACATGAATTGGTATTTTTATGTTGTGTAAATAGGTAATAATTAATTTTAGTAACACTATACCAACATCATCGAGTTGTGCGAATAGATTTACATGTGGTGTTATGGTTTTAATCGAAGTACACTGCACGATCTAATGTAGAGTCATCTCTATTGTATAGCAACTCGGTAATCGAAATGCATGCATTAACATTTAAACAGCGATCGTGTTTCATCACGCGAAAAATATGTTCACTACTGCGATACTCTGCACAGGGCATGCAAATCCTTTTCACACTCGTAATAGTATACCAACGGCTACCGCCGACAACGTTTAACAATACCAACGACACTAAACATACGATACCTACCCAATCTGGAAATTGTTTCGATTTATTCTGTCCGTTTCAATTTAAGATAAGGAAGCCCATTTCACTCAATGTATCGATGCCTACGGTACTCTACAAAATTTTCTGATTAATTCTCCCTATGCATATTTATCACAAGAAAGATGATTTGACACCTAAAGTACGAAATACTTTTTTCGCTTGAGCTAAGCCGCAGCGCCTGGAGTGGAATTTTACGGGGTATGTGGACTCATTTCGTAGGGCTCTATGCCATAGGAGCATACTTTACGCTCCAATTCGATTCCCACACATTCCATATAATTACTAACAGAACCATTGAGTACCAGCCTTGACATTTTCCGTAGTACTAGATGGCATGTATACAATTTCACGACATCCGACATTACGACGAAGACTATCAAAATATCGAAAGAAGCCCTCTATTCTTTTCTGAAATAATCAAGGTTTTATCAGGACTTCCCTTCATATAAACTCTAGCAGAATCACTAATAACCTCTCAAGTGTACTCAATTTACTTTAATTTGATACTCGTGTACCAAATCGCTATTTTCCGCAAGTATGATAGAGGCTATCGCTCGATACTCAACGATTCGTAATTTTGCTGGAATACAAGTACAATTAGTTTAAAGTAGTTTGAGGTTACGTTTGTATCACCTTGACAAGTGCTATTATCAAAAAATGCTTTTGCTAAACTCTTACACTTTCACTAAACTTCTACACTGAATCTTGTAAAGTAGATAGAAAAGGAAAACTATTAACATAAGGTAAGTGAGAAGCACGCAAATGTCGATTGCATACAAATGCCACAAACTGCGCTAACTTCCAGAGTTGTTAAGTATAGAAGTACTCGTACGTCTTGAGAATACCCAAGTAGGTTTTTTGCCTACATGTACCAAATACTCTCAAGTCCTTATGATATTGGAGTACATCAACTTCATGATAGCTACAGTATTAAACAGAAATAGACCTAGAGTACTAACGTTTTTGTGCAGTGAGAGTTCGCAAATTATCGAAGTATTTTTGTTATTTTTATTGCGATAAGTCATTCTGCTGCGCAAAAATGCGTCGTAGGATATAGATGAAACTAGCACCACTCATCAAGACCGCTGATAACAGTACATTTCAACATTTAGTTGCAGTAAATTTCGAGTAAAGTACAAGAAGTGATGATTTCCGAGTGAGTTAAAAAGTAAGTATTGCAGGTATAGTTTACCTGAAAACCTAATACTCTGAAATAGAAGTAGATGCAGTGTAAATAGTTAATCACTTGATTAAGTATAGCGCAAGCAGATAAAACCTATACTTGAGTACTACAAAATACACGAGTACTTCGCTATCGACTCCCTCCACGTAATAAGTGACTACGGTTTAAGACTGCTTTTACCGATACTCGTCAGTTTCCGTTTTAGATAGAATTCGGAAACCAAATAATTTCATAAACATAAGCTAATTAAATGAATTTATTCGAATGTACTATGCCGCGCCGATAAGATTAATTATAATATACTTATCATGTTAGAGCGATTTTTCTAGCGTAGAAAATCTTTAAAATGTAGTATTAGTACTAGGTGGTAGGGTAGGAAGTGTTAGGTTTAGGAGCGCGCGGGAATGTTTTTTATGCTTATACAACTCAATGAATACCCATCGGCCTGCTTACTACATTTTAAAGATTCTCTCCACTATTGTGTATACAAGAATATACTTCTCTTAGTAAGCAATTTCTCGTGAATTCCGAAGCACATTGACGTGTGTTAACTTCTGTATTAGGTGATAGTATCATTTTCATGTCTGATAATGATACTTGTCAAGGTGATACAAACGTAAGCTCAAACTACTTTAAAATTTAAAGTCTCACCAAATTTTATCTAAAACTGTCAAGTACCGATAAAGTAGTCTAAACCCTAGTCGCTTTTTACGTGGAGGGAGTACTTGTATATTTTGGAGTACTCAAGTATAGGTTTGGCCTGCTTGCGCTATACTAAATGAAGTGATTGACTATTTGCACTGCATCTACTTCTATTTCAGAGTTTTCGAGCAAACTATACCTTCAATACTTACTTTTTAACTCACTCGGAAATCATGACTTCTTGTACTTTAGTAGGACTTTACTGTTACTAAAATGTTGAAATGTACTTTTTGTCAGTGGGCCAGTGGTCTTGGTGAGTGGTGTCAGTTTCATCTATATCCAACGAAAAGCTACTTGAGTACTTTGCGGGTTCGTATCATCGCAAATAATATATTCTAAACATGTTTAGATAGTGAGGAGTGAAAGGGACAAATTTTATCTAAAACTGAAACTGTAAAGTACCGATAAAGTAGTCTAGAGTATTTTTTATGTTTATTCAGCTCAACGAATATCTTCATATTGGCCTGCTTACTACATTTTAAAGATTTTCTACGCTAGAAAAATCGCTCTAACATGATAAGTATATTATAATTAATCTTATCGGCGCGGCATAGTACATTCGAATAAATTCATTTAATTAGCTTATGTTTATGAAATTATTTGGTTTCCGAATTCTATCTAAAACGGAAACTGACGAGTATCGGTAAAAGCAGTCTTAAACCGTAGTCACTTATTACGTGGAGGGAGTCGATAGCGAAGTACTCGTGTATTTTGTAGTACTCAAGTATAGGTTTTATCTGCTTGCGCTATACTTAATCAAGTGATTAACTATTTACACTGCATCTACTTCTATTTCAGAGTATTCGGTTTTCAGGTAAACTATACCTGCAATACTTACTTTTTAACTCACTCGGAAATCATCACTTCTTGTACTTTACTCGAAATTTACTGCAACTAAATGTTGAAATGTACTGTTATCAGCGGTCTTGATGAGTGGTGCTAGTTTCATCTATATCCTACGACGCATTTTTGCGCAGCAGAATGACTTATCGCAATAAAAATAACAAAAATACTTCGATAATTTGCGAACTCTCACTGCACAAAAACGTTAGTACTCTAGGTCTATTTCTGTTTAATACTGTAGCTATCATGAAGTTGATGTACTCCAATATCATAAGGACTTGAGAGTATTTGGTACATGTAGGCAAAAAACCTACTTGGGTATTCTCAAGACGTACGAGTACTTCTATACTTAACAACTCTGGAAGTTAGCGCAGTTTGTGGCATTTGTATGCAATCGACATTTGCGTGCTTCTCACTTACCTTATGTTAATAGTTTTCCTTTTCTATCTACTTTACAAGATTCAGTGTAGAAGTTTAGTGAAAGTGTAAGAGTTTAGCAAAAGCATTTTTTGATAATAGCACTTGTCAAGGTGATACAAACGTAACCTCAAACTACTTTAAACTAATTGTACTTGTATTCCAGCAAAATTACGAATCGTTGAGTATCGAGCGATAGCCTCTATCATACTTGCGGAAAATAGCGATTTGGTACACGAGTATCAAATTAGAGTAAATTGAGTACACTTGAGAGGTTATTAGTGATTCTGCTAGAGTTTATATGAAGGGAAGTCCTGATAAAACCTTGATTATTTCAGAAAAGAATAGAGGGCTTCTTTCGATATTTTGATAGTCTTCGTCGTAATGTCGGATGTCGTGAAATTGTATACATGCCATCTAGTACTACGGAAAATGTCAAGGCTGGTACTCAATGGTTCTGTTAGTAATTATATGGAATGTGTGGGAATCGAATTGGAGCGTAAAGTATGCTCCTATGGCATAGAGCCCTACGAAATGAGTCCACATACCCCGTAAAATTCCCCTCCAGGCGCTGCGGCTTAGCTCAAGCGAAAAAAGTATTTCGTACTTTAGGTGTCAAATCATCTTTCTTGTGATAAATATGCATAGGGAGAATTAATCAGAAAATTTTGTAGAGTACCGTAGGCATCGATACATTGAGTGAAATGGGCTTCCTTATCTTAAATTGAAACGGACAGAATAAATCGAAACAATTTCCAGATTGGGTAGGTATCGTATGTTTAGTGTCGTTGGTATTGTTAAACGTTGTCGGTGGTAGCCGTTGGTATACTATTACGAGTGTGAAAAGGATTTGCATGCCCTGTGCAGAGTATCGCAGTAGTGAACATATTTTTCGCGTGATGAAACACGATCGCTGTTTAAATGTTAATGCATGCATTTCGATTACCGAGTTGCTATACAATAGAGATGACTCTACATTAGATCGTGCAGTGTACTTCGATTAAAACCATAACACCACATGTAAATCTATTCGCACAACTCGATGATGTTGGTATAGTGTTACTAAAATTAATTATTACCTATTTACACAACATAAAAATACCAATTCATGTCGTAGTAAGTAAGTTTATTGAACTCGTGCTTGATGAAAACGAATGGCGACAAGTATGCTGTTGTGTTTGAGTGAAAAATAATTATTTAGAGTAGTGACAGTTTGTGACCAACGAATGCAAATCGATCATGATATTACAATATACGCTTTCGTCAACATAACGACTTGGCGCAGGAGAAACACTTTAACATTTTTTCAATAACTGGAATCTTGAAACTTGTTGCTTGTGAGATTTACAGCTGGTGCACAAAGAGGTTAGCGACCATTTTGTACGATAGTATGTTTTAGGTGTATTGTTGCGCGGATAATGATATGATGACTCAGCACTTTTCGTTAGCAAAGTAAATTGTTTTGCGCGTTAGATTTGTGGAAAGTAAGTTGAATACATACTATTTTGTGGAAGTAACTAGATTACCGCGATATCACTGGTAGGTCTCTCAAGCAGTCACCGCGGTTTCAATTTTGTAAGATGTCGCGATGTCGGTATAATGTTTTCTAAAAGTCAAACTCGGCCGGATATCGTGACTGTGTAGGACTTACGATAAACATGTAGGGGAGATGTGGTACCGATGGATCACTGGGACCGAAAATACTTTGAAAATTCTCTATGGTAATTCCATGATTACACTCCGTGAACTTGTCTACAATTGCATGCTGGCAACATCTTTCCTCACATACAAAAAAATTCGACGTGCGGGAACTATGGGGTCTCTCACAGATGTTTTTTGTTTTGGGGGGTGTAAACTAAATTTAGATCGACATATACATTTTTCTTTGTAACCTTCAACACGAACAAACCAGCAATCATTTTTATTGTGAAGTCTAGGGCTTGTATCAGGCTATATAATGGAACCTATTATTTTTTTCATTACTTTCCTTGAGTGGAATTTTTTTCGATTCATGTACAAAATTAGTAGGGTGGGGACCGATGATACAATAGCCAAATCAAGCAAAATAATCAAGCATACTAATCATGAAACAAATGAAACATGACTACGTACAGAAAATCTTTATGTAATAATTGCATATGATGTTTTATCGCTATAACGAGATCTTTGGAAGTCACACTGTCGATTTGCGGGCAATATGTATGTAGCCCCAAATTTATAAGTCCGAGCCTAAATCGAAACGTGATTTTATGACAACATTTGAGTCAATATTTAATCTATTTTTTGACGGTTGCGACCGAAAATTCTTCTTTGGCTTGCTGTAGCTTGGATTATAATACTGAGCAAGAAAAGTTGTCACATCTGAGTTTTTTAGGGTATATGTGTCATAGGTCCCTGGGTCGTGTGCCATTGGACCCACCGGGTGGGGACCGATGACACGTTCGAGCAACAAATTTTAAACGTCCATAAATATTTTTTGAAAAGACTGATAATCATGTATATGTGCGCGATAGGTAGAGCTTGTATGAAAGTGCTGAGCCAGCAAAAGATCTGCTGTTTTCGGCTGAACAGTTTGGGGCCAGCGATAATTTTCCAATTTTTGATCCATCGGTACCACATCTCCCCTATTGATATTAAAGTTGACTATGTATAGGTACGTGCTACGCTACGGAAAAACAGATTTAGCCAAAAGCCTGTATAGAACTGCGTTGGTTTTGAAAGTGTTACATCATGAAATGCCTGACGAAATTTGGTATGGTGCATTGTTATTATGTCCTACAACTGGGTACCAACGTTCAAGGTGAGAATTTAAGGTTTAGCATGCTAATTCTGTTATTAAAATTGACTATGTATGGGTATATGCTATGTTCACGAAAAACAGATCTGTGTAAAAGTCGATATTCGACTGCGATAGTTTCAAAGGTGTTCCATCATTAGATGTATGATGAAATTTAGCATGGTGCATTGCCATAATGCCCTACAACTACGTATCAAGTTTAGAGTTGGGATTCAATGTTAAGCATGGTAATTCCGTTATTAAAGTTGACTATGTATAGGTATGTTCTATACGCTCCCGCAAAACAGATGTACGCAAAAAGTCGATGTAGAGCCGCGTTAGTTTTAAAGTTGTTCCATTGTGAAATGCGTGAGGAAATTTGGTATGCTACATAATCACAATGTCCTACAACTACGTACCAAGTTGCAAGGTGAGGAGTCACATATTAGCTTGGTAATTCTGTTATTAAAGCTGACTATGTATATGTATACGCTACCGAAAACAGATTTAGGCAAAAGTTGCTATAGAACTGCGTTAGTTTTAAAGTTGTTCCATCATGAAATGGTTGATGAAATTTGGTATGCTGCATAATCACAATGCCCTGGGGCTCATTTAGATACGTTTTTAATGTAGTTTCACGTTCTAGTTGTTTTGATGTAAGGAAAAAATCATTCGATAACTCGATACAACTAGTTAACGCGCGTTGATGTAACTTTCCTCATTTGTATGCATGGCCTACGCGAAATTGGTAACCGAATTTTTCGATTAGTTTATATTCCGTATTTTATTTAAAACTGAAACTGTTAAGTACTACTTAAAGTGTTATAAAGTGTGAAAAAGTGTACAAGTAGAATTATTATTATGTCATGAATAAGTAGTTTACAAATTCATACGATTTTTCTTGTTGCGTTCCGATATAAAATGTAATTTTTCGCTCTTTTTATTTTTTATTTTTTCAATAATATTAGTATTCATTTTACAAAAACGTCGTGTAAAGATAAAGTACTTGAACATTTCGTAGTGCTCAAGTGTAAGTTTATAAACTATTACCTTGACAAAATTTTCAGAATAGCAACTTTTGCGTAAATTCTGTCTTGCATTTAGTTGCCGGCTCTGAAAGCAAGCAAAGTTTGTGGTATTCGCGCAACATAGAAATTTGTAGATTTCACGCTTATCTTATGTCGAAAACATAAGTTAGTTAAAGTATTTCGAATCATGGGTATGAATGATTTTAAAAAACCCAAATATGTCGCATCCAAACTTCGTGAATATTTTCGATTAGTTTTTTCGATTCTATCTACTTTAAAGGATTCAGTGTAGAAGTTTCGAAACTTGCATGAATTACAAGCTACATAATTCAATTAGTTAACACGCGTTGATGTAACTTTCCTCATTTGTATGCATAGCCTATGCGAAATTGGTTACCGAATTTTTCGATTAGTTTATATTCCGAATTTTATTTAAGTACTACTAAAATTGCTGCAAAATATGAAAAAGTACACAAGTAGAATTATTACTATGTCATGAATAAGTAGTTTACAAATTCATACGATTAGGTATGTGCTACGCTCCCGCAAAACAGATTCACGCAAATGTCGGTATAGAACTACGTTGGTTTTAAAGTTGTTTAATCATGAAATGCGTAACAAAATTTGACATGGTACATTGCCGTAATGTCATAAATGCAATTATACTGCCAGATAGTTATAGCGAGAGGGTTTCGATGGTGACGTACTTGTATAATGCACATTTTGGAGAGATTAAGTAAAGGAATGATCTCAGATAAATCCATTAAATTAAGGTATAGGAAGTAGCTATTTACGAATAAAAGTTAGTATTCTAGGTCTATATTTCTGTTTAATACTGAAAATGTCATGAAGTTGAAGCAATTTGAAATCATAAACACTTTAGTATTAGGTACATATACGCGAAAAGCTACTTTAGTATTCTGATGGAGTGCAAATACTTGTTTACTTATCAACTTTGAAGGCTTGCGCAGTTTGTGGTGTGATACGCAAAATTAGTGTGTTCAAATCAGATCTGCCGCAAACATAGTGATGTCGCATTAGTCCTAAATACACATGATAGAATATCAAGGAAAAGTATCATCTAACGTATAATGAATGTGATTTATTTCTCGGAAGCAAGTCATTATCAAAACATAGTGATCAAAATTATCGCAGAGCAATACCGATTTTGCGTAAATTCCGTTATGCGTCTTACTACGTTACTAGGGATTATGTAGTTAGTTACGAAATTAGGTGTGCTATCTTCCCGATCGGTATGGAACAACATCAAAATCATCACAAAGCAATATCGACTTTTGCTTCGTAACTGCGAGTTAGGAATCGTTAACTTTATATTTTGTGAAGTAGAGAGTAGTTTAAGGGTATGTTAGTATAACCTTGACGAGTGCTATTGTCACACTCGGTCATCATCTTTAAATCAGGGTTATCTCAATGATGTTGACTAAATTTACGGCTTCAGAACGCGCTAATTAGATCTAATCGTTATAACGCTGGGGTTCGCGTACAGGCATCCGAAGTGTTTGTATAATTAAAGTCCCGCGAATCGCACGCCTGCGGCTATAGTTCGTTCGATTATTTTCGCTTGGGATTCGCGTATATGCTACTGAGCTGCTACGACTTTAGAAAATTATACAAGACTATTCGGAACGCGCACATACTAGTGATTTGTTTCCGTAGCTCCGAACTTGAGAATCGCTTGCCCGCGTCTAATGAAAATAAGTCGTACAATGTGGAGGTTGCTGAGACCGTAACTTGTATACATAAAATCAAGTTTAAAATATGGATGGATGAGTTATCTCTGACCAATAGAGTAATATAGCTGCCGCATTTTATATTAAGTAATTAGTGATGATGTGTATTATTTTGATATATCATCATATAAAACCACATTGTGTGAGACTACCTGTCAAAATTGCGCGAAGCGTCGACTCTAATTTCCCGGCTTATAGCAAACAACGACGCTGGAATTCCACTTCAGATGCAGCAAAGTATGTGCGACTACTTGTAAAAATTGCGCGAAGGTACATTTCTCGGCTTATAACAAATACCGACGCTGAAATTCTACTTCAGATGCAGCAAAGTGTATGCGTCTGTCTGTATAGATTGCGATTTTTTCGAAATAAATGAACATTAATTAATTAGTGATGATGCCATTTCTCAATATTTATTTTTGGGTAAATACTGTTATGCGCTTCGTTACTAACTCTGAAAGCAAGCAAAGTTTGTGGTATTTGATCAACATGAAAATTCGTGCACTTTGCGTTTAGGTCATGTTGAAAACATTTGTTACTTAACAACATTTCGACTCATAGGTGTGGATAATTTAAAATACAGAGTATTAAAGTCATTAAGAGATATTACCATCTTTAAATCATGACTATCTCATTGAAGTTGACTAAATTTACGGCTTCAGAACGCGCTAATTAGTCCCTGTCGTTATAACGCTGGGGTTCGCGTATATGCAGATAAAGTGTTTGTATAATTACAGCCCTGAGCATCGCGCGCCGGCGGCTATAGTTCTTTCGATTATTTTCGCCTTGGGATTCGCGTATATGCTACTAAGCTGTTGCGAGTTCGGAACGAGCACATGCGACTGATTTGTTTCCATAGCTCCGAACTTGAGAATCGCTTACCTGCGTCTAATCAAAATAAGTCGTAAAATGTGGAGACCGCAGAAACCGTAACTTGTACACATAAAATCAAGTTCAAAAATATGGACGGATGACTTATCTCCGGCCAATAGAGTAATATAACCACCTATAGTTTAGTGGGGTATTGCTAAAATGTATATCCAAACAATCGTTGCAGAATCTGAATGTTACCAAGGTCCTTATCACATAAAATCATTCATCAGAAGCGTAGGGATTAATATTATCAAGTCGCAGCGCTCAAAATCGCATTTTATATTAATTAATTAGTGATGATACATTTCAAGTTAATCAATACATATTGCTAAATACACATGGAAAATCGGTATTGAAATTCACAATTGCTGATGATGTGGCAATGGGTGTGCTATAGGTGCGGCAATGGGCGGATGATGTGGCAATGTAGGCGTGGCAATTAGGGCGACGTGGCGTAATTTGATTGGCCTGCACGAAACGAACCCAACTACACTACTTACGCCCTAGCGTAACGATGACTTCTGATCGCGTACCAGGAGAAATACCTCAACTATAGTTCATAGAGAGGATAAAAAATGACGTAATCTATAGAAGGGCTTAGGCAGGCCCGCTGTATTTCTCATAGTCGTTATTGTAAAATGATAACTATGGCTGACTTATAACAGCTGGTTCGCAGTGAAGGAAGACGTTGTGAAGTTGCGTTATTGGAGGTCATCTGATTACTTGGGATACACATCATATGTTTATCGTAATAGTGGAGAAAGTCGGTACCTTGACTCATGCGTGACTCTATATTGAATACGATCACTTATACGGGGAAATATTCAGGTATCTTGCTCAAGCTATGGATATGAATACTTGAGATAAAGCGATACAGACGCTTTCATCGTAATCATCATAATAATTATTATCATATGTTTCGATTCCAGATACTTCAAGACTTGCAATACAGTTAATAAAAAGGAAGGAACAGAAGCGACTTTGCGAAGTCAATCAATCAAACTCATTTCTTAGCCTACAAATATATAGTTAGCAATCGGATAAAAAAAACGTGATAAAGGAGGCATACACGCCATAGTCTAGTTTTAGTGAGAAATATCATTCAGAATTCCAGGTCAACAATGATGAGACAGTTTACAGAATAGTGTACAGGCGAAGTCGCTGTGTCAAGATCAATTCGACAATCTCAATACGCACCCTATATTAATCCAATAAAATGGGCATGCATTTAGACTTCAAGGTGGTCATGGTCATTGGTCATACTTTGAAAGCTCTACTATCGAACCGAAGACGATACCACGATGAGGACGCAGGGGCTTGTACACATGTGCGTTAGATTTCATAGTATTGAAGGTGTCAAATTCAGCGGACAGATACATCGATTGAAAGAATACATGAACTAGCAATTTCTAGCTACCTCGTTTCTTTATTATTCAAGGCTCGATTTGATCGAAAAGAATCTCACAGAACTAACTTACGTTATATTAGTCGAATAACTAAATTCGATATACGTATTTACAGGTGATATAGTCACTTTCGTTTAATCGTGTTTGTGCGTTTGGTTGCTACTACTGCGCCAACATTGGGTTTGGCTGTGAATAGCTGGCGCTTTCGCGTGTGTCAGCAGTCTCCGAGCGAACGTATTAGATCGTTATGCTATTCCCCCTCAGTTTTCTCTATTCAGTTTATTGTGTGTTATGAACTTGGGGTATATAAATGTCGTACGATGGGGGGGTATTCTTCAAGGAATCCGCTGTAGCGTAAGCATACTGATTGGATTACATGAGCGTGAGTGAGCTTGGGCATCCTGTAATGAATGATTGTCAGATCGAATTTATATCAAACAATGCAAGTTGCCTAATGCCTACATGAGAGGCCCTTGATTATAGGGTAAATGGCTATCCCATTTGTCTTGAAAATAACTTGACAGTAGATAGTTATGCAGTTAGACAGTTCTGCAGGCAATAATGTGTTGATTATAGGTTGCAAGGTCAATTTGATTTTGATGCTATAGCAACATGACATGTTTTGTTCAGATAATACTACTACTTAACAGTTTCTTTGATATTACGAACTGACGATGTCGGGGAAGCAGTCGGTTCCGGAGCTGCAAATTTCGCAGACAATAAAAAAGCATCTTCAGAGATCACGTTTCAGTGGGAAGTACGCAGATTTCAAAATCATAGTCGGCAGCAAAGTGTTCCCAACTCACCGCTTTATTCTCGGAAACAAGTCGGCGTTTTTCCGTGACCTGATTCACAATAACGCGAATAAAGACACCCCAGAATCGTGCGATCATTCGGAATACTCAGCAGATGCTGTCGGCGTATGCTTAGAATACATTTACACCGATCGACTCGAATTCGAGTCTCACAACGCGCCAGCTGTTTTGCGCGTCGCGCATCACTGGACTTTGCGTCTTGTTGTCACAAAGTGCGAGCAATTGCTGAAGACTAGCATTACATCATCAAACTGTATAAAAACAAGGGCGCTGGCTACGAAACTTGGCCTTGCGGATCTCGGGGAGTGCGCTAACAAGGTTATTCTCGGGAATTTTGAAATGGTGACCAAAGCTAAAGATCTAATAATTTTAGCAGTTGATGATATGAAGTCCATTAAAGATACTGCTATGGAAAGAGCATCAGTACGCATTAAAGACTTATGGACTCTATTTTACACATGGCACAAACGAAAAATTAAGGCTGGACCTCACACCTTATGCGAATGCTTGTATATATTCCCGTTCGACCAATTTACAGTCACCGGTTTCAAAGAGCAGATATGGAAAAACGAACACGTGTCGAGCTGTGACCAGTGTCAGGAAGTCGCGGTACGCGCGTTCCTGAGTACATTTGGCGAACCACGTAAAGACGACGACGTTTTATTCCTTAAAAAGCTCGCGAAGAAATACGATTTTCGTACGTTGAACGAAATTACGCGCAGACACATTGTAGAGAACCATTTATTTATATTCACAAATCACGGCATGGGTGAGCTCGATAACGATGATTTGATGGAGTGCATTAATGATATCGAGGACATGTGCAGTGTGCACGCCCGGCGAGTTTACGGCGATCGTGAAATGGATGATAAAATCAGAAAAGCGACAAGAAATTTTCCCGCAAATATTTAAATGCGTGGAGGATCCTACCTGCGCGCCGCACAACTTGTTTCTGTCCAGTATTGGCGGATTTTTTGGTCTTTCCGAACCCACCGCGGCAGAAGTAGCATCTTCTACTTCAAGTGAGCAATATTGGTGGCCGAAATACTGCCTTTTCCTCAAAACGCTAGCGGGAAAATACGACTGTAGCGTTACAGAGAAATTCGTGGATCAATGCATAGCCGGGGGTTTTGCCGAGGTCTGTGAAGACGTCGGTTTTTTAGAACTAAGCGCTTCTGACTTGATAACTTATTTGTCGTCGAAGTCTACGTATAGCTGTCGCGAAAGCCAGATTTGGGGGGCGATCATGTGCTGGATTCGTCATCACGAGTCGAGACGGGAGTCGTTTCAAGCTATCTTCGATTCTCTAAAGCTAGAAGAATTTACGACCGGTTTCCTGAGGTCGAACATATTAATCAACGCGTTAGTGATGGAGTCCAAAGCGAGTGTTTTCTCCGTGATGAGGGAGATTCTGCGAAGATTAGAACTATTGGAAAGCGAACACGCGGAAATGAAGAAAAACCTTCGCAACAAAAGCAATCGGAAACACACGAAATGAACGACGTATATCTTTATTCCGGAACGTACAGATCTGCTGTGCTCGCTTAAACGCAGACATGTTTACCAAACAAGGTTTGCTGGAAGCAGTATTGTTTTGTTAGACTTAACCTGGTGCTAACTAGAGAAAGGGTTCCCGACCATTTTTTGGTCGTAACCCCGTATTTGAATTTCAAAATGTATCAGTTATTCTGTATATGTATACTATTAACACATGAGACTACCGGCTCATTCGTAGATTTCCAGGAACGAGAAATGACAGTCCTATTGATTTCCAGGCACTCGACACTTTAATATTCATAGCAGTGGCCAGATATCATTATCACTTTATGGCAGGTGGTGCTTTAAAATGATGCTCCTACTTCGTTTTTTCTTCATTTAGAAAAATGAATTAAGATTTTCAGAAATGACCCGCCGATAAAATCCGTATCCCTATAGTTAACATTCTCGTAATAGTCATTGGTATTTAATTTCCGTCGCCACGTCATCCAGAGATAGATAAACGACCCAATGGTGAAAACTCTCGAACTAAAGTCTCACCGGTATCAAATTATATCAGATGTCTCATGAAACCAATATTTGCGGATTGACAGTAAACGTTTCCATATTTACTGGATTGCTTATTTGCATAAATTTATATACTTGTTGATCGCAGCACCGTGACTAGGCCTACATTCCTTTCTATCAGTGGATACCTCATGTAGCGAGGGACTGCTAAACATTTTGCTGACGTGTTCAATGTTTCGGTGAAAATACTTATATTTCAATATTACTTTACTCCACATTATCCGTTTTGCTATGCTCCCCGAAGTTTGTAAGTTTTTATATTGATTCGTATCTTTGATGTGAATATAATCTCTATTATCTCGTTGAACTATGTTCTATGCATCGCAATCACATAATATTTGCAAACCGAAGGCTATTATGGGACTTCCACTCATGCACTTTGGGCATTTGATCACGGGTGACGGTATCCAAGCTTGCGGTAGTAGGTGCATGCAGGGCCGTAACAACACTTCGTCAGGCCCCCCAAAAAAAACTTTGGTCTTGGGCCCCCCATAGGGTTATAGACCGAACATCTGGGGGGCGACCTCCTGTCTGCCATATAAAATATACAATCGCTAAACTAAAAGGTCACACGATTTCAAATTCGTATTTCTTCACTGGCATAAAATTTTTCGCAGCAGGATGGTATTTGTCTTGTGAGGTTCAGATTGCAAAGACAGGAACATTCGGCGCCAGTCATTTAGGCGCCTATGGACAATTAAACCTATATGTATTTTGTATATATAACGAAGTCTTCGGTCAGCATAAGGGCATAGACCTTTTCGGCCAAGGTTTTCTCGCTGCCGATCGTTCTGGCACACTTCTTGGAGTCGCATGTTATATGGCCTAAAACTTGATTGTATGTCTTGGTGGGTCGTGGCGTGGTAATGGCCCAATACCCAATAATAAAGATAAATGGCTACTTGAGTTCGCGCCCAGCGCGAAAAAAATTTCAAAAAATTGCATAAATTTTCAAAAAATACTCTAATTGGGGGGTTTGGGGTGCGGCAGTTACGGTGCTGGGTGCATGAGATAGGAGGTGATATCGTCAGCGAAGAGTGTGGTGTTCGAAGATGTGATATCAAAGACATCATCGACATACATTGTAAAAAGGACCGGTCCAAGAACTGCGCCTTGCAGAACACCACAGGTCACAAGATGGGGGAGGACAAGATGATGGATATCGAAACCATTTGAAATCTCCCAGTCGGGTAGCTTTTCATGAACCCTAGTTGTGGACCCCGGAACCCGTAGCGCGTCAATTTCGAGAGAAGAATAGTGTGATCGACGCAGTCAAACGCTTTTTATTTGGATCAAGGAAAAATGCTACACCTCACACTTCGTTTCCCCAAGATGTCATAGTACTGTTCAGCCACTGTTAGCAGTGCATGCGAGGTTCGATACTTGTTGCGAAAGCCGAATTGTTGTGGAGAAATGTTAGACATCTTGGTGAGGAACGAAGATAAGCGGGAGAGGAGCGCAATTTTTACGAAAACAATTTCGAACACGGTAGGACATATTTATAGCTCGGTAGTTGGTGGCAGTAGTTATATCTCCGGCTTTGTAAACCGAGACAACTCCGGCAGTTTTCCGATAATTTGGGTAGACACCATTTATTATCAATGGCGGGTGGCGGCGTATGTACGACAATGCTGTTAGCGAGTCCACATAGTCTTCGTCATTATCGGCGTGAAATGGCTTTGAAATGACATTGCTGTCCATCAAATACATTCATTAAATACGATTTATTCCTCGTATATGTGAATAAATGGTCGAATAATGTATCGATTTAGCAATCCAGCCCGCCAAGTACTTAATTTTCCTTTATCCGGCCCGCCGACTTGAGAAGTTGCCCGCCCCTGAACTAGTGGATCATACCATTCATTGCGGTGATCGGTCTTCCACTTGTCAATTGGATGATTGAAGTCAGATACAGGCAGGGCATGGTATGGTATGGTATGGTATGGTATGGAAGTAGGGTATGGTATGGATCGATATTTTGGTATGGAACAGTGACGTGCGGTCCAATGAGGCAGGGGAGGCAGTGCCTCACCTGTCGTTAGAGTGAGTGAGTGAAATTATGAAAACCCTCGATTATTATTGATATTTCCGTCGATGTTCATAAATAATTAAATCTGAACATTTTTTCACCCAACATCATCAATTTGCCTCATTATTATTCAAAAATACAGCGCGAAAGGAGAGGTGAGGCACGGGTGAGGCACGGGCGGGTCGTGCCTCACTTGGAACAATGCAATTTATCATAAATAGCTCGGAATTCATAATAATTGGTATCAATAAAATGCTATCGTCGCACTGATTCCGAAAATCCAAATATTAGCAGTGTCAGAGCACCAGAACCCCCAAAAAATCGCCAAAGAAGCTGACAGTCGGCTTTATTACAGACAATGCCAAAGCAGAAAAACAATGGCCAGAGGAGGCACAAACGAATCTAGCTCATGCACTATTCGCTAACAATCGGACAATTGCAGCAAAGTGAAACGCTCTATCGATTTCGGAATCCAACAGTCTCTGTAGGAATTGCATAGTAGCGACGACAAATATATATGTTATGTATTTTCCATCCATAGATACGTTAAATTGTGGTATGTGATAGCTACTAGCATGGCCTATTGTCGTTTTTTTTTGTGGCCTTTATGCTGTGTTCAAATTCAATAGCTGTATAACCTTAAATTATGATATGTGATTGATGTACTTACATAGCCTGCGTTGTCGTTGTTTGTGGTCGTTTATAGTGTTTTCCTTTCGACTGCAATAGTTATTTACACCAGGTCGATTCTAATGACATCTCTATCCCCAATCATGAATATCACCCTGATTTGTCACAGGCTGGCTGATGTCTAATCATTTAGGTGTGATAATAGTGAGTGACATATTTAGTTTTGCTGATCAAATACAGAACCGAAGTGATTAAACAGCGCGCTTGGGGCTCCCAAAATGGAAGAGGATTATATATCCAAGCTTCGGGATTTCTCAAAACTGGAGTTTCGCGCAAAAATAGAAGTGATCGGCAACGGAAGACCAACGCCGCAACTAAAAGGTTTGCTTCAAAATATGGGAAAGAAGAAAATGCGAACTTTTCAATCGGACTATGGTATACCCGAAAAGAATGGCTGTGTGGCTGCGCTTTAAAAAATCGTCTTTACTGCTTTCCCTGCCTTTTGTTTTCAACTTCTAACAATGTCTGGACTACCACGGGATATTGTGACTTGCAAATTTTGCCACGAAGCCTCAGCAGACATGAGAGATCGACAACTCATATTCAAAGCACGATTTCAGCAAAATATTTCGGAAATTCCAGGATCGATACGGCTGTGAACGAACAGCGGAGACTCGATATTAGCATCCACAATGCAAAAGTAACGGAAAACCGAGATATTTTTAAAAGACCTGATTAATGCAACCTGCTTCTTAGGTAAACAGGAGCTAGCATTTCGAGGCAACAATGAGAAGGCAAGCTCTACTATAATCGCGGCAATTATGTAGAACTGTTACATGCTTTTGCCGAGAAAGATGAAAGGTTGGCAAGACATTTGGAGACATCCAGTGTGTTTTCTGGCTTGTCAAATCGAACGCAGAACGATTTAATTGAGGCAGTCGGTGATGTAATTCGTAATGATATAAAAAGTGAGATTAATGCTGCCAAATTTGTCGCTGTAGAGGTAGACGAGACAACGGATGTCACAAATAAAGCACAGATCTCTGTTATTTTCCGCTATGTAGAAAAAAGGGGATTAGACTGTGAAGTCAAGGAGGCCTTTTTGGGATTTGATGACGTAAGTGAGGACAGACGAGCCTCTGCGGTAGCTTCGTATGTCTTGGGTGTATTGGAAAAATACAGCTGTGTCGAAAAGTTAGTAGCTCAGACATATGACGGGGCTGTTGTGATGGCATCAGAGCTTAATGGAGTGCAAGCTAAAATTAAAGAAAAAGTACCAGAGGCCATGTTCACACACTGCTATGCACACAAGCTTAACCTTGTGCTCCAGCATTCAGCAAAATGTATGCCTGAGAGCAGAGCGTTTTTTAAAACACTTGAGGGACTAGGGTCATTATTTTAGCAAATCCTCGAAGCGCACCCGTTTATTGGATGAAGTTGTGAAACGGCGCTTACCAAGAGCAGCGTCCACAAGATGGAGTTCAAATTCCCGCCTGCTACAGACAACAAGCATGTACCAATCTGATCTGCGTGCCGTATTTCGCATCATTATTGAAAATCCTGACAATTGGGATAATGAAACTCAAATGATGGCCGCTGGATATTATCGTTGGCTGACAAAAGCATCAACATGCTTTTTAATTATGGCATATGAAGACGTATTTGGTGAAACAGATGCGCTTTTTAGAGTGTTGCAAAACAAGGTCATGGACATTGGCTATTGTTGTGCGCGAATCCAGGACACCATCGAAGCTGTTGAACGCATGAGAAGAGAGTTTAACATGATGTACCAGCGATTTGAACAGAAATGCAGTAGACATGAACTAACCGATAGCGGAAGAAATCAGTCGGTCAGAGATGAGAGAAAACGAATGTTCTACAGCAATCTGGATAACATCCTTGTTCAGATGAAAGCTAGGTTCGATCATTTTGGGGAGCTAGCTTTCCTCGGTTTGGTCGACTGTACAAAATTTAATGAGATGTCACGACATTTTGATGACACCAAACTACAGAGCCTGTCAAAATATGCCAAGTTTTTTGACTTTGTTAGACTAAAGACTGACCTCATCGGACTGTACAGCTCGCAAACAGTGAGGAATGAGTGCAAATCTCCAGGAGAGCTTCTGAGATTTTTAATCCAGAAAGATCTGCTTCAGACGGTTCCAGAGGCCACAAAGTTGCTCCAACTGGTGCTAACTGTTCCAGCTACTACAGCGTCAGTGGAAAGGTCTTTCTCTGCGTTAAAAAGACTCAAGACATACAGTCGAAATAGGACCGATTCAGGGCGACTTTCCTCTTTGGCCCTCATCTCAATTGAGGCGAAGAGACTTTTGAAACTGAAGGAGAACAAGGAGGACTTTTACAACGAAGTCACAAAAATTTTTGTGGCAAAGGATAGGCGCATGGACTTTATTTACAAATAATGTCCACAAACAGTGTCCGTTCCAATCCTTGAGACAATGTAATACCGAAATTAAGTTCTTGAATAATATTTCTTGTGTTACTTTTCATACTTTTCGTTGGGTAATCTGTAATAAATCGATTAAAACTGAATATTTCACGTGCGTGCGTGTTTATGTGTGTGGGGGGGGTCCGTGCCTCCCCAACCACGAACCTCACCCCACGAACCTCACCGCACGTCTATTTTTATTTTCTATAAATCATGCTTTTTTCGTGGGGGAATGGTACTCAATAATCAAAAATTTGGCAACATGAAATCGCGTCCAGCGCGAAAAAAATTTAAAACAGTTGCATAAATTGTCGATAAGTGATGTATAAATAATTTATGTTCATTCACCGACATAATTTCGGGACCACCAATTAAACAATTTGGGGTGCGGCAGTTACGGTCCTGGTAAGAGGTCAAAGTCCGGTCGCTGTTTTCTGGTTATATATATAGGCGGATATATTAATTGCATGTGGTATATTCGGGGTCAAATCAAGGTTGTTATAACAGCCATCGGGGAAGAGTTCATACCATGTGCTTCGAACCAGATGTACGCAATCCGAATTCCCATCTGTGATTGGCAATACGGGAAATTTATTGCATTGGGTTTTGTTTTAGTGCTTTGTGTGACTAGTAAATCAACTGGGAATGTCATGGAGATATCTGCCCACATTGAATTTGGTACTGGACCCATGCAGTTATTAATTTTAACATGAATGTATTCCAAACAAAGCTCCGCTCCGTGACGATGTTGGATGCAAATTATTTCATAAATGAAGTAGACTTAACAGCTCCTAAAGCGCGGTAACTGAATATATTTTAGAATATTCTACCAAGGGGTATTGTGTCATTATAAACATTTTGCGTTAGCCCAGAAGATACATGTTGCGATTTCGTATGTAGCCACCTCCGACTAACTGTCGAAAGTATGCGACCACCCTCCTCCGACCAATTATACTTAGATATTTCTGCCACTTGAAGTAGTTTTAACGTGTCTTAAAAATT
Source organism: Botryllus schlosseri (assembly GCF_051294905.1). Classification (NCBI taxonomy): domain Eukaryota; kingdom Metazoa; phylum Chordata; class Ascidiacea; order Stolidobranchia; family Styelidae; genus Botryllus; species Botryllus schlosseri. The sequence goes on from NC_137236.1 coordinate 40,398,891, forward strand.
ACTACTTATACTGTTAATTGAGTAGAAAATATAGGGAGTTACTTGTGCTACTTGAGTAGCAACGCCGATCACTTCTACAAACTATAGTTCAGTGGTTCTCACCCGGGGGTCCGCGGACCCCTGACCCTTGGAGGTCCGTAAAGTATTTTCAGGGGGTCCACGAAGCGAAGCGAATTTACAAAATTGTTGATAACCTAATTTATATTTTTCAAACTAGGAAAATCAAGAGGCAGTTTTGCTTCTTTACATTAGAACCCACATCAACAAGATAGCCGTCTGAGATTCAATATCCTGCTGTGTGGACTCCTTTTAGTTGCTATATTGTCAATAGCCCACTGATACACATATTTGGCTGTATAGACGTGTTTTGCTGGACATTGTGTAAAAAATAAATGGTTTGATACATAAAGTCAATCACGGAGACTTCGAAATGTTCGCAAAAATCCGTTTTCTTCTGTGATATAGGCCTACATAACCATTTCCCTAATAACTTCAAGATGAGGTGCTAGATATAAATTAACAGGCTTGACGTTATATGTTCAATAAAAAAATTTGTTTGTCAAATTTGGTGTCATTGTTGCGATCATATACCCAATTGTGTCGTCGGAAGCGCTGTGCCTTATTATTACATTCGCCACCACCTTTCTTTGTCTAAATAGATTTTCAGCACTCGTTGATATGAAATCGAAGGCGCATATTTTAAAGACACGGCCACGTATTTCAAAAAATGCAGTTGAATAATTAGTTTTGAAATAATATAAGTCAACCCAATTTCTACATAAATAGAATGCTGTTAATTTCAGGAAAAGTAATTTTGTTGCTGTTTATCACTAGTATACAGTTATCAGTTGCAAAAGACAGATGACGATTGTACGATATTGGAGCTAAATTTGAACTAAAACTTCGGGGGGGGGGTCCGGGAGGGTCCAAAAGGGGTCCGCGAATACAAAAAGGTTGAGAACCACTGCTCAAGTGCATAGTAAAAATATTACGGCAAATCAGAAACCGCCGAAAATGTAAAGCTTTTCGAATATAGGGCTGGCGTTTAATATTGCAAAACACAAACAAAAAGTCTCGATACCATTTAAAAACACCTCTGCCTCTGTTCAATATGGTATTTGGTATTTGTTGTGTAAATGTATGGGTCGAAAAGAGCTTATGATTGGATGATGATAGAGAATCACTGTATTCAAGTTCACCGAAAGACTCACTCATTATGTATTACAACAACCCAGGTTTAATAATAATAGATGATTTCAATGACAATATTTTATCTGTTGCTATTGTATGCTAACCGTGATTTCACTAACTAAAGCTGAAATTTGATTAATTTATGAAAATGAGAAAAATTAATACGGAAAAAATCTGACGTGACGGAGAAATTATTAGTGCAGAATCGGATTCAGAAACCATAAATTAGCCTAAATCAATCATTAAATTTTTGACTCTATTTTTTCATCAAAATTCGTAATCCAGTGTTATCTCCGTCTCGGTCAACTTTTGCCCCCTTAACTTATGATAAATACCTCTTAATAAAGGTATGTTTCATTTTTTGCTGTTCGATTTGTAAATTTGCTTTACTGAGAGTGATATTCCAATTTATGGTGTTGTATTCTGTTACGAAGGTATCGTGTTTTTGCTTATAATTGTATTTTAATGTCAAGCAAATAGTGCTTTACCCCCTGACACGTTTTCGGTGAGAAGTTTTTTCCCAAAAGTAAAAAAAATGAAAAAACACATCATTGAAAAGCTGATAAAATTATCTTTCCAACGGTATATAATACGTCTTTATAAGAATTTCTTCTCGGTTGAGCGAAAATTCTACAGGACTAATATTAAAGACTATAGCTTCAGAAAGTGAGTTGGGATGAGATCGGGTCCTACTGTTTTGTTACTTTCCATTTCAGATAATATGATCGCAACTTCTCCTTTACTTGTCGGCTCAAGAAAAATGGATTTCTGAGCGCCAGGACTCAAGTACGAGAGAAAGTCATTGGAGGAGTTTGGTATTGAAGCTGCAAGATCCGGACCAATGTTGCAAAAATACTGATTGAACTTTTCTGCTATACTTCAAGCTAGTCCTTGATCATGCTGCCATTCTCGAGTAGCTCGATGTCAACAGCGCTCTTGGGAGCATTACCTTTAGTTAGGTTGATAATTTCTCCAATGGTTTTCCATGTGTTCTTGGGATCTTTGGAGCACTCTTCGAATCTTTTTTGGAAGTATGCTTTTTTGGCATTTTCTTTCATATGTGTCACTTGGTTTGCATATTTTTGTACACTTTTTTGCCTTCGCTTGTGCCTTGCAGATAGTAGCAGTGTTGGGACGACTCGAGTCATGACTTGACTCGAGTCAGACTCGAGTCACCTTTTTTGGATGACTTGACTTGACTCGAGTCACTTCGTTGAAATGACTTGACTTGACTTGACTTGACTCGACTTATCAAAAATGTGGATTGACTCGTGACTCGAAGCAAATTTCACGAGTCAATTTCAAGTCATCAAGTAATCGGTGTCGATAAAAATCACAGTATCTCTCATATCTTCGGATTGCTCACGAAACGCTGGTGTAACCCGTGAGAGCGACCAATCATTCAATGATCGTGTGTTTTACTGACCTAATTGTTCTCTCACAAATATATTGACCACAGAAGAAGTGATCGAAGCTTACACAGCTTACGTTGTCGTAAACTAGTAGTTAAGAAATTTAAAAGCAAAATATCCATTACTGTTCTCTGTATTCTTACCTTGACCAAACATCTTGTTTTATCGGAATTCAATTCAATTAAATAGTATATTCATATTGAAATGAACCCGAATATTTCCGGCTGACACTCGTCAGGGGTAATCGTCAGCAACTAGTAGAGAATTGGAACGAACAATGTATATCGACAATCGCATCACAAAATATGACGTCACCAGCATGAAATTTCGAATGAGAGAACGTTCTATGTACTATTTTTAGGTGATACACGAACTCCTTTTGTTGACAGAGTTTTGGTTGGTGTATTTTGATAAAAGTTGATTGCAAGGCACACAAATGGAATTGTGAACGACCTCGACCTACGATTCGAAAGCGGTCGTCTCGATAATTATTCGCACAAATCGGATTATCCAACAGATGTTTGCCGATGGCAGAATTAATGGCCTTTGATCGATCAGCATCAATCTTAAGTGGATGAGTTAAGGGTGAGCTTTTCACATCGCGTGACGCACGTGTTCTGATAAATCTGGGGACATGTTGGTTTATGCGGTCCTGCAGACGTCTTGACGTTCTTCCCACGTAGCCACAATCACAGTGGCACCTATATTCGTACACTAGATTACTTTGTTGAAGTGCAGGAAGCACGTCTTTGCGTGTTGAAGGGAGCAGTTGTGTTGTTGTAAAAATCACATTGGTTTTGACTGTATCGTAACATTTACCGACTGCAGAAATCAATTGTTTTTCAAAGCGGGTGGAAATGGGGCCAATCCAAGGTAGATGGATATAAACATCTTTTATTGTTCGTGCGGTGGGCTCTGCTCGTTTTTCTGCGTTGAATTGCGTTAATTTCCTCTCCATGCCGCGGCTGATGACGTGTTCAGGGTAACCGTTATCAAGTAAGATTTTTCGGATGTAGTCAAGTTCTAAACTCAGTTTGTTACCCGAACATATCATCAACGCTCTATGCACGAGTGTGCCTATGAGGTTAATTTTTCTGCGCCGAGGACTAAATGAATTCCAGCGGAGGTATTGGCCTGTGAATGTCGGTTTTCTGAAAACAGACGTTTCAAATTTGTTGGTATTGCGCTTTTCAACTAATACGTCCAGAAATGATAACGAGTTATTGCGTTCTTTTTCTATTGTGAATTGCAAGGCCGGGTGAAGCGAGTTTAAGCGAATGAGAAATTGGTCACACTCCGATTCATTCCTGAAAATGACAAATGTATCATCTACGTATCGGCGGTACAATAGTGGTTTGGCGGACTCACGCTGGGACAGAAGCTCGCCCTCGTAATACCCTACGAAAATGTTGGCCAAAATAGGTCCCAGGGGACTACCCATGGCAAAGCCGTCTATTTGGCGAAACATGACCTCGTTAAAGCTAAATTCCACGCAGCAAGTTGCCGCTTGTAAAAGTTCAACAAAGACGTTACGCGGGATTGATGGTGGCGGTAACTTACCATCGTACAGCGCGTTGGCACAAATATCAATAGTCTCATGCAGCGGAACGTTCGTAAAAAGACTAGAGATATCAAATGAGCTCAGAAACACGTCTGGATTCGGCAAATCCAGGTCCACTGTGATTGTGGCTACGTGGGAAGAACGTCAAGACGTCTGCAGGACCGCATAAACCAACATGTCCCCAGATTTATCAGAACACGTGCGTCACGCGATGTGAAAAGCTCACCCTTAACTCATCCACTTAAGATTGATGCTGATCGATCAAAGGCCATTAATTCTGCCATCGGCAAACATCTGTTGGATAATCCGATTTGTGCGAATAATTATCGAGACGACCGCTTTCGAATCGTAGGTCGAGGTCGTTCACAATTCCATTTGTGTGCCTTGGAATCAACTTTTATCAAAATACACCAACCAAAACTCTGTCAACAAAAGGAGTTCGTGTATCACCTAAAAATAGTACATTGAACGTTCTCTCATTCGAAATTTCATGCTGGTGACGTCATATTTTGTGATGCGATTGTTGATATACATTGTTCTTTCCAATTCTCTACTAGTTGCTGACGATTACCCCTGACGAGTGTCAGCCGAAAATATTTGGGTTCATTTCAATATGAATATACTATTTAATTGTATATTGAAGTTCTGTACCTCCAAGAAGCTCATGGAATTCAATTCGCATATGGTCTATTTATTCCCCAACCATTGGCGCAGGCTCAAATTGTATCATATCAAAATGTGAGTATGGGTAATGTATTGCATCTTATCAATTCGTTTCTCTATTTTGGCTGGTTAATATAAGCTAAGGCCAAGCAATTACTTGCGTAGTTTAACAGTTCTACGTATCAGTTAGCAACTGAGCAATACAGCGCCTTCTTTTGTGTGTATATTTAACTCGATATTCGTTCCTCAGTTCAGAATCAATGACCAATCAATCTGTATTACAGACAGCTAGCAAAATGCGATGACGTAATCACGCATCATATTTCGAAAAGACTTGAATTGTGACTTGACTCGTGACTTGACTTGACTTGACTCGAGTCACCTCCAAAAATTGAGTGACTTGACTTGACTCGAGTCCCCTTTGAAAATCGATTGACTTGAATTGACTCGACTCGAGTCAAAATGTGCAATGACTCGAAATGACTCGTGACTCGAATGTAGTGACTTGATCCCAAGACTGGATAGTAGTGCTTATGCATCCAATCCCTTGTTTTGATCGCAACTAGTATGTCATGACCAATCAAAGGTTTCGATTTCAAGCGTCTTGCATAGCGGTTGACTTTCCTAATTGGGAAAGATGTGTCGATGGCTGCCAGCAGACATGGGGTAATCGTGATAAGTAATCGTAATCGATTACGGCGATTACAGCATTTCCAAGTAATCGTAATCGCAATCGATTACATTCGAAAAAAATCCGAAGTAATCGTAATCGTAATCGACTACTTCACATATCTATTCGATTTCTTTGTGAAAGAACGATTACTTTTCATTTGTGCAATGCCCATGACATGAACTGAACTATGAACATTCATGAGCAATGAGCATTGAGCAACGAAGAGTGTGAAAACAGGATTTGGATAGCAGAAATGTCTGGTTTTCAAACGCCTCTATAATCATTATTACGTCACAAGTATTAGCTTGGTTCTTGATTGCGTAACGAATTATCCGCACGTAGTAAATAGATATTCGATGTAAATAATGTAGTACTGTGATTGTAAGAACACCCGCTGTGGATTACGTCACTGCACTGATCATTACACACGCCACTACCTCGCAGCAGGATAATAATCACCACACGGCCTGGTTTAATTTCGAATAGTAACGTATATGTACAAATTGTAGGCTACATTGTACAATGTATAGATGTTTTGTTATGCTTAGGTAAACGCAATCTGACCGTAGCTGATTGGCGAGCGGTAGGCCTATTTACGTATACCAGTGGTCGGGAACCTTTTGTGTCCGAAGAGCCATATTGGCCCTATTTTTCCCATCTCAACTCCCAAAGAGCCATACATGGCAATCAACTGTTACGTCACAATTGAAAATTCGTGACGTCATGGTAGCACTAATTCGAACTCACTACATGGGATTCCTCGTGTGCGCCATATTTTCTCTGTAAAAACTGATATTTATTGTTCGAAAATGAAACTCGAAAAGAGAGGTATAAGGTACAGATGGGCCAAGCCTCGCCATTGATGACGCAATTCATCGTAAGTAGCTTGGAATTTAGAATCACTGATATTAATTAAATGTGACTGTCACACTGATTCCGAGAATTTAAATACTTATCGACTTCTCAGTCTTCAAAGTATTCGGGGGTAACATAACGTTGCGCTACACGCCTCCATTTTATCGCCTGTACTACACAGCGCTATACTTACCAATCAAGAGCGAAGATAGCTATGGCGTTGTTTGTAATTCGAGTTTGTAATTGTGAATGTCACATCCACAACAGTTCATTTCACTCCGAAGATAAACAAGAAAATGTTTATTTGAAAACTGCGTTTTTAAATGGGCGTCGCCATGTCTGCTATGCTCTTTGATTATTCAACGTATCGCACAATTCAAGATTTCGAGTCTTGTACATAGAATTATTGAGTGATATTGGCCGCCGGCGTGACAGGAACTTAAATTTGGTGATTTTGATAAGAGGGGAGTCCGAGCCCCTGAACCTGATGACGGCATTGTCTTTACCTCTAAAAGACGTGTTTATGCTGCCACGAGAATAATTATTCTGGCCGTGATGAAAATTTACCAACACGTCGCTGCAATATTGATCAATTCAGTACCTAAATAATTATTTCGTAAAGAGCCATATCTTATACACAAAAGAGCCATATATGGCTCGCGAGCCATAGGTTCCCGACCACTGACGTATACAATGGACAACGATTTGAAATTTTGTACCCGTCAAATTGAACATGACAATTTCTACATCGAAGCATTAAAAACCAGGCTGCTGATAAAAAAATCATAACCGAGCCGTTATTTTCCGTTACTCGTATAACGGCAGATCGAAATAGCCTATATATGTATTAAGTGGATTGCAGTCAAAAGTTGATGTTTACCTTATCATATTCTCATACGGCCCTACTTAAAACGGGCAACAATTGTTCCTTCGCAATTTTATACTCATCATTCGGATATGCCACTAGCCATCCCCTTACACACCATGTTAGCGTGGATTTCAGCTAGAATCAGTACCGAAACAGCACTTCGCCACCGCCATTCTCACAAATGGTGATCTTGTGCTCCCCATAAGGCGATCAATAAAGCTTGTGGCGGGCGAAGTCCCCCAGAACCCCCTTAAAGGCCGGGCTTTTCACAAGAACTGGAAAACACGATTTGATGCGATGGATCCGCTGTGAATTTGCTGTCAAGTCGCGCCAGGCGCGAATATTTAGGCACATAATTTACGACTATAACTTTATTGTATGGTGTTAACTCGTGACCTCCTGTCTGATGCTATATAGTCATGAGATATTGGAGTCGCCCAAACGTAGCGGACGAAAAGAAAACTAAACGAAAAACTTTTGTGAGACGCATCAAAAATTGTCATTTATGCACGTGGTTCATCATTTTCCTCAGTGAGTGCCCCCGGTGGCATTTGTATTGTGGCGCTGAGATTGAAAAGACTATTCTTCGCGACCATCCAGCGCGGCTATGGACAATGGACAAATACACAATGTTTCGGCCAATGTAGCATGTCTTGTTGTGTTGCGGCGCCGTATTGGCTGGCACCGAAATGCCTATTTCTGTGTGAATCATGCCATGGTATATTATGTCATACACAGGAAATGACGTCATTATATCTCATTTAAAAATAAAGACCTTCTCTCATGAGGCCTTTTCATCGCATTGTTGTCTTCCAAAGATAACTTCTCAGAAGCAAAATGAGTGTAATCGTGAGTAATCGTGATTACTTTTCCAAAGTGATCGTAATCGTAATCGACTACTCGCGGATTTTGCTGTAATCGTAATCGTAATCGTAATCGCGTGATTCATAAGTAATCGTAATCGCAATCGATTACATTCATGAAGTAATCACCCCATGTCTGGCTGCCAGCAGTTTCTCACGGACGACTTCAGCCAGTTCGGAAGATCTGATACAGTTGCGACGGAATAGTTCGAATTACGTTCCAACAAGGTTCCCACGATTGCTGCAATAAATCCTCCGTGTCATTCGGAATCCTCTCCCGGTTATTAGGCTTGCTTCTGTAGCCGCATTCTGGTCGTTTTTCATCACGTCACTTACATGGCAGCTACACTATGAAATCTAAATCCTCAGTCGAGACTTCCACTTCTTATTCAAGCACAGGATCGTCACCCAAAATGACATCAGCTGCTACACTGCAATTCTCTGGCAAGGCGATAGTGGATGTATAGTATCTGAGCACGAATCGAATTCCGTTACACCACGCAACTCTTCACTGCCGGACAATTTCCCGGCTCCAACACCTTCACTGACAGAAGCACCAGAACCTTCAACGCCGATAATATTTTGAGAACCAACACCATCACCTTGTAGTATTGACTTGAGCACTGAAATCATTCTATCCTCTGATGCCTGAAACTTGCATTCAGCGATCTCTTCCATAGCTTTCACGCAGTTTGCAGACGTACTGTCGATTCGAGAAATCAATGTACCTTCCATGTCCTCAAATCGTCGTTGCAGACATTCAATTCCGGCCTGCAGCATTACCAATTGCTGTGCTTCTATTACTCCTTCCAATTGTCTAACTTCGCTATCTAGCCAGACTCACTAGCTGATGGACCGCGGCGAATTCTCCATATACTGCTCCTGGCGTGCTCGCCAATGTAGATGCCTGTGTCCACCGTCCAGTATGGAGGTTTATTCAGCACACAAAATATACTGCAACCCGACAGACAATCCAGATCCAAGAACCAAGTAACGGACCACAAATAACGTCGACCGCCCCGATTAGACGAAGCATGACCGATAGCGGACCCGAATAGGGGGGCGCAGGAGGGCTGCTACAGTAACGTAAGTACCCGACTGTGGGCCGCTTGTCGGTGACCCCTCAATTAGATGAAAAAAACAACCTTTATGCATGGGAAGAACAGTTCTTTGATTTACGAAACGCACCGGCTTTTTATAACACTTTTGTCACGAAAAAATGCCAGAGTTTTGGCTGTATCCTTTCTAAATCCTATTCGGTGATACGTACAGAAGCCGTCAAAATTGTATTGTCATTTTCATCTTCAGGGCTTCTGTCGTGTGCGAAATATCTTTGAAATATTGTTTACGCTAATCATCTCGTACGTGGCGCAAAAGACCTAATCGGTTATAAGCGCCACTATTCCAATAATAATAATAATAATAATATTTGGTTGTATTAAGTGTTATAAATCATTAATTACTTTAACCTAACCTAACTTCTGAACTGACGCATCACTGCTGTGAATGCCTGCGAAACGATCTGGATATATCGCACCTGGACGTACCCGCCGTGGGACCAAGCGGATGACCCCAGAGGACTCGTCAACTCCGACCACACAGGAACACCAAAGAGAAGATATTTCTCAACATGGCGCCTGTGCAACACCGAACTGTGGCTCACAAAACAGCTCTGCTGCAAAAGAAAAAAAGAAGAGACACAGATGGAGTAAAGAAGAGTATAAAGAAATAATGAGATGTTACTTCTTAGCCAAATTTGAAAACTCGGCAGGAGTAACCGAAGGAACTTTTCAAAAATGGAAAGAGAGAACAAACAACTCTCCAACCATGACTGCCAATACCCTGGCAACAATGAGACGTTTGTGTAATAAAAAATAAAAAATTATCTGAACAAGAACTCGCAGAAATCGAGGGAGAAATGTGTAACAAAAACATAGAAAACTCTGAGGCAATGGAACTGCAATTCGGCCAAGATGACCTGAACCCACAACAATCACTTGATGACCCGAACATCGCAGAAGTAGAATTACAAAATACCACCGGGCACCCGAATGAATCAACAACACCTAACGATGGCGACATAGACACGGAATTAGAATTGGAGATCAAAAATCAAATCATCGACCGCATGAAATCCACATTGAATGTAAATGACAGAGTGCAGTTACCTGACTTACAAATTACAAAGAAACTGAAAACTGATATTGCAGTAGCGAACAAAATTTTGACAGAAACCATACTACCTGCAACTCTAAATGACAAACAAGGAGAAAGACCACAATGTCCCTTGACAACAATCAACAACCTCATTTACAGCACTGCGGCAGTTATCTCAGAAAGGCACTGCAAAATACCAAGAACTGTCAACAAAAAAAAGGGGAAGGCATACGCCAGCTTGGCAACGCAGAATTGAAAACAAAATCGCAAAACTAAGGTGTGACGATGCGATACTCTCAGAACTAAAAAAAGGAAATGTTTCCCGCAAAGTAAAAAATAAAGTAAAAAGAATAGAACTGGAGCACCAAACCAAACTGCAGTCAACAGAAAAAGTGACAATGTTGCAAGAAGAATTAAAAATGAGAATATGCGCCAAAGCACAACGATTGAAACGATATAAAAAACGAGAAACACAATATCGCCAAAATTTGTTATTTGCTCGCAAACCTGGACAATTTTTTCGAATGATGAAACAAAAGTCAAATCAAAAAATTACCAGCAGCAAAATACCAGCCACTGCAGATGTGGAATCATTTTGGAAGAAAATATGGGAAACCAAAAAATTGCACTACTCAAATGCAAATTGGATACAAGACCTCCACACTGACCATCTACAAACACCAGAACAACAATGGTCAGAAATCACAAAACAAGAAATCAAGGAGGCCCTAAAGAGTTCACTGAACTGGAAAGCAGCTGGTCCTGACCAGATCAAAAACTTTTGGCTAAAAAAACTAACTGCAACACATAATTACCTAGCGGTGACCTACAATGAGCTTTTATCCTCAACCAGCACGCACGAGATCCCAGCCTGGTTCACACAAGGGACCACCTATCTTATTCCAAAAAATGAAAACACCAGGGACCCCAAGAACTACAGGCCAATAACATGCCTGACAACCATGTACAAAACACTCACCAAAATCCTGGCAAAACGAAGCTACAAACACCTAGAAAATCTTCTACCGCCTGAGCAGAAAGGATGCAAGGAAGGCGCCCTTGGCTGTAAGGACCACCTGCTCCTTGACAAAACCATTCTTGAAAACTGCAAGAGGAGACACACTAACCTCAGCATGGCATGGATAGATTACAAAAAAGCTTTCGATTCAGTCCCTCACACGTGGATACTGAAAACAATGCGTATGTACAAAATGAATCCGATCATCATCAGATTTATTGAAAATTCAATGAAAAATTGGCATACAAAACTGTTGATCAAACATGACCAAGGTGAAACAGAAACCTGTACAATTCAGATATGCAATGGTATCTTCCAAGGCGACTCATTCTCACCACTTCTATTCTGCCTCAGCTTAGCTCCACTCAGTGAGTTGCTGAGAAAAAATGAAACAGGATACGTGATGAAAAAAGCAGCAAATTCTGAAGGTCAAAAGATTCATCACCTTTTGTTCATGGATGATCTGAAACTGTATGCGAAATCCGACACGGACCTGAATAACCAAATGAAAATTGTTCATGAGTTTTCGGAAGATATAAAAATGAAATTTGGCTTGGATAAATGCTCAAAACTTACCATACGACGCGGAAGAGCCACCAGCACTGGCGACATGAACTTCAAAATGGACGAAACCATAACAGAATTGAATGCCGAAGATCACTATAAATATCTAGGGATCTGTGAAAGCGACAACATTAAACATGCTGCAATGAAATCAAGTCTAAAAAAAGAATACATCAGCAGGCTCAAGTCAATTCTCAAACCTGAACTCAATTCCAAAAACAAAATCAATGCCATAAACAGTCTTGCAGTGCCTGTCTTGAGATATAGCTTTGGTGTGGTGAACTGGCGTAAAGATGAAATTAAAAAATTGGACACAAAGACGAGAAAACTGATGACAATGCACCACATGCATCACCCAAAATCTGATACACAAAGACTGTACATCCCCAGAAAAAAAGGTGGTCGAGGACTACAAGAAATTGAACAAACCTTCAAAACAGAAATCATCGGCTTATCACAGTACATCAACAACAGCGATAACATTTACTGCAAACTCATTGCACAGGAAGACAAACAGCGCAAAACAAAATCTCTGAGCTATCGTCACGACAAGTACGCCAGAGAAGTCAACTTGGAAACAGCTAACCTGTACACTGCAGAAAACACTGTTGCTAAACCCACAACAATAGCAAAAGCAGCACGAGTCCGATACAAAAATGGAATGCTGAAAATGAGAGAAACGATATGGGAGTCGATGCCTCTTCATGGACAGCACAAGAAGTTAACTTCACAGCCCCATGTAGACGAGCTTTCATGGACCTGGCTATCCAGCTCTGGCCTGAAACCGGCAAGCGAAGGATTCATTTTCGCAGCACAAGACCAATCGCTTCCTACAAAATACTATCGCAAAAGAATTCTGAAGCAAAACACGGACGGCAAATGCAGAATGTGCCACAACCAAAATGAAACTGTAGCACATCTCATGTCCGGCTGTGGTGCACTTGCAGCTACCGAATACACATGGAGACACAATAGGATTGGTCACTACATTCATCTTGAATTATGCAAACATTTTAACATCACCACTTCGACAAAAAATTGGTACGATTACAGCCCAGCACCAGTGACAGAAAACGAACAAGTAAAAATTCTGTGGGATGTACCAGTTATAACTGACCGCGAAATCAGGAGCAACCGCCCGGATATAATCGTCAAACTAAAAAAGAAAAGAGAATGCTTATTCATTGAACTGGCTGTCCCAGCTGATCACAACCTACTGCAAAAAGAATCAGAAAAATACTCCAAATACGCAGACCTCAAAATGGAATGTTAGAAATTGTGGCGATGCAAAATAAACATTGTACCGATAGTCATTGGTGCTACAGGGGTCGTGAGCAAAAAACTCATGAGACATATCCAACAAATTCCGGGTAACGTTCGATTCGACATGATCCAAAAGATCACATTATTGGGCACTGTGCACATTCTTCGGAAGGCCTTGAATGCACCACTGGACTAAAATTACGCTTGTGAATCACAGCATAATTTCTGTAATTTCGATTCTTCATCTTCAATCATCTCTACCTCTGCTCTGTAACCCTTGCCAATTCTTCATCTGCTGCAATTCTGTAATCTGACTTCTCCGTGTATTGCATAGGAATAACAATTTGAATGTATTACTGAAATTTTAAAAATTTACTCCAATCTCGCCATTTTCCTTTGGGGGCAGGTTGCTCCCCGGATTAGGTGTGTATCTACCAGTTTTACTGTGAATAAAGAGAATAATAATAATAATATAATAATATATAGAGTGCCGAATATAACAATATATCATTACTACACTAGGGCCCTGTACATAAAATGCAATAAAATATAAAAGTAAACGATATGTATGAAATATGGAGTGCATAGTTAAAGGGCGGAATGAACACTATACTGTAGCTCAGGGGCGGGCAACTTCTCCATCCGGCGGGCCGGATGAACATAAGGCGGGCCGGAATCGTAAATTGTTTCAATATTCTAGGGGATCTCCCCTCCGTGAGAAAGAGCCACAGATCCGTCCGTCCTACGCGGCCATGCCCTTTGAACATACAATTCAGAGACGCACACATTCCTACGATTGTGAACTATATCTGGATTGGGCAATCGATTCACGGGCGAGCTCAAATCGTTGATATGAATGTGATCAAAAATTCATAGTGCATATGGCTTAAAGTCGCTCGAAGCGCGAATTTTTTTGCATAAATGAATGAATTTGATCAATGATATTGGTGAGTGTCTGAGAAAGTGCTTTTTTTCCAAAATTTACATCACGTATAATTGTAATTTTGAACATTGATCGTGGCATAAAAATATACTATACATTCATGAGCTTATCGCAGACTATTCACTTCGGGCGGGTTCATTCTTAATAATTACTTTGTTGAAAACTCCTGCAACCCAACGGCTTCGGGCTATTATAGTGTATCTATGATACTGTATTCTCATGATGAAGACACGTATGTAGATGTAGAGACACTAAATCGCGCGACGGTCGCGAATTTTTTTTAGTTTGTATTCATCTCCCCGGAAATATTCCACTATTTACATATATTACGAATATTTTCGAAAATTTGGGAATGACATGGCCCCATTCGCTCCTGGCCCCGTCAATGCGGTGAGCATCACTTGTATTGGAACGTCGCTTTGTTTTGCTAATGTTCATGATCGTAAATGTTTGCGGCTAATTGCCTGTAGATGGCGACGCGGGCCACATCATCACGTAAGACCGTAAACTGTCGGCGGGCCGCACAAAATCCCGTCGTGGGCCGAATCCGGCCCGTGGGCTGTATGTTGCCCGACCCTGCTGTAGCTCTAACGCTCGCGTGGATAACACGGTCTTGATTTTGCGTTTGGAAACATATAACGAGTACATATGGTCTGATAGAAAATGAAAGATTGTTCCACAGAATGACGGCCGAGAGAGAAAAGGATCTCTCGTCGTAGGTCGATGTTCTGACTCTTGAAACTGACAAGAATTTTTCCGACTGAGAACGTAGTGCTCTTTGGGGATTATTCAAGTATTCAAGTTCGAGTTTATTCATAAAATTTTCATCACTTCAAAACAAGACAACACTGCAATACAATGAATGATAGGAAGATGCCGAAACGACTAGGAGTAGTCTTAAGATGTAAAGAGGAGGCATGTACTTGTACACTGAATGGAAGTATAAGAAGGTAATATAAAGTGGCAAGTGACGGGGAGGGCGAGATCAATATACGTCAGGTCGTGGTCCGGTAAATGGCGAGGGCTGACGAGTATTATAGATTGTCACTAGCTCACGAAGATACGCTGGTACACTTCCCTCCATGCATTTGAAGACGTACAGAAGAAGCTTGTATTCAGACCGACATTTCACGGGTAACCAATGAACCAGACGCCCCGTGCCATTTGGTGGAAAAGGTGAATTGATTTCGGTCGTACAACTACCACTGGCATGTGCCATCCGTAAATATTTTGGATTTATTTAACTATTTTTATACGGGGAAGCGAGTGGCGCAGTTGGTTAAGCGCCAGCGTCACGACACCAATGGCTGTGGTTCGAATCCCGGTTCGAACCATCTTCTATGTGTCGGAGGTTTATCTGGGCTCCTCATCGCAAACCTCACTCTCTCTCTCAAAAAGCCCAGTATGATTGTGAACCGCGCCAGTACGAAGTCGGCAGTAAAGAAAAGTCCGGATGCATGAAAGAGAGAGAGACTCACGTTGGAGGCGCGCGAGTGTGGAAGTCGTCCGGAAAGAATACGAAAACCAAAGAACCTGAGCATTACTAATATGATTCTCGTGGTGTACATGATCTTAATAGGCGATAAACACCACTGCTGTATGCGTTAAATCAGTGGTTCCCAACCGGGGAGGAATTCCCCCCTTGGGGGGAATTTCGCCACTTTTAGGGAGGAATTCTGCTTTAGAATTGTAACGGATTTCCCAAATTGTTCATGTCCGAACTGTCATGTAGTTATATCCGAATGTATGCTCCTTATGGCTATTTTTTGTTTGCTGATAGTATATTCAAATGCTATTTGAAATCTTTTTTTCACATTCAAATCCCCACTTTTTTTAAACTAGTTCAGATGTGCTGCAGTTTGCAAGACAATTTTGTAGGCCAGCAATCAAATCCTAAGCGAGCAAATATCGTGTCGGATCTATCACAACAAGGCCTCTAGTGAAAGAATTTATCTTATATTTTCAGGTCAACATTTTCAGACAGTGACGAAATATTCCAACGTCATCGATTCAAGTCAAAGAGATCGCTAGCCTTACTTTATTTTTAGTGAACAGCTACCCGATCGAAAAAAGACATGTTAAACTTGGTGCAATGGTACCGAAACGTAATGGGTGTCCTAAATTTCCATGAGCTCCAGCAGGGAATCTTATCACGTGTATGTTATGTATCAGGGCTGTAACCAATAAGTCACGAGGCTCCGAGTCACAAGTCAATCTCAATTTCATAGTTTTGACTCGAGTCAAATTGAGTCATTTTCAATTCACCATTGGGTCAAGTCCGAGTTCAAGTCAGCGATCAAAGGGTCGAGTCCGAGTCAGGGTATTATGCTCGAGTCCGAGTCCAAGTCACACTCAAGTCAACACTGTTTGGTGATATTGAATGATTTGGATTTATGTTATACTAATATTCCTCACTTTTAGCAGTTTGACATTGTCAAGTACCAGGATCAATGGACAAAATTCCATGAGAGTGATCACTTTACTGTTCTTCGAAATTACAATATAATGTCGGTCTACCGGCCGTTTTATAGTCTCGAGTCATATGGCTTGGTTCTAGTCATGCACAGTGACTTGAGTCCAAGTCGAGTCAATACCCAGATTGTCTCAAGTCGAGTCGAGTCGTTTCCATATTTTGAGAAAATGACTCGAGTCAAGTCGAGTCATCAGGAAATGGTGAATCGAGTCGGGTCAACCCTGCTATATATGAAAGTACCAATATTATTGGCCAAATGCATACGCAAACTTGAGAAAAAAATTGCGATACCAGTAAATTTATGGATAGTGATTTTTCGCAGTAGTTATATTAGTGATTGGTGCATGGTAAGCCGAAAACACAAACGGAGGTGTGGGGGTCTGTTGAGTCAAGCCTTCCAGAATTTGTTTGATTGGGACCAAGACCATTGTTTTTGGAGGTCTACAAAAGTATTATTACAGCACTGCTAGAAACAAACGAGGTAAAAATGACCTTTTTTAATCATCGGGCAGAATTATTCCAAGGGGGGAATTTCGGCTTAAATTTCGGCCAAGGGAGGCACGAGATGAAAAAGGTTGGGAACCACTGTGTTAAATAAACTAAACTAAACTATCTTCATATACTATAAAATTGACGAATGTTTCTGTTTACTACCGCCAAGTTGAAACGAGTCACGGCATATTGGCGTGATTCTGATAAAAAACCGTTGCTCCAGTCATAAATTATGCCATAAAGCGTTATTGCAGTGTTGAGATAAGAGTTAAATTTACTGCTATTTATCTAAGGTTGCCTTGTACAGTGTAGGACTACAATGTACATATCATGAGCAAGGCAGTGTGCTTAACAGAATTAAACACTGTTTGTGGTTAGCGGTCGGACGAATCAGAAATTTAAAAAAGCGGCACACCCTCGAATTAAATTGATGTGTAGCAGCAGATAATAACTTGAAATACTGTGTGACTAGAAATTTTTCCAGTTTATACTGCGCGATCCTATGATAAATACTTGTGTAAGCTCGGAACTTTCTGTTTACTTTACATGGACTACTGCAGACCTGGGCAAAGTGCGGCCCGCGAAACTATTCTGTGCGGCCCGCGAAAGGTTGCTTGGAATTCAAAACTGAGAAGTGGCTTTTTAAATGACCTTTGCGATAGGCTGTATCAACTGAACAGGAAATTAGCTTACTTTGATGCCTATTCCTTAATATATCACGATTACACAGCCTGCGTACCTCGCATACTCCAGATCCCAAATAAAGGCCATGTTGGAAAGTATGAGTAACATTTGAAGTCACAAGAAATCACTCTTTCCATATAGTTTAGTTCAGGGGTTTAGTTCACCATCCTTTTGGCAACCACAGGTTACTTTTGAGTACTGATGGAATCGACGGGCTACCATTTACTCCTGTCGTTTACCCGCAATAGCCTGAATTTCTGCTTTTGTATTGATAGCACTAGGCAGGAAACACATTGTGGTAAGACTTCTAAGAGAGTGTTCTAAATCACAACATCTCATTTCAAATAGCTAGCCACCAAGACTTTTTTAGAAATCACGAATTACTTCACACTATGTTTATATCAATTATGCAACTGTCAGCTCAAATTTTGAAATAAATCACATCACACCTTAGACTGGACATCATGTTATCTGTTCTTATATCAGTCAGTGGGAGGCCTGGCATTACAGGCTATCAACTAGTGCGCTGTACTCGGGTATGTAACTGGACACTGCAACTCTGAGTGAGTGTTCCAGATATCCATTAGTGAGGCGTGTTCTGTGTTGGTTTTTGATGACGTTCATGTCCTCAAAGGCTGATTCACAACGATAAGTTGAACCAAACACGCCTGCAACCTTCAACCTTAGGCTACACTACTGTACTTTCCCGTGTCAACAAGGCTCCAAAAGTATTCTGCAGCCTTATGGGCTTTGAGCTGAAGATCATTTTGCGGGGTTACAATTTCAATCTCCAACCGTTCACCATCCAGACATAATAGATTTCATTATGCCTGACAGCAGCATGGATTACGGATTTTCTCATTTTTGGCAGGAGCCGGTTTGAAGCAGGATCAGTACCTTTTCTGATACGGCCGAAGTCAGATCGGAGCCGGATCAGTACTTTTTACCAATAATACGACGGCCTCAAACTCTTCCACCCTCGAATGAATAGTTGAAGTGAAACTTTCACAGAAATAAACCAATGCTAAATCCAAGCAAAATAACTTCAGATAAGGGTTGGGTTTGATCTTCGAGTTTTTAATGTCCTGTTTGCATTGTTTCAATCAATATTCAATACCATCCAGTGAGTAGATAAATATTACCGGGTTTTTCGGGTCGGATCACGGTCATTTCCTGAATTCAGTCAAGGAGTAGTACCAGAGCTTTTAAAACTAGAAGCGGAGTAGGACCAGAGAATTTGTCTACCTGCTTCCCACTAATGTCTTCCTGAGTTCCTTAGTGCATGTCAAATTAGTATTTGAATTAAAAAGTTGTACTCGATTTATACCGCGGTATAATTTTGATATAGGTTCTGGTTGTGACACGATTGTTGATATTTAATGTTTTTACCATTCTCTACTAGTTGCTGACAATTACCCGGGTTCATTTCAATATGAGTATATTATTCAATTGTATACTTTCGCTTAAGGCAGTGGTTCTTAACCTTGTCTCAAGCGTCCCTCAAGCGGCGCTGGCGATTTTGAAGGGACGGAAACGGCCAGGGGGTGATATGGGGGGCGATGATATCAGGGGAGCAATATGGTGGGTGCTAAAGAAAAATGGCTTCGCAGTAGATGACGTAGTATTAGGGCATATCATTATTGAGTATTCAGAGGAGATTAACATTCCACAAAATATGTCATATCCTGAAATTTTTGGTCGCGCTATGCGACGATGTTTGCTACATATGTTTTCATAAATGTAGTGGGTTATTATAATTCATGTAAGATAAATTGGGAGTACTTTTAGATCGCCAATTTCCCATTAAAGCACTGCCATCACGCTTGATAGGGTTGCTTTCAACAAAATGTATAGATCTAGGTATTATATCCTGCAGCGCATAGCGTGTGGAACTCGAAGAAGGAGGCACTGTATATCACTTTTGAGAATGAGATTCCCTTGTACATAAAATATGTTTCGAACATGTGCGCGAAATGAATAACCAAACATACTCGTATTTGAGAGCTACAAAATTAAATCATTAGAATATTTCTTCATCGTATCATAAAGGATGATACTATCTAGTGTTGTGGTCCACAACCTCACATGAACGTTATATAATATGAGTTGCTTTGTTTGGAATACATTCATGTTAAAGTTAACGACCGGGCACAGAACTATATTCAATGTGAGCAGATATTTGAATCCCTTTCTCAGTTTACTTAAGTAATTACTTCAGTCACACAATGCACTAAAACAAAATCCAATACCATTAATTTCCCCGTATTGCCAATCGCAGAAGTGAATTCGGGATGGTTCGAACCACAGGGTATGGGACCGTACCTGATTGTTGTTATAACAACCTTGATTTGACCCTGAATATAGCACATACAATTATTATATGTTTATTATAGTCGAGTGGTCCTCGAGAGCGCGATTGAAGCGCGGAATATTTCCAATACTCAATTCCCGAAAAGACCGACTAAACTCTGGCCAGGACCGAAACTGCTGAAACTTAAACCCCAAATATTGGGGGTGAGCTCGAAAGGTGCCCTAATTATATCGGTGTATGAACATAAATTACACGTAATGTTTAGAAATAGGCATGTCGGCGTCGGACATTACAACGCCACGATGCACGATCGCATATGAATTTCCGGCTAATAAGGGACTCCGAGAAGTGTGCCAAAAGATCGTCAGCGAAAAAACCTTAGCCGAAGAGAATTACCCTTATGTTGACCGTAAACTTCGATGTATATAACTCTAATTGTCCCTATGTGCCTAAATCGCTCTTGCCGAATTATCATGCCGTAGCAATCTGCACCCCACAGGACAAATAAAACATCCATCAGATAAAAATTATTAGCCAGTGAAGAAATACCAATTTTGAATCGCGTGCTTACTTTAGTTTAATACGTTTATGCGTTTCAATATCTTTTGACTATATAGTGGACAAGAGGTAACAAAATAACAACATGTAACGAAGTAATTGTACCAAGCAGCACGCACGAATATGTTTAATTATTATTTACGTGACCTTCATTTTCCAAGACAACTGCTCACTCAGCACTACTGGTAAATCTGATTACGTGGACTGAGAGTATAAAATGTTTAGTGCGACATATATATGCGAATACCACTTACTCTTTCATGCATTATTGAAGATTTTGATGCCTAGGGCGACGAGGCCACACACACTTTGCTGACCATCAAAATCAAGCGACGGGTTTGTTGGGAGCGAATCCCCCAGAAGTTTGGTTTATCACACTATAGATGCGCAATACAATCGTTTTAGGGTGACTGACATAATGCTGCTACGGCCCTCTTTCTTACCCATTGTCTTTATTACAGTCCTTATAATATGGGGCGCGGCGCTAGAGCCAGATAATTTTTGAAAGGGGGCGCTGGAGGAGAAAAGGTCAAGAAACACTGGCTCATAGCATAGTAATTAGAATTGGCCAGTAACGCCAGTAGCTCTCTTACTCGGGTGATAATAATTTTAGACTACTTGTAATGCTACGTCAATATTTTCTCTTTTTTAGACATTACTACTTCTTGAGGGCCAATGATCCCTACTTTGAGCACCTATGGTAGTATCAGACGGGATACTAACATATGTAGATTTTTACCAGTTTGTTCGTATTATTTCAGTAAATTGAAAATGTGGTCGGAGGACGGCTAAATGTCCTATTTTTAGAGATTTGGGGGCCTTTTTTTGTCAACACAGTACTATTGGTGAAATTTTTTTAAGAATCACTAGTTCTGTTTTCCGATAGTAGAGCCTTCAGAATTTTTGAAAAGTGTCCTCTTTTTTGGATATCAAAATGTAGTAACCCTTAGTAACAGTAGCAAACTAATTATATTATAGGATACTATAGTGATTCTTATTTTCTTTGCTGGATATCTGCATTGCAGACTACAATTCGTAACAAGTTACTTTAAATAAACTTCCTACTGAGGGGCAAGTAAGTCTTATCATTATGAACAGCGCATTGACTACGTGATCTAATCTTCATTTTTAGAGCCTGTCATACAGTTTAATCCCTGATATTTCTGATAATAGCAGTTTGCAACAGTAAAATATTTGATATGATTCTATTTCGAATAAAAGCGATATAATTCCAAGAACATCACACTTTTAGGGCGGTTCATATGTTCGCAGGGAATATCGTTAATTAATCTCCGACGAAACGACCACCAACAATAACCGATTCGCTGAATGATTGCCCTAACATAGCGAACGAGAGAATTGTTTATGATTCCCCGGAATGCTGCAGATTTAGAATGCCGCGATTTGGTAACGTTTGCCCTCTGGCGGTGAGATAATTATGACTCGGCTCGTTTGCAGAAATACTATTGAACTTTCCCCTGAATTGATCATAACATTGACAACAGTTCTAAGATTATAGGGTACTTTTGGTAGTTAATTCGAGATGAATACTTTTCGAAGAGCGAGGTACATATTTGCGATTAGCGGAAAATTCATAATGGGGCTGCAAATAGCCTAGGTGCAGTCTACGAAAATAAATCCAGTTACCGCCGTACAGAGGTTATTTTGCCAGGTTAACATGACAACTTTTCTCAAAAATGTGATGCAAAAATACCCCAAAACTAATTTACACCTTACTGAATTCAAAGTGTGAAAAGCAGTTAGGCCAAAAACTGTTAAGTAGGAATTGGAAGTAACCAATGATATATATACAATGATTGGAAACTGCCACGCCCCCTAACGCTGTAAGGTTTACTCCCGCCGAAATCAGCGTGTGCGCGGATAAGGTTGACTGCATACACTTCATTGAGTAATGTTGACCGTGGTGGAGTACTGCTATCACCTTTGCTGGCAGTTATTCCACTGTTTTTTCGTTTGTTGGTTGATTGTTAACAGGTTTTGCGAGCATAGTGAGACAGTACTGCATACTAAGGTCTAATCAAACTTCCGCCAATGCGCAATATTCAGGTACTGACTAGCTGCTTAGGTTTTTGCACCTGTGGATGAGCGTAAAAAAGCTTGGAAAATTAGGACAGATTGAGATTCGAACATTTTTAAGCATCAATTACGCCATCTGATATCTTGAAAGCGTAACTGATTAAGATGCTTTTGCGAGTCATCTTATTGCTGGTGGGTGGCCAACCTGAAAATTCGATGAGACCCATTTAACAGAAAGCAATTTTATTGAAGGCTACTATAATATTTATAACTCTTTTTTCTCACTAATAGTTGATTGATGAATAGTTGGTTGCGTCAGATGTGAGATAGTGTTGCATACCAGGGTGTGCTAAAACCTCTGCCAATGCGCATTTGTTTAAAGTTCCAGCAAAACGTTTTTGTACTGGCGCCAAATATGAATGGGCAGAAAACCTTGAGAAATTTATAAGGAGCATGCGTCAAGATCGTGGCTGGATCAATTGTACAAAAAAAAGACGATTTAAAGATTTGCGAACTTCATTCGCGTATGCAAAGCTTGGCAAAGATGCGGGAGATTTTTGCAGCTCAGCTTCTCTCTAATAGTGTTGCGCGTATTATGCGAGCAGGAGAGGTGAGGCTAAAGAAGCTTCTGCATGGTTTGCCGGTATTTACTAGTGCAGTGGTTCTCAACCTTTTTGACCTCGCGGCACCCTTTGAAAATGAAAAATAGTTCGCGGCACACTAGCACAGGGGTTTTCAAATTTTTGGCTTTTGGCACCTGCAAACTACCAGAATACTTAGCAACACCTACAGTTGTACACAGGTGGTTTCTGACGAAGTATTTTTTACCTGTACGGAGTACTCAAGTAGGGTTTGCTCTACTTCAGAGGCGGAATTACGGTATCTTGTATATGTCTGCGGACATGTCCCAAATACGTCTACGAATGGTATCATTTAACATGGAAATCTTTTTCAATTCTTCCGTCTTCAATTCAAACCGAATAATAACTTCCCCCGCTTCCGTGTGAGGTTTTGAAATTTTAGCTGTTACCTGCGCTATCACATAACTGGACTGCTGCGATCACGCTGAAACTTCAAACGTTTTGGTAAACGACTTACATTGGTGTTTTCGCTCATCCAAAAGTCTTAGATCGGCGATATGTCAGATACGTGTGTATGCTTTTTAAAGCGCGTTTTCAATTCACTTGGTACCATAGGTTCATTTGTCAATTTTGCAGATAATGAAGCCTAGGTCACATCAAGTGAGGCCTATATTTACATAACTGTAGCGTTATAATAACGCTCTTTCTTTTCTAATATACCTCCATTGCCAAAAGCTCCTTTTTTACTGCAATGGTCATCACCGCGTGACTTCCTTTCTTCAAAATAAGCTTTTTCATTTTATTATTCTCAAAAGCAAACTTTATTACGTACAGCGTCCCTCATATAGCTTACAAAGCCCTGATAGAATAATGTCGTCGTAATCATCGGGCCAGAATATCGTACCTTCTTGATTACAACAAGCAGGACATATCAAGACGACACTAGAGGGGAGCCCTTTGATTTAGTAGCAAACGACGTCACAGAAACTTCGGGTTGCAATTAGATACTCTTTCATGAGATTTGTATGGCAATAAACTCTGCCCACTACCGCATTGTCGATGTAATCCATCGCATGGAACAGGTCAAGCACTATCGCCACTAATGAATACAGAGGCCTAGAGGCGTAGGCCTATAGAAGGATGCCAAACGCATTTTCCCGCAGATCGTGTAGCACGAGTGAGAATAGCCTCGCCTTATCTTAAAAGTTCTACAGGCAGCCACCCGCAGTTCAATTATAGGTCCAACAAACCGGGATAATCACCTCAGCGGCGGGTTCACTTGTAAACTGATATAATTTGATCAACCTTACTTCTCAATTTAATTCAAATCCGTCGCCGGTAACATAACGTCGCTCTCCGACCCTACATTTTACCGACAGTGCCGGCACGCAACCTAACAATCGCAATGTGGAAGGCTATGTATGTAATTCGAATTTGTAAACGTGAACATCACCCCCAAATGAGTTCATTTCTTGCTTCTTGCCGCCATGTCTGCTCCTTTCTGTGATCAATCAACGTATTGGGCAACACTGAATTGAGCATTCAAGGCACGCGATATGTTGGGTAAAGCGAATTCATGAGGGATGTTGATTGTGGGCATGACAGCAATTTTGATTTGTCAAATGTCCGAACTTCACATCGAGACCGATTTTGATTATAGATGGTTTGCTATGGATTAGAATTATTTTGCGCATATTTTCAAAATTTCGAAGAAATCGCTTGCGGCACACTTGCGAGACCTAAATGGCACACTAGTGTGCCGCGGCACACCGGTTGAGAACCACTGTACTAGTGGTTCGACATTATGAATACATCAACCAAGTTCAGCTACAACGCCAACTGAAGCCATATTGCAGTCCAGACGATTCACGCTTGGACTGGCTGGAAAATGATTTCTTGCCTAAAATGCGAAAATGGATAGATTCTTGTGCTGAAGGAACAGCAACTTGGGAAACCAAAAACTTCTTGAGTCTCGATAACCATTTATGCATTTACTAACCATGGACAAGTACGGTCAAATAGCCGAATCCTTATTCTGCACTTACAGATATTAATGAATTCGGTGACACCTTGATATCATATAAAATTACGGAAAAAGAATGTTCCCCATCCTACCAATGATTCGGGCAAGAGCAAGCAAAGATGGACAAATAGCTAAACAAGGCAGATTTCATCAAGAGTAGATACGGCATCATTCGGGTCGTATTTGGCCATTCTTGAGCCAACGAAAGCGAGTGTACTGCTGCATTATTAAGGACATCATCCAAATACTTTTCCCAAGTTGAAGATGACAAAACTTGATATCTAGCACTGTTATTGCTTAACAAATCAGGCATAAACTGTTTTAGTTGTCCACATGGTTATTTTTGCATTGGTCTAGTTCTGTACAGTTGCATATTAATGTTTCTTTTTTTCAAATGCCCGCATCATTATTTCGGTCATATACACATGAATTAGGGATTTGAGGATTAAATTATGTATTCGTAAATGTTCTATATCTGTGAAGTGTATGTATCTTCCTTCCTCATTTCTTTACATAACATGATGGAATCCTGAAAATTCAATTCTGTATTGTAAGGCATCGAGATTTTGTGGAATGATCATGGATAGGTGACTTTTTTCAGAGGTGGGTGATGTATGCAGCGTTGCTACTGAAGTAGTGGAAGTATTGCTACAATGATTTACGCAGGTTCAAATAGAAGTAGCGAAAATATAAATCGGTATAGTACTTTTTAAAGTTCTATAGTACTTTTAAAAAGTTCTAAAAGTAGATTTGGTTGTTCGCTCCGAGTCAGTTGGAAATAGTCACTTTTGAAATTGCAGGGTTAAGCTTAGTGACTGCCGCAAAATGGCCATTAAATATGTGCATGCT
Source organism: Botryllus schlosseri (assembly GCF_051294905.1). Taxonomy (NCBI): domain Eukaryota; kingdom Metazoa; phylum Chordata; class Ascidiacea; order Stolidobranchia; family Styelidae; genus Botryllus; species Botryllus schlosseri. Next base: position 40,424,930 of record NC_137236.1, read on the forward strand.
ATTTTCAAAAACCTTCAAAACTCAGGAGATCTAGATATCCCCGGAAAAAAACAAGTTGTGATGTTTTTGTTTGGTGAGTAGTATGAAAACAATCACCCGCGGAAGTAAGCAAACCTACTCGAATACTCAAAATAACTAGAATTACTCCTTTAGAAACTACGTCTGCTTGATATTTAATTATATATAATGTTATTGATTTAGCAAGTTGGAATGAAGGTTGTGTCACTTGCAACAAAGGTTGAACGACCACGACTGTGTGAACATAAGCCTCGTTGGTCGTCACAAGGCTACATCACGGGAATTGCGTATAATTACGAGTCGTCAATTTGTGAATTGGATTTACGATACGCGCATGACGCGCGAAATTTATCTTGTGAACTAGGTGTACGACTGTACGAAGTACGTGTACGTGAATCAACGTTTATATGGCAGCGGTCCGCTAGCATAATCAGAAGAAAAATGCCAGACGCGAGAGAGAAATGCGCTTTTAAAGCTATTCAACACGTTAACGTTAATTGCCACTGATTAATATACTCAATGAATTATATATCATCGCTAGTTCCTCAAAGAAGTATTGCTGAGGAAGCCTTTGTTTACAGCACAACTGTGTATGCGATGAAGCGTGACCAGGAACACGCTGAAACGCAGAGCTCACGGTAGTTTCCAATCATTGTATATATATCATTGGAAGTAACATATAACCGCTTGAGCTAGTGTAAATAATAGTCAGAGCAAAAAGGCAAAACGTAAAGCACTCCCTGAAAGTAGAAATACTTCGTTGATTACTGTTGACTGTGCTTTAGTTTTCAGGAGCTCAGTGCAAATACTCTACCTTCTAATAATAGAAATCAAGAAGCCAAATATCTACGTGACCTAACCTATTCTTTACTACAGAAAAATCAACCCGATAGCATCAGAATGTCGGGATTGCTTGTTTATGTTCGAGGAATCTTATTGTTCAATCTTTGACAAGACGATGATCACAACATCGTAAGATTACTTACCGAGAGATTTATGACTCGTCAGAATCTGTAGATTGATAATGTCACGATTTCGCCCATATAATTTAACAGCTTCAATACAATTTTCAATACAATTTTCAACCGCCTCCCCGACACGAATAATCGTCATTATGATCGAATATTATTTCGTCTACGGTCAGGTCATTGCCGCCTTAATTCCCATTTATTCAAGATTGGGTGTGCCGACTCCCCCTTGTGTTCCTTATGCTGCGTCCCGGACACTGTTTCACATTTGCTAATGGAATGTCGTAAATTTGAATTTCATCGCCGATTTTTGATTGCTCATTGTGCCAATGAAAACGTTGCTTTCTCTGTACAAAATCTATTGACCCTCCATTGCCTAACTATACCAGTTATAGAATTTATTCTCTCCAGCGAATTATTTCTCTGATCTCTTTGTTTTTCTCCGATTGCCTCATTGAATGTATACTGAGCGTGGCGCAAATAACCATCATCGGTTGAAAGCGCCACTTCTTTCCATATTAATAATAATAATAATAATAATTTAACGAATACATGCATGAACTCTTCACAATAATAACATAAACTACCGCGATTTAATCAAAACAGCACTACAGGAACAACAGCTAATCTGATCGTCGAGTCGATTAATGCGCCGTTGAGCAGTGAAGTCACTGCATGCCAACCAGATTTATGCTAGATAATAACATACTATGGCAGGCGACGTGTTTACCATAGAGCACATTTGGTTTCCAACCGACACGAATTTCTTTCCAAGATAGGTCAAAGCATTCGACAAACATTCAAGTGGAAGCAAAAGACGACAACTCTGAAAAATACTCATGTGTAAGTATGGTTGTTGTAGCAGTAATAGGAGGGTTAAATACGTTTAACAGGTAATCGGAGGTGGCTACTTTCATAACTGCTAGATATATTAGTGACCAATGCTAAACGAAATAGGACACGACTAAAAACACCTCCTTTCTTTGAAAATGTATTCAGGTACCGCGTATAGTTGTTGTTGTTGTTCGTGGTATTTATGGTGTTTGTCGACAGCTATGGTCATGGTCATCTACACCGGGCCAATTTTCGTCATTTTTGTACCGTAGACGCCGATTTGTAGTACTGCGAACTTCTAGGCTTTTATACGACGCATCTTAAAATGATGAGATGGCAAGGAGGAGTCTATAACCTCCAGCACTTAGGTGGGAATTCTGGAGTCGAACTAGGTCCGACCCTAACCAGCAACCCATTGATGTTGCAGCTGTTGATTTTACTACTACGCTATCACGTCACCCATGTCACCGATTTGCGGACAATAGGGTACTGTACGCAGTCGTCATGACACAAGCTGTCGTAAACGTGAGGGAAATATATTCTAAACCGCTTCCTACTGCACAAAAACAATGTCTCAAAAGAAAGTTGTGTTACTAGCTTACTACAAAAATATTAGTGGCATCCTTCACTCGGGGTTAGTCGTGAAGACGTGCCCTGGAAGTTAAAAAGTATCCTCCTGTTGTTGTTGTTGTCGTTGTTGATTATGTTTGTTTTACGATTACATTCGCCAAAATCCAAGATTCGTTTTAATACATTACAACGTTTAAACTCAATGTATGTTCAACATCTTCATTGCGTAAGTCAGCAAGTTCATTACGGTGGGAGCGATATTTTTCTTCCAACACGTGTTGTGTCTCTGATTGCGACATGTCAATAAATAATGGCTGACGCTCTCTACTTGGTTGAACAATTTGCTGAATCTGTTATTCCCAATTTGAACAGGTGAGCTGGTCTCGTCCGCAATGTCCGGTTTGTAGCCGGAACAAAATCGATTGATATTATTAATAATAATAATATTAATGGCACAGTGACGGTGGCGTTTATCGCCTTTTTCAGAGTTTGTGCACCACGACACGACTATTTGTAATGTTCCTATTTCTTTGCCTTGCGTAATCTTGAGGACAACTTTCGCTCTTTCTCTCATTCAGACGCCCGTCTCTCTCGCTCCCATGCGTCTCCATTGTGGTCTTTGCTGCCGACTCGTAGCACGACTAACTTTGCGTCTGGACATTTTAACGTACTATGCGGTAGTAGTGAGGTAGGCGATGAGGAGCCCAGAGAAACTTCCGGCAGAACCGTAACTCGAAACCACTTCCATTGGTGTCGTGAATGCAGTGAATAACCAACTGCGCCACTCGCTTCCCCAAAAATCGTTTCCCATCTTTTCGGCAGTCTATTCGTGTTTGCTCTGTGGTAAACGGTTGGAAAACATTTCCGACATTGTTGTATCCACCTGGCTTTGACGATGTTTTGACCAAATTTTCTATTTTGAAGCTACTTCCATGAGTACGTTTGAAAGCTTTATTTTCTATTTCCACTTAAAGGGTATGTGTTGGGTATCGCTACTTCGACCTGTATTTTAGTGGAAATATACGTGGGAGCTTCGACTCCTACTTGAGTACCAATGAAGTCTACTTTAACCAGCCGTGGTTGGTCAGCAAGTATATGTTCTGCTTGAGTTATTCAAATTTACTTAAAGAATGTTATCAACAGGTTCTGTTCAATTACCACAATGCGATCTGAAACAGGTTGCATCTACTTATGGTAATATAGACATATACTTCGTCCTAAAACGCCTTAACGGGTACATAATAAAAGCTCGGAAAAAGTATGACACCATATACAAAACACCCAGTTCCGCGAAAACAATATCTCGTGATGCAATCTCAAGAATCTGCGATCTTTTTTGCAAACAGTATAGACTCCGGAAACCTCCGATTTGAGATCATGAAAAATAACTCTCTTAATAAGGGGCGTGAAATCCCCGCCCATTTATACGAACAGCGATAAATCGTATATAACCCGAATATCTCCGGGCTCTGTGTAGATGAGAGTAGGCATAGCATGCCACGTATGAAGATAAGCGGATGTGCTTTGATTCAGAGGTGGTCAAAGTAGTCAGAATTTTTACACAAAACAGTAGTAGAATTCAGACTTGGACGATCACATAATTCTAGTTGTCTAATGGGACTAATCAAGGCGAAATGCCGGTTATATAATTCAAGTTTAATTCCTGAAATCTTTCAATGCTAACATTTTAACTATTTCGCGGTTTCCTAAAAATGCTACAGCAGAACTGTGCAGTGCAAAATGAACTAAGCTTGCTGCAAAGACGTACTCGTGCTCATAAAAATGGACTCTGATTGATATGAACTGAACTTATTGTTGTATTTCTCTCCAATCTTGGGTTGCGAATTCACAAGTTCGGATTCTAATCGAATTTGCTAAAGCTCAACATGCTAAAGCTGTTTAATTTCTGTGGAAATAAGGTCGTAACTTTACTATTCAAATGCAAGTAGAATTAGCTTGTAGACAAGACAAAGGTGCAAAGAGCGGAAGTAGGAAAGGAAATGTCCGAAAACTATTCAAAGAAGTAGGCCTAGTTTAAAAAATAGGTCTGGTCGAGAGATTGCATATTATTAGTTAGTTGCCCAGATGTGGCTATTCTCGAGATTACAGCATATATCTTCCGAACAAAAATAAATTCGCTGAGGACTCTTCAAATAGGCACGATCTTCAGCAGGGCCGTAACAGCACTTCGTCAGTCCTCCCCCCCCCCCCAAATGTTGGTCTTGGGCCCCCCATATGGTTATAAACCGAACTTCTGGGGGCCTTGGTCCCCCATACCTCCCTCAAGCTGTTGACTGTTTACCGCTACTTGTCGTCTACATTGGGTGTCCGTTTAGTGAAACAGCTTTTATCGCCTAAACGCGAGAAAATTCTATAGTTCATGACTGAATCGGTCAATATGATCGGGAATTGCATATATATCGCTATCAATTGTTATCCTCTCTTTGCTCACGTAATCTGATTTACCGGGAGAGTTGAGTGAGGTGTTTTTGATAAGGTAGGACCCCTCAATAAAACTTAAACATCTCCAGGTGTATACCCGTTGGCAGGAACGAAACAGCACTTCGTCAAGCCCCCCCCCCCCCCCCCAAGAAAAATAAAAAAATAAAAAATAAATTGAGTCTTGGGCTCCAATAGGGTGATAAACTGACTCCCCATCTCGTTGTTCGCTTTTGTCACGAAATTATAATTGTACTGTCTAGTGACCCAGCGCTAAGCTATACGTATTTAGTATTTATATAACGAAGTTTTCGGTCAGCATGAGGGCAGTCCTTGCCGGCCAAGGTTTTCTCGCTGCCGATCCGTCTGGCACACTTCTTGGAGTCGCAAGTTACATGGCCTAAAACTTTATGTGTTGGTGCGTCGTTACGCGGTAATGGCCAACGCCGACATGCCCATTTCTGAAAATCTTGCGTATTTTTTTGGGGGGGGGGAGGGTACCCAATAATCAATATAATTGACATCCCAAAATCGCGCGTAGAGCGAAAAAAATTGAAAAGGTTGCTTAAATTTTCAGAAAATACGCTATAATTTATGCTAATTCACGATATAGTTTTGGGCCCCTTGGAGCTCGCCCCTCCCAATTGGGGGGTTTAGGGTGCGGCTATAACGGCCCTAATCTTCAGACATAAATGCGGTTACTGTATAAAACAGATATTTCGCGCGGTTCTGTCGATAATTTCACTCTCGAAAGTGATGGACGCATATCCGAAATAGACTTTAAACTTGTTAAAATTCTAATTGTAAAAAGTGAGCAGTAATGCCTATTTACTGTTCACGTCGAAGTGGGAGCAGTGTAATACACATAACCTCTTGAGTAAGTAGTGAGAGTAGTGCATTACACTCCGAAAAGCAAGAGGTTCTTAGTCACTTACTCACCTAGACCTTTAGTACTGCGTTACATTTGAAAAAAATAGCATTTTGACTGTTGTTTATGATTATGAGTTTCAGGTCAAATCAATTCTCTGCCATGTTTCAGATTTTTCACTGTATACTTCTGCACTCTGTACAGATCGAGATGCGAAACCACGCGAGTTTGATTCTACTTTTAGTGGTAGTGTGCGATGTGGGTGAGTGTGACGTATGAATTGGTCGCTGACGTGACCTACATCAATGTTTTTACAATTACAGTCGTGTGCAGAGCAAGTTCCGTTGAAGGGCAGCAAACGGGTCGTAGATTGGTGAGTAAATTGCAGTCATTACGCATTTACCAACCGACATTAAATGCTCGTCCTTTCGTCGCCCGTGATACATTTCAGTACATCCCAAAATGCCATATACACCGTACTAAACATGGGTCGTCAGATGTGAAGAAATGTTGTACTTGTTCGATGATATCAATTTGGTTTCGCACGTACTGAAGAATTTGATCAAGTGGTCATGTTTCAGACAGCTTCCACTTCGGCTTGAGATAAGCAAAACTAGTAGAGTGGTTATGATTTAGACGACTTCGAAAATAGGCTACCCACTGATTAACTGCCAACACTCTGCGAAACCGCGTTCAAATCTACTTCATGAAACAATACTTAGTTGAGGTGCTTTCGGGACGTCTTAGTAATCGCTACTTCTATATGTACTTGAGTAGATGTTCTCGACATTACTTGTAGTTCTACTCGAGTAGCAACTCAAGTAAAACTACTTCGTTCCTCTCTGGAAATTTACTGTTCGTTGAGCGGTTATAGCTAGAAATCAATGGTTATGATATTACTGACGTTATGACATTCGTGGTTTCCTGATTAATAATTATATAATTTCATGTTTTTCTTCATTACTCTAGTAAGTGGACTCAAAGTTGGTTAACAGCGGATACAGGGTGCGTACGCCTAATCGTCCACAGAGGTACTTCCAGACATCCTTGACAAATTACTGGATTTCTCTATGGCTCAGCAGTAAGTATGAACTGTATTATCAGAATATATCAGGGATCGGTAACCGATGACTGACACGCGTGTAATTTGCACAAGTGACCTGCGGGGGAATGTTGTTACATCCAAAATCAGTCACATTTTTCGAAACAGAAGTTTTCAAGTTACCGTTTTTGATGACCCAATACGCCAGTTTAGAGAATACCATAACTAATATATTCTACTTATGTTTTAATTTTATCGAAATTCCTGAAAGATAATCATGAGCGTGAAATCGGTGCGGTAAAACGCAACTGCGGTCCTCAGATTTCAGCTCAATTGTTCGGATTTCTTGCCTGGTTCGAAAACTAGGAACGAAATCGAAATCTTGCATATACTACATACTACTGCATGCTGCGAATTAAGACTATTATACCCCTAATCCCTTTTTAAATCATGAAAACGTAACATCACTCTGTATAATGCAATCAATGTCACCACAAATATGCGCAATGTTTACAAGTGATTTAGATACCGTGTTACATGCAGGGACCATTTATCCTGTACTTTCTATGGCAATTTCTTCTATGAAGACGATACAATTTTGGGCTACCCCGAAATTGGTGTCTACTACGAAAACGTTAGCAGTTTTGCCTGATAAACGGTATATTAGAGTAGGTGATACTATTGGAGATACAAAACTTCAATATGTAATTGAATAATATTATCGTATTGAAAAACAAACCGAATCTTTTTGGTTGAAACTCATTAGGGGTAACCGTCAGCAACAATCGGAGAATTGAATTGATAAGTGGAAGTGCAAGTAATCAAACCCTGTTGAGTAATGAGAAAATGTAAAGGCACGTTGTTAGCGACCAACCATATACAAATCCTTCGCACGCGCGAGTTGTTGATACTTAGATATTCAGCCAAAGTTTCCGACCCTTAGACTATAATTTCGGCATCGGACATCGGGATATATTCCAATATCCCTGAAATTATCCTTTTCAGACCTATTGGAAAGCTCTTATGACTGGGTGGAGTACGAGGGTTGTCGCTATCGTGTCGGACCGAATGTAGCGACCGCAGAAGAAGCAATATCGGATTGTGCCAAAGTTAGCGATGGACACCTTGTTCACATGAACATCAGAACTGCCGACGACCGCCTGTGAGTGTAATTAACTTCAAATTTCTAAAACAACAGAAGGCGTAAAGGTGTCAATGTCTACTGAGCTACAACTAAAAGGACTGTACTTTCCAAGAGGTGTAAAAACTGCTTCAAGTTGACGTAGACTATGATAGGTCAGAAAAGTATTCGAGCAGGTCGTTTCAAAACCTATATTCGGCCTGGGAACGACTCTCATTTTAGCAGTTAATCAGATTTGACTACATTCGAAATCGCAAGTGGCAATGTTTCGTGACTGCTGCATGAAGGATTGAAATATCATGGAGAACTATCCAAGCACATTCTGTGCCACTGTGTCCTCGGCAATACAAGTAACATGTGTGAGATAGTTGCTGCATGTCTTGAAATAGGTACTTCGACTTATCGTTCAGAATCATCAATGATTATTATGACCAGCAGGTTAGTAACGACGTATTACTACTTTTGACAAGAACTCAAATTGTTTTCACCTTTGGTTTTCCTACTAAGGCTCCGCTTACCAGCAATACTCACTCCACCGGTCGTGCTTTACACTTCGTATACTTTTAATGTTTGAAATTGGGAAACAGTTTAAGGGTGATATTTGCATCAGTTTTTTCGCGTGAAATAGTCATGACGGTCGTCGAAATAGCCGGTAACTGAACTGACACGGTGACTAAATATATTCTTGAAACTTGTATCTATTAGTAACTCCATCAGTTGTTCGGGTTGGTCGCGAAGTTGCACTTCGCAATTTCGTAAGAATATCCGCATCCGATTAACTGCTACTCGACAACTGCTGACTTGAGTGCTTTTCAATCCTTTTTCAGCTCGAATTAGTTTTGACGTGTCTTGGAAATCGCCACCGCTACTTGTAATTGACTATAATTTACGACGTTAGCTGTATACTTCCAGCTTAGTACAAAGTAGAAAGGCTGAATAGTTGTGAAGGCCAAGGCTCATGTGCTTGATGTCTGATTTCAACCACTACTTTTCTTATCTTTTCATTATATCACGAACTTGAAGTTATTTGGAAGGATGAAATTATTACCAATAAACGGAACTGAGCTGAACCCTTTCTGACAGTAACAGATCACCATTCTTCCTTGTTTGAAATCGTTTTCGTGCTTTCAGTGTGCTTTTCCGTGATCTATTGGGTCTGTCTGAAAATGTTTGGATCGGATTAAAAGACACCGACGGAATAGGGACCGCGAGTCCCGTTTGGCTCGACGAATCGCCTTACGTCACTGAAAGGATGACATTCGAGATCCCGCCGACAAGCAGGAAATTAAGCATCGGCGCCGCCATTTCAATCTCGTACAGAAACATCATGTTTGCCCCGCCCGCATCGAGATACCACTACGTGTGTGAGGACTGCGCAGTTTGAAAGCACATAACATTGCAATTTGCGCATCTTTGACAATGTCGCATTATCGCATTTAAAACGTATTCCGACAATCCATGTCTTATTATATCAGTTGTATTATGCGGGCTCGCTCGAGTTTAACAATGACTCAGAAAGGCTATTGCTTTATCCAGTTTATGTTTTCCATTTACAGTACTGTGGCTGCTTTTTTGGCAGTCATGGTGTTACGAACTGTAGTCATTTACACCGGGCTGATATTTCTGATTTTCATTACTGGTCCGTTGATTTGCAGCACACATACATGGACAACTAGATAATTATTAAGGTCCAGTTGGATTAATTAGAACAATATGCTGGTAATATAATCCTTATCTGATTTGGGAGGTGTATCTTTGCTTTGAATACCAATCACATTTCTGGTTTTACTGAAAATGTTACAGGATAATAGGGCTGGGCAAAATCGAGTACCTGAGTGATTCGATTCAGAATCACGTATTATGCTTCGAGTCGAGTCGAGTATTCGAGTATCACTCATTATGACGTCACAACATCATATAAGATGTTAAAATTCAAATATGTACCTTTTATGCCACCTCAAACAACATAACGCATGTTATCCATCACATTAAAGATACTTTGGTATTTTTCCAACCATAATGATTTCATTGCACTTCTTGACAATGTTGTGGATTGATCATGACTTCGGAGATGTGTTATTTCCAGTAACGTTCGTAGCTTTATACTATGACTCGTATGCTGCGACACGGCCAATCAAGGTTTTAATGCTTCCTCAGTGAAAATTAGTATCAAAACTATAACTCTCGTTAGTAAATTACCTTTCAGTTGCGAGGAGCGTATAACTTCAGTACTCGAAAAAATCATGTTTTTCTACTCGACTCGAATCATCAAAATTAATACTCGATTCAGATTCGAGTACTCGAATCATTATGCCCAGCCCTACAGGATAACTGTACAGCGCGAAATGAGTCAAGCTTTCTATACAGACGTTTGTTATTCTAATGCTTATGAGAGTGAACTCTGACTTCATTCAATGTCCAACTTTTCGTGAATTCAGTAATTCTAATTCAATACTTCACTTCTCGACTAATTTGAAACTGCGTAACTATAAATCTTATTCTGATCTAATTTGGAAAAGATTGAATTTTTTCTAGCTGCCCAAGTCTGCTATAGCAAGGCTCCATTTTCGTTTTAACGGTTTTTTGAGACATTGCTTGTGCGCCATAGTGGCGAGATAGCGTAGTGGTATAATCCACAGCTGCAACACTAATAGATTGCGGATGTGAGTCCGACCACGGTCGATTCTAGAACTCCTATCTAATTGCTGGAGGCTCAGCTAGGCTCCATCTCGCCATCTCATCCGTGTAAGCGGTGTCTTATGAAAGCCTAGAAGTTAACGGTGCTGCAATTCGTCAGCTACGGAATAAAAATCAAGATATCCCTGATGTAAACGACCATAGTAGTCGACAAACACCACGAATACCAAAACGAAAACACCGCTTTCACGGATCACATTTATCACAGTAATTGACAGTACTTTTCTGTATTGTGTCTATCTCGGTCGTATGGACCGGGATTCTCACCACGAATCTTACAATAAAGGAAAGGCTTAGTCTGAAAGTAAAAGCAGTGCGGTACGTGTAGCATGGAGCCAGTTCTCGCGTTCTTCAGGGTTTGGGCAATTTGCCTTTGGTTAACTGCATTCCCGCCAGCAGTTGGTAAACAAAGGACGCCAACTGGCGGCACATGATATCCGTGCAAGTAAACATTTAAGTCACGATGCTCGAACATTCCACTGAATGAATACTGATGTGCGTTCGAGATTATTGGATTGCCATCTGATATGTCCATTTAGCCTGCTGACACATTTCACTTCATTTCCATCCCTTGTACGTTTTGTGTTATTTTATGTTTTTAGTTTTGATTCAGTGTACATTCCTCTTATATTATATACATGTTCCAGGCCAAGGTGGGTGTTTGATTGAAATACCATGGAATGACGTTTCGTCTTCTTCCTATCGATTCATTTATCGAAATCTCGTGGTATTTTGATACGGTTACGTTGTTACCAGGACGATTTTTGACATTTAAAAAAAAAGTCATAATTCCATACTGCACAAGACTACGTGAGCATCGGTTCTTATATCGAGAAGCGCATGATGAAAAATGTGATGTACACAACATTGTTAGAACAAAGCAACACGGTTTGTCACCAGCAGCGTACTCACAACTTGAGTGTTGCCAGCTGACAACTGCTGCTGTTGAATGTTCTTTTTCCATTATCAGTTAGGACAGACACTTTCTACCCGAGAATGTCGGAAAGTATCTTACATTGTATTACTACAAATCTTAATTATTTCTACCATAATGCATGATGCAACTACTGGAATTATTCTTCATAGTTCCATATTTTTTTAAATAAGGTTTTTTCATGCAAACATTTGTCAGTTTCTCGGTGAAAAAGTTTTTTTTTTCATGGCAAACTACTTCGTAAGAACAGCCAGTTCTAACCAGAAATTAAGATAAGTAATACATTTATAACATTATGTGTAAAAACACCTACTGTACAAGTACTGTACATGCACGAGGGCAAAATGCTGTCAAAGTTAAGTTTTCCAAGGTAAAAAAGGTAAAAATTTAGATTTTATAGGTCAAAATCTTCCGTTCATAGGTCAAAATAATCGCCCTAAATATCACTAAACTGAACTGACATATAGGCCTATACGAGTGTCCGATAGACTCGAAAAAAAACGATTCTAGTTTGACATATTAGCATATAAAGGCGTGATTCAGTTTTGACATTCTAATAAAGCTTTCGTGTTACCCTTGGAGAATGAAGATTTTTCGGCGTCGAAACTATAATGTACCTTCTCCGTCAGTCATGTATGTGCGATTTGGTCACGGTAGCGACAAGGACTTTTTCTTTACGCACGTAACATTTATTTTGTCTAAAAACATGAATTGAACCCAACCAGACACGTGCGGCTTATGGGGTCTGACTGTACTGTACACATACATCTTTGTATATCTGTTAAACGATGATCGGCTCACGATGCGCTGATTGTGATAGGCGATTTCTGTCTCGTAGAATACATTTTGTAGTTAGATTTGAAGGCGCCAAAAGCTTCATAGATTTAGCTATCTCTTAGGCGAGTGTCGATTCACCACTTGTTATGTATCGCAATACGGTGATAAGATGGTGTCGGTTCCGTTGATACAATAGCTTCGGCCCGCTCGCCGAAGGTTTAAAATAGGCAGTGGGGAATATTACTGTAGGTAGTACGAACATAAGTCAAGATATGCAAATAAGTGTTGATGCTAGGAAAATTTTTATTTGCATAATACCGCGACATCAAGCAATATTTCCCTCATTCGAACGAATTCATCATAACCGATGTATAACAAAAGATCCCAACCTTGAGCACAAACATTGCCGCGTTAGTATGCGTTGAAAGGCACATTAAGGAGAAATTACTCATTGGTAATAATATTTGTCCGATGTGATACGGATAATCGGATCATCCGATATAAGATCCCGAGACTAATCACGGAGGTGCTCCAAGTGCAAGAAGCGATAAATCACTTCAAGTGCAGTAGAAAATGAAAAGTCGGAAAAGCACTCAAGATGCATATTCGCGATTAAACCTAAAGTGATAATGACCCTATCACTTCATTATAACATCTTTCTTTAAAATTTTTTGCATTTCAACTGCGGGCCACTCTATGCATGGCGCTGGCCGTATAAAAAATCAACACTAAACGAGCATGCACCTTGACAATCTCAAAAAAAAGTCTTACTTGCTTTATTACAAAAGTTTGCTCGAAATATCCAGCATACCGTTCTCAAATATTTAGTGACTCTCTGCTGTGAGCTTGACCCGCAATGACACAACATCACGAGCGAAATGCGTAGTCAGCGAATGATGCTTATCCATTTATCCAACTAATCAATGAGATTGATATCGTTTTCTGATGTAAAAAATACAGCAGGCGTACCGGGTCAATCTTGACTTCATATTTTACTGTATCATTAAAGCCAAATCCGTGCCATTGAGGTGTTGGCTACTGTTGTATAACTTGTTAATGGGGTAATATTGGCAGCAAGTATAGAAACCCGTTTTACTCTCTGCTCAATCTCAATAGCAATACTCAGACGCTGAATACATTGTCCGGTCTGGCCTAGACCGTTAAGGATTAAGCTTATATTCCCTGGTAATTCCTCGTCGAAATTGTTGGCTAAGCGACGGAGGATATTGATTTTATGGGATTATTATATCCTTTGATTGCCTCAGTTGATACATTTAGCGACGTTTAAAACGCCAATATGTTCTTCAGCATTATGGCATAATGTGGCCCGAGTCATCGCTCGGTATCGTGTACAGTGTACACACTATGTCACATTAATATAGGCTATCACATCATTGAAAGATAGGATTGGAATCAGCAATATGACGTCACGTGACGTCATGAGGTTCACGTTCGCGTTCACACAGAACCTTTCAAAAAGGTTCGCGTTCACACGAACCTGAACCTTTAAGAGGTTCACACCATCCCTAAGAAGTAGGGAATACTTACTTCGGTACTCGTACCTCGTTACTGTCAATCTCCGGAGCTATACGTTACACATAATTGTAAACTAAAATAGATAAACCTGTAAATTTTAATTCGCAGTGTGAACTTTATTGCAACACCTTGTTTCTTATGTCGAGCACATATGATTCTATTACAACAATCGATGGGTATGCTATTTATGGTGATTGGCGGACGTCTTGTGATAAACTCACAATGAGGTCATCCAGCCAGCAAAGAATCAAATATCAGCTTACAAAATACTTGTAGCATCGCCTATAAAAGAAAGTCGTTCATTCTTGTACCATAATAATGTATAGTCAGTTCGTTATCGGATCAAGACGGACGTGTCAAGCATCCAATAACGATTTGCATATGGCCTATGTATCTGGAAAAGACTTAACTTCAAACTATTTGCGACAATACTTGGGTCGGAAGTGACTTCAGAAGTGATACGGATATTATGAGCTTGTTTGAGGCATATTTATCGACTGTGCTGTCACTGGTGAACTTTGTGACGGATATCTGCTCGGTTTGGATATACTGGATGCAGACGGACGATAGTTTAGACGGTTTCTACGTAGCGCTTATCTCTACACTGATCTTATTTATAAGTCCCATACCTATTACCATCGGTATAGCGTGTACCTTCACCAAAAGATCCACTAAAGTGGAAACAACTTTGCGCAAAGCAAAAACGCTAGAATTGACATTGACAGCTACACCTCAACTATGGATCAGTTTATACGCTTTATCAGTTGGCGCAAATATACTTTACGGGGAAACAGCAATGTTACTCGTGTCATCAGCTATGTCGTATTTATCAGTATGCGCGATCCTACCACGTGCCGATAACAGAATCTTAAGTAAAACATTTCAAAACGATTGCATGACTGACTGCGACCGCTTCGTGGTTAGCTTCTCAAAATGTGCGATATTTCTGGCGCGAATGTCGTTGCTGGTTTACATGACCTCACAGATAGGATGGTTTACTGCTTTGTTCTTTGGGATGCACTGGATTATGCTATCTGCTTTGTGTTTTTGTGCTATTTCAAAGCGCTCTATCAATCCGTGTCGAAATGCTATTGACGCTATCGAATCAGGACTTTTGCATTTCTTCTCGTGGGTATGCCCAGTTAAGCGGACTTGGTCTCACTTCTTTATGACGGCGTATTTTATTTTGGAACACGTTCTAGTGTGGATCTTGTTGCTGTGTTTGCCTAACAACCAATCTACTTTTCTCATCGCCAATGTACTGGCATTTCATGTGTTGATGAATACTATCGCTACTTTATTCATGGTTGCGTATGTTATTAAGAAATGGCCGTGAGTTCGGATATAACATATCCTGCTGCAATGAAGGGTTTACAATTACGCGGGGAGTAATGTAAAGTCAAGTATTGCATGGAGTCTCGTAGTTTTGCGCTTAGCGCATGACCTCACTGTATAGGCCCTTGTGGTGCATGCAACATATTCCTGCTGTACGTCAACTTATATACCCGTTTCATTTAATTTCGCAAACAGATTTTTCATTTCGAAGTATTCAAGGTGATTTATTTATTTTCATTGCCAATCTTGGTCTCTAGTAGGTTATTGGTGTTTACCGAATGCGTTAAAAAAATTCAAAAGTGCCGAAATTCACAGTTACCAGACTGTTGTTCCATGTCAATGAACAACGAAAGCAATTACTTTAGTATCGACAAGCCATTGTAAAAGAGAGGAGTATTCATCACGGAGTGTGTAGCCGTCATACATAGAACTACTATAGCATACTCAATGTATATCCATTTTGGTGAATATTGGTTTGAAGAGCTTCTTGGAGGTACAGAATTTCAATATGCAATTGAATAGCATACTCATATTTAAATGAACCCGAATATTTTCGGCTGACACTCGTCAGGGGTAACCGTCGGCAACTAGTAGAGAATTGGAAAGAACATTGTATATCAACAATCGTATCACAAAATATGACGTCACCAGCATGAAATTTCGGGAATGTACTATAGTAAATATATTTTTAGGTGGTACACGAACTCCTTTTGTTGACAGAGTTTTGATGATGCTGATCGATCAAAGGCCATTAATTCTGCCATCGGCAAACATCTGTTAGATAATCCGATCTGTGCGAATAATTATCAAGACCACCGATTTCGAATCGTTGGGCGCGGCCGTTCACAATTCCATTTGTGTGCCTTAGAGTCGACTTTTATCAAAATACACCAACCAAAACTCTGTCAACAAAAGGAGTTCGTGTACCACCTAAAAATAGTACATTGAACGCTCTCTCATTCACGAAATTTCATGCTGGTGACGTAATATTTTGTGATACGATTGTTGATATACAATGTTCTTTCCAATTCTCTACTAGTTGCTGACGAATACCCCTGACAAGTGTCAGCCGAAAATATTCGGGTTCATTTCAATATGAATATAATAATCAATTGAATATTGGTTGTACTCGCAGCAAAAAGAAAACGTTGTATTCGGTGCGTACGTCTTCGTATCATTCGTATTTGTGTGACACAGTCACAGCTGCCAGCGCAATGCACATTTTTCCTAATGACATCGTGCCATTTGAAAAATATGACTTCCATTGCCCCAATGCTCGCATCAGAATAAAAATCAATTCAGAATTATTATTCATCAAAAGATCCGTGGAATAAACACGAATTGCTAAACAATCAAACATAAAGAATACGTCGAAACAACTTCTTCAACACACTCGATCAACTCCTACCTCGGCCTGCAGGCTCTAATGGGCCGGAAATCATCACAACATTAGGAAATTGCACATGATCTGCGCACTATGTGAGGCACGAGATGTCGGACAAACAGGACCATTTACGCCTCTCTTTCGAATCACGTAAAACATAAAGTTTATCACACATGATAATCTCATAATCGGGGTGTCAAATTTGATTTTAAATAATTATACGTATTGTTAAGTGGTGGTAAGTATGTAAATAACTTTAACGGTATCGAAGTTGCAATATAAGTTTCTCAAAGCCCCTCGTAAATCACACAGGCTAGGGTTTTGGCTTTGGATCAATTCGAAATACAAATAAAATCGTTTCAATAATATATTCATGACAGAAATATATTATACCCCGAAGCTTTTCGAGCTGACACTCTTCAGGGGCAATCGTCACCGAATGGGGAATTTCAAAAACATATTTCTGTCATGAATATATTATTAAAATGTACAATAAAGTTCTGTACCCCGAACAGTCTATTCAAATAAAATCGTGGAACAAGCGTAATGTTCATATTTTGACAGATGGCCCACTGCATACGATAAGTAGCCAACCCTTGACCTACGGAATTATCGAAATATTGGACAAGCAATAAAAATCAAGATACCATTTTCAATACGAGGCACAATGGAAGTAATAGTGTCAGCCAAAAAATATACTAGCATTTGAATAGCTTCTTGGAGATACAGAACTTCAATATAACAATAATTAGCATATCGATATTGAAAGATTGCCCCTGACGAGTGTCAGCCGGAAATATTCGGGTCCATTTCAATATGATTATACTATTCAATTGTATATATTATCTAGAATGTATTCCAGTTTCATACTCTTCTTTCTCCTTTCTGCGGATAATGTCATATATGAAGTGGCGGAAGAGCATTGTTTCAAGTCTATTGTTATAGCGTTGCTCTATTCGTTGCCTACAAACCCAGTATAAAAGTACGGTAATGTGACCGTGCCTTGCCTGTAATAATATATTGCGTTGTAGTCTACGATTCTCACGGCGTCATGTTTTCATCACTGGCCGCGTGATGTGATTGTGATATACTATTACTATCGTCTGTTCCAGGCGAATCACGTTGCAGACCACCTGATCTGCGAAGGTGTGGGCGAGGCGTGACTTATTACTATGCGAATCCACTAAACCCGACATCAACTTCGGGCAGCAAAGCAAATCTGTTCACGAATCAATTTCGTGCATCATTGGAATATTGCCAGATCGCATATGTACCGGTTGGAATGTTTCCGTGCGGGCCGTTCCGATTTTTGATTGGGTAGAATCGCATGCGTGTTTGGTTTGGAAATAGCATCGCGTAATTTGCGTAATATGTATAAGTCTGACGTATTGTAACTCAATGTGTGAACTCACCCCACTTGATTTCGACAATATTGTCAGTAATACTTAGTAGAAAAGTCACCATTTCTGATTGAGCTAACTACTTCGTTACAGCTTAATAATTACTTACTTTAATTGGCGTAAATATTTGTTATGCTCCGTACAGTATACACATTTTTTGTGGTAGTTTTCGTTAGCATTTTACTCTTAGTAGCAATATCCCAATCTATGCTATATGTACATTGTATATAATGCCGGTGACGTCATTGTTGGTCATACGATTGTTGATTTACAATGTTCTTTCCAATTCTCTACTAGTGTTTGACGATTACCCGAAACCTTCGGATTTGTTTCAATATGAATATATTATTCATTTACATATTGAATTTCTGTACCTCCAAGAAACTCTTCAAGTTGATATCATTTCTATATTATTACGTACGGATGCAGTAGCAGTAATTAGTCATCGGCCACCTCTACATATCTCGTAGATATATGACCATAGTGGATTGTACGATTTACAAATAGGACATTCCAGCAGACTGACCTGACAATACACTTCGCCTAACGCTGTACGAAATATGCGGTGTCCGGCCAATATATTCGTGTCTATCAGTCACACGCGGCATTCATAACATGCGTCAATCCCGTTCACAGCAACTGAAACGCCTACTTGCGATGCGAAAAGATGTCTTCAAATACAATATTGTTGTGTCATGACTAGCGTCTGCTGGTAATATTTCCTGGTTCAAACATACGGGATATCTCACTTCGAGTGCAGTTAAATTGCCGCATCACGTCGCTTTGAAATGGAAATGGATTCCTCGCAAATAGGTAATAAACCCGGATAATTGAGATATCAATAAAACTCGATAACTTTGCAGTAAAATTAGTGCGCTGTAGCTTAAAGTTCCTCCGTCGAAAGAATCTGTTCCGTGTTCAGTTCAATGCTAATATGACAGATAGCAAATGGACGAGGATTGAGAAACCTTTCGGCCTGATCATTTCAACGCCCGCAATTGATATCAACAGGTATAAGTAGCTACCACCACAAGCTTTGGTAGCGCCGAAGTGTACGGGAACGGGTAATTTACCGTTATAATATTGATCAATCTGTTTGGGTGAGGTCGATGTGAATAGAAATCGGTAATTTGATGAAGCAAGGTGCTGCATCAAGTCGACCGAAATTCTGGCAGCATACGTCAAATGATACCACTGCTGAATCTCTCTTCTCAAATGGAACCAACAAGTTTTGCCTTCCAAGTTATAAAGCTCGAATCTAGTTATCTCTATTGAAAGGATGGTAGCCTATGTTTACCAAGGTCATTGTATTTACGCCGTAGCGTAACGATGACTTCTGATCGCGTACCGGGGAAATACCTCAAGTATAGTTCATAGGGAGGATAAAAAATGACGTAATCTATAGAACTGTCTAGGCAGGCCCACTGTATTTCTCACAGTCGTTATTGTAAAATGATAACTATGGCTGACTTATAACAGCTGGTTCGCATTGAAGTAAGACGTTGTGAAGTTGCGTCATTGGAAGTCATCAGATTACTTCGGATACACATCATGTGTTTATCGCAATAGTGGAGAAATTCGGTACCTTGACTCATGCGTGACTCTATATTGAATACGATCACTTATACGGGGAAATATTCAGGTATCTTGCTCAAGCTATGGGTATGAATACTTGAGATCAAGCGATACAGACGCTTTCATCGTAATTATCATGTTTCGATTCCAGATACTTCAAGACTTGCAATACAGTTAATAAAAAGGAAGGAACAGAAACGACTAATTAATCAAACTCATTTCTTAGCCTACAAATATATAGTTAGCAATCGGACAAAAAAACGTGATAAAGGAGGCATACACGCCATAGTCTAGTTTTAATGAGAAATATCATTCAGAATTCCAGGTAAACAATGAAGAGACATTTTACAGAATAGTGTACAGGCGAAGTCGCTGTGTCAAGATCAATTCGACAATCTCAATACGCACCCTATATTAATCCGATAAAATGGACATGCATTTAGACTTCAAGGTGGTCATGGTCATGGTCATCGGTCATACTTTGAAAGCTCTGCTATCGAACCAAAGAGGGCTTGTACACATGTGCGTTAGATTTCATAGTACTGAAAGTGTCAAATTCAGCGGACAGATACACAGATTGAAAGAATGCATAAACTAGCAATTTCTAGCTACCTCGTTTCTTTATTATTCAAGGCTCGATTTGATCGAAAAGAATCTCACAGAACTAACTTACATAATATTAGTCGTATAACTGAATTCGGTATACGTATTTACAGGTGATATAGTCACTTTCGTTTAATCGTGTTTTTGCGTTTGGTTGCTACTACTGCGCCAACATTGGGTTTGGCTGTGAATAGCTGGTGCTTTCGCGTGTGTCAGCATTCTCCTAGCGAACGTATTAGATCGTTATGCTATTCACTCCCAGTTTTCTCTATTCAATTTATTGTGTGTTATGAACTTGGGGTGTACGATAGTCGATAGATAGATAGATGTCGTACGATAGATGTCGTACGATAGGGGGTGTTCTTCAAGATAGATGTCTTCAAGATAGATGTCTTCAAGATAGATGTCTTCAAGATAGATGTCTTCAAGATAGATGTCGTACGATAGGGGGTGTTCTTCAAGGATTCTGCTGTAGACCCTACGTACACTGTACCGGAATCATACTTATTGGATTACATGAGCGTGAGCTTGAGCATCCTGTATAATGAATAATTGTCCGATCGAATTTATATCAAACAGTGCAAGTTGCCTACATAAGAGGCCCTTGATTACAGGGGAAATGGCTATCCCATTTGCCTGAAAAATAACTGGACAGTTGATAGTTATACAGTTAGACAGTTCTGCAGGCGATAATGTGTTGATTACAGACATGGGGTAATCGCGATAAGTAATCGTAATCGATTACGACGATTACAGCATTTTCAAGTAATCGTAATCGCAATCGATTACATTCGAAAAAATTCCCAAGTAATCGTAATCGTAATCGACTACTTCGCATATTTAATCGATTTCTTTGTGAAAGAACGATTACTTTTTATTTGTGCGACGACTGTGACATAAACTGAACAATGAACATTCGTTAACAAGCAAGAGATATTATACGAGTTATTGAGTCACAAACGTCTGATTTTCAAATGCCATTGTTCATTATTACGTCAGAAGTAGCCTATTAGCTTTGCTAGTCTTTGCGTAAGAAGTATCCACATTCCACACTTATAGTAAATAGATATTCGATGTACATTAGTGTGATTGTAAAACACCCACCGTTCAGTATATCGGGTTATCGATACATTTCAGACGCAAATATATACCTCGCTGCAGGATAATTAATCACCTCTCTGCCTAGTTTAAAATCGCAACTTTTGTGTTGATGTTTGGTTATGCTTAGTTAAACGCAATTTGACCGTTGCTGCTTGGCGAGCAATAGGCCTATGTGCTGGTACGAACGTACACCAGACAAAGATTTGAAATTTTGTACTCGTCAAATAAAATACTACGGTTTCCACAACGAAGCATTAAAAATCAACAGCTGCTGATATATATCATAACGGCGCCGTTTTTGCCGTTTCTCGTAATGGACGCTTGCATTACATTATCTGTATTAAGTTGAAGGCAGAATTTTATTTTCACCTTCTCTTATTCTCATATTATTCTACTCAAAACGGGCGTCAATTGCTATTTCACAATTCTTTACTGAAGATTTGGACCTGCCGCCATACCATCGGCTTATATACCATGTTAGCGTGGGTTGTAGCTAGAATCAGGATCAAAACAGCAAAATCGTTCTCCACTCCAAACGTTGTTCTTGGGCCCCCAAAGGGTAGTCAATTTTTAATTTGAAGATTTAATTTCGTCAATTACATTGGTAATTTCATTATATTGCATTTTTAATCCTATCTCAGCTCCCGATGGTCAGACTTACCAGAATAGCAGGGCGCTCGTAATCCATATTTATAACATCTGGCATCTCGCAATAATTAATGTAGTGCATGTTGTTAATTCGTGACCTCCGGTCTGTTATATAGTCAAAAGATATTGTAGTGGCCCAAACTTAGCAGACTAAAAGAAAAACATTCGTGAGACGCACACACAAATTGTCATGTCTAATGCTCTGTGGGTGCCTGCGTGGCATTTCCATCGTGGGCTCAGATTGGAAGGATCGGACTGTTAGTCTAGCCCACCCAGCGCGGCTATTGACAATGGACACACACCCCAAATTTCGGCCAACGTCTTTCTTTGATAGCACACTTCGTAGAGTCGCATGTTGGCCGAAACTGCACATGTCTTTTGGTGTGTCGGGGCGCGGTATTGACTGGCACCTAAGTGCCTATTACTATGAGTTATGCGTCCTTTATTTCTTGAGGGGAGACATTTGCATTTCGAAATCAAGCTATCTAGAGACATTTAAATGGCAAAGCTCAAAGAGAATTTTCAAGATAATGAAATCTGTCGAGAATACTCTATAATTTATGTTGGTTCACGAAATACTTTTTAGTCCCCTCCGAGCACGCCCCCCACCCTATTGGGGAATTTGGGGTGCAGCAGTTATGGACCTGGCAAGAATGCAAATCATTGGGTGCGATAAATCGTCCTTTATAAAATGGGCAATATGTACATTATGACGTAACAAGCAAATGTCGCATCTGTTTTAAAGAAATATGTTATCTCATTAGGCCTTTTCAGCGCAATCCATGTATTGTCTTCCAATATAACTACTAAGATGCAAAATAAATGTAATCGTGAGTAATCGTGATTACTTTTCCAATGTAATCGTAATCGTAATCGACTACTTCCTGATTTTGCTGTAATCGTAATCGTAATCGTAATCGCGTGATTCCGAAGTAATCGTAATCGCAATCGATTACATTCATGAAGTAATCACCCCATGTCTGGTTGATTATAGGTTGCAAGGTCAATTTGATTTTGATGCTATATGGTGGTAGCAACAGGACATGTTATGTTCAGATAATACCACTTATACAAGTGTCTTTAATATTACGAACTGATGATGTCGGGGAAGCAGTCGGTTCCGGAGCTGCAAATTTTGCAGACAATAACAAAGCACCTTCAGAGATCACGTTTCAGTGGGAAGTACGCAGATTTCAAAATCATAGTCGGCAGCAAAGTGTTCCCAGCTCACCGCTTTATTCTCGGAAACAAATCGGCGTTTTTCCGTGACGTGATTCATAATAACGCAAATAAAGACACCCCAGTATCGTGTGATCATTCGGAATACACAGCAGATGCTGTCAGCGTATGCTTGGAATACATTTACACAGATCGACTCGAGTTCGAGTCTCACAACGCGCCGGCTGTTTTGCGCGTGGCGCATCATTGGACTTTGCGTTATGTCGTCACCAAGTGCGAGCAATTGCTGAAGACTAGCATAACGTCGTCAAACTGTATCAAAACAAGAGCGCTGGCTACGAAACTTGGCCTTGCGGACCTCGGGGAGTGCGCTAACAAGGCTATTCTTGGGCATTTTGAAATGGTGACTAAAGCTAAAGATCTAGTCATTTTATCAGTTGATGATATGAAGTCCATTAAAGAGACAGCTATGGAAAGAGCATCAGTACGCATTAAAGACTTATGGACTCTATTTTACACATGGCACAAACGAAAAAACAAGGCTGGATCTCACACCTTATGCGAATGCTTGCATATATTCCCGTTCGACCAGTTTACAGTCACCGGTTTCAAAGAGCAGATATGGAAAAACGAACACGTGTCGAACTGTGACCAGTGTCAGGAAGTCGCGGTACGGGCGTTTCTGAGTACATTTGACGAGCCACGAAAAGGCGACGACATTTTATTCCTTAAAAAGCTCGCGAAGAAATACGATTTTCGTACGTTGAACGAAATTACGCGCAGACACATTGTAGAGAATCATTTATTTATATTCACAAATCACGACATGGGCGAGCTCGATAACGATGATTTGATGGAGTGCATTAACGATATCGAGGACATGTGCACGCCCGGTGAGTTTACGGCGATCGTGAAATGGATGGTAAAATCGAAAAAGCGACAAGAAATTTTCCCGCAAATATTTAAATGCGTGGAGGATCCTACCTGCGCGCCACACAACGTGTTTCTGTCCAGTATTGGCAGATTTTTTGGTCTTTCCGAACCCACCGCGGCAGAAGTAGCATGTTCTATTTCACGTGAGCAATATTGGTGGCCGAAATACTGCCTTTTCCTCAAAAAGCTGGCGGGAAAATACGACTGTAGCGTTATAGAGAAATTCGTGGATCAATGCATAGCCGGGGGTTTTGCCGAGGTCTGTGAAGACGTCGGTTTTTTAGAACTACGTGCTCCTGACTTGATAAATTATCTGTCGTCGAAGTCCACGTATAGCTGTCGTGAAAGCCAGATTTGGGGGGCGATCATGTGCTGGATTCGTCATCACGAGTCGAGACGGGAGTCGTTTCAAGCTATCTTCGATTCGCTAAAGCTAGAAGAATTTACGACCGGTTTCCTGAGGTCGAACATATTAATCAACGCGTTAGTGATGGAGTCCAAAGCCAGTGTTTTCTCCGTGATGAGGGAGATTCTGCGAAGATTAGAAATATTGGAAAGCGAACACGCGGAAATGAAGAAAAACCTTCGCAACAAAATCGATCGGAAACAGACAAAATGAACGACGTATGTCTTTATCCCGGAACGTATATAGATCTGCTCTGCTCGCTGAAACGCAGACATGTTTACCAAGCAAGGTTTGCTGGATGCAGTGTTGTTTTGTCAGGCTTAACCTGGTGCTAACTAGAGAATGGGTTCCCGACCATTTTTTGGCGTAACCCCGTATTTGAATTTGAAAATTTATCAGTTATTCAGCCGCGCCGACGGCTTATATGTATCTGTACATGTATACTATTAACACATGAAACTACCGGTTCATTCGTAGATTTCCAGGAACGAGAAATTACAGTCCTATTGATTTCGATGCACTCGACACTTTAATACTCATAGCAGTGGCCGGATATCATTCTCACTTTATGCCAGGTGGGGCTTTAAAATGATGCTCCTACTTCGTTCTTTTCTATTAAGAAAAATGAATTCGGATTTTCAGAAATGGCCCGCCCATAAAATCCGTATCCCTATAGTTAACATTCTCGTAATAGTCATTGGTATTTAATTTCCGTCCCCAGGCCATCCAGAGATAGATAAACGACCCAACGTTGAAAGCTTTCGAACTAAAGTCTCACTGGTATCAAATTTTCTCAGCTTTCCTATGAAACCAATATTTGCGGATTGATAGTAAACGTTTCCATATTTAGTGGATTGCTGATTTGCATAAATTTATATACCTGTTGATCGCAGCACCGTGACTAGGTCTACATTCCTTTCTATCAGTGGATACCTCTTGAATCGAGGGACTGCTAAACATTTTGCAGACGTGTTCGAATGTTTCGGTGAAAATACTTATATTTCAATATTACTTTACTCAATATTATCCATTTTGCTATGCTCCCCGAATTTTATAAGTTTTTATATTGATTCGTATCTTTGATGTGAATAAAATATCTATTATATCTTTGAACTATGTTCTATGCATCGCAATCTCATAATATTGGCAAATTTATATTGTGTTAGCACGGCAGTCGATCAAGTGTCGTTGCCGATCGATTTGCACGCTGCATTTTTAGTTCGATTTGACAGCACATGCCAACGATATGTTAGAGCCGTCGTGAATTATAAAAAGCCCGCCTTGGACACGAAAGAGAGCATATGGTGATGATTTCGCCCTAGCCACAGTGAGGAGCATCGGAGCGGAGTCGGAGTGGATTCGGAGCGGAGTTTTGCCGATTTTGTGACAGTCGGAGCGGAGTCGGAGTTTACTACAGATATTTTTTCGGAGAATTTTGGAGTATTGTAACTTTTGTCTACGATATATTTATATAGCTCTGACCAAAATACCCTATTGATTATGATTACAAACCAAAATACAGACAGTTGACACCTTGTAAAGCTGTAATATGACGGGTAACATGCAAAAATGATTGCCAAGTGCATAAAAATTAGCCATCTGCACTGCAATTGGGGACTGGAAAGTAAACAATACAATAAGGGCAACTATATTATCACATGTACCATGTTGTACCATGTGTGCCATGTACCATGCTTGCCACTGTTTGGGATACATGACGAGATTCGTCGGAGTATCTCGGTGTCTGGGATTGAACTCTTCGGAGTCGGAGGGAGTTTTCCTCAGACACCAAAGTTGTCGGAGGGATTCGGAGTCTCGAAAAGCACTATCCGCTCATCACTGCCTAGCCACCAGTACGTAACCAAAGGCTATAAGTTCTAATCTCTGCCCTAGCATGTTTCCGAGCTTCAAATTAACTGGACTCATCATCGACTTGCTATCACTATTATACGATCCATTTCCCGAATTATAACGACATGGTACAGCAATCATGATTACTTTAATTTTACTTTTTTTTATCAATCATATTATCTCATCGAATACTCACCCTAGTTCGCCACGATGCAATTATTAGCATAAATAATACTTGCGATGTATTATTGCAGTGGTTCTTAACCAGGGTGTCGATTGTATTGCTCAGAGGTGCAGCGAGGAAATGAGGTAAAAAAAACCGTTGACATATAATGCAAATTCAGGACATCCAAATTCTGAATAGCATCTGGAAAGCTTATGACACTGCATGGCAATGAGGCAGTGACAGCAGTGTTATACTCGTCGGAGACTGGAACAAAGCGTCTCTCGCGCTTGATTGGCTGTGTTCGATTTATTATTGTAACACTATCGGCAGCCGGTATTGGAGTCCATTGATTTTGAGTGCTCATTAGGTGTTAACCTTGAAACTTGGCCTAGTGCAGTGGTTCCCAACCGGGGGGGGGGATTCCTTGGGTGGAATTTTGAAATTTTTAGGGGGAAATCTGGCTTAATTTCTTTAGGAAAAATCTGGCTTTCGCATTTTATCGGAAGATACACTGGGTTCATGAGGTTTTTAGATTTTTATGGTACAGAACTGTTAAGTAGAAATTAGTTAGTTACAAGTGTATGTTTCTTTGGCGGCTTTCAGGCTATGTGTATGTTTCCCCAGACCCCCTGATAAAGTGAAGCTCACGAGACGATTTCGTTGAGTCTGCGACAGCCTCTCGACCAAATTGCTACGAAGCAGGAAAACGTCAAGCCGAATTCAGCACAAGGCCGCTAGTGAAATTGTTCAACTTTTCAGGCCAACATATGAGCTAACGTGAAAAACATACCGTACAAAATTCATCGATTCAACTCAAGTCTATAGCAAGCGGACTTGGTGATTTATTTTTCGTCAGCAGCTACTCGACCGGTCAAAACAGGTCAAATTTGACTGTACTTCACCAAAGTTTAGTGCGGTCCGCATTCGCCATAGTTCGGACAAATCTGAATATGTTTGGTCATTAATTGTTCAGTCAAAAAATGGTTGCGCGTTAAAAACCACATTTTTTCAGTCGCAGGCAACTTTTTCATAGGGGGGAATTTTCGCTCAAGTATCGGCCAAGGGGATGCACGAGACAAAAAAGGTTGGGAACCACTGGCCTAGTGTTAGGCAATATCGTCGAGATATACCATACAAAATCTTGGCAGCCATCTCAGTAAGAAACATCGTCAAAATCAACGCGCAACAATACCGACTTTCGCGTATTTTATGCGTAGGTTTAATGACAGAACAGCCAAAGGTGGCCTTAGGATTGGGGGGGCCCTGGGCGAAACTTCCAGGGGGGCCCCCATATATCTAGAAACGCAGCTTCTGGGGGGCTCCGCCCCCCAGACCCCCCTCTCAATACAACTATTACATATATTGCATGGTAAAAATATACTCCATTAAAATTTATGGAATGTTTTTGCTGTATAAAACTATTTCAAGGAAACGATGACAGGATTGCAATGACTCGAGTCGTGATATTTTGGTGACTCGACTTGGCTCAGATCAAAATATAAAAATAGGATTGACATTTGACTCAATTACAACCCTGAATAAGACCTAGAGCTAATCGATCACCAAGGTGACCAAACCATGAATTTGATAGAACACGCACATAGAATTGAAACTTCCAATGAATGAAGAAACTACTATGACCGGACAATTGAATTGATGCATTTAGTATTTCAAAAAAGCAGAAATCAAAATTATAATAGGAAATATGACACCAAAAGTAAAAAAGAACAACTATATGGAAACTATCATACGGGTACAAAATGATATTGGCCTGGTGTAAACTTACCAAAGCAGTCGAGACAACATGATTCATGAATACTCAAAACAACAACAAACAACAATGACTTCCCTTCTATGACAAGATGACTCTTACCAAGAGGAGTTTATGGTCATCAAGAATTATTACCGGATCACTCAACTCATGGACTATATTTCTACAGAGAAAGAAAAATTATTTATTCGTAATAGCTAACACAGCAAAAGTACCTACAGAAATGAACAAATACCGGTATATTACAAATCACCATTTGTCCCAGAAGTGACCTAACCAAGACATAGTTTCATGTTTATGGTAAATTTTACATTGAATGCTTGCAATGGTACCGGTCATAAAACAGGTTAGCCAGACCACCTCGTCTAAATGTCTAAAGATAGAATAGAAGAAGCTCTTGAACCTGACAATTAAATGAGATGAGGGGTCAGAACCAGGCTCATAATAATTTTCAAAATCAAGTCATACACAGCGTCAAATTCAAATATTGTTGGTGCAACACTGTCCACACAAAGATTGCGAACGCCAGTTTCAAGAGGAACTAAACATTATCCAAAACTCCAACTTCTGCCAACAATTTAGGCTACATTGCTGTCACAACTTTGAAATTATATATTCAATTTATTCAGCAAATAGCTTCCATATCATCACTAGAGATGAAAATTTTTGATTTGACAGAAATATGAGGGATACTCCAATGATTTTCATTAGAAATGACTTCAAACTTGAGTGCCGTACACAAAAAAGCTAAATTGTAACTTGAATGATATATTAGATCAACTTCTACAAGATAGCTCTGTACAGACCTACCAAAAATTCTATCAATATTACGATTGAATGAGCCGGAAAAGCTTGTTTTTTATCATGCGCCAACTTGAAAAGCTGGATATTGAACTTAAAAACTTGAAATTGTGATGTAGGCTACTCGGATATATTTCAAAATCACTTGTCAAATCTAAAAACTGAAATATACCATCAATTTGTTTTAGAGCTACTGACATGGAGCCTATTACTGAAAATGAATGAGATGCATGCACCAGTCACTGAAAATATATACTTACTGTATGCACTGTAGTAGTTTTAATGTTATTGTAATTTTATAGCACTGAGAAAAAGGTGTAGAATATTATTTAAAAATATCATGAACGTGATATCATTCACGACAAAATTCTACGTTAGCGGATGCGATCGCGTCTCTCGCACAAATCTCTCCTAAATAAAAATTAGAAGAAAAGGAGTAGCAGCCGGGTCTTCAAAATTATGTGAATACTTGGTGAGTGAATAGTGCGATACCAAAATCTGCAAGGATTCTGGGCGGGAGACTCAAAGCATGTTAATAAACCGGGTCGCCTTCAAGAGCATTTAGAAGATTTTCATCTAATTACAAAATGAATAGAGTGCGGTAGGCCTACCCAATACAAAGCATGCACTTCCAATCGGTGCAAATATTTGAT
The DNA here is from genome assembly GCF_051294905.1 of Botryllus schlosseri. Taxonomy (NCBI): domain Eukaryota; kingdom Metazoa; phylum Chordata; class Ascidiacea; order Stolidobranchia; family Styelidae; genus Botryllus; species Botryllus schlosseri. Next base: position 40,454,560 of record NC_137236.1, read on the forward strand.
CACCGGCCCCTCTTTACGACAACATATTCCACATTGGTGCATGGATATCCATGGTTATTCGCAATATGATAACTATAAATTGCGTAAATGTAGGAGGGGGCCCCCCTCATAAAATCGAGGTAAGCTTGTACAACGCGTGCAGAATTTAATGATCGACAACTGTTTACAGTACCAAATTTTACATGGGTAGGTCTGCATATATTTTCAGTTATTTGCAAAATGATAACCAAAAATTGCGTAAATGTAGGAGGGACCCCCTTATAAAATCGAGGTAAGCGCCCCCTTCATAAAATCAAAGTATGCTCTTTTACCGCGCACAGAAATTTGATGATCGACAACAGTTTACAGCATCATATTCTACATGGGTACATATATTTCCATGGTTATTCGTAAAATGATAACTATCAATTGCGTAAATCTAGGAGGGCCCCCCCCCCTCATAAAATCGAGGTAAGCTCGTACAACGCGTGCAGAGTTTGATGATCGACAACTGTTTACAGGACCATATTCTACATGGGTACATATATTTTCAGGGTTATTCGCAAAATGATAACTAAAAATTGCATAAATGCAGTAGGGCCCCCCTCATAAATCGAAGTAAGCTCGTACAACGCGTGCAAGATTTAATGATCGACAACTGTTTACGGTACGGTACCATATTCTACATGGGTACATATATATTCACGGTTATTCGCAAAATGATAACCAAAAATTGCGTAAATGTAGGAGGGCCCCCCCTCATAAATCGAAGTAAGCTCGTACAACGTGTGCAGAAATTTAATGATCGACAACTGTTTACAGTACCATATTCTATATGGGTAGGCCTGCATGTATTTTCAGTTATTTGCAAAATGATAACCAAAATCGCTTAAATGTAGGAGCCCCCGTCATAAAATCAAAGTATGCTCTTTTACCGCGCACAGAAATTAGATGATCGACAACTGTTTACGATACCATATTCTACATGGGTGCATGGATTTTCACCGTTATTCGAAAAATGATAACTAAAAATATGATTATGATTGACCCCTTTTTACGGTACTGTACCATATCCTTTATGGATACAAGGATTTCCAGTTATTCAGAAAATGGTAATAGTTGAAAAAAGCGCGTAAACCGGAGAAATAGTTGGAAAAAAAGCGCGTAAACCGGAGAAATAGTTGGAAAAAAGCGCGTAAACCGAGGAGGGGGGGACCCTCGAAAGCGCGTAAATCAACCAGGGGGGGCCCTGGGCGACCGCCCACCTCGCCCACCCCAAAAGCCACCACTGAGAACAGCGCTCACCTATTCTATACAAGACGTTTGGTTAGGCTCACCATATTTTGGAAATGTAAAAAGAGGACAATTTTTCAGAAATTCCAGACATGCAGAACTGGAGAAGAATTCTCTAAACCCGGTAAATTTTTCCCACTTCGTGATCGGTTGACTAAAAAAAAAGGTCATCACTTCCGCTCAGTGCTCAAAATAACGTTTTTCTCTCCACATTGCGAGGAGGATGACTATAAAAAAAGGTCTTCTTTTCGCTCATAGCTAAAATCACCGCTTTTCCCTCCGAAATACCCGCCGGAGCTTCACTTCTGCGCTAATTTGCGGCATATCACTCGCAATTTCCTCTAAATCTGACCTAAATTTTCAAAAAAGAGGACAAAATCTCAAAAAAGAGGACAAAAGGGCGTCCTCCGAGGACACTTTCAAAAAAGTCAAAAAAGAGGACCAATCTTCTCAAAAGAGGACGTATGGTAAGCCTACGTTTGGTACAAATCAAAAATCATTACATTGGTTCATGCTTATGCATGTGCACAACATAACATTCATGGCATATTTTGCAGTGACGTCCACGCACGGCAGACTGAGCTCAGCATGAAGCAGCGATTACTTTCCGTCGGCGCGTTATCTTTAATGTCATTTCCATGAACAGGTCATCCAGTGCCAGGACTGGATTTGTAAAATCATATTATATTGTTTCTTCAAATATGAAATAATGATAGCTGGGATCGTAGAACGGAGAGTAGTTTTGGTAATACGGAAGCAACCAATTATCGAATGTGACTACAGTCGAATCTAATTATCAACTCAATGTGTTGTGGAACAGATTTAGCAACTTGAAAGACGAATAGCGCTCAAAATGAGCTGTGTTCTCGAAAAAGAATTGAAACTATTAAAGATTTTTGGCAGCAACCAGTTCTCTCAGCATGCAACTGTTTTCGTGCTACAGATGCAATATTGTATCATACGGTTGCTCCATTTTACCTCATCCATCTCTGTGATATCGAGGTCACTCATCATCACATGTCATCGCTTCTTAGCTCTTAGCAAAATGATTACCACGCGATCAATCAGTCAGGAATTTTCGATACATATCGGTCGACAATAGGAAATAGGGGAGACCGGGGACAAATGTAACTAGGGGCAAATGTAACAATCGACCTCACCGCTAGTAGGAAGGAGAAATCAGCTTGATATTTTAAGTGCGTATTCAGTAGTTATCTCTCCTATTATACCTGGAGTTACGTTGAGCTACGATGCGAAACCCCGGAATAATTTGCATAAAAACGAAATTTTTGACCCTCGAGTAAAGATTTTCTGGTCTGGAATAATTTGTCTAGACGAATAGTACCTCAAGTAGTTACAACGTAATATGTGTAGATGGAACAATGTTACCATAGTCTACCGTGGTAATAGAAAGAATAGGACTTGCATCGCCGGGAAGGTATACCATACTGAGACACTAATCACGGTCGAGCGTGTCAGGGGCAATCGTAACACTCTGTTACTTTTGCCCCGTTACAATATGTTATCAATTCTGAATGTCTTTGTTCATATGTTGTTATTACCATTATTCTACTGCAGAATAATCTTGCAACAGCCAGAAGTTCACCAGAACAGATACAGCCTTGCGATACCAATTCTAACATGATCATTGATCATCTGTCGAAACGGCCATACAATAGTGGTGATGTGAATCTGACGGTTCGGTAATTTTCGTGATTCAACCACCTTTTCTCATGTTGATCGACTTTTGGTGTGTCGAACTTCAATAGTCATGGCTTAGTTCTCGTCCTCTGACTTTGATCATGGCCCACTTACATTTTGATATTTGATGTGAACAATTTATGTTAATTTTCTACAGCACAGAGAAATGTCATTATAGCTTTGACGCCACACAATGTTGCGTCCTCGTTTTACTATACTATCATCGGCCCATTCAACCAAGATATGTTAGCCAGGTCGGTTTCGCACCTTTGCAGGTGACCGAATGACCAACCCATTATGCCCGCTGAACAACAGAACCTTGGTAGAAGAGGTCAAATATGTGCAGGGAGATGATGGAATGAATGTGTCTCTTGTACACTTTGAGCTTGAACAAGACACGAAGGGTGATATTGCATTCAGATGCCATAAATGCGATGGGGCGTAGCCTGGAAGCGTTCAAACGTCTCTTCCTTTAGTTTCATGCAATATTACAATTTGTGCTTCCGTTTTCGTTGTTCATTTAGTTTGTGTTTTAGTTATAAATACCACTGTTACAATTGCCCCGCAAGGGAGGTACAATTGCCCCTGGGTACGGGGCGATTGTAACATTTGAGCAGCGATTTTTGCGACCAAAAATTTCCATGATTGATTGTTGATTAAGTTCCAGTTTACTTTTCATATCAACTATCGAGTTTTTGGCTTCTTTATATAAAACTTTGGAAATGAAATTTCCACGAGAAAAACACGTAATGCTGGAAAATACGAAAAGTGTTACAATTGTCCCCGGTCTCCCCTACGCCTATATGTGTACCACGAAACACGACGGTTTATATACTCACAGTTATGTTGCATTTAAAACTAAAATCAATTTAAAACAAGACCCTTGTTTAAAACATGTTTTTATTGTGTTTTTGCTGTTGTTCAATCCATGACGTCACGAATATTCAATTGTGGCGTCATAGAGGATTGGCATCGGCAATTGAAGATGTTGGGTAAAATAGCTCCTAAAACGAAATATATACGTCTAATGAGCTATGTCGTTGGCAATTCGCAATATTCCAAATGCACAAGTAGCGGCTCGTCCAGGGCAATTGGGGCATTGACCAACCTAAATGTTCAATGACAATGATTTGCTATTTATAGACGCTCGCAATCAATATATACTGAAATCATGGCGGAAATAGCATTCTTTTTGTGCTTTCGCTTGTAAATGCCAATACATAGCGAACTCTCGACGAAAATCGAATGATCTTCTCTGTTTTCGCTTTGTAAACGCCTACTCGGGTCTTGCCTTGGTAGCGCTCATAACAAGCTTTCACCATAGTGTCCTATATGGAGTCGACACAGTCAGATCTCACGCCTCAGTGAAATTGATTGACGTCACAATTTCCATTTGGCTACAGGCAATTTGACGGTCATTCTTGACCCGCTTGCCGAGCATTCAATTTCGTAAAACTGGTATCAATCGAAAGCTGACTCTGCACTGATTACGAAAATATAAATTTTATTCTGCTCGTGGCCCTGAAGCTCCCACAATCAGCCTCGAATTTTTTAATGTTACGGAGATTGGCATTGGGAAGCAACAATGCTGTCTGGTGAAACGAGAGAGTAGCTCAAGAGAAAAAGAGCCGATATCAAGGTGTCACCAATTTCATTAATATCTGTAGTGCAGAATATGGATTCGGCTATTTGACCGTACCTGTCCAGGGTTATTAAATGCAATATGGCTTCAAGTCAGCGTTGTAGCTGAACTTGGTTGATGTGTTCATAATGTCGGACCACTTGTAAATACCGGCAAACCATGCAGAAGCTTCTATAGCCTCACCTCGCTCGCTGCAACGCTATTAGGCAGAAGCTGAGCAGCAAAAATCTCCCGTATCTTTGCCAAGCTTTGCATACGAAAATGTGCATCCGTCAATTTGCAGCATCTCAATTCCGTCGGTTCAAACAGCCGTAAAATGCCGCCATCGAATATATTTACCATCCTTGTTGAGAAGTTTTGTACCACCAGTGCGGCTGGCGTAGAGGTTGTTGCGTATGGTTTTTAACAAATGGAGAGGGTCGAAAATCAAAAATATCTCATGCTGGGGGTTGAATATATTTTTGCATTTGTAAGGATACCGTAATTTTCCAAGTATAGTACGCCCTCATGTATAGTACGCACCCTGTATTTCAGTACTGAATAGTCCCGATTTCGTATACGATGTCATTCTGTTTTGCGATGTCACTCTTGAACAATCATTACACAACTATCGCTAATCATTACGATAGTAGATAGCAGCCGAAGCCTGCGAGGCCGGCGGCGAGTTAGTTTAGGCCAACGAAATGGCATCTTGCGCACGATGCCTATTACAGATGCGAATGCGCCTAGGCTAACGGTTACGTCATGCGCAACAGGTCTGTTGGAGATGCGACTGATTACGCAAGCGATATCTTGCGCACACGGCCTCTTATGTATGTATAAATTGCATATGCGATTGCTTGGGCCTGTCGTCGACGCGATGAATTGGCGAGAATTGCTGCTCACGACCAGGGCCGTAACAGCACCTCGTCAGCCCCCCCAAAAAAAACTTTGGTCTTGGGCACCCCATAGCATTATAGACCGAACTTCTGGGGGGCTTGGCCCCCCACGCACCCCTTCGGCGATACCCTGTTTACCGCTGTTTATCATATTCGTTACTACTTTGTTTAGTGAATCAGCTTCTGTGCCTAAACGCGCGAAATTTCTAGAATTCATGATTGAATCGGTCAATATGATCGGGGATTGTATTGTTATCAATTTTTGTCTTCTCTCTGCTCGCGTAATCGGATTTGCCGGCAGAGCTGAGTGAGGTGTGCTTGAAAAGGTAGGACCAAACCATAATAATTAAACATCTTCGGGCGTACATCCGTTGGCAAGAACGAAACAGCACTTCGCCAGGCCCCCCAAAACGTGGGTCATTGGCTCACACAGGGTAGGCTTACCATATTTTGGAAATCTAAAAATAGAACACTTTTCAAGAAATTTGAGACTTTCAAAACCGGAGAAGAATTCTCATAAACCGGTGAATTTGTCCCACTTTGTGATCGGTTGACTAAAAAAAGTTCATCTTTCCGCTCAGAGTTCAAAATACCGTTTTTCTGCCAATATTGCTGGATGGATGACTAAAAAAAAGGTCAACTTTTCGCTCACAGCTAAAATCACAATTTTTCCCTCCGAAATACCCGCCGGAGCGTCACTTCTGTGCTAATTTACGGCATATCACTCGCAATTTGCTCTAAATCTGACCTACACTGTAAAAAATAAACATGGATTTTATCATGGAAATGACATGACTTCCTCTTTCTCATGTTAATTCCATGAAAACACCGACATGGTTTTAAAATCTCATGTTGACATGACAAAAACTTCCATGATGGGACATGATGGGAGCCATGTCTGTGGTTATCAAGTAAGAGTATCACGTTGAGCTTTAGTGATATCATCATAATTATCATCATCATCGTCACTGAGAGAGAGGAAGAGAGAGAGAGAGAGAGAGAGACAGAGAGAGAGAGAGAGAGAGGAGCGAGAGAGGGAGAGAGAAAGAGAGGAGGGAGAGAAGGAGAGAGAGAGAGAGGAGATAGAGATAGAGAATAGAGCAGAAAGAATAGTGGGGGAGAGAAAGAAGGGAATGAGAGCATATATAAAGGAGAGAGAGAAAGAGAGAGGGGAGGGAGAGGGGAGGGGAGGAGAGAGATAGGGCAGAGAGAGTGGGGGAGAGATAGAGAATAGAACAGAAAGAAGAAAGGGGGAGAAAGAAGGGAAAGGGAGCATAGAGAAAGGAGAGCGAGAGAGAGAGAGGGGGGGAGGGGGAGGGTAGGAGAGAGATAGGGGAGAGAGAGGGGGGAGAGAGAAATCAGACTTATTCTCGTTTTCCCCATTGAGATGGTTTGACGATTGAAATGCGATAACCATGCCATCCCTGAATGCTGAACGTTGAGCCGGATAGCCACGGATACCAGTTTTTTAGTCTTTGGTCTGACATGGCCGGGAATTGATCATATGACCTACCGATCAAGAAGCAGGACGCTTTACCATTTCACTATATCGCTATTTCAGCTGAGTGACAAGTAAACATCGTTACATCCTCACAGGATATATTGCAATACACAAACATCGTGATTCGTACATAGCTACATCATCGCACGCAAACATAGCCGTTCGGTTACGGAGCCATAATGACTCCGAATTATCTGGTCACAAAACCAGTCATGCGTACAGTATAGACGTAGCGCTCAATTCAAAAGGATTGCAAAAAAGAGGAAGTTTGATGGAGTCGGTCATTTCATAGGTTGTTTTGTGAAAGTTGCAAAGTTTATGGCTTGTTGCTGTATTAAGCCGTGGATTGGATGGTAAGTATTGATGTATTTATTGTTCCTGTCTTCGTTGTAATATATCCGCCGAATCTGCAATGCGTCACTGGGTATAGTCGAACCTGAAGCAACTTAGTCGTATTCAGTCAGATACCGGCATATAGCGGGAACTGCCAAACGGCTGCAAATAGTGATCAAAGTTTACTGCGTATGCATTTGTATGTAGTTGTAGATCATGTGGTAGTTGGTAATGCGTTAGTAGTCCTAGACGTTTCACAAGCTTCCTTGCTTTTATTTTGTACCGTACTGGCAATGTTAAAGTGAAGTATTTATCCAACTGGAGGAATATTCATCCTGAGGTGATTGAAAAAACTTCAGCTTTAAAAAATATGGGATATCATGCTATACTCGAGCCTTTGATTCAAGATTTGAAAACCCTAGAAACACAAGAACCTGATGTAAATTTGTATTTTACAGATATACATACTGCAGTTGTTTGTAATGTTACTCCTGTGATATTTGTGACATTGAAAATGAGGCTGCTGGAGATCATGAACGACTGAACGAGTGATTACAGTGGATCACAGATCTGAGATAGCTGAAACTGTGAGAACTGTATTTCGGAGTAATATCGGGGACAGTATATTCAACTTCTATATTACGACGAGGCATTTGCCTCGTATGATCTCTCGACAATTCAAGATAAAGGAGTAATACGACTAATCTTGACAGACGCTGAAAGTAAGTAATTATTACCACACATAAATTGGTAGGCTACTATACTAGGATTACACTCTTAACGCATATTCGAAGAGTTGTTTCGGGGTTCCGAACGACACTGATTCCAAATATGACCTTGGTGTTTTCAAATTGTCTCTGGTTTTGGTGATATCCCATGGGGTTATTTTGACGAAGGTCACATTTTCACTGTATGGTCCAGATGAAAAAAAACGGCTAAGAAATTAAATCTACTTGTTATACTGAACACTGTATTAAATCAAAATGCAGTAAAATAATTATATTTAGGGCAATTGGATTTACCGTAATTTTCCAAGTATAGTACGCCCCCATGTATAATACGCACCCCTAAAATAGCATGTAAATTCTGGGAAAAAGCCTGTACCCATGTATAGTACGCACCCTGCATTTCAGTACATGAATAGTTCCGATTTCGTATACAATGTCATTCTGTTTTGCGATGTCACTCTTGAACAATCATTACACAGCGATCGCTAATCATTATACAATTAGCGGGATTGTCTTTGAACGATAGTAGATAGCAGCCAAAGCCTGCGAGGCGGGCGGCGCGATAGTTCAGGCTAGCGACACAGCATCTTGAGCACGAGAAGACCTTTTACAGATGCGATTGCTAATCATTATAAAATTAACGGTATGGTGTCTAAACCAGTGGTTCCCAGCCTTTTTTGGTGGCAGGGCCAAATTTAGAACTTAAGAGTACGGTCGGGGCCGCACGAATACCAGGGCAATGAAAGAAACCCAAAATAGTCATCAAAATATGAAAATTGCCACTGTTCCGATCATTCGCTTGATGCCATTGGCCATTGTGTTGCCGCGCTTCCGTTGTTCAGAACAATCAACTTCTGGTGGCTCTATCGAAGTAGTTTTATTGCCCTGGCGATATTTCAATTCGTTTTTTGGAATCAGTGCGACACTTGTTTCCGATAACCACCGACATATCAAATTATTCGGACGCTTGGGTCGCGAGCAATAGGACTACCAATTATGCTGCTTTTTGTCGGCTAAGCAGTACGCATCTCGGCGTATTCAATCGTGAGTCACTTGCTGCACATCTATCCGTAAATTAGTTATCAATACCCAGGGCCGTAATAGCACTTCGTCAGGACCCCTAAACGTTGCTCTTGCCCCCCCATAGGGTGATAAACCAAACTTCGAAGCCCCCCTCAGGTTATAGACGGCTGTTTACCGCTATTTATCATCGAAATCGGGTGTCCGTTTCAGGCAGTTACTCTCGACTAATCGCGCGAGGCGCGAAAAATTTATCTAATTCATGATTGAATCGGTCAATATAATCGGGAATTGCATACATATTGGTATCAATTTTTATCCTCTCTCCGCTCACGTAATCAGATTGACCGGTTAAGCCGAGTGAGTTGTGTTTAAAAAGGTAGGACCACTCGATAATAATTCTACATCGTCAGGCCCCCCAAAACACTTAGGTCTTAAGCTCCCATAGGGTAATAAACCGACCCCCCCCCCCATCCCGTTGTTCGATTCTGCCACGAAATCAGAATCACCGTTTAGTGAGCCAGCGTGAAATCTTCGATAATTCAAAATAAAATAGGTCAATAAGATCGGGAATTGCATATATATTGCTATCAATTACTTGTCCTCTCTGCTCAGGTAATTAGATTTACCGGTAGAGCTGAGTGAGGCGTCTTGGAAACTGTAGGGCCCGTAAATTATAATAAACATATTCGGACGGGCAGACCCGTTGGTAGGACTTCGTTACATGATGTTATTTCGTGACCTCCAGTCTGCTATATAAAAAAATATAGAATCGCCCAAACGTACCAAACTAAAATTTGCACACGATTTGAAATTGGTAGTTCTTCACTGGCATATAATTCTTCCCTGTGGGATGGTAGCCTAATTGTCTCGTGAGTTTCGGATTGCCAAGACAGGAACATTCGGTGCCATTAGGCGCCTATGGTCAATAATACCTTTATGTATTTTGTATATGCATAACGAAGTTTTCGGTCAGCGTAAGGGCAGTGCTTTTCGGCCAAGGTTTTCTCGCTGCCGATCGTTCGGGCACACTTCTTGGAGTTGCATGTTACATGGCCTAAAACTTTATATGTCTTTGTGCGTCGTGGCGCGGTAATGGCCAACGCCGATATGCCCACTTCGACAAATCTTGCGTATCTTATCTTGGTGGAAGAGTAGCCAATAATTATGGTAGTTGGAAACTTGAAATCGCGTCCCGCGCGAAACATTTTTGAAAAAGTTGCATACGATTCCATAAAATACTCTATAATTTATGCTAATTCATTAAATAATTTTGAGCCCCCTTCGAGCTCGCCTCCCCCCAATTTGGGGGCTTGGGGTGCGGCAGTTACGGTCCTGTCAATACCTATCTGTATACCTACATTCCTACATCTACAACCCACAACTTTCCTGCAATCCTAATTGAAAACTCCAAGCCAAGCACGAGTATTTTATAAATATCTATATTTTTTCATAAATCGATTTCTCAATATTTTTGTGCGGGCCGCAAGAAGGCTAGCTGAGGGCCGCGGTTGGGAATCACTGGTCTAAACGATAGTAGATAGCAGCCAAAGCCTGCGACGCCGGCAGCGAGTTAGTTTAGGTCAACGGACCGACATCTTGCGCACGATGCCTATTATAGATGCGATTGCGCCTAGGCTAACGGTTATGTCATGCGCAACAGGTCTGTTGGAGATGCGACTGATTACGCAAGCGATTATATCTTGCGCACATGGCCTCTTGTGTATGTATAAATTGCGTATGCGATTGTTCGGGCCGGTCGTTGACGCGATGAATTGGCGAGAATTGCCACGCACGAGTGCCTATTAGTGACCTAATTTTGCTCACGTACAAACGGCAAACCAACTCAGCAGGAGATCCCGTGCTTTTGCACACGACTCTCGTTAATTGGATACACGTATTACTACGCGCGATGGCTGAAAGTGATGCGCGATTGGAAACAAACATGAAGAATGAAGATAGGTGTGATTTCAAGTTTTTTATCGAGGGAGATTTTTTTCAAGCGCGTTGTTCCCATGTATAATACGCACCCCCCCGATTTTAGGGCAAAAACTCGTGAAAATTTTGCGCATTATACATGGAAAATTACGGTATCATAATTGGAGTTTTTTATAGATTATTTCTTCAAAGACCACATCATATTTAGAGTTGTGCCCCTTTAATTTCAACCTTGCAATCGATTTCTTACAAGCACGTTGCTATTTTTGCGCTGAAGAGATATTTCCATGACTAAGCCAAGTATTATCGTGACTCTTCTATACTTGTGCAGAGAAAGATGTTTGCAAAGTCAACACATCTACCCTTCCGAAGACGAACTTAGCGTCTACGAGCATCAAAAGGAAATAAGTCAGAGTGGAAATAGAGGGTGCCAGATGAAGATATGCTGCAAGATTGAATGAGAAGAACTTTTAAATCGGGCCGCGACAGTGTCGTAAATGGAACATCAGCAAGAATACTGATGGAGAATGAAGATCAGTTTGGACCCATGCTCCCTTGGTAGGTACAATCTAACGCAGTGGTTTCAAACACAACATTGCCATGATCGAGTCAACCTGCGACTTTGCAACAAACTCACAAAGTGTTCGTTTTACAGAATGCTATGATAGTACAAAACAAACTACATATATATATTCCTGAAATAATTTACGATAGTTGTGACATATCCTCGACCACAAGCCCGACCTGTGCTTAAATTGAGACTACTGATAGTACTAAAGGCTCCTGCAGACAAACTTAATTAATTAGCTATGATGTAAATCTGTCAAATGTTCAGATTTTGGAAGAAGTGAAAATATGTTGCCTGAATCAAGCCTGTTTGGATGTTGACTTGACCTCAAAGATTTTGGAAAAGACTTGGAGCTCAGCACTCAGTCTCCTGCAACCGCAAGAAATTCAAAAAGTTATGGGTAAGTAAGATACTTTCGCAAATTTAGGTAGTTGGCGGTCAATAACTGTCGAGTAGTTCTAGTCGCGGATTGTGAAAAATGATTAGTTCAAATTTTAGTTGCGGGTTTCGGGAAGTGAGTAATTCTTGTTCCAGCTTCGCAGTTGTGTAGGTGCTCAATAACTGAAAAACACATGTCATCGCGAGGGTGGGTTGAAATCGAATAGCCTACCCGAGTGATTCCACAGATCTAGTTGGTTCAGGGATGGGCAATTATTTTTCTCTGCAGGCCACTTCAGTAATAGAAAGTAAGTTGGCGTGCCGAGCCAAACCAACATGTTCAGCTATATTCTCCAGTGTATTGATTTTATTTATAAATGGAAAGCAGTGAATTACATTTTTAATAAATACGTCTCCGTGGATGTGTTGATATTAGATAGCCTAATGAGAAAAGTACGGTTAATTAACGAAATGAAAATTTATATTTATTTTCCCTCCTAATTCAAGATAATGTTAAACATGATACATTTTGAATTCTCTGTAATCCAGGTATTTATATCAATACATTAAAAGGTAAGCTATATCTTAACAGTGCGACTTGATGAAATTGACATATATATATATCGGTTTCGGCCAGTGTTGGGATGACTCGAGTCATGACTTGACTCGAGTCAGACTCGAGTCAACTTTTTCGAATGACTTGACTTGACTCGAGTCTCTTTGCTAAAATGACTTGACTTGACTTGACTCGGAGCATCAAAAATGTGCATTGACTCGTGACTCGGAGCAAAATTCACGAGTCAATTTCAAGTCATCAAGTAATCGATGTCGATAAAAATAATTGTATCTTAGATATGGTCGGATTGCTCGCGAAACGCTGGTGTAACCCGTGAGAGCTACTAATCATTCAAATGATCGTGCGTTTTACTGAGCCTCCATTGTTCTCTCACAAATATATTGACCGCAAACGAAGTGATCGAAGCTTATAGCTTACGATGTCGTAAGTAGCAAAATGTATATTTCTGTTCTCTGTTCTTACCTTAACCAAACCTCTTGTTTTATTGAAATTGAATTCGAATATAGTTTATAGTCATCAACCATTGGCGCAGGCTCGAATTGTATCATGTCAATTTGTAAGTGGGTAAATGTATTGCATCTTATCAATTCCTTTCTTTATTTTCGCTGGTAACTAAATAATGAGGCTGTACAATTACTTACGTAGTTTAGCAGTTCTACGTATAGCCTATGTGAGCGATACGGCGCCTTATTGCGTGTATATTTAACTCTATATTCGTTCATTGGTTCAGAATCAATGATCACTCAATCTGTATTTCAGACAGCCAGCAAAGTGCAATGACGTAATCATGTCTCATACTTCGAAAAGGCAACTTGACTTGAATTTTGACTTGACTCGTGACTTGACTTGACTTGACTCGACTTGACTCGAGTCACCTCCAAAAATCGAGTGACTTGACTTGACTCGAGTCACCTTCGAAAATCGATTGACTTGACTTGACTCGAGTCAAAATGTGCAATGACTCGAAATGACTCGTGACTCGAAGGTTGTGACTTGATCCCAACACTGGTTTCGGCCGACATGTGGCGGTACTTTTGGTCAAGATTTCCTCGCCGTTGAGCTTTTTTGCAGCACACTTCGCAGAGTCACATGTTAGCCGAAACGTCATTGTCAACGTCTTGGTGTGTCCTGACGCGCTAACGGCCGACGCCGAAATGCTGATCTCTATAAATTAGCTGTTCTTGCGGGTAGTGTGGTACCCATATTATTATCAAAACATCTAGTCACTATATATCGCGCGAAGAAAATTTGAATTAAATTTCATAAATTATAGGATTTATGTCCATTTACGAAGTAATTTTTGGTGCTTCGAGCTCGGGCCCTCTCCATTTGAGGGGTCTGGGATGCGGCAGTTGCGGCTCTGTGTTTAGTGCTCCATACCTTCTTTGCATTTCAGCTTTCGACATTCTTTTTATGATATGTCCATTCACCCTTTATGTATGATGAGGTCTCAGTCAAAACGCGCACTGACAATGGCAACAAAGAAGGTTTGAACCAAACTATACGGAAGGAGTCACTTATTGTGACTTATTGTTACGACTTAGCTACATTGACTTGATTTTAAATCTGGATTACGCATACAAGCTTGGGAGGGACGTACGCTATGTTATCGCGATACATTATTGAGCAGGTTTCAAAGTAAATCAATTTCCGTTCCAGCTCAGTTTATCCAGCTTATGGTTTTATTCAGCAATATTCAAAAGTAGGTTTTGTGTTTTTAATTCCAAAAAATGGCCACACGTGCTTCTCAAAATAGCGGGGCTCACTTTGCCCATGGCTGAGTTCGATGTATAATAGTTCGTTAGTTGCGGATTTATAAAGGTCATTACTTAATAGGATATTATAGAAATAGGGTATTTCAAGTTGCCGATATTAAAAACTGTCTGGTTCCTAAGGCAATGTTGAAATTTGCATATTTTTTGCCACGCCCATATTTGCAGTTCACACCACACAAACAGTAACTGCATTCATTTAATTTTTGTAACTGCATTTATTTAATTTTTAAACCGTTTTTTTCTCGAATGTTCCACTTGAGCTGATCTCTCGCCTCTCATTCAGGTAATCAGAAATTGGACTGGGTGGTCGGCATACCCACCATTTTCAATGAACGCTTCGACAGCTTCCTGATTATGGATAAGGTGAGTTGTTGATAATGGTTAAAACTGGTTTGCTCAATAATACTACAAGACAATACTACAATAATAATAATAATAGTTAATTCAGATTCAAGTGCTCGAATCATTATGCCCAGCCCTACAAACAATGTGAGTTTAGTGTGCGCCATTGCCTCGCGGGAAAACCAGTCAAAAACCATTGATATTGTTAGTTGTGATTTAGTTCGTAAGCTCCTGATTTTAAAAGGTTGCTAGTACTAGTTCTAGTATCAAATTTTAAAAAGTTCTAGGTATAGTTGTAAGTTATAGTTATATTTGTGGATTTTGAAAATTGAGTAATTTTAGTTACAATTCTCGTTTTGAATTTTATAAGGTGATTGATTAGTCCTAGTTTTAGTTTTACTTGCGGATTTGAAAAAGCGAGTAGTTCTGTTTTCGGAATTCCCAGAAAAGACACAAACAACCTTTGGCCGGGTCGCAATCACCAAAGTTGAACTCCGTCACCAAAATACAAGTTTTCAAATCCTGGATTTACCGCCCATCCGTGCAATAATCCATCCATTTATTAATAATTGGATGATCGTAGGTCGTAGCATCAAATAGTATAGTGGTGCAGAGGTAAAGGATTGGAAGACTGTGCATGCGTGCATACTTGATATTGTCAAGTGAAAAGTAGATTTTGTACATAGCGAGACAATTCATAGACAAGGTCATTGTAATGAGGTGCTAATAGATTTTTGTCATCTTAACTGGCTGTGATTGATACAACTTTAAACCACCTTGGAAACTATTCATATGTATTCTATCAACCCGTGTGCCTTGAATAGTGCATGCATGGTAATGACATTTATATTCATTATAGGATCCGAAGAATGTCAACCCGACGATGAAGTGCGATACTCTTCAGAAAAAGTGGACAATCCATCTCGTTTGGGAATCTGTCGATGGACTAATGAGTTTCCATCATACAGTGGCGACATATTGCGTTTTCAACATGAAGTTTGCGCCAGCGTCAGCGAGTTCATTGAACTTTTCGCAGATTTTCTTGCAAACATTCCAGATGTCAAATACAGCTAAATACATCTAACCACAGGGTATGTGTACATTAATAGAGGTGAAAGGTCAATTTGAAGCATTATTAGGACATGGGTAGGGACATGGATGTCAACAGGTCTACATGGATGTCGACAAGTTATCATGGGCCTTTTCCATGTCAACATGACTCAGGTGGGACCAGGTCTAGACTATGGGTACACCCATGATTATTTTTTACAGTGTATAATTTCAAAAAAGAGGACAAAATCTCAAAAAAGAGGGCAAAAGGGCGTCCTCCGAGGACCCTTTCAAAAAAGTCAAAAAAGAGGACGAATCCTATTAAAAGAGGACGTATGGTAACCCTACCATAGGGTGATGAAACGACCCGTCCATCACGTTGTTCGCGTTTGTCACGAAATCATCTGTACTGTATTGTGAGCCAGCGCGAGGCGCGAAAATTTTCGATAATTTATGATACAATCGGTCAATCAGATCGGCGAATACATAATATATTATCAATTTATTTTCCTCTCTAGTCACGTAATTATTTACCGGTAGAGCTGAGTGACGTGTCTTGAAAACGGGAAGGCCCGTGAATAATAATTAAACATCTTCTGGCGGGCGGACCCGTTGATATGACTTCGTTACATGATGTTATTTCGTGACTTCCAGTCTGCTATATCAAAAAATATAGAATCACTCAAACGTAGGCTTCTAAACTAAGAGACGCACACGATTTCAAATTGGTATTTCTTCACTGGCATAAAATATCTCCCAGAGGGATGGTATTTGTCTTGTAAGGTTCAGATTGCAAAGACAGTAACATTCGGCGTCAGTCATTTAGGCGCCTATGGACAATTAAACCTATTTGTATTTTATATATAGAACGCAGTCTTCGGTCAGCATAAGGGCATAGACCTTTTCGGCCAAGGTTTTCTCGCTGCCGATCGTTCTGGCACACTTCTTGGAGTCGCGTGTTCTACGGCCTAAAACTTGATTGTATGTCTTGGTGGGTCGTGGCGCGGTGATGGCCCAATACCAAATAATAAAGATAAATGGCTAATTGAATTGGCGCACTACGCGAAAAAATGTTGAAAAATTGGCTCAAATTTTCAAAAAATACTTTATGATTTATGCTAATTCACGAAATAATTTTGGGCCCCCTTCGAGCTCGGGCCCCCCAATTGGGGAGTTTGGGGTGCGGCAGTTACGGTGCTGGATATAGCCTACATATATATTTATTTGTTCATAGGCGCCTAAATGGCTGGCGCCAAATGTTACTGTCCTGGCAATAAGAACCGCACAAAAAATCACATCTCGCAGATATACCTATCTGAAATCGTGTGCGTCTTTAAGTTTAGTACGTATGGGCGATTTGAATATCTTTTGACATAGCAGACAGGCCACGAAATGTCATTACGTAACGAAGTCATTATACCCACGGGTCCGCCCGAATATGTTCATTGTTCAATTATTATTTACGGGCCCTACATTTTCCAAGACACCTCACTCAGCTTTACCGGTAAATCTGAATACATAAGCAGAGAGAGAGGATAAAAAATTGACAGCAATATATACGCAATTCCCGATCATATTGACCGATTCAATCATGAATGATATAAATTTTTAGGGCTTCGCGCGGATTAAGCCGACTAACCTAAGAGTCCAACAATTTGTGCTGAGAAGTAGCGGTAAAGAGGTATCGGGGTGAGGGTTTGGTCTGAGTGGTGCAGAAGTTTGCTTTGTCGCCCTATGGAGGGGGGGGGGGGGTCAAGACCAACGTATTGGGGGGGCTGACGCAGTGCTGTTACGGTCCTTTTGGAATCAAGTCGGAGAAATCACCTTTTTTGTTAGTCAACTCACCAAAATTTAGCTGGAAAAGTATACTTTAGAGGTCGACTCGAAAATTTGACCTATTATCTTAGTTAACTCGCCGGTGATTTCAGTCGGTATGCCCATTTTTCGGTTCCCAATATTTTGGGGGCAATGATCGGTGTGGAATTTGAAAAGGGAGCGATGAGTCGAAAAAGGTTGGGAACCACTGGATTATATCTTGCGCACATGGCCTCTTGTGCATGCAATTGTTAAGACCTGTCGTTGACACGATGAATCAGCAAGGATTCCGCGCACTCTTGTAGCAATCTGCGACCTAATTTCGCTCGCGTACAAACGGCAAACTAACTCAGCAAGAGAGCACGTATTGTGCAGAAGACTCTCGTTAATTGGCAATACGCTTCTCTATTTGGCAGCGCCGTACACTCTATAATACGAATTACGGCGTACGGGGCATTGGAAACAAACATGAAGAAAGGTGCGATTTCAAGTTCTTGATGGAGGGAGATTTTTTTCAAGGCTTGCTGTACCCATGTATAATGCGCACAGCCTATTTTAGGGCAAAAAATCGGTAGAATTTTGCGCATTATACATGGAAAATTAAGGTATTCCCCACTAGAAACCATTGAATTCCCCACCACTGGGAACCACTGGTCTATTATATCGCATTACGCTAACTGTTTATATGTATCCTCACATCTGCACTACGCTTACCTACCAGTGATGAGCGGACTGTGATATATTTCGGTCCAAGTCCAATCCTGAAAATTTTTAACTCACTCCTACTCCATCCTTTTCCAAAAATATTTTCAAAATTCACAGTCCAAGTCCGGTCCTGAAATCTTTCAACTCAGTCCTACTATATCCTGATCCAAAAATATTTTCAAAACTTACAGTCCAACTCCATCCTGATCCAAAAATATTTTCAAAATCTAAAGTCCCAATCTATAAATAAAAAACAGAAGAACATGTTATAGAGAATAATTAGGCTATCTGAAATATTACTCTGGTCTGTGAAAAGATGTATATTTCCAATGTTTGCCTTCACTCGAGCTGCAGTGGGCCTACATGACACAGCAACTTTAATTTTACATTTTAGCAACACGAATGTAAATATCTAGACTGGCAAGATGGCTATCAATACCTAACCATCAAATCATGAGCAATGTGCATGTGCGTACATACAATGACATCAGGGTTGATCAATATAGTTTTTTTTATAAATTTGACTGGCTAGTTGATAAAATTGTTAGGTCGGTTTGAACAAACGCTGCACATCAAATTCGATTCAATTCCAGCCTGTAGAAGCGAAGTTATTACAACTGGAAAATTTTCAATATAATAAAAAGTATACACACTTTTTCGAATTATACTGGCTGCCCGTCCCTATAAAGTTTTGTAAGAAAATCGTGCATAACAAATTTGACTCAATTCCAACCCACACGGTATTTACTGTGGGATATTCTCTCATCAATAATTATAGATCTGAAACACTACTTTGAAGATTCATATTGAAATGAACCCGAATATTTTCGGCAGAAACTCGTCAGGGGTAATCGTCAGCAACTAATAGATAATTGAAAATAACATTGTATATCATCAATCGTATCACAAAATATGACAGCCGAAAATATCCGGGCTTATTCCAATATGAACATACTATGCAACACCATTTTTCTAACCCAAAATTTTCCACTTCAAAGAATTCACCTATACCGGTTGGAATTCAACCAGTAGCATCTTTAGCCAGTAAATTTCGAAAAAAAAGTTATATCTATCCAATCCTAATGTACCTACTATCCATACCAGACAAACAAATAATATAGTCACGTTCCGGGTCAATACACAACAATTTTGCCATAGTAGTTTGTTCCGTGAGTACATAAAATATTTTAGACGAAAGAACCAGCCAAATCACAATATATAGGTGAGCAAATACCACATTAACGATCAACTTGAATCAACGTCCATTGGCAACACTGGGAACAATTCTTCTCTCCATCCGCCCGCACTGAGCTATATAAACAAACACTGAGCTATATTAAAATACCCCGCACTTCTGGTTGCGAAATCAGCGTGCCCGAGTCCGGATTTTGGCATGCGCAAAGTCCAAGTCCAACTATATTTTTGAAAATCACAATCCGAGTCCAAACTTTTTTCTCAAAATCACTATCCGGACCTAACGAAAATAACCCATAATCCTGATCCTGTCCAATCCAATGCTCATCCTGCTACCTACCTCATCTTAGAAAAAGTTCTGGCGCATACAACGAACGTCTTGCATTTTCTGCCGATGGCTATGCAACTTCTTGCCCCCTTCTACGCTTTCGCATGATAACATACGCTGATTAAGTCTCCTCACACCGCAACAATCCAACCAAATTTACTACAAGTTCAAATGACTAATTATTGTTTATTTCACACTAATTCTACACATTACATAACATGAAAATGAGCTGCATGAACAAAATACAATCAGCGAAAATTCAGCTACTACACTCCTAGTCTAAGCTAATGTACTTAGTAGTCATTAACAATTTTCTCGGTTGTGGCTAATATTATTGTTGTTTCAATCACAACGGATAATGAGGAATATTTGTCAACAACAAAATGTTACAGAATGTCAAGCAGCGAAGCAAAATAATTTTGTAATAAGTGTTCAGTGAATAGTATTTGGATAGTATATTCCTATTGAAATGGCCCCGTCTATTTTCGGCTGACAATCACTAGGTGTAATCGTCAGCAACTAGTGAGGAATTGGAAGGAAGGAATATACTATTCAATTGTATATTGCAGCTCTGTAACGCCAACAAGCTCTTTGAATCACATTTATACGATTTCATAAATTCCGATTGTTATACATTTAAAAATTGCCTCTTTATCCGTTAACTTGAGTATATTAGACCATCAAGAATTAATCATTCACATATAATAATAAGCATGGTCACTAAGGGGAATGTGGCAATGATATTTCGATTTGGTCATTTGGAATCACCAAGCTAGCATAAAACGTGAACATCGAAATTGAACCATGAAAATCATTGACTTGAAATACAGCGACCATCATTATGCAACAGCATAATATCAACCTTTTTGATGAGAGAGAGAGAGAGTCTTTATTTTGATCCAACCAATATGTCATGAAATAGCTAGCCAATGAAAGTTATAAAGTCTGTTAGATTAGTATTTTTTTTTCCGTGACGCCAACTGTACTCAAGACATAGAAAGTGATCACGTAATGGTGACGGAACATAGAAGATACTACATAATTGATATTACATTGGGATTCATGCACTACTAGAGACATCTATGTTCAACAACATTTTTTTTTTCATTTTTTTTTAGTTATTCATTTTTTATTCTATTTTTTTATCATAATCAACCATTAAAAATGACAACACACTATACACGATACATGTGGGATTAGTAACATTTTTTTTATTCATTTTCCGTGTTTTGTATTTTTTTTGTACATCATATTCAATTATTTAAAACCATAACACCTGATCACTAACACATATCGAGATTTTAGTCTTTATATACACATAACTACCTTCTACAATCATCGTGAAAGTTTGCATGAAAAGTATAGTGGCCTAGAAAAAGTAACATCACGAATATACATGATAATGTGTGTAACCGCTGGCCAAAAATATTGATTAGAGTTGGTTAACGATTGCTGATTTGACAAATAAATTTCAGCATAATTATTCTTTGACATTCTCCGACTTGATGATTTAGACAGAGAACATTGGTTGCCACGACGAAATATACAGTATGACAACAATTCATCATAGAAGACAGAAGATATGTATTTTGAAATGATTCAATTCAATTGTAACTTGCGTATCAATCATGATAAAAGCTAAATATCCTGCATCATGACAGCTTCCAGTGTACTCTAGTCGAAGAACTTGTCTGTTCAAATCCATTACATCAGTAAATAACACCTTAAAACACGCATGTGATGAAAAGCGAGAAACGGAACGATATATGCGGATATGAATCTTGTTTTTGTTGTGTTTTTAAACTTGCGCAACTTTTTCCAGTTACCTAACTGTGAAATGCACGATATAAATCGCATCATTGCGTTGTAACGTGTCAATTGTATCAATCGAATGCGAAATCTTCAACTTGAATTCTGACATGCAACGCAGTCGTTCTGCTCGTGAATCTCAATTTTGTTGATGAGGAATTTTAGGCTCTTGTACACAATTACTGTCGTTTCATCGGTCGTCTTTTATTCCGCTCTCTGAAAAACAAGTGCTTCTGAATAAATCCATATCCTAGTTAATCAAACAAGTTTGCCTACTATTCGGATTATCAGATGGAGATGCACCGTTCGCTTGTTTACGTCATTACAGCGTGCAAAATAGAATTAGACTTTTTGTAAACGACCTGGGCTCATCGTCGGATGCATTGTAGGGATTTCATCTACAGATGGACTATGGATTTCTATTTTTGCAAGACGATTCTCGAGCATCTTCGGCTCGCAGTCCAATATACGGCATCATATCAATTTAGTACACGCATTTCTTGTAAATAAACTTGCAGGCAACACATCGTATATCAGGGAGCTGCATTGACCGGGACGCTCCACTTCCTAGTGGACTTTGTTAACACTTCACATTCCCATTACGTAAATTACAGTGCAGTGGAAAGATGTCGAGTGTCAATGACGCTTGGAAAGATAGCTCAACACTTGGTTTGATAGAAAGTGTCTTTTTAGTGCCACTAGGATCATCTGTATGAGTGGAAAGGTCACGAAAAATAGGGTCGTGCATTTTTGCATCAAGGTAACCTTAAACGGGTGTCGATAAGCGTACTGGTATCACACTTGGGTAATTGTATAATTCTAGTTGTCTAATTAGACTAAATAGAGTGAAATGCCGGTAATCTAATTTGCATCTGATTTGTGAAATAATTCGTTGCTATCATTCTGATACTCACCTAATTTTTGGTTTTCCTGTAAATGTTACTGAGAGAACAGTATAGTGTGAAATGGGCCAAGCTTGCTGTACAGCCGTATTCTATTATCATGCTCATGAGCAGGAACCATTGTTTGAGATGACGGGACATGATGAAATGTCAAAGTTATCGCGAATGCAGTAATTCTAATTCTAATCTAATTTGGAAAAAAGCTGAGTAGCTATCATTTCAATTTAATTCAATTTGGAAATAACTGTATAACTCTAGTTCTAATTCTACTGCAATTTGAAAAAGCTGGAAATGTTATACTTGTCCAAATCTGACTGTTATTAATCACGAAATTGCGTCTACTTGCGGATCAATTTTTGACAAGACGTTGATCCATACGATACGTACGGAAAATTTGTAAGTTGTCACTTGCGATTACCTAATAAAAGTACGCGACAACCCGTCCAAATAATCATATTTTATATTCACATAGTTCAGTGATTTTCAACCTTCATTTACAAAACTTCTACTTGTACCCAAGAACAAAAATAGACGGGATCACTCCAACTTCTGAACGAGTCGAATCAATGACTCTTTCGATAGTTTCTACAAATGATGCGACCACATATTCCGACCATCCACTCTCTTTTTACTTCGAGCAGCAAGACAATGCGGACGGATTATTTTTATACTTTTGCCGTGTTAATAATGCGAGCATCTCGTCAAATGTCAGTTTTTATTCTACAATATTTTTCGCAAGAAAATGAGATCTACGTCGGCCGAATGCAGCAAGTAACCATGCATTGAAGTGACGCATGTATGCTGACGTTAGTCTTCAGTGTCATACGTCGCCAGTCGGCAGAGGTTGTCAGTAACCAAGTACTTCTACTTTTCCAATTATAAAAGTAATTTGGCCCAATTTCACTACTTACTGGGATGCATGACATGGCTATTATATTATTGCAGAATATGAATGTATTTTTCCACGACGCTTCGTTTGATGCACCTTGTGATATCGTTATGACGACACTATACGACACCACATTAATATTTAATCTAAAATTTTTTTTACTGTGTATGAGAATAGATCGAGCATGGAATGGAAGGATAAATCTCAACTCTCATTTTGAGAACGGTCAGACTTCGCGACATCGACTCACCTCTCATAAAATTCGGCGTCGAGTGGCCGCCAGGCATCTTTTTCTTGATACACTGAAATGAGAAAGAATTTAGAGAATATATAATACTTGTTATTAAATGATGTGTGCGTTGGTCAAAATCCAAATCCTGTTACTGATTAGAATTTCAAATCCAAATTCAAAATTAATTTTGTTTCGGGGGTCAGTAACGAACTATTACTACTTAATCAGGGTACTCAAGTAGTGTTGCCTACTTGCACCGCTCCATCAGGTCGTTACAATTTTAAAATACTTCTATTTCTACTTGTTACAACAGTTGTCCGACAAAACTACTTACATCGTAAAATTTGGATTTTGACAAGTAGCGAGTAGTTCCGGGATGATTTTTCGTCATTTTTTTTCCGTGAAAGTGTCATAGGAGTCGCGTGAAATAGCCCATGTATCGCGGTAACTTGATATATGTTTTACAATATTTCGCACACTTGCCGTGTATTTAGTCATTTTGCTTTAGTCGCGATGATATATCAAGATTGCAATTTGGAAAGTAAATATCTTCCGTTAACTTAGGGGCGGGCAACTTCTCCAGTCGGCGGGCCGGATATAGGAAAATCAAGTACTTGGCGGGCCGGATTGCTGAATCGATACATTATTCGCCCATTTATCCACATATACAAGGAATAAATCGTATTTAACGATAGTATTTTAACGACAGCTATGTCCCTTCAAAGCCATTTCTCGCCAATAACGACGAGGATATAATTTGGATTTGGGAACTGCATTGTCATACAGACGCTGCCATCTCTGCTTCTCTTTGATCATAGTGTCCTATATGGTGTGAACACAATCAAATCTGACGGCTCAATGAAATTGCTCTACGTCACACTTTCCATTTGGTCAAAGGCAATTTGACGGTAGTTTTTGACCGACTTGCCGAGCATTAAATTTGATAAAACGGGTATGGATCGAAAGCTACCGCGGCGCTGGCTGCCAAAAAATATAAATTCTATTCTGCCCCCTCCAAAAATAAATCAGCCTGCAATGTTGCATTGTAACGGAGTTTGGTATTGTGACGCAGCCATGCCACATCTGAGCAGCTCAGGAGCAAGCGCGCACGAGAGTAAGAATGTGAATGCTCAATCGGTTGCGCAACAATGGTCAATATGCTTGCGGTTTACTCTGCTCCTCCCGTGCTCCCAGACGGTAGCGTCACAATACCAAACTCCATCACTGCAACATTCGAAGCTGATTTTGGGAGTTCCATGACCACGAGCAGAATACAATTTATATTTTCGCAATCAGTACCGCGGTAGCTTTCGATTGATACCAGTTTTATCAATTTTAATGCTTGGCAAGCCGGTCAAAAATGACCGTCAAATTGCCTTTGACCAAAGGAAAAGTGTGACGTAGACCAATTTCACTGAGCCGTGAGATTTGCTTGTGAAGACACCATATAG
Source organism: Botryllus schlosseri (assembly GCF_051294905.1). Lineage (NCBI taxonomy): Eukaryota > Metazoa > Chordata > Ascidiacea > Stolidobranchia > Styelidae > Botryllus > Botryllus schlosseri. The sequence continues at coordinate 40,479,588 of NC_137236.1, forward strand.
GACACTATGCTGTGATCAATCAACTTACGGTGCAATCTCTAATTAATATTTCCAGGCGTTCGATAAGCCCGGCACCCCAAATTTACCAAGATATCAATTCATTAGGGCTGAGTAGGTGATGAGATAGCGTCGTTGTTTATCTGTGTGGCCTTATTTATCTCGATATTCAATTCATGCGGACCGCGGCATCTACGAAATTTGAAAATTGGCCCGTGAACCGTTTTGAGTTGGCGACCCCTGGCATAAGCGTTGCATTACAAAAGCCTACAAGTTGGCGGTTACGGAATCAAAAATTAGAAATATCGGTCTGGTGTGAATGACCATTGTAGTCTACAAACCCCATGATTACCACAAACGATATTGGGGTTGAGTACATCGCAAATGCCGATAATGCAAGTGTTCTCGCTTCGAAGAACTTAGGCGCAAGTTCCACTCGCACGCTGCGCTTACAAATAGCATATATTTACTAAAATTTGACGTAGTAGGCAAGTAGCGGGGTATTTCGGCAGGCTGCAGCCGCGGGCCACATTATCATATCAAACGGAAAACTGTCCGCGGGCCGGACAAAATCCCTTCGCGGGCCGGATCCGGCCCGCGGGCCGTATGTTGCCCACCCCTGCGTTAACTGATAAAGTAAGCGATCCGTCAACTAAATCTACTTTAGAAGCAACTCCCTTGAATGCACATCCGGACATTCAGGAACTCGCGTTAGCAACTTTCAGAACCAAGGGGTGTCAGTGCGATCACCATATGTCGCAAAAGATCCATATAGAGCACTGTATGTTCTCCTATGATTACGAAAATATTCGAGTCCCAAAATTTTTTGACTCATCGCCCCCTCATTAAGCACTATGTATCTTTATCACAACCCCAAAAGCTAGGGTGTCATCAGCTGTGAAGTAATTCTACTTTTCCTAGTACTCAATTAGTTTATGGTGACTGGTGTACTTACTCAAGTAGTTTCAATTGAATACTATTTCTACATCGGTTTTTATAATGCTTGACAACTGAACTTTGCATTCTTGATATTGTCAATTGAAAAGTAGTTTTTAGACGCGCTTCAACGACGTCTTACTTCAAAATTGACAAGAATTCATGAACAAGTTCACGATCAGCGACGTATGAGAAATCATGCGTAAAACAATGATTCGTATTAAATATCAAGTACAGGATATCGAATTACACTGCTATTCACTACTACCAAGCGTTATTAGATAACCGTGATAATGACGCTACGTCACACCATAGCATGTCATCACCACAAGATTTCAAGTTGCGTTAGTAACGCATCGGGCATGTTACGTGAAATGAGCATTTCATGCAAAAAGATCGCAAAACTTATATATACACGTAATATAACACCTACACCAAATAATACACCGAACCAAACCACGACTCACATTCTAAAACTTCCAACTCCGCATCGATATCATTTGCAATCTTCTGCGCTTTTTTCAATTCGTCTCCTTTCAACATATCAGCTTTCCTGCAGTATATCAATGTTACTTTCTTCAAATGGGAGTTGTTGACGAGAGACGAAACGTCATTGACTGAAGCACGACATCCATAGTGGAATATGCATCTGATGCATTCGATCTGCGACGGGAGAATATTACTATTAATATTGTGTATTATAATGATGCTTCTTCCTATTGCTAGTCTTTTCACCAGGGGCTATGATTTGCTACATGGCATTTTAGATCAGGGGTGGCCAACCTTTTTGATGTTCACGGCTACATTTCGATTACTCATGTCGCCCACAGCCGCATTCCAGGCAGGGCCGTAACAGCACTTCGTCAGGCCCCCCCAAAAACTTTGGTCTTGGGCCCCCCTATAGGGTTATAGACCGTCTGTACTGTACTGTGAGCCAGCGCGAAGCGCGAAAATTTTCGATAATTTATGATAAAATCGGTCAATCAGATCGGCGATTGCATATATATTATGCTATCAATTTATTGTCCTCTCTACTCACGCAATTAGATTTACCGGTAGAGCTGAATGAAGTGTCTTGAAAACGGGAAGGCCCGTAAATAATAATTAAACATCTTCAGGCGGGCGGACCCGTTGATATGACTTCGTTACATGATGTTATTTCGTGACTTCCAGTCTGCTCAAAAAATATAGAATCGCCCAAACGTAGGCTTCTAAACTAAGAGACGCACACGATTTCAAATTGGTATTTCTTCACTGGCATAAAATTGTTCCAAGCGGGATGGTCTTTGTCTTGTGAGGTTCAGATTGCAAAGACAGGAACATTCGGAGCCAGTCATTTAGGCGCCTATATGGACAATTAAACCTATATGTATTTTGAATAGCCTATATAACGAAGTCTTCGGTCTGCATAAGGGCATAGACCTTTTCGGCCAAGCTTTTCTCGCTGACGATCGTTCTGGCACATTTCTTGGAGTCGCATGTTTTCTGGCCTAAAACTTGATTGTATGTCTTGGTGGGTCGTGGTGCGGTCACAATACCCAATAATATAGATAAATGGGCACTGAAATTCGCGCGCAGCGCGAAAAAATTTTGAAAAAGTTGCATATATTTTCAAAAAATACTCTATGATTTATGCTAATTCACGAAATAATTTTGGGCCCCCCATCGAGCTCGCCCCCCCCCAATTGGGGGGTTTGGGGTGCTGCAGTTACGGTGCTGATTCCAGGACATAGTCGTGATGAACTAACTGGATGCCAAATATCCATATTCAACTGCCCATGTCCATTACCGGTGAACTCCGGACTAATCTATTCATACACATCGGCACACTCATTTCTGGAACCAATTGTGGTCGCACGAGCCGTGAAATTTTTTTCAGATTCGGGAATGAATTTTGTCATTATTATTAGTAGTTTCACATATTACTGCCAGACATTCAATTTTTTCCTTTCACAGCCCATGCGATCAGATTCACCGGTTGAGTTCATGGAGGTGAGCGTTTCCGAAAATGTTGGGCAAATCATAATCGATGATTTATCTTCTGGTGGGCCGATTGTTAGTAGTCACTTTGTTGCATCCTAACTGTTGTTATTCCAACTCCCATGAGGATTGTCAGTATATAGTGGAAATATATTGAAATCCCCCAATAGTACCATAATCAATTTTCTTTCGTGAGGAGCACACGATTCCAAATTGGTATTTGTGTATGGGGCCCTTCATTTTCATGTGCTGTTCATATCTGTACTGCGGTGCTCAGATTGCAAAAAACGCTCCCATATTAAAATCGCGCAAAAAAAAATTTCCATATTGATCACTATCGGGAGTCGATTTGTAATTTGAATATGCATGTTGAAGGCCACCAACAAATAATAATTGAATTTCGTGTCGAAGGCCGCACAAATTCCATTCTACGGCCTCAGGTTGGCTATCCCTGCTTTAGATAAACTTATTGATAAGAATTACGAACTCCGCAACTGCGGTGGATATCTAGGACAAGAAAAATAAGTTACTTCATGTGAAGGGGATTAGAGCTGAACGACAGGAATAAATAATAAACGTGCGTTGGTGGAATATGTACGTTGAATCTATGCGAATAACACCGGATCATAATTAATACCTTCTTTTGCTTGCAAGCTTTAACAATATTTCGAAATTCATATTCTTCCTCCAAGTAGAACATTGCATGGATATTGCCAAAAGCGGAAATTTCTCTGGCACGGTTCAAATATCTGTTGTGATCCTCGATGGAAATCTGGCCATTCACAACAATTTCCAAGACCTCCATCTTGAATGCGAAAGACATAATTTGGTAAATCTTGGAACAAGATTCGGTAATTTGATTAAAGAGTGCTATTCCCGGAAGTTCAGATAGACGCCGAAAGAATGATCAATTCCGATATTCGAGATATGATTATAGGGAAATATAAATGCGTTTGAAAGCATTCTTAAAATCGAATGAGGAATCATACTTGATACTTTTTCCGAGACGTTTCAATTAGCGACCAATCGACATCTTCTTCCTCCGTGCAATCGAGCAAGATCTTGCTTATCTGAACACAATATTGGTTTCATGAGGTAAGATGACATCATCGTGACGTGATCATGTATTGAAATCGATATTCATATTTTTACAGTATATTAGTGATTTGTTAAAATTATTTGCTTGTACGCAATACATACACTGCATGATTTTAGTCGCATTCCTGAGCATGATCTCTCGTTAAAATCTACTCATGAATATTCTTTGTATTGCATAAACATATTATATAAGTAGTGGTGGTCAAAGTAGTCGTCGTCGATACTCAAGTATTCAAGTACATTTCTACTCAAGTAGTATTAGCGATATACAAGTAAGTAAAAAAGTAAGTACTCCAAGCCAAAGAATTAAAACTAGAGTTATATATTTCCAAATGAGATTAGAATTAGAGCTGCAGTTTTTTTTCCAATAAAATTAGAATTAGAGCTACACAGTTTTTTCCAAATAAAATTATAATTAGAGCTACACATTTTTTTTTCCAAATTAGATTACGATTAGAATTAGAGCTACACAGTTTTTTTCCAAATAAAATTATAACTAGAACTACACAGCTTTTTTCCAAATTAGATTCGGATTAGAATTAGAGCTACACAGTTTTTTTTCCAAATAAGATTAGGATTATAATTAGAGCTACACAGTTTTTTTTCCAAATTAGATTAGGGTTAGAATTAGAGCTACACAGTTTTTTTCCAAATTAAATTATAATTAGAGCTACACAGTTATTTTTTCCAAATTAGATTAGGGTTAGAATTAGAGCTACACAGTTTTTTTTTCAAATAAAATTATAATTAGAGCTACACAGTTGTTTTTTCCAAATTAGATTCGGATTAGAATTAGAGCTACACAGTTTTTTTCCAAATAAAATTATAACTAGAGCTACACAGTTTTTTTACAATAACATTGGAATTAGAGCTACACAGTTTTTTCCAAATAAAATTATAATTAGAGCTACACAGTTTTTTTCCAAATAAAATTTTAACTAGAGCTACACAGTTTTTTCCAAATAAAATTATAATTAGAGCTACACAGTTTTTTTCCAAATTAGATTAGGATTAGAATTAGAGCTACACAGTTTTTTCCAAATACGATTAGGATTAGAGTTACATACATAGTTTTTTCCAAAAAAGATTAGGGTTAGAATTAGAGCTACACAGTTTATTTTCCAAATAAAATTATAATTAGAGCTACACAGTTTATTTTCATATAAGATTATAATTAGAGTTACATAGTTTTTTTTTCCAAAAAAGATTAGGATTAGAATAAGAGCTACAGTTTTTCCAAATAAAATTATAATTAGAGCTACACAGTTTTTCCCGAATTAGATTAGAATTGGAAATAGAGCTAAATAGTTTTTTCCAAATTAGATTGGAATTAGACTTATACAGTTTTCCAAATTTATGGTATATTAGAATCAGAATTAGAGCTAGTTTTTTTTCCGAATTAGATTAGAATTAAAATTTGAGCTACGTAGCTTTTTCCAAATTAGATTAGAATTAGAGCTACACAGTAGGGGTGCCCAAAAATGACTTTTTTTCCAAATTCTATTGGCTGTTAGATAAAATTGATAGGTTACCTAATTGAAGCCTGCACAGAAAGTTTGGTTCAATTCCAGCCAGTAGCCGCATTGCTACTGGAGGAGAACGTTTTTTCATTTATTATATAAAATAAAATAAAAAATTTAAAATAAATTCAAATTTTTCTGTTCATCCCATGAAATTGTTCGGTTTTCTATAGAAACGATGTTCACCAAATTTGGCTCAATTCCAACCAGCGGAAGCGGAGTTATTGAGTATAAGTATATGCCTTGACGTGCAATGGCTCAGACACTGACAAGACCGAGACGCTTAGGAAACGGCCTAGGGCGTCCTAGAGCGTTGTGAGGTATCGTGCGCAGCTCATATTGTTTAAAATAAAATGAAATTTATGATCATGATATTTCCAGTTGTATTTGTACTACTTCAATAAAATATTACTTTCGATGTGGTAACCATGCACATCGCCCATGTTAGTGAGCATATAGTTTTACTAACATAAAGTTTTAATACGTGGCTGCTAAACTGTGTGGCCTATTTTGTCTCGATATTGCATTCTTGCGGCCCGCGACCTCTACGAATTTTTGAAAAGTGGGCCGCGACCCGTTTTTTGAGTTGATGACTTCTGCACTACGCAGTTCTCCTGAATGACTGTGCGGTTCAAACAATGCGATGGCGACTTGGCTCCGGATCTCCCTGCAAAATGCCGTGTACAAATAAACATTTTTAGGAAAACAATAAACTAGATTAGAATTAGAGCATAGGAGCATTACACAAATTAGAGTAGAATTAGATTACTGGCATTTCATTCTAAATTAGTGAGATTAGACAACTAGAATTACCCAGTTGCCCAAGTCTGATGGTGAGTAACGATGTACTTCTACTTCTTAAAAGTACGAGGTTAATATCACAATTTCACACATTAATTAATGATTGAACCTATTTGTGACGTCATTAATCATTTTGCGTTAGACGCAGACACGCATCTCGTAATTTAAAAGGTAGCCAGCACCGATGAATTGCCAAATATTTGCGAACCGTCGACTAAAAATACTTTTGAAAACTATTTATTTCGAGTACCGTACTTATAAGTAGGGCTGGGCACAATGATTCGAGAACTCAAATCTGCATCGAGCATCAATTTTAATGATTGGAGTCGAGTAGTAAAACACGATTTTTTCGAGCACTGGAATTATACGCTCCTCGCCACTGAAAGTGAATTTATCAACGAGAATTATAGTTTCGATTCTAATTTTCACTGTTGAAGATTGGTACAAGCCTTGAAATCTTGATTGGCCGGTTCGTAGCACATCACCGAATTCATGATCATCCCACAACATGGTCACCATGTGCGGTAAAATCGAAAAAATACCAAAGTATCATTCATGTGATGGAGAACAGGCATTATGTTCTTTGCGGTCGCCTAAAAGGTACACATTTGAACTTTGACATGTTACATTCTGTCCTGATGTCATAGCGAGTGATACTCGATTACTCGAAGCACATTACATGATTCAGAATGGAATCACTCAGGTACTCGATCTTGCCCAGGCCAACTTATAAGAACTTACATTTTCCACTTTCACTTGAAGTAGTTTTAATAGGTCTTTTAAAGAGACAGTTCTACTTGTAATCGCGTATAAATTCAACAAGTTGCTTCTACTTCTACTTGATTAGGAAGGCTGAGCACTTCGACCAGCTCTGCGTACACTCGAGACTCGACTCGCAGTATTGAAGACTTGGAGTGTTCAAAAAAAACTTTTTTTTTCAAATTTCATCGGCTTCGTTGTCAAATCACCAGGTTACCTGAAAAAAACGTTGCAAACAAAATTTGACGCCATTCCAACCAGTAGATGTCGAGGTCACTCGAATTGAAATTTCGGTCATTTTTGAAATAATAGTATTTACGGTGACCAATTTCGTCACACAGACATGACCAAAAATCGTGTTCCAGGTATGCCTGAAGTTGCAGGATGTATTTTCCCCTTGTTTTGATCTTGACAAGGACCTATGGCGGGGTTTGGACAGGGCTGTGATGACTTGAGTCATGACTCAACTCAAGTCACGATTTTTCTGATGACTGGAATCGACTCGAGTCATTTTGTCAAAATACGGAAATGACTCAACTAGACTCGAGTCAATTTGTGTATCAACTCGACTTTAACTTGAGGCATTGCGCATTACTCGAACCAAGTCATATGACTCGAGACGCAGACCGCCAAGACCGACATTTCATTGTAATTTCGAAGAATAGTAAAGTGACCACACTATTAGGATTTCGTCTATTGGTACTGGTACTTGGAAATATGACCAGAAACTGCTAAAAGGGAGGAAAATTGGTATAAGATAAATGTGAACCAATAGATATCATCAAACAGTTTTATAAAATGTGGGTTTAACAAGATTTTATCAGGAAACTGAGCAGTCAACACAATGACTTGGACTCGACTCGAGTTATAATACTGTGACTCAGTGGTGGATTGAAAATGACTCGACTTGACTCAAGTCAAAACTGTAAAAGTGAGATCGACTTGCGACTTGGGTACAGTCCTGGGTTTGGATGAAGACACCGCCAGTAAACGAAAAAAGAAATTACACGGATTACCTGAAAACTGGTCCACCTCATTGAAATCGACATGTTGAAACGATGGTGAGATAATTTTCAAACAGATTACTTTACACACTGAAATTACGACCACGAAAAGGAAATGAACTGACAAGCAGGTAAAATACGTGTAAATATGTTTCTCAAGTGATAGTCGAGAAGTATTTTTTGTCGGACCAATTTAGATTTCACGAAATCGATCCCAGTTATGCAAGACATACCGATGTCTCTCTGCCTTGATTCAAAGTTTTTACTGATCGCAAAGTCGCTATTCCCAAAATCTCATCCCCAAAGACATCAGTTGCATTACTCAATAGCTCCGTGTTCGAATGTTTCTCTGCTACTTGATATTGACTTATCCAGGGCGTTGAAAATGCTGCTGATTGCAATCCAGAATGGGCTATGCAATTGAATAGTATTTGTGAGTTGAAAAAACATTTCTGATACTTCACATAAGCTTTGATCCTGGAGCTTTTTGTGCTCGAAACTTTGCGAGATTCAAGGAAACCGAATGGTAACCCAATGAGCTTATAAAGCACATTAGTCATTTTCTGGTCTTTCAATATCATCTGGGCCCCCTTGGCATGGAGTGATAAAAAGCATTGCTGTTTTACCACGATATATGGATACAATTAGATGGTAGTTACCGAATATGGAGGATGACATGAAGAGAGGACGACAACTTTTGATAGGAAGAAGATCTGTCACGATGCCCATTAGTCTTATCGTTCACCTGTGATATTATAGAAGGCTACTATAGAAGTGCTGCAGAGCAAATAATAAAATATCATATAATATCAAATCGAATAGTGAAGAAATGTACATTGGACTGACAAAGAATATAGATATTGACTATCACTTGAGAAATGTATTTACCCGTATTTTACGTGCTTATTGTCAGTTCATGACCTTTTCGTGGCCGTTAATTTCAGTGTGTAAAGTACTCTATTTGAAGATTTTCTCACCATCGTTTTAAAGTCTCTATTTCAATGAAGTGAACCAATCTCCAGGTAATCCGTATCATATCTTTTTTTCGTTTACTGGCGATGCCTTCATTCAAACCCCACCATAGGCGCTTGTCAAGATCAACACAATTGGAAAATACATCCCTGCCACTTCAGGAATACCCGGAACACGGTTTTTGGTCATGTCGGTGTGACGAGATTGGTCACCGTAAATACTATTATTTCAAAAATGACCGAAATTTCAATTTGAGTCACCTCGGCTTCTACTGGTTGGAATTGAGTCAAATTTGGTGTGAGAGAGACGAGATGAGGAGGTATTGACAACACAATCTTTAATTGAAAAAACCGTCTTTATGAACTGTGCATGGTATATTTACTGAAAATATCAAATTAAATATTTTATATGTTTTTCCCAATAAAAATAGTAAAACTTGAGATTCCGAAACACCATATCAACTGTACTTGAATTGCAACAGAAAGTCATTCCGTGCGGATCTGAAAAGAAATAGCGGGTATGCACACGAAACACCTCGAATTATGCTTGATTTAGATGCACACAAGAAATCATTCTGTTCTTGATATCTGTTATATAGTTAGACCATGATTACTTGATTATCCACTTGTGGATAAAGTATGGATAAAAGTAGATTTAAATAGGATAAAAGAACTGATTAACCACAATGCAATGTTTGAGTTTTAAAGCAAACTTGAAACTGTATATTTATGAACCCGAATATTTTCGGCTGACACTCGTCAGGGGTAATCGTCAGCAACTAGTAGAGAATTGGAAAGAACATTGTATATCAACAATCGTATCACAAAATATGACGGTCGGTTTCTTCCGGTTCAACATGTCCGACATTGTTCAATTGCACAGGAGTTTTATCAATAACTGGGCCGTAGGATACGGGTTCACTAGATTTGACATTACATTGCTTTACTTCAGGATACACACGAGGGTTACTAATAACAAAGTTTTGTACCTTGTCTTCCGAATTCAATACGGGAACCTTACTCCGTATATCTGTATAACTTGGTTCTTCACGTACGACATCTTCATCGTCATCAAAACCAAAGAGGTTTTCCTCCCTTTCTCTTTCTATTTGCTCACAAGCCTTGATCACGGCTCGTTTTTCAGCAAGTTGACTCTTCAGGGCCAATTGCTACAACTTTGCTTCATCTTCAACTAGCTTCTTTTTCATTTCAGCTTCAAGTCTTTTCATCTCTGCTTCATCTTCAACTAGCTTCTTTTTCATATCAGCTTCTTGCTCTGAATATTCCAGTTTTGCTTCCAAAGCGGCTGCTTCCCTTATGCTTGTATCACGTAGCTCTTTGTTGCTGGCGAGGTTGGTGCGACTGTTCTGTGTGTGACGGCTCGATCTCGAGCCGGCTCCAGATCTCGCGCGGCTACATACGGATCCATTTTCAGATGGAAGCATCATGAAATCTTTGACTTCTTGCCGGACATTTTTAATATCTATTTCAACCAACCTCAGACTGTTGGTGCAATCTTTTGTTTCCGTACTTTCAGCGTGATTTGAAATAATTTCTTCCGTAATTTTGCGCAATTCGTCTCTGCAGCGAGAAACGCCTCTCATTGCTTCCCGTAATTCTTCTTTATTTGCGGATTGCGTCATTATAACCTCAACCGACTCGATGCGACTTTCAACTTCTCCTTTCGTTTCACGGAACTGACGTTCAAGTTCAACCAATCTCTGATCGAATCCATGGAAAGTGCCGACACTACTGGTTGGAACATCAGAACCCACTGACTTGCTCTTCGCGGGGCTCTGGTCCACAATTTCTTTCTTGACACTTCCACGTTCATCTTCAACATTCTCTGGACTTGGGGGAACTGGGCAGTCAGCACTTGTCTCTGACGTTGCCGCAGTTTTACTTTGTGCGGCTGAGCAGTCAGCTTTCTCTGGCGTTGCTGCAGCTTCCATTACTTTCAACTTCTCCGACTTTCAACTTTGTAACTGGTAAAGTTTCTGACTGTAGCGGTCGCTGCAACGGCTTGTTGCAAGACACGCTGGTATAGTGCTTGATTGGAGTCGACGCCACAGCTTACAGTTCCTGTTGTACGCACTAGTCAGTGACGTTACCAGCATTTATCAAAAACAGGATAGAAAAATCACGCGCCCGCCTCAATCCTAGAATGGAACAAGCGTTTTTATATGACGAGATTGGGAAGAATGAGAAGTTGGTTACTACTCTCCGCCGGGTTTATCGATCGCTGCAGAAGGAAGTACGTTCAATCCTGTCGTTTTTCGACTTATTTCGCTTCTGCCGTTATTTGGCATCGATAGATACTATCAAAGAAAAGCAGAATTCAACAAGGAACGAACGTGGCATTAACCGCTTAGTTAGCCAGCGATTCGGTAGTAATGCAAGTCCAAGCAAGAAGAATATACTCAACTTATCAGATCATAAGCTAAGCCCGACTGAAGAATATGTTTTATCCCATGGGCTCAATTTCTGCCTGCCGCCTACCACTGTCAAGAATGAGGAGGTATTTGCGGAATTTGAAGTTCTCCTCGGCCAATTAAAACACCACGAACCTAAATCAGACGAGGGTATACCTGCTCTCAAAGCTCGGTTATCAGATTTGGCGCATTCGTATAGTGGATGCCCGGTCGACAAGGCGGACTTCCTGATGAACAAAGAGTGTTTCCTAGCCATCAAAGCATTGCGATCCAACCCTGAAATACACATCACCGAAGCAGACAAAGGATCCGGTGTTGTCATTCTGAACAAAGCTGACTACATTTCGAAAATGGAATCAATATTGCATGACAAAACCAAATTCTCTCGCTTGGTTCGGATACGGAATTTGATAATACATCTAAAATTGAAAGACGACTGACCAACCGTTTGCTGACATTGAAGAAAAACGGTGTCCTAACGGCAGAAACATACAGCGCCATCAGACCGACGGGATCGCAAAGACCACGCATGTACGGACTGCAAAAAACTCACAAAGACAATGTCCGAGTGAGACCTATACTTTCCATGATCGGGTCTGCTCACCATCAGCTGGCAAAATGGCTTATTGACATTTTGGAACCGGTTCGGGAATTGTACGGCACGGAATGTGTTCGCGATTCGTTCACGTTCGCTGGTGAAATACGAAACCTGGATTTGCCGAATCCAGACGTGTTTCTGAGCTCATTTGATATCTCTAGTCTTTTTACGAACGTTCCGCTGCATGAGACTATTGATATTTGTGCCAACGCGCTATACGGTGGTAAGTTACCGCCACCATCAATCCCGCGTAACGTCTTTGTTGAACTTTTACAAGCGGCAACTTGCTGCGTGGAATTTAGCTTTAACGAGGTCATGTTTCGCCAAATAGACGGCTTAGCCATGGGTAGTCCCCTGGGACCTATTTTGGCCAACATTTTCGTAGGGTATTACGAGGGCGAGCTTCTGTCCCAGCGTGAGTCCGCCAAACCACTATTGTACCGCCGATACGTAGATGATACATTTGTCATTTTCAGGAATGAATCGGAGTGTGACCAATTTCTCATTCGCTTAAACTCGCTTCACCCGGCCTTGCAATTCACAATAGAAAAAGAACGCAATAACTCGTTATCATTTCTGGACGTATTAGTTGAAAAGCGCAATACCAACAAATTTGAAACGTCTGTTTTCAGGAAACCGACATTCACAGGCCAATACCTCCGCTGGAATTCATTTAGTCCTCGGCGCAGAAAAATTAACCTCATAGGCACACTCGTGCATAGAGCGTTGATGATATGTTCGGGTAACAAACTAAGTTTGGAACTTGACTACATCCGAAAAATCTTACTTGATAACGGTTACCCTGAACACGTCATCAGCCGCGGCATGGAGAGGAAATTAACGCAATTCAACGCAGAAAAACGAGCAGAGCCCACCGCACGAACAATAAAAGATGTTTATATCCATCTACCTTGGATTGGCCCCATTTCCACCCGCTTTGAAAAACAATTGATTTCTGCTGTCCGTAAATGTTACGATACAGTCAAAACCAATGTGATTTTTACAACAACACAACTGCTCCCTTCAACACGCAAAGACGTGCTTCCTGCACTTCAACAAAGTAATGTAGTGTACGAATATAGGTGCCACTGTGATTGTGGTTACGTGGGAAGAACGTCGAGACGTCTGCAGGACCGCATAAACCAACATGTCCCAAGATTTATCAGAACACGTGCGTCACGCGATGTGAAAAGCTCACCCTTAACTCATCCACTTAAGATTGATGCTGATCGATCAAAGGCCATTAATTCTGCCATCGGCAAACATCTGTTGGATAATCCGATTTGTGCGAATAATTATCGAGACGACCGATTTCGAATCGTAGGTCGAGGTCGTTCACAATTCCATTTGTGTGCCTTGGAATCAACTTTTATCAAAATACACCAACCAAAACTCTGTCAACAAAAGGAGTTCGTGTATCACCTAAAAATAGTACATTGAACGTTCTCTCATTCGAAATTTCATGCTGGTGACGTCATATTTTGTGATACGATTGTTGATATACAATGTTCTTTCCAATTCTCTACTAGTTGCTGACGATTACCCCTGACGAGTGTCAGCCGAAAATATTCGGGTTCATTTCAATATGAATATACTATTTAATTGTATATTGAAGTTCTGTACCTCCAAGAAGCTCTTCAAATATTTATGAGAAGAAAAATATCAGTTACTGACCTTTTCCAATTTGAGATCTGATAACTGCCGCAAATCATCCTGCTTGGCCAACAGATGTTGTTGTTCGTTCAATTTGACAAATTCTGCATCGAAAAGTATCCCGAGAAATACCACGTCAGCTACGCAACCAATCTGGTCGACAGACAGAGTAGATTTCTGTGAAAATGTTGTCAGTTACATCACATCCTACGAAGGACTCATTCTCAGAGATACGACCAATCATAAGAGAATATTGCCACTATATATAGCCAATGCCGGTAAGACGATGAGATCTCGTTGTCAGAACATAGCTTGCCAAACGAGTCGTCTGAAATTGCGAACATGAACCACGCAACCGCTACATGAATTATATTGACTGAGACTTTCATGAAAATATATTAGCTCCCTCCATATCTATATTGCGCGAAGTATCACCAAATTCTCGACTCTCCGCAAAAACAGTCACTGAATTTCTTCGCCATGGTCGCTCTCACTCTCTTATTGGAAGTACATAATACTTCTACTTGACAAATTGTAAACGGCGAAAAGTAAGTTATTGGGACACAAAATATGACAAAGTACAAGTAGAAGTAGAGCCACGAAAAATTTGATTTACTTGAGTGAGTACGGCAAGTAGAGGTAAATACTTGAGTACTAGGAAAGAAGAAGTTCCATCTCTGGATTTGGATGAATAGAATACTCCCAACCAACCTTTCATTGTATCGCACGGTTATTTCAATTGAGTAAAGTTGACTAAAGTTTGGTAAAAGGTGATTTGAATTAAGTGAAATTAAATATCCGATTTCAAATCGTTGCTCTCTCAGGTATGACCTGATGATGATATGGTCAAGTACTGCTTACGCCATAATAACGCTCATAATTACGTCATAAGCAGAGGTGGCTACACTACACCGTGAATCCATTGCTGTACGTGATTATTATGTTGCTTTACAGCTTCGTAGTGAAATCAGTGACATGAACAAAGATCCGATCATCAGCATGAACCCGTTTATATAAAATATTAAATTTCATTTTGCCCATGACTCTGGATCCCCCAAAAATCAGCGTCGAATTGTGCATTGTGATGGAGCTTGGCATTGTGACACACCAATGCTGCCTGGTTCTTGCTCCTGATTTCTATTTTCGTAATCGGTAGAGCAGTAGATTTCCATCGGTACACGTTTTATCAAATTCGCCACTCGACAAGCTGGTCAAAATTGACCTTAGATTGCCTTTGGACAAATGGAATGTATGACGTAACCCAATTGCAGTGAGCCGTTTAATCTCACTGTGTCCACACTATATATAGGTTGTGAATTGAACAAAGATCCGATCATCAGTAATAATGTCATCATTCCAACCTTGATGGTAAACTGACCACTAACACGGCCAGTCATCTCGATCACATCTTCTCCGTTCTTCAAATCAAAACCCCATCCTCCTGGAGACAGCCTGACAACCTGAAAATTGTTCAGAAACTCGAGTATTCCATCATCCAAAAATATTGTGACGTCATATCAGACATCCAGTGATGACAGCAGCATCGGAAAACGTCACCGACACGCAGCGTTGTAATGACTCGAGTCACGATTTTCTGATGACTCGACTTGACTCGAGTCATTTTCTCAAAATACGAAAATGAATCGACTCGACTCCAGTCAATTTGTGTATTGGACTCACCTTGGACTCGAGTCATTGCAAAACTGTGAATAGTGAGGAAAATTTGTACATTATAAATGCGAACTATTCGATATCACCAAACAAAGTTTTAAAAGGGGGTTTAACAAGACCGAGCAGTCAACACAATGACTCGGACTCGAGCCGTTGCTCGATGACTTGGTCTCGAACATGACTCAGTGGTGAATTGAAAATGACTCGACTTGGCTCGAGTCAAAACTGTATAAGTGTAATTGACTTGTGACTCGGAGCCTTGTGACTTGGTTACAACCCTGCCGACACGGTTCACAGTATTCCAGCATTTACACTAATTCACGAGACATTTTGAGGGATTTTCGTTTTTATCATCGGTGCGCAAAATACGACAGTTTGTCATAGTGAGCATGTATATAATTATATATACCGTAATTTTCCGAGTATAGTACGCCCCCATGTATAATACACACCCCTAAAATAGCACTTAAATTCTGGGGAAAAGCCTGTACCCATGTAGGCCTATAGTACGCACCCTGCATTTCAGTACATGAATAGTTCCGATGTCGTATACGATCCTTATCGCGGACGCCTTACCAATTACATTTCATTATCCTGACTCAGCTCTGAGTAGCATAATCGTTTAAATACATTTCATTAACTGTCCTGTAGCCTATTTGCTGTTAGTCGCTCAAACCTTTGGTTCTTAACAGTCGCTTGAAACCTTTTTCTGTTCTTGTATTTTTCAGTACTCATGATTAGGAATAGTTCGAATACGTTCCAGTTTTTTTTAACTAAAGGGTATTCTACATATATCAGGAATGAAACATGAATACCTTGAGATTGTTACTAATTACGTCACTACGGTTGGCAAAGAACACCTCTTTACTGAATCAATTACCTGTTAAATTGTAATTGTAATTATAATTGTAATGTAATTGAAACATACAAGGAAGTAATTGTAATTGAATTAAAATATTGTAATTGATCTAACTCTGATACGCACCCCCCCCCCTATTTTAGGGCAAAAAATCGTGATAATTTTGCGGATTATACATGGAAAATTACGGTATATATATATGAAGGGTAGTTCAAAAATACTTTTTTTTTGGATCCCCGGGATTCACTGATTACATTGTCAGGTTGCCTAAAAAAACGCTGCACACTAAATTTGGCTCAATTCCTACCAGTAGAGGCCGACGCACAGTCAGTTGAAATTTATTATTTTTAATAATAATTACTGTAATCCTCGTGGAATTGTTGAGTTGACTACGAAAACCATGCGAAACAAATTTGACGTAACGCCAACCCATAGAAGCCAAGTTATTCGAGTTTTTCATCAATAATTTTCGGTTTTACCACCGACAATGCTATTTTTGCAAGTTTAGGACTTTCAACTGCAATAACTTCGCTTCTTCCGGTTGGAATGGAGCTAAAATTCTCATGCTTCGTTCTTTCAGGTAACTGAACAATCTTATGGAGTTGGCAGTAAAAGTGGAACAATTTATTTTTCAATTTTGGTATATTAAATTCAAAATTTCAATTGGCTCTGCGTTGGCTTATACTGTTTGTAATCGAGCCAAATTTGATGTGCAGCGATTATTTAACCAACCTAACAATTTAATCAGGAAATCCACGGAATCTGAAAAAAAAAGTTATCTTTGAACAATCCTAATGTATATGTGTATTGCATAATATTGTATGCATGTTTTATGAACAGACCTGATATGGCATGATAGTGACTTCTACTATACTGTTATACTGTTATTATCGGCAAACAATTTGCGAATGCGATGTCAGAAGTCACTGTGTTGACCTATTGCTAATTAGATGGGCGCTTTCTTGAGGACTTGAAATCATCCCCTGCGTGCTAATTCATGTCTACATGCTCACTCTAGAATTGCCGCGCTCCCAGTAATGTTGCTTGCTACCGAAGGTAGTCACAAGCACACAAGTCGTTTTCGACTACTTCTAGTACTTACTCAAGTAAAACTAATATTTCGCTATACTTTTCACTATTTACAGTTTGTGAATTAAATGATTATATTATTCCAATAGAGTGAGAGAATGAGACTAAAAAAATATAGTGACGTTTTTTGCCGAGTATCAAAAATAATTTACCTATCACAAAAGTTAAAAAAAGTTGGGAATGTTCGTCGTGCTTCGAGCAAAATAGATATGGAGCGACAAGAATGTTTTCATGGAACTGTTGGTCAGCATCATTTAGGTAGGTTCATTTCATAACATACTTTCGCCTATATGACACGTTTCATCGTGCAGTAAATATGGCTCGGAAAAGATATTCGGAACTATCTCATCGTAATCTTGCACCCTAGCCGTACAGCAAGTGTTCAAACAGGGAAAAAGTGGTCCTTGACTTTTTAGCGCTAGACCGTTGAGCGTCAACCACCGTTGAAATCGTCTGAAACCTGTTTTACATACTGTAGTTGAATTTCTCTCCATGCACGGTATCATTACAGTTGGTTTTTTAATTAATCTTAGTTCTTTTGTCCGAGACACATACGCATAGAACTGTAATATTACGAAGTAAATTGGAACGTGAATGGCATTTTACAATCTACGATATTGTTGTTTCACGTGACAATCATTGCACAAATCAGTAATACGGTTTCTGATACAACTCCGTATCGCTTTTCGCCTCATCTACGGGTCTTATAATACTGCGGAGGGCATAATTCAATGACTTTATCTGAAATCGAGCTCTGGGGTAAACAAAGGTTGAGAGCCGCTTCTCTCAAGTAAAACCATCATTTGCATCCCACGATGCGGTCTAATTCTTATGTGTGGAAACTTTGCACTGAGCAGCAAGAATCCATCTCTCTGTGCCATTCGAAGGGCCCAGTTTCCGGCTTTTGACAGCCAGTGACAGTGTATTTATGACTGCTTCTCACAACTACTTACTTAGTTGCTTGCATGAGTACATTTTAGCTTCGCTACTCCTAATTCTACGTAAAGTAGTTTTAGGATGCTTAAAAAAGGCAACTTTTATCCGTACTTGAGTAAATTTTAGCTTTGCTACTTCTACTCCTACTTGAGTAGATTACTTGACTGCATTGACCACCTCTGCTTGTTACTCGTGCAGTGCATTTCGCAGTGGCATGTGGCATTGGAACGCGCAACTGCGACATAATTTTTAACAAATATTGATGCCCAGATTCTGAATTCATTCGAGTTGCCAATTAAGTTAATCGTCGACGACCTGACGGGTATCCAGCACGCCATTATCGAACTTCAGTCAATTGTGTATTTAGTAGCAAGCTCATTTCTGTTTTAGGTCTCGACATGTGCTAAGCGCTCGAATTGCTGTTGCTACTCTACATAATTCACTATTTCACTGAATTCAGTTTCATAGCTCAATATTAATGAGACGTGCGAATATGAAAACATCAAATCCATGATAAATGTCTTCTGGATGAATGCAGATGGCGTGTAGCAAAATGCCTTCTCTGGCGACTATGACGTCACCGATCATGAGTGACTGTAACGTCACAAGTCGCCGCACACCCACATAAAAGTACGCCTACACTTGTTTGTACGCAACTAAATCTTAGAATCGAACTCACTGCCCAATCCAAATTTCCCGATAGCGACTCAATCCGACGATGTCCAAGTAATGAACGTAGTGCTGTTGCTGAGAATTTGTTGTCATACAATGTCACTTCCTTCACCTGAAACGATAGAAATATGATATGAAGTGTTGACCAAAACTAAGTCTGCAAGTAAGTTTGACAGCAAGTCATTAGCATCGAAATACAAAGTAACTGAGCTGTAATCGATTCGCTTTACTATTGAAGGATCTTCGATGTAACCGACATTACAAAGTGATATCTAAAAGGGGATGATATCAGCGACTGTCGGAGAATAAAATCTCGATTGCGAGTGTTTGGAACTAATATCATGCCATTCATTACCATTATATTTGGAATAATTTCAAAATCCTTATTCGCTATGCATTTAAATTCCAACAATAGGAGTCGATCCCGGATTTACATAATTGTGCGTGTAAGCCGCAATCCCTTACATATTGAACGATATGAAAAAATGGGTCATATTGGAGATAACTGGAGAAAATTTGACCAACATCCATGAGAAAATGATTCAACAATAGTAGCCTAATGTTATTATTATACAAATACCAGTATGCGTTCCGAAAATATTCAAATGATTCTGCGAAGATCGAAAGTCAATACTTACATTAAAATGATTTTATCAAGACGCCAGCAAGATTATGCACAATGTCTACGACCGAATATGGGAAAATAGAGATTCCTCCATGAAACCAAACCACAGACGCTAAATTACATCAAATTCTCTATCTTGGCGCACAAGAACTGAGCAGGCGATAATCGAGACTGTCGTTGATGCATTGCAAGATTATAAATAATACCAGGGGTCAGCAGCGTTCAGCCCGCCGATTGTTTCGCTCAGATCCGGACTCCGTTGCACATGTAAGAAGTTTGCGAGAAACCCAACCTGCTATGTCAGTGGTTCCCAAACTTGCAGGACAGCACGCCCCCTTGATGGTAGTGGAAAATTTCGCACCCACTTATCACCATGTCAAAAAAATATTAAAAAGTACAACAAGAATACTTGCTATTCCAACGCATAGTCTGGTGGTATGTAAGGGTATTACTGTTGAGATACCTTTAAAATATCAATTTCGGACTATAGACCAGGGCTGGCCAACCTTTTCAGCCAAAGCACCACAGGAGATTTACGAACCATTGCGCGGGCCACTTGAATATTGATGACCTGTAAGTAGTCGTGTAATAAGAGCAAACCGTATGAGGTAACGGTGAAAACAAGACTTATATTACAACGCACCAAAATCGATAGCAATTATGTCATTAAAACCCAGTGATAACCGCGCGAAGCGAGTAATTTTTCTAAGTTATGAATGAATTCCGTCAATACTAATGGTACTTGCATTTATTGTTTGTCGCCCCTGTATACCGCTGGGCTCATTTGGCAAGGACTGGATTATTCAGGACGTGGACATATCAATATCGAAGATTTTGTCGAACATGCGTCTATCATTTTGTGCCAAGGTTTCGTCGCCAACAATCTTTCTGCGAGTGTAGACATGTAGACGCATGTTGGACGTCACGTTCTCTCATAATTGCCAATATAGCTAGACTAAACTCTGTAAATTGGGCGTATTATGAATTTTCAGGAGGGGGTACCAAGATACCAGGGTTGTAATGACTCGACTCGAGTCACGATTTTCTGGTGACTCGACTTGACTCGAGTCATTTTCTCAAAGTACTGATATGACCTGACTCGAGTCTATCTGTGTATTGCCTCGAGTCATTACGCATGACTCGAACCAAGTCATATGACTCGAGACGCACACGACCAAGACCGACATTTCATTGTAATTTCCAATCATAGTTAAGTAACCACACTATTGGGATTTCGTCTTGGTACTGGTACATGAAAAAGGGAGGAAATTAGTATAGTATATATACGAACCATTCGATATCACCAAACAGGGTTATTAAAAGTGGGTTCATTAAGACTTTAACTGGAAACTGAGCAGTCGACACAATGACTTGGACTCGGACTCGAGTCATAATACCATGACTCGGACTCGACCCTCTGCTCGCTGACTTGACTCGTAGGTGAATTGAAAATGACTCGACTTGACTCGAGTCAAAACTATAAAAGTGAGATTGTCTTTTGACTCGGAGCCTTGCGACTGTGTTACAAGGCTGCAAGATACTAAAAGCAAGTAATAGAGAGACAATAAAACAGACTAAGCGCTAAGACAAATATCTACTTCGTGCGTCATAAAAGAACATCTACAATAAATGTGGCAGGACACTAATGCGTTGGAATTTATATTTTAGTTAGCAACATAGTATTCCGCAGTCCGGCTAATCAAGTTTTTGGTTGGCCTTGCAAGTTCAAAATAAATTTCTTGAGCAATTAATTTTTTGATATTATAACTAATATTGAGAATTACCTCGCGGGTCATTCAAAACCTTATCGCGGGTCAAATGTTGGCCGTTCCTGCTATAGACGGGCCAATGATTATCAGCTAGCTAAATCGAGCGAAGCAAGAAAAAATTCCAGTTGATGTCAAAAATAATCATATTCAATGGTAACACGTACAGCATATACACATTTTAGCGATTTTGGTGTCGAATACCTTCTGTTTACTCACTTCTGGCCATAAGCGAAATCAAAAACCCATGGCACGGCTCAGTTCTAAGCCATTTTGATGTAAATCCTCATTTTTAAAATTCATAAGGCATGTTAAAATCATGGCATATGGCATGAGCCTATGAGGACATATTTTATTTCTCCATATCGTTGAGTCTTACTACGCTCTTTGTACAGTAGGGGTGTTCAAAGATAATATTTTTCTTACAATTTCACGGGCTACTTGATAAATTGAAAGGTTGGCTAAAAAACTCGGCGTACCAGATTTGGTTTAATACCAAACAGTAGTCGCATTGCTACAAGAGAAGAACGACTTGGAATTATTATGCAAAAATTAAATAATTTTATTTTCAAAATTTTCTGTTTACCCCGTAAAATTGTTAGGTTGTGTACAGAAACGGTACTCAACAAATTTCGCTCCATTGCAACCAGTGGAAGCGGATTTATTGCAGTTCAAAAATTTAGATACGAATAAAATAGTAATCCGACCAACGTAAATATTATTTTATTCCAATCCAAATAACGTCGCTCCCACTGGTTGCAATTGAGCAGAATTTGTTGAGCATTGTTTCTGTACACAACCGTACAACATCATGGGTTGAACGGATTTTTTTTTTTTTTATATATATTTCTATAAAATAAATATCAAACTTTCTTCTCTTGTAGCAATGCGGCTACTGGTTGGTTGGTGTGCAGCCGTTAATTAGGTAACATAACAATTTTATCAAGTATCCAGTATGATTTGAGAAAAGAGTCATTTTTTAACACCCACCCCTACTGTACAGATGCTTGACAGACAAGCCATAAAAGTATTAGCTATGATACACGCAATCGCCAGTCACTCCTATATGTCAAAATGTTCGACTTAATTTTTCCTGCGCATTCGATGTCGCTTCTGCATTTGACGTGGGCATACGAATCATATCCCTTCATCATTGCAACGATAAAACATAGTAGTTGTACAAGCCATAGTCGTTAAACCAGGGTATGGTGAGTATGCTGCAGTTATCTTGTATTGTTAGTAGGCCTAAACGGCATACTTGCAAAAGGAGTATTCAAAAATGACTATTTTTCAAATTGTACTGGCTACTTGAATAAAAATGTTAGGTTGCCTAGTTGAAGGCTGCACAACAAATTTGATTTAATTCCAAGCAGTAGCCGTATTGGTACAAGAGAACAAAGTTTTGAATTTATTGTTTATAAAATGAATAAAAATTATCTCAAGATTTTCTGTTCCCCCCACGATATTGTAAGGTTGTCTATATAAATGATCCTCAGCAAATTTGGCTTAATTTCAACCAGTCGAAGCGGAGTTATTGCAGTCGAAAAATCTGGATTTGAATGTAATAGTATTTAGGGTGGCCAGTTCGACAATTAGCCACCCTAAATATTATTTTATTCAAATCAAAATTTTTCGACTGCAATAACTCCGCTTCCGCTGTCGAGCAGTGTTACTTGCTAGTGCATTACTCACACGGCGCGTTGTGCGACAATTACGTTGTCAAATATTGATGCAACAACAAATTTTCAGCAGCACAAATTCTCACAGTATTCGATACATTTGAACGGGAACCTAGTGTATTCCAATTAATAAATGGCAACAGTTTTGCTAATGGTGTCGAAATTAATTATGGCAAGTACGGGGAAGCGGCGTATTGAAATTTGTAGCTGTATTTGTTATATTGATCAAGGCTTTTGTACAGTTACAGAAGAGTACGACCGAGCCCCGGCTGGTATCATGATCATACAATATACATTTATATGTATGTTAATCAAAGGTGGTCAACATAGAAGGAGACGCGTGTTGAAATAGAAATGTACCGGTATACTCAAATACGAGTGGAAGCAGTGCTGTTCGAAGCAGCTCAAAACTATTTCAAGTGGAAGTCGAATTGCTGTCTTTGAAAACTACTCGAGTAAGTAAGTAGTTTTGAAAAGCAATAATAAATACGCACTTGCTAACACCTGGAAACTGAGAGCTGGTTCTGTGTTGCTGCATCCCCAGGGAAGTATTAGGGCATAAGGATTCTCTTGCATCATGCGAAACAAATGATAGCTTTGCCATTGAAAAGTGGTTATGTACTTGTTTTGACCGCAGTGCCCCCTTCCAGAATATATGATGGCATGGCGCTTTTTTCTTGTAGTACAAGGTCCATAGTTAATGAGACGATGAAGGATACGGACAAGTTCGTTCCGATACTACATTCATGCTTTGATCGACTAGGAATGAACCGGTAAATATGGAAGATGGTATAATTCCAAACATTTTGATGAGTGTTATTTACTATGATGAAACTGATATATGGGCGATGATGTGGTCTTAAAGTTTGCACATACCGCATAGGACAGCTACATAAATCCTATCGACCGAAAGATTAGGCATATACATTTCGCATAATCATGGTAAAAATTCCGAGAAAACTTCCACTGAATTACATCGTCTTGATCTTATTCATTCTTTTATCGGATTATTAAAATACATCTTCCTGATAAACTGTAAATAACGAAAAGTAAATAAGTAATTCACCAAATAAAACGAAGTTAAAGAGGAAGTAGCTGGAAAGCGGATTTACTAGTGTAAGTAGGTACTGAAAGTAGAGGAAAACTACTCAAGTAGGTCCAAAAATGGGTAACGAAGGAAAGTAACGAAGTACCTCAATGCACAATGCATATTTTGACTCAAGTCAAATCAATTGGATTTTGAAAGTGACTCAATTCGAGTCAAGTCAACTCACAATATTAGCCAAGTTGATTTTTCACCGTACGAGGCATAATTGTGTTATTGCATTTTGATAGCTTCTGGAAAGTTGCGATTTATTTTGAATCGAGGGACGATATGATGCAATGCACTAGCCATCTACACATCCGTGAGATCGGTGCCGATGGTTGACGAGTAACATAAATTCATAAACTTCATTAAAATTTGATTTCAATTTCACAACAGGTCACCGACCACCTTAGGCGCTGAACTATAATTTACCGAAGGTATGCGTGATCGATGACGGCATAAAGGAGTGACGTGATAATAGTCAGAATTGGCGAATTAGCCGACTCGCAAACGTTCAATAGTCGGTTGTATATGGTGACAAAATTACGATACTATTAAGCAGGCCTCCTGCTGAATTGATTTCAAAAATTTCAAGGTAGCATCAATTTTAAGTATGTGCCCCAATCCCTATAATATATCTATCGCATTAGCTTCGTCGTGTTAATGAACTCGCACGTGTATGAATATTATATATACTCGAAATCTATCGTAAGATAACTAGCGAGTCCGACTGTAGCCTACAGTGTACACTTAATTTGCAAGCTCACAATCTCCCATCAATACGCATTACGCTAAACAGTCCGCCTCGGGAACAAATGAATATGCATTTTCGAAAACTAAGTTCCATGCTCTAGGCCAGTGGTTCCCAACGTGGGCGATATCACCCCCCAGTGGGCGATTTGTCGGTCCAGGGGGGCGAAAATAGCCAAGGGGGCGATAGGGGGGGCGAAAACGGACGAAGGGGGCGATAGGGGGCGATGACGCGTTGAAATGGCTATATTGTCGTCCATGACCGTAACTGCCACACCCAAACCCTAATTGGGATGGAGGGCTCGAGCTCGAAGAGGGCCTACAATTTTTTCGTGAATTTACATTAATTATAGAGTATTATTTTGAAAATTTAGGCAACTTTTTCAAAACATTTTCGCGCTGCGCGCCATTTTGTGGTCACATATTTCTTGCTTATTGGATGCCCTTCCTCCAAGAAATAATGCACATGAGTTATAGAAATGGGCATCTCGGCGTCAGCCATTATCACTCCATGATGCACCAAGACATATGAAGTTTAAGGCTATGTAACACGACTCCGGGAAGTGCGCCAGAACGAGAAAATCTTGGCGGAAAAGGACTGCCTTTCTGCTGACCGACTGCGATATATATACGATATACATATATATTTAATTGTCCATAGGCGCCTAAATGGCTGGCGCCAAATGTTCCTGTCCTGGCAATCAGAACCCCACAAAATATGCCATATCGCAGAGAAAAATTAATTGCCAGTGCAGAAATGTCAATTTGATAACGTGTGCGTCTTTTCGTTTAGTACGCGATTTGAATATATTTTGACATAACAAACAGGCCACGAAATGTCAATACGTAACGAAGTCATTATACTCACGAGTCCGCCCGAATATGTTCAATTATTATTTACGGGCCCTACATTTTCCAAGACACCTCACTCAACTTTACCGGCAAATCTGTACACATGAGCAGAGAGAGGATAAAAAATTGACAGCACACTCCTAATCCGGCAAGTCAAGTCATTTTTGCAAAGTGACTCGAGTCAAGTCATACGAAAAGAGTTATATGGAAGGCATCGCGGCACTTCTTCGATGGCAGTCAGAGATCGAAAAGTGTTCACCATGATCACCAATGAATGTTTTCCATGAACACGAATAAAGATTTATAAACGTCAAAATTATTGTTTTTGCGTTCGGAGAGGGTTAAGGGGGATATTAGGGTTACGGGAGGGGGTTATTAGGGTTGCGGGAGAGGGGATATTAGGGTTGTGGGAGGGGGGATATTAGGGTTGCGGGAAAGGGATATTAGGGTTGCGGGAGGGGCGATGTTAGGGTTAGGGAAGGGGGATATTAGGGTTGGGGAGGGGGGATATTAGGGTTAGGGGGAAAAGGGGGTTGGAGGTGGATTAGGTTCCCCCCACCCCTAATATACGCGTTCCCCAACCATAATATTGGGATACCCTAACCCACCTGCAATCCCCCTAACCCCAACCCTAATATCCCCTTTCCTCCAACCCTAATATCACCCTTCCTTAACCCTAATCTTGGGATACCCTAACTCCAACTTTGTCCCTAATGCACCTCCCCTCCCCCATTTCCCCCAACCCTAAAATCCCCCGTCCCACAACCCTAATATCCCCTCTCCCGCAACCCTAATATCCCCAAACCCCACCCTAATACTCCAACCCTAATCTTGGGATACCCTAACCCCAACTTTGTCCCTAACATACCTCCCCTCCCCCATTTCCCCCAACCCTAATATCCCCTTCCCCAATCCTAATCTTGGGATACCCGAACCCCAACCCACCTCCAATCCCCCTTTCCCCCAACACTTATCTTCCCCTTCCCTAACATCCCCCAACCCTAATCTTGGGATACCCTAACTCCAACTTTGTCCCTAACGCACCTCCCCTCCCCCATTTCCCCCAACCCTAAAATCCCCCGTCCCACAACCCTAATATCCCCTCTCCCGCAACCCTAATATCCCCAAACCCCACCCTAATACTCCAACCCTAATCTTGGGATACCCTAACCCCAACTTTGTCCCTAACATACCTCCCCTCCCCCATTTCCCCCAACCCTAATATCCCCCTTCCCCAATCCTAATCTTGGGATACCCGAACCCCAACCCACCTCCAATCCCCCTTTCCCCCAACCCTTATCTCCCCCTTCCCTAACATCCCCCAACCCTAATCTTGGGATACCCTAACTCCAACTTTGTCCCTAACGCACCTCCCCTCCCCCATTTCCCCCAACCCTAAAATCCCCCGTCCTACAACCCTAATATCCCCTCTCCCGCAACCCTAATATTCCCAAACCCCACCCTAATACTCCAACCCTAATCTTGGAATACCCTAACCCCAACTTTGTCCCTAACATACCTCCCCTCCCCCATTTCCCCCAACCCTAATATCCCCCTTCCCCAATCCTAATCTTGGGATACCCGAACCCCAACCCACCTCCAATCCCCCTTTCCCCCAACCCTTATCACCCCCTTCCCTAACATCCCCCGACCCTAATCTTGGGATACCCTAACTCCAACTTTGTCCCTAACGCACCTCCCCTCTCCCATTTCCCCCAACCCTAAAATCCCCCGTCCCACAACCCTAATATCCCCTCTCCCGCAACCCTAATATCCCCAAACCCCACCCTAATACTCCAACCCTAATCTTGGGATACCCTAACCCCAACTTTGTCCCTAACATACCTCCCCTCCCCCCATTTCCCCCAACCCTAATATCCCCCTTCCCCAATCCTAATCTTGGGATACCCGAACCCCAACCCACCTCCAATCCCCCTTTCCCCCAACCCTTATCTCCCCCTTCCCTAACATCCCCCAACCCTAATCTTGGGATACCCTAACCCCAACTTTGTCCCTAACATACCTCCGCTCCCCCATTTCCCCCAACCCTAATATCCCCCTTCCCCAATCCTAATCTTGGGATACCCGAACCCCAACCCCCCTCCAATCCCCCTTTTCCCCAACCCTTATCTCCCCCTTCCCTAACATCCCCCAACCCTGATATTGGGATACCTAACCCCAACTTTGACCCTAATCCACCTCCAATCTCCCTTTCCCCAACCCCAACCCTAATATCCGTCTCTCCAAAGGCACACAAAAACAGTTTATTTTGACGTTTATAAAGTTTTGTTCGTGCTCATGGAAAACATTCATTGGTGATCATGGAGAACACTTTTCGATCTCTGACTGCCATCGAAGAAGTGCCGGCATCGCATCGAAAATCGCATTAGGTATGAATTCGATTTGATGAATCTAGAATACCGCTATTTGTTGTTTCCTACGAAAGCTTTGATGTAAGAAAGTGACTCACCTTAATTTCATTTCCCAGACACCTTGTGATGATGTCCAACAGCTTATCGTCGATACCGCAGCGGAATAAATTCAAGGAACGAAGGCCTTGACTCCTTGCTGCGAGCGATCCAACGATATGAGCTTCATCGCGACTTAATGGGATGCTCCGTGCTTCGATGATGTCAAGTTCTTTCATGAGATCGTCGTCGTCTGATTCATAGATGGCTGTGTAAACTTCCAGGAGAATGCGATCACTACGGCCACCGATTTTGAATACGTCTCTTTGTGTATTCTTCTCGGGTTGAAGGCGGAGTGATTGCGATAAAACTTGTTTCTTCCTCGTTCCATCGGAGACTGTGACGAGACAAGAAATATCGTGGTAACCGTTGACGGCACATGGCTACGTAGCAATTGGACGATGTGCGCCGCTACGACAAAACCGGGTTAGAAGCCATTGAACTCTCGGGTCGAGTTCACAACGTTTTAACACCAGTGGCAACGACGAGCTTTATCATTAACGAAGGAATCCAGACATCTGGGTTTTCGACCATCACATGAGTTTCTGGGTTTTTGTCCTTGAAATCTGGGTTTTCAACATCATGTTCACCAGGTTAATTTTATGTACGAAAATCAATTATATTAGATTAGTGAGTTCATAATGTCGATGTGTGTCGATGTCATTATAGAATGTAGAACGTGGAATAGCAACGACAGAATTTGCTGCTTCGTTACACCATAGCCTTTACAAACTAGCCGGGAAGCAGCAGGCCTATTCAGTGCTCTCGTAGTTGCGTATAGCGACACCGGGTGTTGAGATGCAACGCTCATGTTTCTACGGCATTTGCTACATAGAACGGTAATCCTATTGCAGGCGACCCGACCACTAAATTTAATAAAACTTTTCTTATTCGAAAGCTACTGTCGTACTGATTCAGAAAATATAAGTTATAATCCGGTCAGACCGCTGAAACTTACCTAAAATCGCACTGAAAGCGTAGAATTGACATTGTCTCATAACAATCGGAGCGTCGCAAGACAATGCCTAACTGATTCACGTCTCGTACTGATTGTGACGCCATTCAATAAGGTTCTGAATTGCAATTTTCCAAAACATGCATTTCGGTGTACAAGAGGATATTGCATGCGGGTAACCGATGATATTGATGGGTTGCATCAGCACAAGTGAATATGCGATTACACAAATGTATTGGAGTTGTTGTTGGTGTATATTTTGTCGCTATCCGTTGTAACAATATACAAAAATATCAAATTGTCAGGTGTGTTTGTCAGATTTCAAAATGATAATGGTTTTGTTACTCTAGGAAAAGCTAGATGACCAAGAGAAAATGTATTGTTACACTGGGTAAACGCCAGATCCCCCAAAGGAAAATGATATTTTTACTCAGGTAAACGACGGACCACCAAGTGAAAAAGGTTTGTAACTCAGGGAAAAATATATTTTCAAGTGAAAAAGGTTTGTTACCTGGGGAAAAAATATATTTCCAAGTGAAAAAGGTTTGTTACCCAGGGAAAAAATAGATTTCAAAGTGAAAAAGGTTTCTTACTCTGGGAAAAAATAGATTTCCAAGTGAAAATGATATGTTTAGCCAGGTAAACGACGGACTGCCAAGTGAAAACGGTATTGGTACTCAGGTAAATGATAGTTTTCCAAACGAAAAGGGTTTGTTACCCAGGGAGAAAATATATTTTTAAAAGAAAATGATTAGTTACTCTAGGTAAAAGTATTTTTCCAAGTGAAAATAGTTTTTTGCTGTAGGAAAAAAAATAGATTTGTAAACGACAAGGGTTTGTTACTCTAGGAAAGGATGGATCGCCAAGTGAAAATGATAATTTTACACAGGTAAACGTCAGTTGTCCAAACCCGTATGATATTTTTGACTTGGGTAGGTATCTTGTGTTCAACGCTGGTAGTGTGATTGGTCTTGTTAAACGTAGTTGCCGAGTTGTACAATATACTTTTCGTGCGTGTACAATTACGAAGGGGTGGCAAATGAAATTGCTATTATGATCGTCAGAAGATTGTTGTTGTTTGTTGATTTGATTTGTCGGAGTAGCAAACCTATCATTCGCATATGACAAGAAAAATCATTACCGCGAATACATGTAACTGGCTCGCTCGGTCTCGACCAATGCAAAACAGATGATTCGTTTTTTAAAACCGTAGCGAAGACCACATGTAAATCGATGCGATAGACTTCTATCCCCTTACATTCAGTCGTGTCGTGTCCGTTTTAATATTTCTTGACTACATCGGAATGTCTATGTTGTAGAAAGTAAATACTTTTATGGAGTTGTGTGTTTAATGAAAGCGATTGGTTACAAGTATGTGTTGGGGCAAAAAAATTATTTTTCTGTATGTGACGAAATGAAAATAGATTCGTGGTTTTAATTGAATTGTGACTGTGTTGTTTTAATGCACTTTTCAACAGGTAGACTTGACACTGAACAACAATTCGACTCACAAAAAATGTTTGTTGTATGATTTGTCACCGGTGTGCAAAGGGTTAGGAATATTTTTGATTTACTGCTATGGCATTGACATAACCCTCTGAAAGTGAGTATGCTTTTCTTTCGCGAAAGTTTACGTGGCTCTGTTGTAATAAATTTGTGTTAACTAAACTCGGATGGATACCACAATTGTGCTGGCCTTACACCACCAATCATTGTACAGGTTTGTAGCATGAGCGAATATTTTCGTGCATCATGAATATCTTTCGTATACACTTAGTATGAAATGAGATGTGTGGAACAATAATTAGTGTCGTACAAAGTGTTGTGTTTGATTGCTTACTTTTTATCAATGTCTTTGTGATGTTAAAAGACGACTGAGTTTTCATTTACATTAAGCGGAGAAACTCATGTAATAAATTTTACTCATTTGAAAATCGAATCGCGTGAAAATACCGATCAATGGAGTAGCAATATCAATATGGGTGGTATATTATTTTTCGCGATATGCACCAACCTTCTAAGTATAACTTTTCAAAAATTTATCATGTCATAGAAAAGTTGGTTTTTATGAAATCGAAACAAATATACTTCGATTATCACGACAAAGGAATTGAGATCAACGCAGTATTTCGAAATGGTATGTTCTGCAATCGCTAAATATCAAACTGTGCATACAACTCGGTTAGGTAAACGACCCAGTTACAAGTCGGATGTATTCTTGATGTACAGATGGCAGTCTGATGATGTAAAGCTCAACCACTCTAGCGATTCGAAACAATTGTACTTCGATTATTATGATGATGGAAATTACGATCAACGGAGTATTTCGAAGTGACTGTGTATCGTTCGGTATGTTCACCAATCGCTAAATGTCGGTTAATTAAACGATACAAATGACAGCTTGATGATGGCAAAGCTCAACCACGCAAATGTGTTCATTGCAAAGTATTTGACACAAACAAAATATCGAATGGAGACCATCACATTGGTTTCATTTCTAGTGAGTGAAAATTGTTTTCTGTTGGCCAGGTAGGACACATTTGACAAACATCGTGCACATTGTATCTTCGTGATGGTAACGACTTTCAGCGGCTTGGTTTCATGTCGGGAATTATTATTTGGGGGTTCAAAAACAATCAATACTACAAATGAACAACAATGCAAAACACGTTTAGCAAATAACAGTGTGGCAAGTACTTTTTCGATATTACGATTGTTGTGTACCAGACACTTCTAGTTGAATTGAATGCATCTAACAAACATATCACAATTTACTTTTGTAATGATCAAAGTATGTGAAATGGTGCGAACGGATTAGGTATTATTCAAGCGGCGGTATGTCAATTCACCTAGTGCGATATCTTGACACCGGGTAATGCACGAAAGTGTTTCAATTCTCACCGCGGATTATGATGATAAAGTATTGTACTGGTTGTTAATCAGCAAACGAAATTGTCGTTTCATCTTTAGTCTTGAGTACTGGAAATATTTTCTGATATCCGCAATACGCAGAGTGATTTTACCAAGGTGGAGTAATTTTCCTATCAAGAACATTTCAGACATACATAGTTTTACAGCTTAATATGTTAATAACATTGGTACTGAAAAGTTTGTTGCTGTCATAACATTTACCACAACGCCGGGTCTAATTAACGCAAATAATTTAATAATAAAGTAATGATCAACTATTACAAATCCCATATGTCAAATCAATGTGTCAATCTTATGTTCACAGCATGATAACTTTGAATATAACACCATTGTTCGATTGTAAGAAATGAATTCTCAACTACGTTGGTCGGACTTTCAAATCTCGTATACTCAAACATATTATGTTAATCTCAAGTCGCCGACACTGAGAAGTAATTACTTTTGTCTTACAAAATATACCGAGTAGTAATTAGTTTGTCTTGCAGAATATACCGCGTAGTAATTCCTCTATCTTACAGAATAGTAACGACTTTTCAAGCTGAATAAAAAAAGATGTGTAGGGATATGAATACAACCAAGCTTGTTATGGATTTTAGGTTTTAGTGATTGTATGGATTCGTGTATGTTTGGCTGTTTTTCATACTGATACTGTTTGAGTTGGTTGGGTAAGTTACAAACGGATTTACTTGACAATGTTTTCGTGGTTGATTCTTTGAGTATGGTAAGATGGTGAGATGTCGAGACGTAATACTATTTCCGTACACTCAATTACAACAAAACATAACCCGCATTCAAATAAGCCGTAAGCTACAAGTGGATTTAAAACTTGATACTGTTTTGTGGTTGACTCAAGTCAGTAGTCATGTTTGTGTTGATTTCGGGAATGATCATGACGAGTTGGTCGGGTAAATTAGGTAATGTGGTTGTAACTATAACCGTAAAGAGATGTTGACATCCCAATATCTTTTACGCTGTCGTATATGGATTCAATTGTGATAATTTAATTCACGCTGTCGTATATGGATTCAATTGTGATAATTTAATTCTCAGTTATTGTTCTGACACTCAAATCTCGTATACTCAAAATATAATATGCCCAAGTCAAATCGTATATGCACCGATTAGTAAATACTCTGTCTTACAGAATAGAATAACGACCTTTACTGTTGGATAAAAATTATCGGTCCTATGAATACAACCAGATGAATTAATTCAAGTTTGCGAGTTGTACTGATATAGCCAAGTGAGTGAAAACTAGATTTTAAACACTTGTTAATGTTGTGAATAATTCTTTTGAGTATGGTAAGATGTTAAAATGTCTCTTTGACAAACGGAAAGCTGGATCGGGAATAGAGTTGTAATGTTACATTACTTGTTTCGAATCAATGTGTGTATAATATTGAAACGGGACTGTGGGGAAGTTGCTAGTCATGTTTGTCAATCCTATTTCAATGCACACTACGCCAAAGTCAAAATAATCGGTTTCGGATTAGGATTTTACAATTATTTCACACCTTTTTGAATAAGCGTCAACTTCACAGAGGATTAGGGTTGGGTCAGAAATAAGTGAAAATTTGTCGGTATTCGAATCACCGGCTACGCCGGTTCTATGGTAAACTAATTACTAAAGTAACACCATGCGACTGATTACTAGATTGAGCAAACTATTTCGCACTGAATGGATTAGTGTGATAATCGATACGATAGTCCAGTATACTGTAGCACGAAACAGCTGCACAGGAAAAAATTCAGCGCGCAGGTCATTCGAAATATAGGGTGCGCGCGTAATCCTCACAACAAGCCGTTTTCGCAAAACGGATCTAGTTAGTGGGTCGCACATATCAAAACGCAAGCGCAAACATCTGTTTTTCAAAATCACACAATGTACTGCGGTTTAGTGAATTTCCCGTCGGAAATAAGTGACAATTTGTTGCTATTCAAGTTACCCACACTGATGGTTCTGATAGTCGGTATTTATTAAATCTTACCAGTGAAATCTAGTTCTGTGACAAACTGATTACTAAAATTTCACCGCGTGAGCGATCGGTATGGCTATGACACCAAGTCGTGAAAGATGGGTATGTCCGAGACATTATCTTGTCAGTGATCGCGGGGTTTTGCAAACTATTTCACACCTTTTTGAATAAGCGTTAACTTCACAAAGGACTACGGCTAGAATAGAAATAAGTGACAATTTGTTGGTATTCAAGTCTCGCCGGTGATGTATCTGTTATTCGGCACTTATTACACTTATCATGAAATTAGAGTGAGAACATAAAGCGTCAAGTTGTTGTTTTCGAATTTTGATGTCGAGGTGATAAATTTACGCATTCAATTACAATTCAACTTCGGTTGTGTATTGAGTGATAGATCGATATGCTGGAAGTGGTATCTTGTGAGCGATCGTAGGATTTTACAAATATTTCACATCTTTTTGAAGTGTTAGTTTGCGAACGCGACTATTGCTGATATTCGAATCGCCGTCTGTCGCACGCACTGCGTAAATCCTCACAACAAGCCACGTTTCCGTTTGTGGGGTTATTGTTGGTGACTATTCAACACCGCGCGAGAGATGCCTGAAAGTACGAATCACGACCGCACCCATAAGAACACATGGCGAATCAGTAGAGACCGTGTAATATTACACGACGATATACACATTACCAAAGGTTCATTCACATGACTATTTACTTGATACATATTCAACACGAAGTACGACATGCCAACAACGAGGCCGCGTGCGACCGCTGTCTATGCTGAAAAGGGTTACCGTGCGACCACAAGACACAATAGCCGCTCGCCACCCCCGCCATAAGACATAAAAGCCGCTTGCCACCCCCGGTTTTCCAGCCGTTCGTCAACCTGCCTATAAGAAATAAGAGCCGCTCGCCACCTCTGCCATAAGACGCAATAGCCGCTCACCACCCCCGCCATAAGA
Organism: Botryllus schlosseri; assembly: GCF_051294905.1. Lineage (NCBI taxonomy): Eukaryota > Metazoa > Chordata > Ascidiacea > Stolidobranchia > Styelidae > Botryllus > Botryllus schlosseri. Next base: position 40,514,615 of record NC_137236.1, read on the forward strand.
AATAAGAGCCGCTCGCCACCCCCGGTTTTCCAGCCGCTCGCCACCCCGCCCATAAGAACCCATTACGAATCAAGAGCGATCATACTAACTACTCACGATGCTGTATTCTGATTGGTAGATTTCCAACTTTGAAATGATTGGTCGTACTTTGATTTAATTTATGACATTCCAGAGTTTGAATATGTTGTTGGTTAAAAAAAATACGTTGAAAGTATGGCTATGAATTGTAACGAACGTTACTTTCGCGCACTTCCATTTATTTGAGAGTTCAATTGGAGTTTTACTTTGTTTTTAATAAATTTGATAGAGTTTCGTTTTACCGTCTACTATTCATTGCTTTTCAAACACTCAATGCATTGTTTGCTCTACCAACAAAGCGAAAACGACGGTTGGGAATGTCTTTTGTTCGAAGGGGCTGTTACTATCTATCAACAATTTCAAATCCCAACGGTTAATGTTTGTCCGTTAGTGAGCGAACATTTTTCTTATGTGATTCTGGGGCGAAGCATTTTGGTATAAGATTAGCCGAATGTGAAATGAGTTATCACTAAATCTGAGCGAATCAGTGAAACGTATTCGAGATGTCTTTGCAAGTTGAAGTAATTATGGATGATGATAGTCAGCAGTTGGCAAGCAACCAATCAACCCGAGAAAGCAGTGACCATGCATTGAGTGTAGAAATTCCGAATCATATTAAATGTGATCAAATGGATAAAGATGATGAGGAACTCGTCGTTATGGATCGATACTTTAGAGACCCATAACGAAGATCCAATCTGCTAAAGAAGTTCTTCTGAAATCTTTGAGCGAAGAAGAATTTCGCGATCGCGTTGTCATACGTCAGATATGTCCCGCATTCAAAACTGATTCATCCGCATCAAAACAACAGGCTAATGACATCGAGCTAATCAGCAACGAGACCCAACTTAAGGATCAATTGATACCTCTGAGTCAATCAACACCAGTAGGTGAACAACCCGTTTATGACGTTGAGAAAGTGACTAGCGATCCGTCCCCTTTTGTCAATCATCAAGCTTCGGGACAAGCAGTAGGCAATCCCGACACGGAAATGGATTTGTCTCTTGGTGCGGAGGCGATTGCCGAAAGTAGCGAGCCGCTAGGTGAAATTTCTCGTGATAGCAATGAGATTGCGAAGCAAATCCTACTGCGACGTATAGAGAAGAGCACATCGCAAGTTACAGAGCAACCTACTTTTAGCGAGCTTGTCGACGATTCCACTCATATCTCAAGTGGTTTTTCCGACTCTAATGTTGGTTCTATACCAAAGCCGAATATACCATCATCGCCAGATTCGTCAATAAGGATCTATCCTAGATATTGGATGCGACATGATCGCCCGGTCATTAACCCACCGCAATGGCATATAGGTGACACTACCAAAGCAGAACAGAAGTATGATGAGAAGAATCGCGTATTCATGCGTTGGCTAGTTGGATTTAGAGAGGCGACAGAAATACATGAGGGTTATCTCATGTATAGATATCTGGAAGAAAATATTGTTGAAATACAATATGGCGGACTGAAACGGAGTCTCAATTTTCTCCGTGCCGCTCTGATTGTAGCTATCGGTGAAAGCTTGACTCATGAAAAATTACTTGCTCCACACTTCTTTCTGGAAGGGGATGGCCTTTCTGGAAAGGAAGTATTGCACGAAATGCTTTTCGGTAGTGAAACAGCAAATTATTTGCTGTCGAGTTTGGAAAATTTGAATGCTTTCAAATATTATGATGCTACAAAATGTGTTTCTGTGTTTCCCAACTGCGGAACGCTTTTCTTTGAAAATACTGCTTTACAGGAAACAATTCTGACTATACATCGTACAGCAGTGCAATGTGAATATGGGATTATTAATCCATCTTGCTGCTTCATGCTTTGTGATAAACAAAATGGCTCCGACTTGATGACTGTCAAACATCCTATATCATTCAGGGCTAAAACGGTCATTGTAAAATTTGGAAGGGGGATTTACGCACCTTCTCTGGCCAGTTTCAACAAACATGCCCGTCGTGATGTTCTGTTCGATTTAATAAAGAGAACTAAAACTTCAAATATTAAAGAAGTTAATGGCTGTGTTGAGAAGGATCCCTTGGCTCAAGTACTGTATCTCAGAGCATCTAGCTTCAGAACCAGAAAAGAAAAAGCTGATAATGATAGTCTTTGAATAATATGTTTTGCTTGTACGATTGTTATTTGCATGAACGATTGTTACCAATTCGAATTTTGTTTGCACCTTGACATTATGACTGAGAAAACTTGGCCGATGTATATATTATTTGCATGAACGATTGTCACTAATTCGAATTTTGTTTGCAGCTTAACATTATGAATGATAACTTAGCCGATATAGCTGCATCCACCACTCAGAGAGATATGACACAAATTAGCGATATGTCGGCCTTCTATCAAAGTCTAATGGATCCACAGGAACCTTCACGAAAGCGTCCTCGTCAAGATATTGGTTCTTACTTCGAACACATGATGGATGATCATTTGAAAATGCAAGCGATGTGGAACCGCCTTATTTCGATGGAAGGATTCGAACAAGACTGGACAAAAAAAGTTTCTTGTCATTGCAAAAAACGTGATCAAAGATATCGAAAAACTGTTGTGTGACGATAAAACAGACTCGAATATTCGTGATACTGAGATTGCTAGATTGGAGAGAATTAAGTTCATGTTTCTGTACGGTTTAAACCAATCTAAATTGCGCTTGAGATATAATTTCGTTTTCTAGTAAGTGAAATTGTGTTGGTTTTACAGATATAGAGTAAATATAGGTAATATTTTCAAGACTTTGTTGACACACGACTTTACGACTGGATACCGGATCATACAAGCGCAAACGGTAAGAAAACTGCGATTGAAATAAGCTTCTCAATTTCTAATGTTCTATGTTTTACAGATAGCATAAATGACTCTACGCAGGCGATATTTGGATCGAGATTGGATCGTCGACGAATCCTTGGGCTTTGAAGATGCCGCCGTCGAAGTAATTGAAGAGCACTACGATTCGATCATTGACTCAACGTGGACTTCGAGAAATCGCGTGCGACATATAGTCAATATTCGGATGATTGAACGAGAGCCCGCTGACATTCACGCGCGTATCGCAAGTATATACCCGCAACGATTTAGACAATTTAAAATAAATTATGGCTTTGGGTATCTACTATATAATCGTGAGTCTGAGCGATATACGTATTTTCACCCCCAATCATCTCAAGCTGTCCTCGATGTCCCAAGAACTATCATATCGCGTGAAGATTTTGATTCGTTTAGAAATGCAATTGATTTATCGGCTGGTTACGATTATGCGAATCGAGTCAGACCGGACACAAAATTTGTTTGCTCGGAGGTGCTACACATTACTTTATTCCTGTATGAAATGGAAAGATTATCCAAATGTAAATTTATCAGTGTTTTCATTCGTAATCGTAAAGGAGTACCATATACAGATAATCTCTGCCCGTTTCGATGCCTATCATTTAGTTTAATTAAAAAACTTGACGAACTTCATGTTTCTCAATTGACTACCCAATTTGAAAATCGTTACGGAATCTCAGCTGTTAATGGTATATCCCTCGAGCAACTATCGAAAGTGGAAGCATGTTTTAACGTTAGAATATTACTTTACGGTAAACGGGAACAAACCACGGTCTTGCGACGAACTTCCAATGCGCCTGGACCCACAATTCATATTCACATGTTTGAAAATCACTGTTGCTTAATATCGAACATAGAGATTTATATGTCTACTTTTATGTGTGATTCGTGTAAAACATTCTTTACCTTGAGCATTGTAATTCTTCGAAAAGGTATCGATACGGTTCTGGTGTTTATCGTCCTAAAGCGACGGTGTTTGAAGATTTGGAAAACGAAGGTATATTTGTTAGTGAAAAAAAACGTTTTTACAAATTCAGAGTTTGCTTTGACTTTGAGAGTCTCTTAGTAAAAGAAAATCTCAAGTCCGATACACCCAAGGTAACATTTACCAGTAAACATGTCCCGCTCTCAGTCTCACTGTGTGATAATGTCACGAACGAAACAACTACATTTATTTCCAATGGAAACCCGCGTGATCTAATTAAAGAAATGGTTGATAAGCTTCATGAAATTCAAGAAATTACGTCTTCGCAAATGCGTGCTATATATGACACCGAGTTGACTGCTCTTCGCGACTTAATTGAGGAACGTAAAGTGATTGATCCGATTAAAACGCGATCGTACCTGGAGTTGTTGTATCATCGCTTTCGAACGTGGTTAGATCAAATACCCGTAATCGGCTTCAACTCGGCTCGCTATGATTTAAATCTGTGTAAAAAATATTTGATCGCTCTTTTGCGAGAGGAGAGCGGCTTTTTTGTATTGAAGCGAAACAGCAGTTATCTCACTATCTCCACAAATAAATTGAAATTTCTAGATATATCTCTGTTCCTCGCTCCGGGATATAGCCTGGATGCGTATTTGAAAGTGTACGGTGATGGAGTAAACAATAAATTTTACTTTCCATATGAATATATGACGCATATTGATAAATTGAAGGAGACATCGCTACCGCCACACGATAGCTTTTATAGTAGTCTTCGTGGGCATAATATTACAGCTGAACAATACCAAGAATGCGTCAATACTTGGAAGCGTCTCGATATGAAAACAATGAGGGATTTTTTAAAATACTACAATGAATGTGATGTGGTCGGCTTTCTCGTCGCGGTAAATAACAACTTCGACTTTTATAAAAAAACTGGGGATTGACATGTTCAAAAATCACGTCAGCTTACCGAGTATAGCTAATCGACTTATGTTCGATCAAAGCTGTGAAATCGCTTTATTCAATAAAGCCAATGCCGATCTCCATCACACTGTAATTAATAACTTAATTGGTGGATTGGCACAAATTACAAACAGGTATGCAATGGCAGACGAGACCAAAATTCGCATTTTGAAATATGGAGACGCAGCCAAAGACGTGAAATCTATAGTAGGATATGATTGCAACGCATTATACTTGCACGCCATTGATCTCAATATGCCAACTGGATATGTCACCCGTTGGCTGTATGATGAAGGGAAACAGAAATTTCATAGAAAACCGACTTATCCATCCATGATCGAACTCGAGTGGTTAACTTATCAAAGCATTGTTCGCGGTATTCCGATTCGTCACGCTTGGAACGTTCCGCAAGTTAAACTCGGAGCCCGTAGAATTAGCGTAGATGGATACTCAGCAGACCGGAAGTTAATATTCAACATGGACGGATGTTGGTGGCATAATTGTATGAAATGTTATCCTTGTAATCAAAATATTAATCATAATCGACGCATTAAAACCGAAGAAACCACCGCCTATTTTGAACGCCTAGGATATCAGGTCATTCGAGTGCGCGAATGTGAATGGAAAGCAATGAAGCGCGATCCAGACATTGCGCGCCTCGTTACACATTTACAAAGGAATGTGACAAAAGAATATTTACTCTCGCAAGAACAAATACTCGATCGAGTCGTTAACAATCGCTTTTTCGGTGCGATAGAATGCGACGCGCACTGCCCAGATCATTTGAAATCTAATTTTGAAGAGTTACCGCCTTTCTTTAAGCACATCGAAATTAATGAATGTGATATCGGTCCGCATATGGCTCAATACGCAAGGGAAAATAAAGTCAAGTTTCCGAGAAAAGCGCTCGCGTCCAGTTATTTCATCGAAAAGCAATTGGTTACTACCGATTTGTTGAGTTGGTATTTGCGTCACGGAATGGTGGTCACGCGTGTTTACCGATGTTTGGAATATGAGCCTAAGAGAGTATTTTGCAACTTCGTAGATCGCGTAACAACGCTACGGCGTAAAGGTGACGTCGTTCCTAGAGACCGTGCACTTGAAATACAGGCTTTAACCTTTAAAATGTGCGGAAATTCAGCGTTTGGAACGACTATACAAAATCCAGCCAAATATAAAAATCACAAATATGTGACTCGCGATGAAGTTCAAGCGCTCATCAAAAAACCGAATTTTATCGACGCCGATGAAATTGACTCCGACTTGATTGAAGTAACCTCTCGGCCCGATACGACTCGCCTTGATCAACCCGTCATCGTAGGGTTCTTCATATTTAATCACAGTAAGCAACGGATGTTGTCGTTCATGTATGACTTCCTCCACGTGTACATAAACGATTGCGATCAATTTCATCTTGAACTTGACACCGACAGCTGTTACCTTGCGATATCAGCTGATTCTATCTACTCATTGATCATCCCTTCAAAGCGTAAAGAGTTCTTTGAAGTGCATGATCAGTGGTTGGTTCAAAGGGCGTGCGTTAAGCATAAAACAGACTTCGAGAGGGACCCAGTCGCTTTCAAAATCGATGAACCGTGCTGTATCGCTGCTCATAATTACTCTAAGCGAACACCGGGTTTGTTTAAAGTAGAATGGAGTGGACGGGGGTTTGTAGGCCTCAATTCAAAAACCTACTATTGCTCGGGTGATACAGATAAATATTCCTCAGTAGGTTTGAGTAAAACGGCCTGCAAAACTTTCAAAGATTTCAAAGGTGTATTGCAAAACCGTTCTATATCCGGTGGTTATAACTCCGGATTCCGTTGCTTTCAGGGAGAAATATTCACATATCATCAATATCGTTCCGCTTTATCATACGGTTACTATAAAAGAATTGTATTGAGTGATGGGATTCATACTGTACCGCTTGCGTTGTAATAAAATGTTGACTGTTTTGTAATAAAAAATGGAGCGTGCACGTGTCTTAAATTCTCCGTTCAGGATGATTGTAGCTGGACCTTCGAGCTGTGGTAAGACATGTTTTGCCTATCGAATTGTGCAAAATGCCAAGAAGATCATCGCGCCTTATCCAAGGAAGATTATTTCGCGGTACAATAATTATCAGCCGTTATACGATAAAATGAAGGGTGTGAAATTCCACCAAGGTCTAGACGAGTTAGAACATTTACAGCAGGGTGGTAATGGACACACTCTGATAATACTAGACGACATGATGACGGAAGCACAACAAGCGAGGGACCTATTCATACGTCATTCCCATCATAATAATGTCTCAGTAATCCTATTAGTCCAGAACATATTTCACCGAGATGGTGGTTTTCGTGACGTCACTCTCAGCGCTAGCTATATTGTGGTGTTTAAAAATCCACGTGACGTTTCACAAATACGTTACCTTTCACGTCAAATGTTCCCGGACAATCCTACTATGCTTACAGAAGCATACAAAAGAGCAACTCGCGAACCTTATTCATATATTGCCATTGATTTAACCCAAGAGACACCGGAAAAGTATCGACTTCGTACCAACATATTTCCGGACGAACGCATGACTGTGTATTTGGAATAAATAGCGCGCTGCTCGAACGAAAATCATCATTCGGGATGGCTAAGGACGCGCGAAGACTCATTTTGAAAAAACGTTTAAAAGATCATCTTACCAAATTGAAAACTTTACGGGGGCTAAAAACCCCGAACGTATTCAGTTATTGAAGCATAAGGAATTTGTCGCTAGTGTGTGCGAGTGTCTTCGAAACCTGGTGTCGGGTGATGTACCTATTTCTAACGCAAGAAAATCTAAATTGAAAAAGCACAAATCCAGTATACGGAAGTTCCTGTGTTGCAAAACTCAAAAAGGCAGGCGCAAAGTTTTGCAAAAGGGTGGCTTTCTTTCGGGTAAATACGTGTAACTTTAATTCAATACTGTATCTAACGTTATTCCGTTCTTAGCCATTTTGAGTGCCGCTATTCCGATACTGGGAAGCCTCTTGGGCGGACTGACGAGAAATGCGTGAGCTGTATTTTCCACCGCTACTAACAGAAGATGGATACGAAAGGAAATTTGACAAACATATTGCCAAAATCAGAGACTCGGATTTGACTGGCGTGCAAAAACTAGCGCTTTACAAACACGGTATCAATGTCTTGAGAAACCTAAGAAAGAATGACGCGGCGATAAAAGCGCTCGCAAACGCTTCGTCACTCGACGATAAAAACTCGTCGCCACCCGTCATTAAAGCAGACGCAGCGCGCGCGCCACCATCTGATGACACAAACGCGACGTCGGGGCCCCCGCACGCGTTTAATTGGAGCGTTACTAAACAGGAGGGAGATACTCCAAAGAAGAAAAAACCCAAGAAAAAAGAAAAGAAAAAGGTCGATCTCAAACCTCCGCTTAACTGGAAAGAACTCGATACTCCGCATCAACAAAAGCCCAATCAACGCTACTTTGGAAAGCTGTGGACAAGCTAGACTACTTCGATCCCAAAAAACCCAATTCTTATAGGGGTGCTTACCTACAGAAAGACAGCGAGTGGTTGAAGGGACAAGATAGTTATACCTATCACTTTCCCATTCGAAAAAGATTTAAACGTCGCCAAGTTGTTGTGTCAGGGATCGGAGCGCAGTTTCAAAGCGATTTAATCGACGTACAGTCTATTTCAAATTACAATCGTGGGTTTAGATATATTATTCTTATTATTGATGTTTTCTCCAAGTATGTGTGGATGATTCCGATTAAAAATAAATCGAGTGACAACATGATATCTGCTTTCAAAAAAGTTTTCAAAGCGAGCCTTCCATTAGTGCTACAGACAGACAGAGGTACAGAATACACGAGTCGAGCTTTTCAGAATTTTCTCAGAAAAAACAAGGTGCGGTACTTTTACACGAAAAGCGAATTGAAATCTTCGATTGCGGAAAGGGCTATCCGTAGTTTCCGTCAAATCTTCTACCGCTATTTCACGAAAAATAACACCAGCAATTATATCGATGTGCTAGATGCTATGGTCTATTCGTACAATCACACCAGACACCGCTCGTTAGGGATCCCTCCTAGTGAAGTTAATGGACATAATCAAGAAAGCATTTGGCAAAAAATGTATGGATTTCGCGACTCCAAACTACCCACTTTAGCGGTCGGGACCCCTGTACGCATCTCGAAAATTCGCAATCTGTTTGAGAAGTCTAGTCGACCCAACTGGCAACCCGAGATATTTTACATTGTCAAAGCCATGAAAGGAGATCCACCAACCTATCGCTTACGTGATTACAATAACGAAATAATTGACGGACAATTTTACAGACAAGAAATTCAACCCGTTACTGAACCGCAAAAATGGCAAGTCGAAAAGATTATAAAGAGGCGACGGCGTGGTAAACGTAGTCAGTTTTTAGTGAAGTGGTTGAATTATGGACCGGAATTCAATACCTGGGTCGATCAAAAAGATATCGTCGAAACGTAACTTTTATCAATACATTGCTCAAGTTATAATTATACTGCTCATCGTGAGTTTTTCGCTGTATAATTTGAGTGTCGTGCAAGACAACAAAGAGCTTTGGGTGTCGCTGTTATCATCGTGTGTGGGATATATGTTACCGGCTCCAAAGATACCCAAACTATGAGTTATATTACGTTATTTTCCAATGCCTCCATGGACAGGTTTCCACAAAATACAGCCGCGGTTTACACCAACGAACTAGACACCCCAAGAAATGTAGAAAGAAGCGAAGTCGCGTTGACTGAGATTGGCTTCCCAGCCGATTTTAACGAACGGATCGCAATCACAAATAACTACTACGGTTTCGACATTATGGGTCCCAGTGAAGTCACAAGAAGATTGAAGTTCAAAATTGGTGAATATGAATCCGTATATGACATGTTTAAATCGTTGGAGAGCATTAATCCCGATGTGAAAGTCAAGTGTTTTCCTGAAAGTGATAGCCTGACGGTTTCGATTCCACACAAAAACATTGCAGCTAGTGCAAGACCGGGAGAGGATACGCGATATCGAATCGACACCAGAGAGTACGATTATACTGGAACACTTGAGCATCTAGAATTGGCGGTAGTTACCCTTACTCTCCTACGTTTCATATTGCCGAAGAATAGAGCAGACCTATCCGCATACTTTTTCACTGACAAAACAATACATCTCAATTTTGATGTACGACCCTTGTCGAAAATCGATTTCGTATACGTTCATTGCGACATCATTGAACCCCAAGAGTCTAGCGGTTCACTACAGCGTTTATTAAGAGTTGTAAAAGTCGAAGGAGATAAGAAGGTGTTTTCAAAATATTACGTAAAACCTTTCTTTCTTCCGCTAAGTATAAATAGATTGGAACGTGTAAAAATTTCCTTGCTGGATCACAAAGGTGGTGAAATTCCGTTTCGAAGCGCTCCATCGAGCGCTGTACTTCAATTCCGAAAGCGCGGTATCGCACTATGAAATACATTCACATTAGCAGTTTGGAATCAGATTTTGTTCTCGAGCTAGCACGTCCGATTACAGGAAAATACGAACTGGGCCTAGCGGAGTTCTCGATTCGCAACGAGTTCCAACCTACTTTACCTGCTTTCGACGCTCTGTTATGGCAATTTCAGGATGAAAAAACATCGCCTCTGATTCAAGTGGGAAGTAAAAATCATTATTTTTACCCCAAGGGTAATTACTATGACTTCAAAAGTTTGATTGATAGAATCAATCGCACGCAGGACCAAGTATATATTAACCAGCTAGGAAGTTCTACTGGTATGTTAGTCATTCCACCTTACAAATCGGGTGCGTTTCCTAATTTCCTGAAGAATCCAACCGGAGTCAGAAATCCGGTTTTCGTGTATGGAAAGTTTAAGAAGAAAAAGCTGCTAGGAGGGAATTATTTAACTTCAGAGATCACTCTGAGGGATTCCATTACGCCTATCACCAATTTATTAATTTATACCGATCTCATTCGACCGCAATCAGTCGGCGACACGAAAGCTCCGCTATTAGGAAACATCCCCATTACGAGTAGTATCAATGAATATCAACATCATATATTCGAAAAAGTATACTTTTTCCCTATGATTACGGAAGACGCTCGTCGAATTCAGATTAGTATCAAAGACGATAAAGGTACGGGTATAAATCTGAAGGGGTCCATGATTGATATCACACTTGCTTTACGTCATCATGAGAGCACATTACTGTTGTGATCGCGATGCCTTTCAACAATACTATCGTGTGCAAAGTGGTAATGGCATAAACTATTTTCGAGGACGAGTGCAAAGAGGACACGGTTTAGGAAATCTGTTTCGTAGTTTGGGACGAAGTGTTGTACCATTGATATCAAAAGGGGCGAAAGCTCTCGGCAAACAACTACTCCATACAGGAGCAGAAGTAGCTTCTGACGTATTGCGTGGACAAAACGTCGGTGAAAGCTTCAAAATAAGAGGCAAACAAGCAGCTAGCAAAGCTCTTGACAACTTCCTAGGCAAGAGAAAGGCACCTAGAAAAAAGACCACGAAACGGAAAAAGCGCCGACGGGACATTTTCGATTAAATAGGACTCTCTCTACTTTATTTTTCATTAGCTAGCAGACTCGCGAAAGATGACGGAGCTAATTCACGCGAAATCTGCCGAAGGCGTACATCCTAGCTTGGATCTTTTTCAACTCCCACCTACCCAAACAAGCGTGGAGAAGAAACGGATCATTAAGATTCCGCCTGTGTCGGACAACGCAAGCGTGATTATTTACCGCTATGAAGGCTGTGACGATTTTATTTTATTTTATTTAACCGAATCCTATTTTTTATTTCGCTTGAAACTATTGAAAGGCGATGCGGATCTAGCTGCCACGGACAGCATTGGAGTTGTGAATAACATTCTTGATTCTCTAATTTCTCAACTTCACATCAAAGTCGGGAACCATACCCTGAAACAAGACGTGAAGCTACAATGCTATTCAGCCTACTTACACTATCTGTTCACACCTCACGACGTGCAAGAGACAACGCTTCTTATACAAGGATGGGTCAAGGACACAGAGAAGCAATTAGATGATTCGGCCCTAGGCAATAATGCGGCTAACAAAGGTCATAAGGCGAGAAGTTTGCCGTATGCCGGGAGCAAAGTCGTTGAAATTCGCGGTAAAATACATCATGGGTTGTGTTTGCAAGACCGCTATATTTTGGACGAGGTTCCGTTAGAGTTCGAATTAACATTGAATCCGAAAAGTTTCTTTCTGTTTGGAGCCGCTACCAGCAATTTTAAAATCATCAAAAAAGAATTGCACCTATGCGCGGGTAACCGAAGATGTAAAATCTGCCTTGATGGTAGACGCACCGGCTAGGTATCCCTTTATGGACATGAAGCTGCTAACTCGAACTTTTGCGGCTAACACCACTCAAATCGATATTGGTAATCTGTATTCGGGAACCCTGCCGACTCGTTTGATTATAGCAATGGTGAAAACCGAGGCATTCCAAGGAGCATTAGATAAGAACCCATATAATTTTATTCATAATAAAATGAGTCGGGTTGAATTGAAAGTAAATGGTTTCCTTATGCCAGAGGGTGGCTACGAACTTGATTTTGAAAACAATCATTATTCCGAGGCCTACCTAAATCTCGTTCAATCTATGGGTGCCATCGAACGACAAAAAGGCTTGATTTCACCTTCCGAGTTCGCAAATGGATACACGCTCCTGGCGTATAATTTGCGAGGTGACGATTTAGATGACTGCTTCGAGCTGCAGAAAAGTGGAACGATCAGTCTTCGAATCACCTTTCCCGCGGCAGGTGTTGAGAACGAAACGACACTGCTGTGCTTTATGGAATTTCAAAAAATACTGGAAATAAGCCAAGCTCGCACGGTGACCGTGATATGAACGGACAAGAAATAGATGAAATATTGTATAGTTACCATGCTACGAAACAACACTATCTAGGGAATATCCCTATTGATAAACTCCCTCAGCGCCCAAAACCTCCTTATTCAATTGTGATCAATTATGATGAAAGTCACAAGGAAGGTAGTCACTGGGTTTGCATATATGCTGATCAATATGAAACCTATTTTCACGATAGTCTGGGTATCACTCCATTCAGGATTGAGATTGCGAGTTTCCTTGATCCCAAAAATTATACTAGCTCAATAAAACCTTTACAGCATGAAAGGTCAGACGCTTGTGGAGCTCATGCAATTGCATATATCGTGAAACGCTCTACTGGTATGAGCACACTACAGTATTTGGATCACTTCGGTGATGATCGAAAAGAGAACGACGATATCGTAGTGGACTTCGTTAGAATCTTGAAATGGGAGCAACTAGTTTCACCATCATAGAATACTTTGGAGATGATGAGAAGGCCTACATGAAAGTCCAAGGAAAAATTATTGTCATGAATGCAAATCGTATTCATAGAATTTCTTTCGAGCCGTTTCACATACGCATTTACCCGCATGATAACGAAGTTACAATTTTCCGCGGGTCTGATTGGATACCAGTGCGTTTTCCTAAAAATTGCATGTATATAGATGTGTTGTCGAAGCATAGAATTATTCGTCGTAACCGCCGTGAACTTGTCGTTTTTCGTAGACTAAAATTATGGGAATTTTTGAGAAATCGCTTTTAATAAATTCGTGTGTATTCATCGGAGTTATATATAAGTAGGTATTGCTCGGGATCTAGTCAGTGTCATCATGAATGCGCTTATAGTATCGATGTGTTATCGCGGAAAGCCGCACCATGTCGAAAATGAAGGAACGTTACAAGACATTCAGATTATGACAGATATCTTAGTACAGAAATTCAAATTCAAGACTGAAGATATCAAAGTGTTGCGTGAAGAGCAAGCCACTCTTGGAAATTTTTCCAGAGAGCTTCAAACGATGGCCGATAGTAGCGCCAAGATAAACTTCATATATTTCGTCGGTCACGGCTTTTCATGTCCAAATAACACAAAAGAAAATGATCCTGATGCTCGCGATTCCGGATTTGTATTTTATGATAGGCATCTACTCGATGATGATATGTGTGAGCTATTAAAAAGCTTTCGTAAAGATACAAAAAACCTACTCATGTTTGCGCAGTGTTATAGTGGTAACTCTGCCGATTTGAAATTTCATTTACGAGAAGACGCTGCTTCGCAAGCACTCAAGCGCAAACGAGACGTAAAATCAAAAACTGTTCTCATAAGTGCAGTTAGTGACGATCAAATCAGTTGGTGTTTTGAAGACGGTAGTGCTTTTGCAAAGAATTTCAGAACCGTCATACGTGAACACGACGAAATCAAATTCTTCGATCTTATGCGTAAATTGCGACAACTAGATAAGAGACAAAAGTGTTCGATATCATCAAACTTCAAATTGGATGAACACGATCATCTCATTCGAAAAAGAAGTTTCAGTTGGATAAAATCTCAATGGAAGAAATCGAAATAATAACTATCGTTGCAACCGCGCTGTTATTTCTGGAATTCTTTTTATATACGCTATTTTGCTGTGGAGAAGAATGTGAACGCAAATCATGACTATGGCTCGCATTTGTATTGGTCCCCTACGCTTGAGTAGTAATGGAGATCGTAGCTATTATGAAAAAACGATTGTATTACCGAAAGTGAGATCTATCACTATTTCTTTCTCATGTGAAATATTGTATCGTACCAATAAGATCGTAGTGAAGAAACTGCATGTTCCTCACTACGGTAAGATTGAATCTCCGACAATCACTGTCTGCAAAGACAAACATTACTGTTTACCGCGTACCTGTCCTATTCTTATAGAATTTAAAGGGAATGCGATCGTTGTAAACAATATAATCGTATTCGAAGCGTTACACAACGCGCGATTTTATGATGCTTGTTACTAGTTTGATATGTCTGTAATAAAATCGCAAACAAACTACGACTCCTCATTCGTGTTCTAGTCAGATACAGCATCAATAGAAAAGTCGTGGAGACTACAGGAATTGAACCCGTATCTTCTGTTTGCAAGACAGATACTCTACCATTGAGCTAAGTCCCCATTCACACGAATAACAACGCAAGCAGACGTTGATTTTTGTTATTTATTACAAGAACAATACTGAATGTATAATGCAATTCCACGCTGCTCGCGGTGGATTAAAACAACACTATTTTTCTTGCTGGGTGACTTGCGTATCTTCCATTGCATGTCTACGGGTATATTGAGTAGCTAGTTGGAAATAACGTACCTTATTTTTCAAATACATTTCCGCGCTCTCTTGATCCATCGGATCATAAGGGTTTGGTGAAGCGAGCAATGAACGTATTGAAATCATTAGGGCGAACGTTGTCATCACTGGTGACCATTCCTTTTGTAAAATATCGACACATATGGTACCTTTACAGCTTACGTTTGGATGGTATATCCGTGTTTCAAATCGCATTTTAGGAGGCTTGAATGGATACTCGGTAGAATATTCGATTGATAATCTGAACACACCACCTTCGTAGGGTGTTCCGTTTGGTCCTTGGATCGTTGCCCACCAACTATACATATTCTTTTCATCGAATGGTCCTGCTCGGATAGCTTCGTAAGCATTCTGCTTGAATTTTTCTTGTTCATATATCAATCGCTTCAAAGCACGCATGCTTATCGAATGATAGTATTCGAGCTGTCGCACTTGCTTTCAAATAAATTATAATTCAATCTAATTGTACATGTAAATAGAAATAGGTTACACAATAATAAATGATATGATTAACGTATGAAATGACATGCGTCGCGCATTTCAAATCTACAACAACTCTTCATGAAAGAAGGATGTAATTCCACACTGACTCCTTGGGTAATAGTAATATCATTTCCGGATATATAGAGATCTTTATCATTGATCTTTATTGACTTTTCTTCATCGTCACTTATAATACATGTATATCCTTCATGACGTTTTATTTTGAATTGGCGTTTTAATTGTATCACTTCTACGCCAGTTAATATTATACTCTTTGACGTTTGATTCATTATGATCTTTGTTGAAGACACGAATTTGGTATCACCGATTACTATTCTCCCCATCATGGAACAATTTCGTAATCAATAGAGCAACGCATCGAACGTAACTGAAATAGTAAGTAAAACTTATTCGCGGAATAAACATATATATGATTGCAAACTTGTCACGTGATCAAAGCTATGTATGGTGCAATATCGCTAGGTTATTACCCATTGTGCAATAACGGTCACACAACTCTTTCGCGCGCTTTTCTCTGTTTGATTTGAAATTCAAAAGTGGTCACGTGATTGGAGTGGGGACGAACGCAACAGCAACGCAACAGCAACACAACAGCAACGAACGCTAAGCGAGATGGGCAGAAGACTGCAAATCCTGAACAATGGAGGGTGTAGCACCAGAACGAGCGAAAATATACTTCGAACATTTGGACAAGCACTGGGAGAGGAACTGGGATGGAGCTTGCGATGGGATGGCTGTATAGGATTAATTGGACTGTATATAGGAATAAGAATGATTTGTAGTGATGCTAAAAAAATATATAATTACAAATTTAAAAAATTTAAATTTGTCAGGTGATCAAAGCTGTGTATGGTGCAATATCACTAGCTTTGGACTTGTCTACGGTATTAACCATTGCACAATACCGTAACGTTCGCTAGCACACACCCCATTATGCTTTCACGGTTCGCTCTCCTAACCCACACCCATTAACACCCATTATGCAATCAGCTGACACAATCATTGTCAATACAATGATGGTCACGCCCGTTATTGACATATATTGTCACCCATTGTCCCTATTGAAGCACTATTGATATAACTCTTTCGCGCGCTTTTCTCTATTTGATTTGAAATTCAAAAGTAGTCACGTGATCAAATGCTGCGATTTGATTGGAGCGGAGCTGGACTAGCTGTTATATACTACTTTTGTTTGTGAACGTGAACCTCTAAATTTCTGAAGTTCATACACAGAACGCGAACGTGAGCCTCTGGCTCTTGATGTTGTGTGGTTGTGAACTCACAGCAAATAGTCACTAACTATTCACAAGTGGAAAGATGGATAGTTCGAGCAAACATTTGCAACAATGTCTGTCAAACTTTTGAGATTGTCAAGGTGCATGCTAGTTTAGTGTTGATTTTTTATGCTGCCAGCGCCATGCATAGAGTGGGCTCAGGGGGCGGTATGGGGGCGCTGGAGAAAAATCACCTTGCAGTAGATGCTTTAGTGAAGAGA
Source organism: Botryllus schlosseri (assembly GCF_051294905.1). Lineage (NCBI taxonomy): Eukaryota > Metazoa > Chordata > Ascidiacea > Stolidobranchia > Styelidae > Botryllus > Botryllus schlosseri. The sequence continues at coordinate 40,531,625 of NC_137236.1, forward strand.
TATGATTATATACAATGGAACAATTGCTCTATATATCCCTGAGCTCTCATTGCAAACTAACATTCTACAAAATGTCTCCAATCTCGACGCTTTTTCTCGCGCGCCTGGCACAATATCCACCGACGATGTTTCCTTGAATGCAATGGTTTATTTTAATTCATGTAGGATTAATTTGAGGTTTTCATTATTAATTCTCTGAACATCCACCATCAATGCTATTTTTGCAAATCCAGAAGTTTCAACTGCAATAACTCCGCTTCTACGGGTTGGAATTGAGTCAAATTTGTTTTGCATCGTTTTTGAACCCATCTCAATAGTTGCATCAGGGTTGAGAGACAATTCTTTTTCAATTTTTCATATAGGCCTACTGGTTAGAATTGAACCAAATCTGGTGCGCAGCGTTTTTATGGGTACCCTCACAATTTGGTCAGTGAATAGCTGGAATCCGGAATAAAAAGTTGATTTGAACAACCCTGTACGTCAAAAATACTTCGAAGCTTTTTGGCCAAACTGATTAACTGAATACACTTGAGAGCTGCAACATTAGATATCTACAAAATTAATTGTCTGAATATTTCTTCATCGTATCATAAAGTATGATACTGCTTAGTGTTGTGACCGACATTCATGTTCAAGTTAAGACCTTGGTTCAGTACTTAATTTAATGTGGGCAAAGATCTCTACCACATTCTCAGTTGATTTAGTAGTTACACAAAAAAGAAAACCAAGGTCAATACAAATAACTTCACCGTATGGCAAATCGCAGAGGTGAATTCGGGATGTGTACATCGAGCTCGAACCAGATGGTGTGAGCCCCTAGGCTATACCCGATGGTCAATATAACAACCCTGATTTGATCCCGAATATACCTCATACAATTATTATATCGTTTATTAGTCGAGTGGTCCTCAGGTGCAATTAAAGCGTGAAATAGCCTATTTCTAATATTGGAGTCCCGATCCGAGACGTGACTTCGACCACTTACCCATTGTTTTTAGTACACTCCTTAAAGTAGGGGGCGCTAGAACCAGGCAATTTTCGAAAGCGGGACCTGGAGATAAAAAGGTTAACCCTACACTGCTCAAGCGGGATATCGCTACACGATTGCTCTGGTGGGGTCAAGTTGACCCCATCAGGTAATATGCTTTTTGTCTTATCAATTTCGCTATACAGCTGTCTAATAACCTCTCGCATGACGTTATAACCATAGTGTCCTATATGGTGTCGACACAAGCAAATCTCACGCCTCAGTGAAATTGTATCGCGTCACAATTTCCATTTGGCTACAGGCAATTTGACGGTCATTTTTGACCGGCTTGCCGAGCATTAAATTTGGTAAAACGGGTATCAATCGAAAGCTGACTCTGCACTGATTACGAAGATATAAATTTTATTCCGATCGTGTCGCTGGAACTCCCACAATCAGCCTCGAATTTTTCATTGTTATGGATATTGGCATTGGGACGCAACAATGGTGTCTGGCTCTTTTTCTCTTGAGCTACTCTCTCGTTTCGCCAGACAGCATGGTTACGTTCTGAGCTACTCTCTCATTTCGCCAGACAGCATTGTTGCGTCCCAATGCCAATCTCCATAACAATGAAAAATTCAAGGCTGATTGTGGGAGTTCCAGGCCCACGAGCGGAGTGCAGAGTCAGCTTTCGATTGATACCCGTTTTACCAAATTTAATGCTCGGCAAGCCGGTCAAAAATGACCGTCAAATTGCCTGTAGCCAGATGGAAATTGTGACGTGATACAATTTCACTGAGGCGTGAGATTTGCCTGTGTCGACACTCGACACCATATAGGACACTATGTTATAACGATGCATGTCTGGCAAGAACAATCCGACCGCGCATAAAAATATGGCTAACATTTTTGCTCGTCTGGGGTCAATTTTACCCCACCTGAACAGTCTATACCCACTATACCTGCAACATCTGACCCATGCGCAATCAATAGCTCATTGCGGCGAGGTATTAGCGATAATCAGCTAATGCTCTATTCCAAATGATAGTGTATAACACCATTTAGGATTACATGTCTGGCAAGAACAATCCGACCACACATAAAATATATGGCTCACATTGTTGCTCGTCTGGGGTCGACTTTGTGTACTCATTAGCGCTGCAGGAGGGAAATATCAAACACCATAAAACACGGTAACATGTATGATGTCTGACCTTGGTAAAGATCATTTCGTAATTTCGTGAAGACGACGCCTGCCACGAATCGTCGAACGACAGACCATCGTTCTTCATGGAGATGTTCTTTGTCGAAGACCGAAAATTTGCTGATCTCCATTTCTGCTATGAAGATCGCTGCCAGATATTCTTGAATGCTTTGATGGCAAAAGAAGAATGTGAAATCTCCTTGTATCAAATGACGGCTGAGTAGATTGTTTCCAGGAACTTTTGACATTAAATCTTGAACTTCCTCTGCGGTTAGTTGAAATTTTTCCAAGTCCGTTACTTTAAATACAACCATGCCTTCGTTCATGCCTTGAAATGCCAATGCCTTCAGTTTGTTGACGATCGATGAAATTTGTGCCCGATTTCGAATGTTTTCGACGCTTTGCAGAGAAGATATGATTCTGTTGTATAATTCTGTTACCGTTGTCGGAGGAGGTTTACTTGGATCCCTTCCCATCACCACCGCTGTTAGAATCAGAAAAACGGGAACAGAGACTAAATTGAGCAATCTTGGTGACATGATTTCTATTTTCTGCCAGAGATATTCTCCTTCCTCTTTGAGTAGAAAGGCGAACAGCCTATGCGCGTCTTCGGATCTAAGACCATTGAGCGTAATGATGGTGTCCGGTCGTGCCATCGCCGGTAGCTCCGAAACCCTGAACTCACGCGAAGCTATATAAATTTTAACGTGACGGAGGATATTACGAGATAGTATGTTGTACAGGACTGTCCAGCAGCTTGCTTTTTCGTTCTTTCTTATTTTGCGTGGACATTCTTCATCAAAACCCCATCTTGCTTGATCCAGCCCGTCAAATATCAAAATAGCTTCGGACTGATGTTGATATAGCCATTTGAATGCCTTATCTTCTTGAATTTCATTTTCGTACAGCCCGTAAAATAAAAGTTTTGATGGTTTAATTTCGCTCATTACTGGAATATCCTTCAATTCAATATAATGCACCATTTTACGATCGTAAGATGGTGGATCTTCAACATCGTGTCTTGCAGATATGCCGAGAGCTTGTCTAGCTATCCTGCGTGTGAGGGTGGATTTACCAGATCCAGCAGATGCGACAATAGCGGTTACACCAATTGATTCTGACGAGATCGTCTTTTCTCTCTGCCACATACTTGCTACTAAGTCACTAATTTCAATTATTTTCGCTTTAATTTGGTCTTGACGGGTAAAACCAACTTCCTTTGTCAGCTGATTTTGATCAATTTGATTGTAAGGTCCTTGAAATCTGCTGTTGCCATATCGACCTTTGTAATAATCGTGCACGTCAACTTGTCGCATCAGCGGGTAAACTTCAAAGTCAGGTTTCTGAAGCTGTTCATGTCGAAAGTCATCGAGGATGTCAATATACGTCACTTCCTTGGTATTGTCGTTGCAAATTTTTATGAGCATCTCGTTACTGATATCTGAAAAATAAGATATGAAAATTTTTAAATCTATGAAGAGATGGAGTTTACCCAGAAACCGTTTCTCACACGGTATTTCGATTTGAGTTAAATTTTAAACGTTCAGAAACGACCAGTGGTGAAATTTTGATTCTTGAGGCAATCAGGGGACTGCTGCACTAACACAAATTACTACAAATTATTAAATGTGAGCAAAAATATATTGCGTCACAATCCTAAATAAAACAAAATGCGTTTTCGCTGTAACGATGCATGAGATCGTTATTTAGAAGCTGTATTGTACTACGTGCGCATTCACCAGGCCATGCTCTTAGTCTGTTTTTGTTCATGGTTATTAGGTATATTTAGTGACTTGACTATCTGTTTCTCTATGTATTCAATGAGCAATTGGTGTCAATGAAATTATAGTTTAGAATTAATGACCAAATAAATGGGTAGGATTTGAATTGTTACAGAAGACACATTGGACAAGTATCTTAGCTGTTTGCGAAACTTTTAGGCTAAAGGTGCGCACTGAGTTCAGAGTTTTATTCAAATATGGACCATAAAGTAGTTATTGACAGAAGCGAAAACGACTATGCGGAACCGTTATATGCAGTTCAAATGGCGATATGTTGCACAAATATGTAATTGAAATATCCATGGTCACATTGCTGTGTCACTTTCGACCCGAAAGATCCCCGGCCCAGAAAGGAGGGGGACCGGAGTCGCGGTTAATACTAATTAACCGCATTCCAACGTCCGCGTTTCCAATTAAATATCTTGTCTTCCTCACAATGCATATGCAGTTTTTAACGCCTGATTACGACTGTTAACGCTACTGTTAACGCTACTGTTTTATAGGTTCTTAACTGTATTCAACCATGGCTGCAGCAACTATCATATTTTTTCCAATACCCTTATTCGCAAATAAAGGTGTTGCGTTTTACTGCTTTAAAAATCCTGGGATCTGTGTATTGTCTATATATTCTTTTGAGGTATTCAAGTGAAAAGCAAGAGCACGAGGTGCCATTTTGGAATCAGTTGACTGGTCCGTCCCGCGACGCAATTTGAGTTTGACCCTGCTCTAGGGCAGGGGTTCTGAAACGCTGCTCCGCAAGGTATATTAAGGTTTTATATCTTAATTTCAAGATGCAAGATGTTGAAGGCTTGTCCATTGGTAAAATAAAATAAACGTAAAATTTTAAACTGATGCAGAACTTCGTGACGTAAGATTATGCCCGGAAACATCTTCGATTTGACCTAAAGTTCAAGCTGTTTCCAGTGACGATATGCGAGCGACTCGCTAAGTACCAGATGACTCGCTAAACCGCGTAATTCGTAATTCGTACGATCATTGGTATTCGATTCATTATTATTTCGGATGGAAGGGTTTCGCTGTTGCCATGTGTTTTCGTGAGGCGCATTGTACCCGTCATAGGTTACGTCTGGTAGTAGTGATAAATGAGCGAGATAGCTCTAAAAGGTATTTGGTCATACTCCAAAGCGCTTCATCTCTAGATATTGGGGAAGAGAAAATGATTATCCTAGTCGGTGCGGTCGATTAATCCACGGGCTTTGGCTCGAAATTAGCTTATGTTTATCTGGGCAAGTCAACTTTTCCTCGACTCAGCACCCAGACACTGCCGTAAAATAACATGAATACTATCATAAACATATTTAATTACGAACAAAACCCTCAAAATGTCACTCTCTAGTACATGGGTGGCCAACTTGCGGCCGTAGAAGGAATTTGTGCGGGGGTGGACACAAAATTCAATTACCATGTGCTGGAGGCCGTCGACATGAAAATTGAATTTACGAATTCACTCCTGAATTTTGGAGGTATTTTCATTAATTTTCTTTTCTTCGCGCTTTGCACGATTCAATGCGAATTCATGTTCCAATTTTAATATAGTCGTAGCGCCTTTTGCAATCCAAGCTACTCAGTACAGATGCGAATGGTGGAGGAAAATGATTCACCCCATATAGCAGTGGTTCCCAACCTTTTCCCATCCATACACACCATTTCGAGGTTTTATGCAGTGCTCGCGTACCACTTACATAAGTTACGCGCGCCGAAGGCGGTCAAAATATGTTTCCACCGTGTTGAGTGGCCGAAGGCAGCGAAACGGAACATAAACTGCCCATTTTAAGGCGCAGTATATGATTTCTGTAGTGGATTTATTTGGAATTATTGGGGTCAAATATATTAAAACGTAAATTGGTTAGGTAAGAGTCCCAATGCTTTACGACTAGATATTTTCCCCGTAGGCCGTCATTGGTGGGATCGCGCCTACCCACGACTACATTGGCTTCAAAATACTCAAAATCAACTCCACCTGAACTAATTACTCCCTTCGGTCTAAAGGAATCAGAATCTACTCGCGTACCACCGTGAAGATCTTTGCGTGCCACTAGTGGTACGCGTACCACAGGTAGGTAATCACTGCCATATAGAAATACCAACTTTGAATTGTGCGGTCCCCACGAAAGAAATTTATTTCTACCACATTTGGGAGATTCCATTATCTTTCCACTATACCGACAAGCCTGATGGGACGTCAAGAAATAACAGCTCGTCACAAAGTGACTATACTAACCAATTGGCACAGCCGAAAATGCATTATCATTTATTCATAACTTGCTCAAAATTTTCGAAAACACCCAACTTTACCAATGAATCTGATCGCTTTGGCCGAGAAAGGATAAATATTTGATAGTAACGTGAGAAACTACGGATATTATTGACGAAATTCATTCGTGAATCTGAAAGAATTTCTGGCATTGCGTGACCATAATCGATCCCAGTGATTGTTCATAACATGACCACTAAGTAGCAATTACAGTGCGTATAGTACGACGATATTAAAAAGTAGATTAGTTCGTAGTTCACTAGAAATGAACATGGATTTAGTTAAACATGGATGTTTGGTGTCCAGTTAGTTCATTGCAACGAGGGTTGCATTTAAAACAAACGGTGTTTTAAAAGACTTTTTTTAAAACATTTTTAAATAGGTTTTAAACAAGGGCTTTTAAAAATGTTTTTTTTTTTTATATGTTGTAAAATCATGCCATAATTGTGTAAATACTTTCCAAAACACATGATGTATGAGTCTACAGACAATTACCACCCGATATAGCCAACGTATACGTTGTAGAATGGATGGCAACCATAAAATAGTCGGTTCAACAGCCAAAGGAGCTATAATTACGCTATATTTTCAATTGTGATTGTCAATCAACTATGACGTCACAATTAAAATTATTTTCACGTCATGGCTTAAAAAAGCAACAATGAGAAACAATGAGAAACATGTTTGTTTTTAATTTATTTTTGTTTTAAATGCAACCCTAATTGCAGCTACATTCTGGAATGCGCCGTAGGCCATATAAGTTATCAAAATGCGACCGTGAATAGCAAAAAGGCTTGAAACCACTGATCTATACCATTCTTGCAGAAAAACGGCTGCATACATTACATATGAGTTTCATTTCAAGGTTCAACGGACCCCCAAATATCGGTCACGAGGTGGAAAATATGCAGAACCACTGCTCTAGAGCAGTGTTTCTTACCCTGTTCGCTAGTGCCCACCAGCGACGATTTGAATTTTGAAGAGGGGGAAACACTCAGGGACGATTTGGAGGGCGCTGGGCTCATTGAGCGCTATGGGGGCGCTGAAGGAAAAATAGCGTCGCAGCAAAGGGTACAGTAGGGATGTATATGATTATATATTAGAACAGCATTTCTATATATCCCTAAGTTGGCATGGAAATTAATATTCAACAAAATCCGTCGAATCTCAAAATTTGTCGTCGTGCCACGAACGAAATACGTTTCGAAAATGTTTGCAACATGATTTAATGAGTGCAGTGGTTTATTGTAGTTCATGTAAAATTAATTGCGCGTACTCCTAGTTCGCCAATTCCCCGTTAAAATAATCCCGTCACGCTAGCTCGGGTTATTTTCCACAAAATGTTTCGAACTAGCTATTTTATTATGCCGCAACGCACAGCGTATCCAAATCGAAGAAAGAAGGACTGTACCACTTATGAGAGTGAAATGATTAACTAAATGGATTTGTATTTGAGAGCTACAAAATTAAATCTTCAGAGCATTTCTTCATCGTTTGGTAAAGGATGATATTATTCAGTATTGTGACCCGCAACCTAACATGGACGTTATATAATATGGGTTTCTTTGTTTGGAATACATTCATGTTAAAGTTGTAACTGGGTGCAGTACTAACTTCAATGTGAGGAAAGATCACTAAACCGTCTCGATAATTTTTGACGGATTCGTGGCGTTGGGAGGGGCCGTTCACATATTCATTTGTGTGCCTAGGCTGTGTCAACAAAAAGAGGTCGTGTACCATCTAAAATAGTGCATTGAACACTCACGTCTTCGAAATTTCCTGCAGGTGACGTCATATCTTGTGTTACGATTGTAAATATACGATCTTATTCTCCATTCTCTACTAGTTGCTGACGATTACCCCTGACGAGTGTCAGGCTAAATATTCGGGTTCATTTCAATATAAATATACTATTCAGTTGTATATTGAAGTTGTTGTACCTCCAAGAAGCTCTTAAGAGGCGTAATTCTAAATTATGGTGTTACCATTGCGCACACGAACGTCAAACGAACATTTCCACCATCCATGCCAGGGAATGAATTTTTAATAACCACAGAGCTCGAAATTTAACGGAAATAGAAACTATAGCAGGCAAATTCTCACCATGATTTGGAGGAGACGATTCATCCACCGCGGCCTCAGGATGGAAAGCTTGGTCCCCAGATACGACATTAATCGAGCTTTTTACGAATGTTTGAACGATATGAGTACCATCAGCCAATATCGCGGATTTGGAGTCACCTGTGATGAATTCGATGTGGTTATATTGCGTATTCGGATGGTATATTCAATATGCTATCTTTTCACTCAGTCGTCCCTGTGCTTTCTTACCATGCTCTGCATAGGTGTAGATGGAGAAATTTATTTTACAAAGTCACAAACACACCCTTAATTATAAATCACCTAACTGTGTCGACGAGCTGCGTGACAATTAAGCCTGAAAGCACTTTGAAGACATTTTTGATTTGAGGAAGGTATAAGTTGGAATATATGTTCATTTTTATAAATTATAAGGATTCAAAAACCATATTTGGTGCGGCATTTACGGCCCCTCTATTTCCCGTTTCTCCACCATTCCCTAGTATTAGGCCTACTAGAGCAAGTAACAGCTCCGCAAGGAAGTCAATGTCAGTCGGATTTTATGATAACATCAAACCGATTTGTGTAATGATAGGATCGGCACATTTCATAATCAAGCCCCATTATCGCAACCGCTTTTCTGCATGTATCTCTTATTGGATACATAGTACCCAACACAGAGACTTTGGACATAAATAGGACCGTAACCAGAGGTGGTCAGTAACGAAGTACTTCTACTTTTTTGAAGTACTCAAGTAGTTTTCCGCTACTTGGGTACTTACTCAAGCAGATCTAATTTTACGCTACTTCATCATCATTGGTTTATTAGCAATTTTATCAGTTCAATACACCACAAAAAATGCGATACAATGAAAAGACAGGAAGATGTCGAAGCGACAAGGAGTAGTCTATGGAATCTGACACCCACCTTGGCCTAGGCGATGTAAAGAGGAGGCATGCACACTGAATGAAAGTAAAGAAGATAGTATAGAAAAAGAATGCGACAAGAAATAGGGCGGCATGTCATGGGAAGCGAGATCGATAGGTCAGTCGTGGTCCGGTAATCTTGAGGATGGACTGTATTTATTTAGTAGTAATTGTTTGTATTTCGACTTGAATGTGGACATGCTCGTCGACTGTCTGATGGCCGGCGGGATACTGTTCCACACATCAGGTCCGGCATATTTGATGGAGCGATGATCTTTTCGGTCGATCATATGATATTTGGACGACGTGGACGCGCGTGTGTTGTACTTGTGCGCTTTTGATTCAGAGGTAAAGAAGTCATTGAAATATTCGGGGCAACGACCGCAGTGAAACTGATACATAAACTTGTCGATTTCTAGTTTCCGCATATCTTCTATGTTTAGGACGCCAAATCTCTTCAGCAGCGACATATTGGATGGGCAGCCAGGCCCCTTTGGAGCCCTAGCTATGATTCGGAGTACTTTATGCTGTAGTTTCTGCAGTGGCTTGAGTGCAGTTTTACTGGCAGCCCCCCAACAGAGGATGCCATAATGTAACTTCGATTGGATTAAGGATTTGAAGAGTATCAGAAGAACCCATGCTGGCATGAAGCGCCCAAGGCTGTAGAACTTCTACTTCTACTTCGTAATACTTTGTGATCTACTTACTTACTTTTCGCTATTTTCAGTTTGTCAAGTAGAAGTAGTTTAAACCTCAAATCAGGAAGATAGCCTGAGGAATTTAGGGCTGTTTCCACGGAGTATCTACCATTTAATTTTCGCACACAGTGAATGTGAGTGACCAATATGATTTCACGAAAGTATCGGTGAGTATAATTAAGGCAGCGGGTTACATGGTTTCGTTCACACCGCATTGTCGCCCATATGAATTATTTCATCACAGTTTATAGGCCCATCATAACGTCTGAATCTGATGTTTTGCAATCTAGCAATTATCATATCGTAATCTAGCAGTCCATGGCGTGTCTTTATCTGAAAAAGTGGACTCAGACTTTTTTTTTAGCTTCAGACTTTTTAAGCATACCACCTTTTTGAAACTTTCTGGACGAAAGACAGGAAATAAATTTTCCACTTTTAAAAGTAGTATTTATATATCTCTTTCAATCTCCAGTTTCATACTTTGAGTTCAAAATAGTTTCAGATCTTTTGTCTGGAGAACATACATGTTGAAGTGTAAAAGCAAGTGTAGTAATGCCTCCAATTTCCGAAAATGAAGCTACACAATATGGCATTTTTACTATCTACCATGTTTTTATTAACATTTACTAATCGCAAAAAGTGTTTACACCGAATCCGATACAACTTCTCCGTATTGCTCTTCTACCAAACTACGGGCCTTATATTATGGGGGAGGGCGCCATACCATACATACATACAGAGGATCAGTATCGCATTTCCATATCAATACTATCATTTCCATCCCATGATGCGGACGAATGCTTATGTTGTCGAAAATTGGATATCTCCTGGTATGCATCACTACGAATCAAGCTCTACTACTTTCGCATAGTTCAATTTACAGCTTTTAACAATCCATGGGAACGAATTAAGATCGTTTTCACAACTACTTACTTTCTTGAGTAGATTTAAAGTCAATTAGTTCTACTTCAACTTCAAGTAGTTTCAAGCTGCTCGTGGAATAAGTACACTTCTACTCGTACTTGAGTAGATTTTTTCGTAGCTACTTCTACATTTTTCTTGACTACTTTAACCACCTCTGACTGTAACTGCCGCATAACAAATCCCGAATGGGGTGGGGGGCGGGCGAGCTCGAAGGGGCCCAAAATTATTTTGTGAATTTATATTAATTATAGTGTATTTTTCAATTTATGCAACTTTTACCATATTTCTGCGTTATGTGCGATTTAATGATGCTAAATATCTTGATGATTGGGCACCCTTCCCCCACGCCAAAAATACGCATGATATGTACAAATGAGCATTTCGGCGTCGGCCACTACCGCGCCAGGACACACCAAGACATATAAAGTTTTAGGCCATGTGGCATGCGACTCGGAGACGTTTGCCAGAACGATCGGCAGCGAGAAAATTTTGGCCTAGACGGACTGCCCTTCTGCTGACCGAAAATTTCGATGTTTATACATATTTGTTTAATTGTCCTCTATGCTTCCAAATAGCTCGCGCCGAATGTTCCTGTTCTGGCAATCTGAACCTCAAGACAAATACAATCCCGCAGGGAACAAATATTGAAACCGTGTACATCAGGGGTGTCAAACTCAAATTGCGTCGCGGGATGGATTCAAGCCTTCAAATCGCCCGCAGGCCGGACCGGTCAACTGATTCCAAAATGTTATGCTCGAGCCCTTGCTTTTCACTTGAATACTTTAATATCAAGCATATATAGATTATAGTACACGGCTCATAGGGGTTTATTTTATCAAGTCGCAACACCTTTATTCGCGAGCAATAGAATTAGCAAAAATACGATGAGTGGTCAGTTTAAGAAACGATAAAACACTGGCGATAACGACGATATGAGTCGACATATTTATATACTCGGTTTGCTGTAGTCGTAATCTGGCATTCGCCCAGCGTATATACGCTGTGTGAAATAGAAGATATTTAACTGTAAATGAGGGCGTTAGAATTTGGGATATTATCATCAAATTGCAAGTCGGGTTTCTCTCAAGTCCGCGGAACTATATTGGTGGGAATCGAGATAGCAGTGATATAGATAGTTGAATTATACATTTGTGTAACTAATATATATTTCCATGTTAACTGGATATAACGGTTACGCATTTGCGTTTTCGCTTCTGTGAATAAGTACTTGTTGGTCTATTTTTCCATAAAACTCTGAACTCAGTGTGCACTTTTGCTTTCTCGTTAGAGAGAGTAAAACTACAACGCCGTAGTCAGGTGGTTATAATATGGCCTATGAATCAGTGGCGGCTCGTCCTATAGGGCAACTGGTGCATTGCTCCACCTAAAATTCTGTTCAATAACAATTTAACCATTTATAGACGCACAGCAATCAATATATACCGAGATCACAGCGAAACCCGCGTTCTTCTTGTGGTTTTGCTTGCAAATGCCCATACATAGCGAAGTCTGCGAAAATCGAATTCTCTTCCGTGTTTTCGCTTTGTGAATGCCTAGCCGGGGCTTGCCCCGGTAGCGCTCATAACAAGCTTTCACTATCTATTCTCTCAAAGCCGCGCACAATAAAGAAACGGTGATTTACTCTCTTCTATTCGTAAAATGGCCGAGCAACCGGGGCAAATATGCCTGGTCGCCCCTAAGGTGTGATGTAACAATCGCATCTATATCTGAACTCGGTTACCGTAATATGCGTTGAGTCGACCTTTGCTGGTATAGGTCGATTTTGACGGTGTTTCGCACCATGATAATTCTTGAAACTTGGTATGATATGTCGTGAAGGTAGTATTTAACACTGCTCCAAGTTTCAGGCTTCCTACTTAAAGATGAGGGTAGTAATTCCGTTTCCGAAGTTCAGTGTGTGCTGATCTATCAAGTACATAGTACAGCAAACAGATTTTACTCAAAAGCCGGTATTGGTCTCCATTGATTTTGACGATGTTCTATACAAAGATCGGTCATGACATTTGGCACGGTAAGTGTTAGTATCGACCGCTGTAACAAGTTTTAAGTTTGTCACTGAACTATGTGGGTGGTAATTTCGTTTCCAAAGTCGAGTAAGAGCTGACTCTTCATTTATCACTAACAATTTACGCAAAAGCCGTTATTGGTCTCTATTGATTTTAACGATGTTTCATACCTAGATCTGTCATGAGCTTTTGCACGGTATGTCTTGATTTTAGTATCGAACACGGTGCCAAGTCTTAAAGTTGACACTCAATGATTGAGGCAGTTATTTCGTTTTCGAGGTCGGGTATGGTAGAGATGCGCGCTGATCTGTTACTTAGCCTACCTACGTGCTACGTCATTGCAGATCTCACGCAAAAGCCGGTGTCGGTCCGTGCTAATCTATAGTCTGCGTTCTGGAATGGGTTATGAGATTGCGTATGCTACTTCTCGATGATTTCTTGTAACTGTATACTAAGTTTACGGCTTTTATTCATGTATTTATTGATTAATATATTTTCCAACGGTGATTTCGCAGCAGACTTATAGACAGTAAGCCGTATGTGTTGTGTCACAGTCTCCAGTTTCAAGGCCAAAATGTCCTATGTTGTTCCGAGACCGAAGTTCCGATGCTGCTGTCCTTAGTTCTTCAAAGACCATTCAAATTGATGTTCTGGATTCAATATGACAGGCCCAATCTATAAGATAACAATTGCGTATGTGTCCGAACTCGTTGACCTTTCCAGTTGGGCTTACGCAATCTCTCGAGTTCTAGTCATTGGAATTAGTCAGGTCAAGTCAAGTGCGAACATGAATCGTATTGAATCTTTGCTCCGTACGTAGTTTACGCAGTTGCCATTAGAGCGAAAATGAGAGGTCTAGAAGTTGTCCAGTCTATTGATCCAATCGTACGCTGGGTGCCTCCACTTTGGTTGCCTATTATCACCTGGTCGTAACCAGAGATGGCCACAGTCCGGTTCAGGAGCCGGAGCAGGATTTCAATGTTTTTTTACCTGGCCGGACTGGATCCGGATTTTTTTGCTGCGATATGATTAATCAGCATTGTTCTGGCAGGATTTTTTCGGATTCCGAACTGGACATTCACCAGCCGGAATTCTTTCGACTCTGAATTTCCAATTGCCAGCCAGATCCGGATAGATTCGGATCCCGAAATTTTGGAATCCGCCCATCTCTGGTCGTAACCAACAGCTCAGTGGTCGTAACACACCAAGATCGTGTACGAAACACTTTCGGACGGGCTTAGAAAAATTAGGGTCTATCGATTTGCGTAATCTCTAACTCTAACGTGAAATCATAACGCATGCTACTAAGGATGACCTGATACTTGATTCGTGACATAGGGACGATTCTTAGTTCACGTACATTTTGTAAAATAATCCTTTGATTAAAAATAAATGAATAAAACATTTGTTACCACACTTCAAGTCACGGATCACCGGAAAACCTCTCGCGGCACCTACGTTAAAATCACTGTTGTCGGGAAATTCATGTGACCATCATAAAGTTACTTTTTTACGTTGAAAAACGCCATTGTGACGTCATGTTGATAAAAGTCGCACGCATCCCTTGCCCCACCACCCGATATTGTCACGAGCCACCACTGATATGAACATGCTCGACATTTACTGTCTTGAGGGAATATTCAATGGAAGTATTTCCCGCTAAAATCTCAACATTTGTTACAAATGTGCTGGATATTATAAGACCTTCTCAGTCTACTCAGAATTGCTTCGCGGGCCGGATGAAATCGTCTGGCGGGCTGGATGTGGCCTGCGGACCGTATGTTTGACACCCCTGGTGTGCGTCTTTTAGTTTAGTACATTGGGCGATTTCGATATCTTTTTATATAGCAGACATGAAATAGCATCACGTAACGGAGTCGTTGTACCGACGAGTTAGCCATAAGAGTATTAATTATTATTTACGAGCGATCATTTTCCAATATAACACAACACCCAGCTCTACCGGTAAATCTGATTATGTTAGCAAAAAGAGGATAAAATAAATTATTGCGATATCTATATGCAATTCCCGATCATATTGATCGATTCATTCATGAATTATAGTACATTTTCGTGCTTCGCGCAGTTAGGCCCGGCTGACGCAGTGAACCAGGGGCGGGCAACATACGGCCCGCGGGCTGGATCCGGCCCGCGGACAGTTTTCCATCTTTACATGATAGTGTGACCCGCGGCCCCCAGTTTTCCGAGATTCCCCACTACTTGCTTGCATACGTCAAATCTTAGTGATTGTATGTCATTATACACAGCAAGTGAGGGTGAAGCATACTCGTAAATTCGTCGAAGCGAGAAGACTTATTGCATTATCGGCATTTACGATGTACTCAACCTTAATGTCATTTGTGGTAAACATGATGTTTTTCGACTGCAATGGTAGTAGTTATATAGATCGGTCGTGGTGTGCCATTGTCTCTTATGGGCGGGGTGGTGAGGTGCCGCGAAAACTCGTCCTGAACCGGTGACCCTTTCAGACCCCCCTTCCACCCGACCGGTGCCTTATGAGTATAGGGATCTCTCGACCGGTGCCGCGAAAACTCGTCTTGAACCGGTGACCCTTTTCGGTATAGCGATCACTCGACCGGTGCCTCGAAACTCGTCTTGAACCGGTGACCCTTTTCGGTATATGCATCTCTCGACCGGTGTTGAATATGTATCAAGTAAATAGTCATGTGAATGAATCTTTGTTAATGTGTATATCGTGAAAACTCGTGGTCGTGACTCGCCTTTTTTGCTATAGGCGGTGGCGGCGATTCGCCTGTCACACTTTCAGACATCTCTCGCGCGGTGTTGAATAGTCACCAACAATAACCGCGCAAACGGAAACGCGATCGGTTCTGAGGATTACGCAGTGTGCGTGCGACCTATATTCCGAATGACCTGCGCACTGAATTATTTCTCGTCCAGCCGCTACTATCGAATATTACACTAGACCAGTCAGTGCGAAATAGTTTGATCGTAAATTATGATATATGATGTCGTAGTTTAGTCGTGTCAAATGACCGATCGTGTTCTCTCTTTCCTCGCTATTGATTGCTACCTAAATAATACTTTCGGCTTATTCGCTGTTTCGCGCCTACAGAATAGTCTGCTGTTCACAGTCGCAACTTCATCGCGATAGCACAATTTTCACACCTCGACCAGTAGAACAACACCGCGCTAATCCAGTTGTCGAATCACATAGGTCATACATATTACGCGAAATATTGTATTGTGGTATACAAATATGCAAACTATTCTTTCAATTCAACAAGTCTAGTTAACGGATCGATTTTCAAGCTGCCGACACAGTTTTTAACACGAGTGAGTTGATATTTCTTCCCGGGTACGAGCGAGGCTTTGTTCCATTGATCCAAAACCACCTCGCCAGTATCATCCTTCAATGTAAAACTGTATAATTTCAACTCCTTTCCGGCACCAGAATTAACCATCTTCTCCTCTCGAGAAACACAAGTAGCGGCGATCGAGACGTATTCATCTTTATTTCCGTATACCGATTCACAGGTCAATAATGGGTATTCTTCAGTCGTATGTCTCGATTTTCCATGTAGAGTTACTGACGAAGCCCGAACAAGTAATACAGTGGGTTTTCCAGTAAATTTATCAATTTGAACCCAACCGGATTTGACCATGAGTTTTTTTCGTTTGGTGAATGCTTTCTCAATGTTCCCGAACAAATCACGATTGAAACACGTGAAAGATATCTCTTCGTTATTGCCATCGATGAATATACCTTTGAGATATTGGCTAACGCCACCTCTTTTGGGTGATGAGACGAATTTGACGCCGACGTGAAAATTTGAAGTTGCTCCGACTTGCATAGTGTTGACGCTGTTCGATGTCATATCGTTTGATAAAGTGGGAGTCATCAGTGTAACTCACTACACAAATCAAGTTGAATCGTATTTGAATGTATTGATTCGACCCAACTCAAATCCTATTAACGCGATCTGTTGAATCGAACGTAACCTGAATATTACTGACACCAACATTCACCCTCATCGGATCATTCACACATTCCACGCCGCTGTTTTAACACTTATAGAATCAATACCAACTATCTCTGACCCGATATTATTCAATCATTTTGGTAATTTGCCAACTTTAAATCCATTCGCGGGATGTACTAAAGGTAAATCCAAATAATCCAGAATGAAATATTTGGACTTTGACATTGCGTGAAGTGAAATAGGTTTGACAAACATGACTACCAACTTTGATCCAGCCACATTTCAAACTCAAAAGAATTATTCACAACATTAACAATTGTTAAAAATCTAGTTTCCCTTACTTGAATATATCATTACAACTCACAAATTTGAATTAATTCATCCTGGTTGTATTCGTATGCTCTATCTTTTTATTCAATTGTAAAGGTTGTTACTATTCTGAAGACAAAGTATTTACTAATCGGTGCATATACGATTTGACTTGGACATATTATATTTTGAGTATACGAGATTTGAATGTCTGAACAATAACTGAGAATTAATTTATCACAAATAAATCCGTATATTACAGCGTAAAAGATATTGGGGTGTCAGCAACTCTGTACGGTCGTAGTTACAACCACATTAACTAATCTACCCAGGCAACTCGTCATGATCATTCCTGAAATCAACACAAACACGACCACTGACTTGAGTTAACCGCGAAACACCATCAAGTTTTAAATCCGCTTGCAGCTGACGGATTATTCGAATGCATCGATGGGGAATATTATTGAACTCGTCGGTATTGTTACTTCAACAAATTACACCGACTGCGAAAGTTAATATCGAATGGTAAGACTTGATCACATATTTGTTGATCACAGACATGACGAAAAAACATTACCGAGATTTTATAAACTAGTAATATTACTCTACACATCTATCAATATCAAAATGCGAGTCATCCAATTTTTCTACTAAAGTAACATTGCACTTTCGGGTTCGAATTCGGTATAGTCATACAAATTGCATTAAATCCAACATCAAAACAAAAGGAATTTTTTAGTTTATTGAAATCAAATCATTCGTCTTCGACTTGTGCTTTTCTAGATTACCCGCAACAATTCGTTTCGAGTGAGTTGTAACCAAAGTCAAGATATCTTTGTGTCCACAGATATGGAAGATGAATATAGCTAACACAATCACGAATCGACGTTTCAGAGTATTTCACGGTGTAATAAACTTGTTAGTGTCACCTATCTAAAAGTACGCACGCGTTCGATTTCCATACCGACTGTTGCGATGTTTAGGATTCACTTACAATAACCACGGGTGAGGATTTAACATCAATGTCGTTACTGTCGGAATTTGCGACAGAGAATTGAAACATATGCACTTTACAGAGTGTGAAAATATCACTTTGAGTATCGAGTACCGTTCGAAGCTAGCGATCAATTCTTAATCATTTCAGTAACTCCCCATTGTGCGTGCTAAATGTAAAATATCGCGAGGTTATACACTCTAAGACTTTGATTATTGTAAAAGTAAATTGTGATATGTTTGTTAGATGCATCCAATTCAACTAGAAGTGTCTAGTATCCAACACTCGTAATATCAAAAAAGTACTTGCTACGTTGTAATTCACTTAACGTGTTTTGTATTGTTGTTCATTTGTAGTATTGATTGTTTTTGAACCCCCAAATAATAATTCCCGACATGAAACTAAGCCGCCGAAAGTCGTTACCATCACAAAGAAACAATTTGCACGATGTTTACTAAATGTATCCTATAGTTAGGTGTACTGGAATTATTTGTAAAACACACACACACACACACACACACACACACACACACACACACGATCAGAGAAATTGGAAATTTTTCCGTTGTCATTCGCTAAAGTAAATGTCATCACAATACTCTGTCACTAAAAGACGTTACTTGGACGTGCTTGAATTCTAGACATAGTTCTGATTTACCCAACACAAGACCCAAGGACAACCCTAGTTTCAGCCGAACACAGATATCCAAAATATCACACACTTCGCTATTCCTAAAGCACAAACACACGATACAAAATAATACTTGTTGTGTTGTTGCGGCATCATCACTCAACAATATCACCCTCAATACAAATGATGTTTATGTGTAACATGCTATTGATTTGAACCACACCCACCTGACGGAAGAGGATTTACTCAATCTTTACAAAATGGATATTGACCAACATCACATCACCGGATTGTATCTGTTTCGCTGGATACGAGTTATGTTAGTTTAACAGTAAACAAATTTCACCCTCTTGGATTATGAACTCAATGCGTTAGCAGTCATTCAATATTTTGTTTGTGTCAACTAGTTACTTGGTATGTTACTCCACAACTCTTACAAAAGTACGAAGGATATTAACATCGCACTAAGTAATTTACTTTACTCGATATTCTCGCATTACGAAACTAAAGAATGGTTGGTTAGACTCTACAAACTGTTTCGATATCACATGACCTTTATTGTCTGAATGGGTGTTCATGTGTCTTAAGAACCAAATAGTTCAACACAACACTAGTACCAACAGAAACATCAGAGTTGTTTACACAAAAGTTTGTATGCGTGCAGTATGCGAATACCATGTGTAAGTCCAACACAATTGTGGTATCCATCCGGTTTAGTTAACACAATTTATGACACCGAGGTCACCTCATCTTTCGTAAGACAACAAACCAACCAAGGTTTCAGGATATGTCCGTGTCATAGCAATAAATCAGCTACTCCAACAACAGAGTACATATGTTTTCTAGTTACGGTGCTTACATCTTACACACAAATCAATCTACTTTGCTAAAAAAAGTGCTGAGTCATCAAGTGATTGCCCTAACAACAAAACAGCTAAACGTACTATCATACAAAATGGCCGTTATAGTCACCAACGGTACATGGTACAAGTAACAAGTCTCGAGAATCCAGTTATTGAAAAAACATGAAAGTGTTTCTCCTGCACCAAGTCGTTATGTTGACGAAAGCGTATATTGTAATATCATGATCGATTTGCATTCGTTGGTCACAAAATGTCACTACTCTAAATAATTATTTTTCACTCAAACACAAACGCATACTTGTCGCTAATCGTTTTCATCAAGCACGTGTTCAAGAAACCTGCTACGACATGAATTGTTATTTTTTTGTTGTTGTGTAAATAGGTAATAATTAATTTTAGTAACACTATATCAACATCATCTAGTTGCGCGAATAGATTTACACGTGGTCTTGTGGTTTTAATCGAAGTACACAGCGCGGTCTAACGCGGAGTCATCTCTATTGTACAGCAACTCGGAAATCGAAATGCATGCATTAACATTTAAACAGCGGTCGTGTTTCGTCACGCGAAAAATATCTTCACCACCGCGATACTCTGCACAGGGCGTGCAAATCCTTTTCACACTCGTAATAGTATACCAACGGCTACCGGTGACAACGTTTAACAATACCAACGACACTAAACATACGATACCTACCCAAGTAAAATTTCCATTTTCACCTGGAGGTCGGTCGTAACCCGAGTAGAAATACCATTATCCTTTGGAGATTTATCGTTTACCCAGTGTAACAAACCCCTTTTCCTTTGGTAATCTATTTTTGCCCTGGATAACAAACCTTTTTCACTTGGAAATATATTTTTTCTCTTGGTAACAAACCTTTTTCCCTGAGCAACAAACCATTTTCACTTGCAAATATATTTTTTCCTGGGTAACAAACCTTTTTCACTTGGAAATATATTTTTTTCCCTGGGTAACAAACCTTTTTCACTTGGAAATATATTTTTTCCCCGGGTAACAAACCTTTTTCCCTGAGCAACAAACCATTTTCACTTGCAAATATATTTTTTCCTGGGTAACAAACCTTTTTCACTTGGAAATATATTTTTTTCCCTGGGTAACAAACCTTTTTCGCTTGGAAATATATTTTTTCCTTGAGCAACAAACCATTTTCACTTGGCGGGTCGTCGTTTACCTGAGTAAAAATATCATTTTCCTTTGGAGATCTGGCGTTTACCCAGTGTAACAATACATTTTCTCTTGGCCATCTAGCTTTTCCTAGAGTAACAAAACCATTTTCATTTTGAAATCTGACAAACACACCTGACAATTTGGTATTTGTTGTATTGACGATAGTTTGAAATAGATTACAACGAACAGTGACGGAAATATACACGGACTACCGGTTTCAGAGTATACCCCCTTCAGTCGTATCACATCAATATCATCGGTTACCCACATACAATATCCTCTTGTACACCGAAATGCATGTTTTGGAAAATTGGACAATAGACTTCGATAGTTCTGTGATGTCCGGGTTCGTGCTTTGGATTTTCCAGAGTCAAAATGTCTGAATAAAACACCTCCTCGACGATGGTTGGTATGTGGATAACGGGGTTCGGAAGACGGTTGGATTTATGTCACCCATCGCGATAACAATTCCAGGTCGAGTTTTCCCCCGCATGTTTACTATATTGTGTCTTTATTGGTCAATGTATGTCTCGACATTCAGTTTGAAATCGGAAACCCTGATAAAGTATGTAACCGGATCCGGATATCAACTCTGAATCGATAAACCAATGAACAATATTCAAAGTAAACATGTTACATTCCACGAAAAAATACCATCCAGACATACGTCGCGCTTGTTTGCCCACATCAGTATACGCGTAAATGGAGGTGTGTGACATTGCATGCAATGTGTTGGTATACAAACATCGATCCACAGACATTATCATAGCCGGTAGTTTTGATGTAGATCGAATGTCATCACACCCGATAACAATGTCATACCAATAAGCCACATTGCAATGACTCTGAGTCCGCGCTATTACATCGATATTTCGGTGCCGTTCACTGATTTACTCGATGGTGTTATCGTGTTGTAACATTACAAGACAGTTATGGCCCTATCTCCGGACAGACCACCCAGACCAATTGGATACATCGGTCAATATCCGTCGTGTTGTCGACACCGAAGTTTTCTGCTGAGACTGCAGCGTTTGACCAAGGTGAACTATCGAATCACGGGTGCTCGAAATGATAGCGATCAGTCTTTCACTAAATCACGATACATGGATGTCACTACTCCCACATAACGACTCCAGATAAATATCGTGTACAGTGATTCTGCAAATCTCGGACTGATACTGTGATCCAATAAGGTGTGTTTCTGTGGAATGAAGACTGCAATCGTACACCACAATAGAACACTACCTCGCGATTTCACACGCAATCATAAAACACATCATCGTAAGGGTCCAGTTCGTCCGGTGACATTTCGAAACGGTCGTCGCCACAAGAGATCGGTATCATTTTGAAACGACATCGTCCCAAGTCTATTGACGTCGATTCTGTTGGTCATGTCAATCCGTTTCACAATCCTCCATTTTTCAACTCCCCGCACCATAGTGTTACGACACAGACAAGAAGCGTCGGTGGAAATAATAAAACACGGAAAGCACACTTTGGTGTTATTTGACATGGATTTTACATCCAACGAACCTTACATTCGAGCGATGCATTGGAATGACGCTTGTATTATTGACGTAGAAGGAACAGAAATGTATCGGTTTATTGGTTTCGTACATATCCAACTAAAACCAGGGTATGTGATTGTGCGTGGTTCGCATATTCGACTGTGAACGCTCTATTGATATATACAGTATAGTTCACTTTCGCCGTCGTGCGAATAACCCATGTTACGGTTCCGTGTTTGTGTGTCTGTATGTCATGCTTCAGATTGACTCAGAGTCATTGCAATGTGGCTTATTGGTATGACATTGTTATCGGGTGTGATGACATTCGATCTACATCAAAACTACCGGCTATGATAATGTCTGTGGATCGATGTTTGTATACCAACACATTGCATGCAATGTCACACACCTCCATTTACGCGTATACTGATGTGGGCAAACAAGCGCGACGTATGTCTGGATGGTATTTTTTCGTGGAATGTAACATGTTTACTTTGAATATTGTTCATTGGTTTATCGATTCAGAGTTGATATCCGGATCCGGTTACATACTTTATCAGGGTTTCCGATTTCAAACTGAATGTCGAGACATACATTGACCAATAAAGACACAATATAGTAAACATGCGGGGGAAAACTCGACCTGGAATTGTTATCGCGATGGGTGACATAAATCCAACCGTCTTCCGAACCCCGTTATCCACATACCAACCATCGTCGAGGAGGTGTTTTATTCAGACATTTTGACTCTGGAAAATCCAAAGCACGAACCCGGACATCACAGAACTATCGAAGTCTATTGTCCAATTTTCCAAAACATGCATTTCGGTGTACAAGAGGATATTGTATGTGGGTAACCGATGATATTGATGTGATACGACTGAAGGGGGTATACTCTGAAACCGGTAGTCCGTGTATATTTCCGTCACTGTTCGTTGTAATCTATTTCAAACTATCGTCAATACAACAAATACCAAATTGTCAGGTGTGTTTGTCAGATTTCAAAATGAAAATGGTTTTGTTACTCTAGGAAAAGCTAGATGGCCAAGAGAAAATGTATTGTTACACTGGGTAAACGCCAGATCTCCAAAGGAAAATGATATTTTTACTCAGGTAAACGACGACCCGCCAAGTGAAAATGGTTTGTTGCTCAAGGAAAAAATATATTTCCAAGCGAAAAAGGTTTGTTACCCAGGGAAAAAAATATATTTCCAAGTGAAAAAGGTTTGTTACCCAGGAAAAAATATATTTGCAAGTGAAAATGGTTTGTTGCTCAGGGAAAAAGGTTTGTTACCCGGGGAAAAAATATATTTCCAAGTGAAAAAGGTTTGTTACCCAGGGAAAAAAATATATTTCCAAGTGAAAAAGGTTTGTTACCCAGGAAAAAATATATTTGCAAGTGAAAATGGTTTGTTGCTCAGGGAAAAAGGTTTGTTACCAAGAGAAAAAATATATTTCCAAGTGAAAAAGGTTTGTTATCCAGGGCAAAAATAGATTACCAAAGGAAAAGGGGTTTGTTACACTGGGTAAACGATAAATCTCCAAAGGATAATGGTATTTCTACTCGGGTTACGACCGACCTCCAGGTGAAAATGGAAATTTTACTTGGGTAGGTATCGTATGTTTAGTGTCGTTGGTATTGTTAAACGTTGTCACCGGTAGCCGTTGGTATACTATTACGAGTGTGAAAAGGATTTGCACGCCCTGTGCAGAGTATCGCGGTGGTGAACATATTTTTCGCGTGACGAAACACGACCGCTGTTTAAATGTTAATGCATGCATTTCGATTTCCGAGTTGCTGTACAATAGAGATGACTCCGCGTTAGACCGCGCTGTGTACTTCGATTAAAACCACAAGACCACGTGTAAATCTATTCGCGCAACTAGATGATGTTGATATAGTGTTACTAAAATTAATTATTACCTATTTACACAACAACAAAAAAATAACAATTCATGTCGTAGCAGGTTTCTTGAACACGTGCTTGATGAAAACGATTAGCGACAAGTATGCGTTTGTGTTTGAGTGAAAAATAATTATTTAGAGTAGTGACATTTTGTGACCAACGAATGCAAATCGATCATGATATTACAATATACGCTTTCGTCAACATAACGACTTGGTGCAGGAGAAACACTTTCATGTTTTTTCAATAACTGGATTCTCGAGACTTGTTACTTGTACCATGTACCGTTGGTGACTATAACGGCCATTTTGTATGATAGTACGTTTAGCTGTTTTGTTGTTAGGGCAATCACTTGATGACTCAGCACTTTTTTTAGCAAAGTAGATTGATTTGTGTGTAAGATGTAAGCACCGTAACTAGAAAACATATGTACTCTGTTGTTGGAGTAGCTGATTTATTGCTATGACACGGACATATCCTGAAACCTTGGTTGGTTTGTTGTCTTACGAAAGATGAGGTGACCTCGGTGTCATAAATTGTGTTAACTAAACCGGATGGATACCACAATTGTGCTGGACTTACACATGGTATTCGCATACTGCACGCATACAAACTTTTGTGTAAACAACTCTGATGTTTCTGTTGGTACTAGTGTTGTGTTGAACTATTTGGTTCTTAAGACACATGAACACCCATTCAGACAATAAAGGTCATGTGATATCGAAACAGTTTGTAGAGTCTAACCAACCATTCTTTAGTTTCGTAATGCGAGAATATCGAGTAAAGTTAATTACTTAGTGCGATGTTAATATCCTTCGTACTTTTGTAAGAGTTGTGGAGTAACATACCAAGTAACTAGTTGACACAAACAAAATATTGAATGACTGCTAACGCATTGAGTTCATAATCCAAGAGGGTGAAATTTGTTTACTGTTAAACTAACATAACTCGTATCCAGCGAAACAGATACAATCCGGTGATGTGATGTTGGTCAATATCCATTTTGTAAAGATTGAGTAAATCCTCTTCCGTCAGGTGGGTGTGGTTCAAATCAATAGCATGTTACACATAAACATCATTTGTATTGAGGGTGATATTGTTGAGTGATGATGCCGCAACAACACAACAAGTATTATTTTGTATCGTGTGTTTGTGCTTTAGGAATAGCGAAGTGTGTGATATTTTGGATATCTGTGTTCGGCTGAAACTAGGGTTGTCCTTGGGTCTTGTGTTGGGTAAATCAGAACTATGTCTAGAATTCAAGCACGTCCAAGTAACGTCTTTTAGTGACAGAGTATTGTGATGACATTTACTTTAGCGAATGACAACGGAAAAATTTCCAATTTCTCTGATCGTGTGTGTGTGTGTGTGTGTGTGTGTGTGTGTGTGTGTGTGTGTGTGTGTGTTTTACAAATAATTCCAGTACACCTAACTATAGGATACATTTAGTAAACATCGTGCAAATTGTTTCTTTGTGATGGTAACGACTTTCGGCGGCTTAGTTTCATGTCGGGAATTATTATTTGGGGGTTCAAAAACAATCAATACTACAAATGAACAACAATACAAAACACGTTAAGTGAATTACAACGTAGTAAGTACTTTTTTGATATTACGAGTGTTGGATACTAGACACTTCTAGTTGAATTGGATGCATCTAACAATCATATCACAATTTACTTTTACAATAATCAAAGTCTTAGAGTGTATAACCTCGCGATATTTTACATTTAGCACGCACAATGGGGAGTTACTGAAATGATTAAGAATTGATCGCTAGCTTCGAACGGTACTCGATACTCAAAGTGATATTTTCACACTCTGTAAAGTGCATATGTTTCAATTCTCTGTCGCAAATTCCGACAGTAACGACATTGATGTTAAATCCTCACCCGTGGTTATTGTAAGTGAATCCTAAACATCGCAACAGTCGGTATGGAAATCGAACGCGTGCGTACTTTTAGATAGGTGACACTAACAAGTTTATTACACCGTGAAATACTCTGAAACGTCGATTCGTGATTGTGTTAGCTATATTCATCTTCCATATCTGTGGACACAAAGATATCTTGACTTTGGTTACAACTCACTCGAAACGAATTGTTGCGGGTAATCTAGAAAAGCACAAGTCGAAGACGAATGATTTGATTTCAATAAACTAAAAAATTCCTTTTGTTTTGATGTTGGATTTAATGCAATTTGTATGACTATACCGAATTCGAATCCGAAAGTGCAATGTTACTTTAGTAGAAAAATTGGATGACTCGCATTTTGATATTGATAGATGTGTAGAGTAATATTACTAGTTTATAAAATCTCGGTAATGTTTTTTCGTCATGTCTGTGATCAACAAATATGTGATCAAGTCTTACCATTCGATATTAACTTTCGCAGTCGGTGTAATTTGTTGAAGTAACAATACCGACGAGTTCAATAATATTCCCCATCGATGCATTCGAATAATCCGTCAGCTGCAAGCGGATTTAAAACTTGATGGTGTTTCGCGGTTAACTCAAGTCAGTGGTCGTGTTTGTGTTGATTTCAGGAATGATCATGACGAGTTGCCTGGGTAGATTAGTTAATGTGGTTGTAACTACGACCGTACAGAGTTGCTGACACCCCAATATCTTTTACGCTGTAATATACGGATTTATTTGTGATAAATTAATTCTCAGTTATTGTTCAGACATTCAAATCTCGTATACTCAAAATATAATATGTCCAAGTCAAATCGTATATGCACCGATTAGTAAATACTTTGTCTTCAGAATAGTAACAACCTTTACAATTGAATAAAAAGATAGAGCATACGAATACAACCAGGATGAATTAATTCAAATTTGTGAGTTGTAATGATATATTCAAGTAAGGGAAACTAGATTTTTAACAATTGTTAATGTTGTGAATAATTCTTTTGAGTTTGAAATGTGGCTGGATCAAAGTTGGTAGTCATGTTTGTCAAACCTATTTCACTTCACGCAATGTCAAAGTCCAAATATTTCATTCTGGATTATTTGGATTTACCTTTAGTACATCCCGCGAATGGATTTAAAGTTGGCAAATTACCAAAATGATTGAATAATATCGGGTCAGAGATAGTTGGTATTGATTCTATAAGTGTTAAAACAGCGGCGTGGAATGTGTGAATGATCCGATGAGGGTGAATGTTGGTGTCAGTAATATTCAGGTTACGTTCGATTCAACAGATCGCGTTAATAGGATTTGAGTTGGGTCGAATCAATACATTCAAATACGATTCAACTTGATTTGTGTAGTGAGTTACACTGATGACTCCCACTTTATCAAACGATATGACATCGAACAGCGTCAACACTATGCAAGTCGGAGCAACTTCAAATTTTCACGTCGGCGTCAAATTCGTCTCATCACCCAAAAGAGGTGGCGTTAGCCAATATCTCAAAGGTATATTCATCGATGGCAATAACGAAGAGATATCTTTCACGTGTTTCAATCGTGATTTGTTCGGGAACATTGAGAAAGCATTCACCAAACGAAAAAAACTCATGGTCAAATCCGGTTGGGTTCAAATTGATAAATTTACTGGAAAACCCACTGTATTACTTGTTCGGGCTTCGTCAGTAACTCTACATGGAAAATCGAGACATACGACTGAAGAATACCCATTATTGACCTGTGAATCGGTATACGGAAATAAAGATGAATACGTCTCGATCGCCGCTACTTGTGTTTCTCGAGAGGAGAAGATGGTTAATTCTGGTGCCGGAAAGGAGTTGAAATTATACAGTTTTACATTGAAGGATGATACTGGCGAGGTGGTTTTGGATCAATGGAACAAAGCCTCGCTCGTACCCGGGAAGAAATATCAACTCACTCGTGTTAAAAACTGTGTCGGCAGCTTGAAAATCGATCCGTTAACTAGACTTGTTGAATTGAAAGAATAGTTTGCATATTTGTATACCACAATACAATATTTCGCGTAATATGTATGACCTATGTGATTCGACAACTGGATTAGCGCGGTGTTGTTCTACTGGTCGAGGTGTGAAAATTGTGCTATCGCGATGAAGTTGCGACTGTGAACAGCAGACTATTCTGTAGGCGCGAAACAGCGAATAAGCCGAAAGTATTATTTAGGTAGCAATCAATAGCGAGGAAAGAGAGAACACGATCGGTCATTTGACACGACTAAACTACGACATCATATATCATAATTTACGATCAAACTATTTCGCACTGACTGGTCTAGTGTAATATTCGATAGTAGCGGCTGGACGAGAAATAATTCAGTGCGCAGGTCATTCGGAATATAGGTCGCACGCACACTGCGTAATCCTCAGAACCGATCGCGTTTCCGTTTGCGCGGTTATTGTTGGTGACTATTCAACACCGCGCGAGAGATGTCTGAAAGTGTGACAGGCGAATCGCCGCCACCGCCTATAGCAAAAAAGGCGAGTCACGACCACGAGTTTTCACGATATACACATTAACAAAGATTCATTCACATGACTATTTACTTGATACATATTCAACACCGGTCGAGAGATGCATATACCGAAAAGGGTCACCGGTTCAAGACGAGTTTCGAGGCACCGGTCGAGTGATCGCTATACCGAAAAGGGTCACCGGTTCAAGACGAGTTTTCGCGGCACCGGTCGAGAGATCCCTATACTCATAAGGCACCGGTCGGGTGGAAGGGGGGTCTGAAAGGGTCACCGGTTCAGGACGAGTTTTCGCGGCACCTCACCACCCCGCCCATAAGAGACAATGGCACACCACGACCGATCTATATAACTACTAATGGTCATTTACATCAGGCCGATATTTCCTATTTTTGATTCCGTAACCGTCGACTTGTAGCACGGCACACTTCTAGGCTTCTGTAAGACACCGCTTATACTAGAGGTCGCCAACTCAAAACGGGTCGGGGGCCACTTTCAAATTTCGTGGAGGCCGCGGGCCGCATGATTTCAATTTCGAGATAAAATAGGCCACATAGTTATCTCGTCCCCTACTAAACCCGAATGAATTGATATCTTGGTAAATTTTTTGTACCAGGCTTATCGAACGCCTTGAAATTTTAATTATGAATTGCACCGTGTGTTGATTAATCAGAGAGAAGCATACATGGTGATGCCTGTATGACGATGTTGTTCTCAAATCCACATTGTCCTTGTAATTATTGACAAAAATGGCTTTAAATTTGCATTGCTGTCGTTAAAATACATTCATTAAATACGATTTATTCCTTGTATATGAGGATAAATGGGCGAATAAGGTATCGATTCAGCAATCCGGCCCGCCAACTTCTTAATTTTCCTATATCCGGCCCGACGACTGGAGAAGTATCGCCCCTGCACTAAACAGTAGGCTACAACAAACCTCGCGGATAAGTAGTGACAAAAACGTTTGGCCCCCGACGAAGTGCTGTTTCGATCCTATATATAAACAAACTGTCCACAGAATATTACTCAGTAGGGTTGCACAAGTCTATAAAATATAAAAATTTTAACTATAATCTCAAAAATCTGCATCAACAGAAGCGCAGCAGTTCCGCTTCACTGAATCATAATCTATCTTTTGAAGATAGCTCTTCTTATACAGGAGTTTGGCAACTTGCGAACGTTCAAAACTGCAAATCGGTGTTCATTTTTGCATCATTGCAGCGAAAACCGATTGTGCCATTAGTTTGTCATTCAATCACATCGTTTGGTTCTTGCGTTACGGCTCTTTTATCAAACCCATATACAGTCAACACTTGATGATACACTATATAATTAGTGGATGGCTACTCCTACATATTTACCATCTTGATGATTTGCTGTTGATGTTGAGAACCAATTGAATATCTTGCTAATATTCCGCCGGATATATTCCCACCAACCTTCATTTTCCATTTTCCTCTCATCTGTCACAAAATGATACGCCACTCAATTAGAAACATGACATCTCACCCGAAAAATATCAATCACAGTTGAAATTATGATCTCAAATGGAGTAAATGGAGGGATCGTCAACTGTGGGAAGTAGGCTACCGAAATCTAAATTTCGATCGCGGACCGATCAAGTTTGGCTTAGCCTTGTGTAGCTAGTTTTAGTTTTTGCAAGTAGTGTTTCAAGTTCAGAAACCAATTATAATTGATTACACTGGACATCAAAATGTCACTCAATTTTGTGAACGAGAACGCGAGTATTTGAGAGAGAGAGAGAGAGAGAGAGAATCTTAATTCGTATACATTACATATCAACATAACACTACAAAAATGTAACAGTGAAATGAGACATGCAAGGTAGACGGGAGGCTCGATATGACATAGTCTTCAGAGCCGAGCCACCCGGGACGGGAGCAATTTTCACAGTCGATAACTAATGAAAATAAAAATAAACTAAACTAACGAACGAAAGGAAAAATAAGACACAGTATCATGGACCAATTTGAAATGCAACGCAAATACAATTTACCGGTGGTTAGAGATAAGAGAATGAAAACATTGTTTTTTAAAAGCTCAAGAGTATAAATTGCGGAGATTAGGCGGCAGCTTATTCCAAACATTGACACCAATAAAACTGATTGAATTTTGTACTAGACTGGTAGAGTGGTGTTGCACAGACAGAGACAAGTTAGAAGAAAATCTGGTATGATGTTGGTGGGTATCTGAAGGTATCTTGAACAGATTATCAAAATGTAGTGGCAGTTCACCCTGATGATAGCTATGCATGAATTTCATTACCTCGAATTTGAAAATATCTTTTTCAAGAGTTAACGGCACACTAATGCTAGATTTTCCCGCTGATTTCGAATCTGACTTTATTTTTCTTTTAACACATCAGGTTTGCAAGATGTCATCGAAGTTGTATTTTCAAAAAATAAATGCGTAAAAGTTTCCGTGACACTTAAAATGTTAAGCATATGATTTTTTGCACAAATGACATATTGACGGTATAATGTCGACTTCGGACGAAGCGAGAAGAGCTTTATCTTCATGAAAACCATAAGGATATTCCCTCAAATCAGCCGAAATGGTGACCTACCCGACGAACTGCCTATATATTATGTTGCTGAATCTTATTATGACGCCGCGGTATAACATCCAGTTGCAGCCCTCTTCAATATCGTATTCTACAGATCTTGGTAAATAGTTTCCATAGCCCAAATGTGCTTTTTCATTACAAACAGCATGATTAGTAAGGATTTCATTGAATAGCTTACAAAACTAGTTCGATGCTTTCAAAAGATTCTTTCACATGATAACAATGTGTTGACGATGGTATATTCTTATCGTCAAGCAGTAACAAGTTCTGTGGATTTCCAATTAGCCCGTTATATTGGTATTTGAATTGTGACGACACATACCTGACGATCGACGACTAAATATGAACCTCTTTAGCATACTTTAGGTCAGGGGTGGGCAACATACGGCCCGCCGGCCGGATCCGGCCCGCGAAGGGATTTTGTCCGGCCCGCGGACAGTTTTCTGTCTTACATGATAATGTGGCCCGCGGCTCCAGTAATCAGAGAGTCCTATCTACTTGCGTAAACGTCAAATTTTAGTGCCTGTATATTAATATGCACATGTATGCGCACTGCGCAGTGAGCGAGGGTGGTGCTTACTAGTAAGTTAGTCGAAGCGAGAAGACTTGCATTATCGGCATTTACAATGTACTCAACCCTAATGTCATTTGTGGTAATGATGGTGTTTGTCGATTACAATGTTCATTTACACTAGGCCGATATTTCATATTTTTGATCCTGTAACCGTCGACTTGTAGCACGACACACTTCTAGGCTTTTGTAAGACATCGCTTATGCCAGGGGGCGCCAACTCGAAACGGGTCGCGGGCCACTTTCAAATTTTGTAGAGGCCGCGGGCCGC
Source organism: Botryllus schlosseri (assembly GCF_051294905.1). NCBI lineage: Eukaryota > Metazoa > Chordata > Ascidiacea > Stolidobranchia > Styelidae > Botryllus > Botryllus schlosseri. Next base: position 40,563,726 of record NC_137236.1, read on the forward strand.
ATGAATTCAATATCGAGATAAAATAGGCCATACAGTTGAACAACCACGCTATATCTCGTCACCTACTAAACCAGGGTGGCCAACCTGCGGCCGTAGAAGGGAAATTTGTGGGCAAGTAATTCAATTAGTACCGTATGTGCGGGAGGCCGTCGACATGCAATTTGAATTTACAAATTGAGTCTCGATTTTTTGAGAGATCCCAATCAATCTTGAAATTTTCTTCGCGCTGCGTCCGATTCAATTTGCCTTCGTTTATCGATTTTAATATAGTGGCGCCCTTTGCAATTATAGCCCCACAGTACAGACGTGAACAGCAGACGAAAATGATGCGCCTCATATAGAAGTACCAACTCGGAGTCTTGTACTCCTCACTATACGGACAATCTTGATGGTAGGTCAAGAAATAATAGCATGTAACCAAGTGAATAATTATAATTGGCCCACCCAAAGATGAATCATCATTGATATCTTGTCCTAAATTATCGAAAACCACACCCTCCATCAAATCTACAGTTTAATTTGATGACATCGGATGAGAAATAATATGAAAAATACTATTATTTGTGACGAAATTCATGTGTGAATCGGAAAATATTTCCCCGCTTCGCGCGATTATGTACTGCCCATAACATAACCATGACCAGTCACCAGTGACCACTCGCGAAGTCGGTGCGTATAGTATAAGCCTATGTGATTAAATGGATAAGTCCGGAGTTCACCGGAAAAGGACATGGACACTATAACATGTGTATTTGGCGTCCAGATAGCTCATTACGACTATGCCCTGGAATGCGGCCGTAGGCTACATGAGTAGTCGAAATGCGGCCGTGAATGGCAAAAAGGTTGGCCATATCTGTACTAAACCCTAATGAAGAGATATACTGGTGAATTTGTAGTACCGGGCTTATCGAACGCCCTGAAATCTTAATTAGGGATTGCACCGTGTTGATCGATCAGAGAGAAGCAAACATAATGGTGCCTGTATGACAATGCTGTTCTCAAATCCACATTGTCTTCGTCATTATTGGCGAGAAATGGCTTTGAAGTTACATTGCTGTCGTTAAAATACATTCAATAAATACGATTTATTCCTTGTGTATATGTGGATAAATGGGCGAATAATGTATCGATTCAGCAATCCAGCCCGCCAAGTATTTGATTTTCCTATATCCGGCCCGCCGACTGGAGAAGTTGCCCGCCCCTGCTTTAGGTCTTCTTGGCGATGAGAACTATATTTCCAATTTCAAACGGATACGGTATCTAAGCTTGTTGCTTGGTAATATCATATTACATTGTACTACTAATTATGAAAGACCGCTGTCTTTTACCGCGGTGATCAAATATCACAAAGTCATGGATAGTCCCGGTCTTGAGTGCGTGCCGTCCTAGCACTAAGAACTTACCGCCTAAAAGTAATTCGAGGATAGTTCCAAGCAATTTTGGCGTTATATCCGTAAGCAGGATTCGTGAAATATTGAGTGAAAGAATGGTCGCCAACTGAAAACGGCTCGTTGGCCACTTTTCAAATTTGGTAGAGGCCGCGGGCCGCAAGAGTACATTATCCCGACAGAATAGGTCACACAGTTGAGCAACCACGATTTTTAAAACTTTACGGCAGGACAACGCTGCACTCAAACATGGGCAACGGGCATTAGTTACTACAAAAGAAATAATATTTTAATAAGGAAATTAGGAAAGGCCTACAAAAAAAAATATCATGATCATGCGAATTCTATTTTAAACTATAAGCTGTTCAGTATACCCGACAAAGCCTTTCATGGACTGAGGAATCGATATTGGGGCTAGCGAGACACTGAACTAATTGAATGATTATGGCCCCGCATCTTGATGATGTAAGACAGTGGTTCTTAACCATTTTTCCTCCAGCACCCCCTTTCAAAAATTATTGTGCTCCAGCGCCCCCAAACCTTATATTGTAAGGAATGTAGTAAAGACAATGAGTAAGAGTTTGGGCCGTAACAGCACTTCGTTAACCCCCCTAAAATCGATTGCCTTGCGCACCCATAGCGTGATAAACCAAACTTCTGAAGGCTTTGCCCCCAAGAACCCCGTAGCGTGATTTCGATGGTCAGCAAAGTTTGTGTGGCCAGGTCGCCCTAGGTACCAAAAGTTTCTATTATGCATGAATGAATAGGTGGTATTTACATATATATGTCGCTATAAACTTTTTCTCCTCTCAGCCCACGTAATTAGATTTACCAGTAGCGCTGAGTGAGCTGCTGTATGGGAAAATAAAGGGCACGCAATGAAAAATTAAACATATTTGGGAGTGCCCGTAGGTACAATTAATTCGTTACTAGGACCGTAACAGCACTTCGTCAGCCCCCCCCCCCCCCCCCCCCAACAAAAAAAAAACTGTTGGTCTTGGGCCCCTCATCGGGTGATAAACCAAACTGAGGGGCTTTCGCCCCCAGACCCCCTTTCGGCTATCCGCTATTTGCTGAAACTAGTCATCTACACTAGGTGTCCATTTACTGAGGCAACTATTCTCGCCTAGACGCACGAAACGCGAAAAATTTCACTAATTAATGATTGAATTGGTAAATATGATCGTGACTTGCATGTATATTGTGATCAATTTTCATCCTCTCTCTGCTCGCGTAAACAGATTTACCGGTAAAGCTGAGTGATGTGTGATTGAAAAGGTAGGACCCCTCAATAATAATTATACATCTTCGGACGTATGCCCGTCGGCAGGAACGAAACGGCACTTCGTCAAGCCCCCCAAAAAACTTGGGTCTTGGGATCCCATAGGGTGATAAACCGACCGCCCTCCATCACGTCGTTCGCTTTTGCCAGGAATCAGCTGAACTGTATAGCGAGCCAGTGCGAAGCGCGAAAACTTTCGATAATTCATAATATGATCAATCGGTCAGTAAGAATTGCATAAATATTGCTATCAATTTGTTGTCTTCTCAGCTCACGTTACGAGATTTACCGGTAGAGCTGAGTGAGGTGCAATATTCCCTCTAAGCTGCACTCATGACCAGTGAACGGTCTCTGCTCACAGAAAATCTACGTTGCGCACAACAAATCCGAAGTTATGACCTTTTTTTAGTCGTTACGCACTGTTGTCCAAGGGTCAGCGAAGACTGTGCGCTGACTTATCAAAACTTGGAGCGAACATTGTGAGGTGTCTTGGAAACTGTGGGGCCCGTAACTGATGATTAAACATATTCGGGCGGGCGAACCTGTTGGTATGACTTCGTTGCAGTGTTGGGATCAAGTCACTACCTTCGAGTCACGAGTCATCTCGAGTCATTGCAGATTTTGACTCGAGTCAAGTCAAGTCAATCGATTATCAAGGGTGACTCGAGTCAAGTCAAGTCACCCGTTTTTTGAAGACGACTCGAGTCAAGTCGAGTCAAGTCAAGTCAAGTCACGAGTCAAGTCACAATTCAAGTCAAATTGAATTTTCAAAGTATGAGTAAAGATTCATAGTCGTTACATTTTTCTAACTGTGTGAAAGTCAGATTAATTTATCAATTATCTTGAATCGGATAACGAATATGTAATTAAATATACATGTTGTGTCCCTCACGCACACGTAGAACGGCTAATAGCATACGTGCGTAACTGTCCACGTGTGCATCTACATGCTACAATCAGTTATTATCAGCAAAAAGATAGGTCATAATACGAAGTTTCGAGAAGATGAAACAAATTGATTTGGCAAAATAGCCCACACTAAACATCTACACATCCGTGAGAATATAAACGCATAAGCTATATTTGTTCGATTTAAATCATACAGGATGGTTGGTAAAGGTGAGCACTGCGTAACGTAAGCATTGAGAGCCATCTAAGAAACAGAGACACATTACTGCTATTTAGATTAATCTTCTACTACTACAATGACAACGTAAGCTGTGATTGTTGAGTTTGCAACCAATTAATTGTGATCTAACAATCGGGGATCCGTTACAATCAGTGAAGGACTGGTTGCTCTCACAAGTGACACCGGCGTATCTCGAACAATCCGAATATACACAAGATACAGTGATTTATTCGAAACCGTTTACTTGATGACTTGAAATTGACTCGTAAATTTTGCTCCGAGTCACGAGTCAAGGCACATTTTTGAAGCTCCGAGTCAAGTCAAGTCAAGTCATTTTTCCAACGTGACTCGAGTCAAGTCAAGTCATACGAAAAAGTTGACTCGAGTCATCCCAACACTGCTTCGTTGCGTGATGTTATTTCGTGACCTGTCTGCTATATCAAAAAATATAGAATCGCCCAACAGGAATATCTAGTTTTAGATATCCCTGTCGTCCAATTGTACTCAGCTAAAAGACACACACGATTTTAGGGTGTTATTTCTTAACTTGCATGTATTTTTTCCCTGCCAGATGGAATTCCTCTTCTGGTGTTCAGATTGCCAAGACACGAACATTCGGTGCCAGTCATTTAGGCGCCCATGGACAATTATTCCTATATGTCTTTTGTAGGCTATATATAACGAAGTTTTCGGCGTTAATTACTCTGAATACTCACTAGAGATATGTCCTACTACTACATCATCTACTGCGAAGCCATTTTCTCCAGCGCCCCCCATACCGCCCCCCTGAGCCCAGTGCCCCCCATATCGCCCCTGAGCGTTTCCGCCCCTTCAAAATCGACAGCGCCCCCTGGGGGGCGCTGGAGGCAAGGTTAAGAACCACTGATGTAGGACAACCCCTAGCCTTTTTCTAATCGTCTCGGTTTTGACAGTATCTGCATGGGTCATTGCACGTCAGGGAAATATGCCTATTCAGATCAGCTGATTTTCCCTCGATGGAATGTTGTTGGTGTCGCTGAAACCGTTTCAGCTATCGCAGAAAAGTGATGTTGAGAAGAGGAGATTTAGAAAATAGCTAACTGTGAACAACAAAAAACAAAAACAACAGCAATGCTTTGAAACTGAAATCAGTTCCAGCATTTCATAATGCTTTACTAAGCGTTTTTCCAGAATCTTGAATGAGGTCACGGTCACGGGCCGCAAAATATGAACAATGGGCCTATGACCCCTGCTCTACATTTTGATATATTGTATCTTTCAGTGTAGTTTTTATGACCAATTCTTGTGACTCTACTCAACACTAAATAGCTTCGTAGTCCACCTAGAAATGTTCCTGTCGTCTACGGTTAGCTAGTATAGATTTATATGAATGATGACTGCTCAACGAAATCATTGTTTCGGCATTTTTAAGGGAAAGAAAGACTTGTCCGTCACAATAACAGTGTACATTACGTCATTAATATTTTGTATACCGTAAAGGTTGTCAGTCGGATCATGACCAATCGCCTGGTTGTATGCGCGATCATCCGACACTGTTTCAAGTTGGTTCTTTTAAACTACTTTACATCTGCATCCAGGTTCCGTGCAGTGGTGCCCATATTTCTTGAGTCACAAAAACACTATTTGGAATGTACGGAATACATTGCTACTTATCACAGTAGCAAATTTCAACGAGTAGCCCCTGCAAATATGAGGATGAGACACAATGACGTGCGACATTCTCAAGCATGTGAGTATAATATTAATTTAAGGTTGAGTTGGGTTGGGTTTTGGGTTAGGTATATGGGGTTCAGATTTGTTTACCGTTACGAGTTGAGTCACAGTTTAATTAGGGTTCGATGTTGGGTTACAGAATCCAATGCCAATATTTCAATTTATATTTTCGGAATCGGTGCAACACTGCAACAGTAGCTTTCGATCAAGACCAGATTCAGTAATTTCTGCCCTCGGGAAGATAGCCTTTGGGTTGCCAGAAATCCTACAGTCGCTTACGCAGAACAATTACCCACTCGAGCTTAAGCGAAGCGGAACGAAGCTGCAAAATCGGTCGATGCCGTTCCATGTTTAATATCTATAGTATGAGCCTGTACCCAAAAGTTGTTATAACAAGCTTGATTTGATCCCGAATTTGATTAGTCGAGCGGTCCACGGGCGCGATTCGCGCTATTTTCAGTAGTGAAGTTCCAGTTCGAAAATAACAATTGGACTCTGAACTCTTACTCCATTTTTACTACAGCCCCTAAAACATAGGGCGGGCTAGACTTGGGCAATTTTCGAAAAGGGCCGCTGCAGGAAAAAAACTTGGGAACCACTGCTCTAAATTGACACCACATTGCGCATTAAGTTGCATAATACAAAGGAAAACACATATGTTGGTCGAGATAATTCTCCTGAGGGTATCCAGAATGTGTGCCTGTGCAATTGTGCATGTACAGTTACTCGAATATAGGGAAACCATTACAATAATGAAGAGCGGGCAGATCCTTCCAAGTTCATCCAGACTATGCTGGTGGCTTTCATTGCGCATAATTTATGTGTCAACATATTGATTCTTCATTATGAGTGATTTTTCACATGTTTTGTTCGTCAATGGAAAGTGCGTTGATGTAGACCAGTGCTTCTTAATCTTTTTACCTCCAGTGACCCCTTTCAAAAATTGCCTGGTTCTGGCCCCCCCCCCCCTATTTTAAGGACTGTACTAGAAGACAAAGGGTAAGTGGTCGAAGTCACGTTGCGCATCGGGACTTCAATATTAGAAATATTTCACGCTTGAATTGCGCCCGAGGACCACTCGACTAATTAACGATATAATTAGTGTATGAGGTCATCGGGATCAAGTCAGGGTTGTTATATTAACCATTGGGTATAGCCTACGGGCTCACACCATTTGGTTCGAGATCCATGTACACATCCCGAATTCACCTCTGCGATTAGCAATACGGTGATGTTATTTGTATTGGGGTTTGTTTTATTGTTTTGTGTGACTACTAAATCAACTGAGAATGTGGTAGACATCTTTGCCCACATTAAATTTAGTACTGAACCAAGGTCTTAACGTGAACATGAACATGAATGTCGATCACAACACTAAGCAGTATCATAATTTATGATACGATGAAGAAATATTCTGACGACCGATTCTGTAGATATCAAATGTTGTAGCTCTCAAGTATATTCAGTTCATCATTTGGCCGAAAAGCTTGGAAGCATTTTTGATGCACAGGGCTGTTCAAAAGTAACTTTTTATTCCGGATTGCACCCATTCACTGATTAAATCGTGAGGTTACCCTTAAAAACGCTGCGCATCAAATTTGGTTCAATTCAAACAAGTACGTGAATGATTAAAAAAAGATTTGTCTGTCAACCCTATGAAACTATTGAGATGTGTTCAAAAACGATGCAAAACAAATTTGACTCAATTCCAACCTGTAGAAGTGGAGTTATTGCAGTTGAAAGTACTGGATTTGCAAAAATAGCATTGACGGTGGATGTTCAGATAATTATTAATAAAAACCTCAAATTCATTTTACATGAATTAAAATAAACCATTGCATTCAAGGAAACATCGTCGGTGGATATTGCGCCAGGCGCGCGAGAAAAATCGTCGAGATTTGAGACATTTTGTAAAATGTTAGTTTGCAATGAGAGCTCAGGGATATATAGAACTATTGTTCCACGGTATATAATCATATCTCTTCACTAAACCATCTACTACGAGGTCATTTTTCTACAGCTCCCGCCATACCGCCCCCCGAGCCCACCGCCCCCGATTTCACCGCCTGGGCATTTCTGCCCCCTTCAAAATCAAAATCGCCCCCTGAGGGGCACTGGAGATAAGGTTAAAAACCACTGATGTAGACCATTCCACTCAATTTGGACATCGTATTGACTGAAAGAGGACCGCACTCACCTTGACTCGTGGGACTTGCTTCTTTTTTAGCACCGGTATTGTTATAGACCAGTGGTCGGCGACCTTATTCGTCCAAAGAGCCATATTGACCGTATATTTTCCATTTTAACTCCCAAAAACCCCTACATGTCAATCAATTACTACGTCACAATTAAAAAATCGTGACGTCATGATAACGCAAATCGAAATTAATACATGGGATTCGTCGTTTGCAACGTATATTCTCTGTAAAATCTCGTACTAATCATGCTGGTTGCCTTATTCGAGTAATTAGTATGCGAAACTTGATTTACGTCGACCTTTAACAAGTTATATAGTTGTAATTGTATTGCACTGAGAGGCATACGATAATTTTCGAAGCTGAAGATAATAATTAACATTTATAATCCCACAAAAATAAAAATTTCGCAAAGAGCCATATCTTTTGCCCAAAAGAGCCATTTATGACTCGCGAGCCATAGGTTCCCGACCACTGTCATAGATATTCGTCTGATTTCCAGCCATGACGTTAGCCAGGCTCATTGTCAAATTAAGATTGACATTTTCACCTTCGGCCAAAGTTGAAGATCCTAAGGTACACGTTATTATTGTACGCTCGTGAGGTTCCATGCGTAGCCATATTATAAAATAATTAGTATTCTATTTTCGAACTTCGAATCCTTGCGGCATCTGATTTACACAACGAGTAAAATGTCCTACATTTGAATTTATCGAATAACTGTTTTTTACGGATAGTAATATTTGAATTTTGAGTATTCTGAGCCCATGTATAGGCCTACTACAGACATTACTTACCGCCTTTCCCGGTTGATAGTGATGTGGGCATGACATCAGCGACATCAGAATTGTGATTTTCACCCCCTTCTGCCATGCTATTGATAACGTAGTACTAATTAGCTAGAGTGTATAACGATACTGAAAATGCATGTAGTAATTAGAATCAATGACGCATCTTTGCTGAACAGCATGCCGAGACTATTAATCTGGAGTACTGAACTATTTGGTATTTGGTAGTTCTATACGGGAAATATGACCTGTTAACAGTCACATGTCCACAACTTAGTAATACCCTATTCTATAGGAAACGATTTGTTGAATAAAAAATCGTATGGATCATACACCATGCCACGAGTTTGTCTAACAGGATCTGGCAAAAATGCGATAATTGATATCGAAGCTCGTCAACTTTAACTGTGTCTCGCAGAGAGTCCAAAATCGTCACTTTGCAATTCTGCCAAAATAGCAGATACTACATTAAAACGTAATTCGCGCCGTGGCGATTTGCCAGCAGCGACGGATTTACCCTTCCCAAGTCACAACATATCGCTCGCAATTACATTTACAAGAGTTCCACAACGATATCGACGGTACTATTGGCAGCCATGAATAAATCTTTGCGATGCACCGGTTGTGTGTACTTACTATCGATGTATATATCACGGACTTAGATTCTCAGAAATGTAAATGAAAACATCACGGCATTAATATAGTCCTTACATATTACGGTGTCGTCATTTAAAATTGAATTTGCTTCTAATTCAGCTGCCCACAAGTTAAAACTATAATAAATATTCGTACGGCAATTTACAGATCATACTACGAAGTAGGGATGGTGTGAACGTGAGGTTCACGTTGGCGTTCTGTGTGTGAACCCTGGAAATTTAGAGGTTCACGTTCACAAACTAACCTTGGTATGTTCTGCACTGTGAACCTTTTCCATGTATCACGATTTTCACTTCATTATAACATCTGAAAGGACGTAGTTTATTTTTGTCCTTGATGTTTTTTGCGGCATATACACCGACTCATGATACACATACCCACGATCTGTGCATATGCATACCCTGAGTGCATGATGTACACATGCCACTGGACAAGGAAGTGCAGATATTACCGTTGGCTTTCTAAGGCATGCACCACCCCTCCATGCTGACCTCTCCATGCTATCCCAGTAATGCATGAGCGCCAAGCAGGGACGTCGTAGATACCAGTGTTACTAATCAGGTCTTTGGTCTGACCCGGCCGGGGATCGAACCCACTAACTACCGAGAAGCCGGACGCTTCACAATCACGCTATCTTGTCGGTACATCTTTGGTTGAAAATTGTTGCATTTCAACTGCGAGCCACTCTATGCATGGCGCTGGCACCATAACATAATAATCAATATTTAACGATAAGGCACCTTGACAATCTCAAAGATTGTACTTGCTTTATTAGAAAGTTTGCTCTCAGCTGTGAGCTTGACCCGCAATCACACAACATCAAGATCGCAATACACTACATGTAGGTAGTCAGCGAATGATGTTTATTCAGCCAATCAATGAAATTGATATCGCTGTCTGATGTAAAAAATCTAGCAGAACTAGGGGGTTAATCTTGATTTCAAATGTTTATTTTATCATGAAAACCAAATCCGTGCAGTGGATTACAGTGTTGGACATTTTGCTAAGTGGATGTATTAATGTTGGCTGCGTCCCTAGCTCTGTGTGGTTTGGGAAATAGCCTTGCAGTTTTGCTAACTTTCCTACTAGGCTCGCGTCAGTCGAGTGTGCGTATTCACTGCATGATTTTTCTCATAATGTCGACTCGAATGATATTCCTTGAGCTCGAAGACCTTCTCGTTGCTCAGCACCAACTAAAAATAGCAATTTACCGATGACTTCAGTAAGTAATTTTTTTGAAATGGTGGCTTTCGGTCGCATCTTCCATTGCTTGACATAACATCGGGTATAAGTGAAGATGGTAGCTAATCACGTGTACTGACTGCATTATATTCAAATTTACGATTTGAAAACGCGTGACATAACAGTTTAAAGCACAGGCCTGACAGCAAACAAAGTTAGAACGTGAATATGGCAACAGCGACGCCGATCAGAATCACGTCACACGCCACATTTTGGCCCACTGGCCGCACATTGCGCAGGTCTTCAGCAGATTATGTGTACGGTTCCTTTAGTAGGCCTACGGCAGGGCTGGCCAACCTTTTCAGCCAACGGGCCACATTCGATTGACGAAATATTGCGCGGGCCACTTACCGCGCCAAGCGCGAAATTTTTTTGAAGTTCATAGGTCAATAATTTTGTCACTTGATAGCATGGAGGAGAAAAAAACGGGGGCGCAGACTAGATGACCTCATGGGGCCGTATCGCAACTCCGTCGCCAAAGCATCTCGATGGTGCAGGCGAGAAAGAATATCATATCTCTCTCTCTTGACTATATTGCGGGCCTGCCGTATATCGCTGGGCTAAGTTTGCGAGGAATGGGCTATTCGGCGCATGGACATATCGATATCGAACGCTGCGACCAACATGCGTCAATCATTCCGTGCCTAGGTTTCTTAGTCAACGATCTTACTGCGAGCGCAAACGCAAGGTCGCATTAGTCTCGTAATCGCGAATATAGTTAGACTCAATCTGATACATCAGGTGTTCTTCCATTTTCACAAAAAGGGCAACAATATTAAAAACAAGGAATCGGGTGACAACATGTTGCGCCAAGCTTGTAGAAAATTTTACTTTTGATAAATCTATCGCAAATTATTCTGCTTTATTGTAGTGTACGAAGATATACCAATATGTGACTGACTGATGGATCTGTCAATGCGTCGGAACTGATATTTAAGTCATCACATCTCAAGTGTTGCGGCCAAACTAATCAAATTTTTGGTTGGCCTTGCAAGTTCGCAATCTGTGCAATCCATTTTTAATATTAGAAATTTCGGAAATTACCTTGGCCGGGGTTGGCCGGCCCTGGCCTACGGCATACTTCTCATAGTTTTGAATTGCTGCATCCTATGGCAATTCAGTCTTCGATGTGTAATATTGACCGCATAACCATCTACTTTTCCTGCCAAGTTCCCGCTACCAGACACCAGTATCCGTGGACTGTCCAGCTTAATTCGTAATTACAGTGTTTTAAAATGTCAGTGGCGGCTCGTGACAATTTCGGGTGGTGGGGCAAGCGCTGCGAGCGACTTTTATCAACATTACGTCACAATGGCGTTTTCCAACGTAGAAAAGTAACTTTATGATGGTCACATGAATTTCCCGACAACAGTGATTTTAACGTAGGTGCCGCGAGAGGTTTGCCTGTGAGCCGTGACTTGAAGTGTGGTAACAAAATGTTTTATTCATTTTTTTTTTAATCAAAGGATTATTTTACAAAATGTTCATGAACTAAGAATCGTCCCTACGCCACGAATCAATTACCAGGTCATCCTTAGTAGCATGCGTTATGATTTCATGGTAGAGTTAGAGATTACGCAAATCGATAGGCCCTAATTTTTCTAAGCCCATCCGAAAGTGTTTCGTACACGATCCTGGTGTGCTACGACCACTGAGTTGGTGGTTACGACCAGGTGATAGGCAACCAAAGCGGAGGCACCCGGCGTACGATTGGATAAATGGACTGGACAACATCTAGACCGCTAATTTTCGCTCTAAAGGCAACTGCGTAAACTACGTACGGAGCAAAGATTCAATACGATTCATGTTCGCACCTGACTTGACCAGACTAATTCCAATGACTAGAACTCGTCAGATTGCGTAAGCCTAACTGGAAAGGTCAACGAGTTCGGACACACAAGCAATTGTTATCTCATAGATTGGGCCTGTCATATTAAATCCAGAACATCAATTTGAATGGTCTTTGAAGAACTAAGGACAGCAGCATCGGAACTTCGGTCTCGGAACAACATAGGACATTTTGGCCTTGAAACTGGAGACTGTGACACAACACATACGGCTTACTGTCTATAAATCTGCTGCGAAATCGTCGTTGGAAAATATATTAATCAATAAATACATGAATGAAACCCGTGAACTTAGTATACTGTTAAAAGAAATCATCGAGAAGTAGCACACGCAATGTCATAACCAGAGGTGGTCAAAGTAGTCAAGAAAGCTACTCAAGTAGAAGTAGAAGTAGCGACTAAAAAATCTACTCAAGTACGAGTAGAAGTACATCTTTCATAAGCAACCTAAAATTACTTGAAGTAGAAGTAGAATTGACTGACTTTAAAAGTACTCAAGTAAGTAAGTAGTTGTGAAAACGATCCTAATTCGTTCGCACGGATTGTAAAAAGGTACAAATTGAGCTCTGCAAAAGGTGACGAGCTTGATTCATATTGATGCATACCAACAGGTATCCAATTTTCGATAGCATAAGCATTCATAAACATCATGATAGTATTGATACGGAGATGCGATAATAATCCTCTGTTTTCTCAGATAGCACGTTTTAGAAAACAGCATGGTACGGCGCCATCCCCCATATTATAAGACCCGTAGTTTAGTCGAAGAGCAATACTGAGAAGTTGTGTAGGATACGGTGTAAACACTTTGCGCGATTAGTAAACGTTAATAAAAAATATAGTGGATCGTAAAAATGCCATATTGTGTAGCTTTATTTCCGGAAATTAAAGGCATTGCAACACTTGCTTTTATACTTCAACATGTATGTTATCCAGACAGAAGAACTAATATTAATAATAACTCAAAGTATATGATACTGGGAATTAAAAGGGAATATAAATACTACTTCTAAAAGTGGAGCATGTATTTCATGCCTTTAGTCCAAAAGTTTCAAAGGTGGTGCGCTAAAGCAGCTCTAAAACTTTAAAAAAAAGTCAGAGTCCACGTTTCCAGATTAGGACACGCCATGGACATGCTAGATTGCGATATGACAAGTAAATGGTAGATTGCGAAACATCAGTTTCTAACGTTATGATGAGCCATATATACTGTGATGAAATATTTCATATGGGCGAAGAGCGACAATGTGGTGTAAACGGAACCACGCCAACCCGCGACCTAAATTATATTCACCGATACTTTCGTGAAATCATACTGGTCACCCCGCATCCACTGCGCGCGAAGCGCGACGAAAATTCTTGGCTTTACTCAACTTATGTGAAAATTAAATGTTGATACTCCGTGAAAACAGCCCAAAAATTTCTCAGGCTATCTTCCTGATTGAAAGATTTAACTACTTCTACTTGACAGACTGAAAATAGCGAAAAGTTAGTAAGTAGATCACAAAATATTACGAAGTAGAAGTAGAAGTAGAGAAAATCAGATCTACTTGAGTAAGTACCAGAAGTAGAGGAAAACTACTTGAGTACTTCGAAAAAGTAGAAGTACTTCGTTACTGACCACCTCTGGTCATAACCCATTCCGGCATGGTGCACTATCAAAATCAATACAAACAGACGAGCACCGAACTTTGAGTAAAATAGATCGAGGAATAGGCTGATCGAATGATCAGCTGTTAGCCGACATCGAAAATGAAATAGCTATCGCATTTGACAGGGGATTGTAAGAAGGCCACAATTTCACAGTGAAATGGACATTGGCGAACATAAAATTATGTGAATATTTGAATGCAAACCGAGAATCTTAGCTGTTTCATGCGATCATCGAGAGCCAGTCTTCAGGATTACCGGACCACGACCTAACATCGACCTCGCCCTCCGCCACATGCCACCCCATTTTGTCGCTTGGGTCTTACATTCTCTGCATTACTTTTCATTCAGTGTGCATGCCTCTTATTTACTTCGCCTAGGCTAAGGTGGGTGTCTGATCTTAATGGCTACTCCAAGTTGTTTCGACACCTTCCTATCTTTTCATTGTATCGCAGTATTGTGATGTTTTGAAACGATGAAAATACTAATAAACCTGACTGACTGACTGACTGATACCATTGGAAATATCATCACCGATCTCGTTAAGGAACGCAGACTAGATTAGCACAGACCGACACCGGCTTTTGTGTGAGATCCGCAATGATGTTGGTAGGCTATCAGATCAGCGCGCATCGCTACCATACTCGACCTCGAAAACGAAATAAATGCTTCAATCATTGAGTGTCAACTTTAAAGACTTGGTACCGCGTTCAATACTAAAATCAAGACATACCGTGCCCAAGCTCATGACAGATCTAGGTATGGAACATCGTTAAAATCAATAGAGACCAATAACGGCTTTTGCGTAAATCTGTTGGCGATAAATGAAGAGTCAGCTCTCACTCGACTTTGGAAACGAAATTACCACCCACATAGTTCAGTGACAAACTTAAAACTTGTTACAGCGGTCGATACTAACATTAAAACTTACCGTGCCAAATGTCATGACCGATCTCGGTATGAAACATCGTCAAAATAAATAGAGACCGATACCGGCTTTTGAGTAAAATCTGTTTGCTGTACAATGTACATAATAGGTCAGCACACACTGAACTTCGGAAACGAAATTACTACCCTTATCTTTAAGTAGCAAGTCTGAGACTTTGAGCAGTGTTAAATACTACCTTCACAACATATCATACCAAGTTTCAAGAATTATCATGGTGCGAAACACCGTCAAAATCGACCTATACCAGCAAAGGTCTACTCAACACATATTACGGTAACCGAGTTCAGATATAGATACGATTGTTACATCACACCTTAGGGGCAACCAGACATATTTGCCCCGCTTGCTCGGCCATTTCACGAATAGGAGAGAGTAAATCACCGTTTCTTTATTTTGCGCGGCTGTGAGAGAATAGATAGTGAAAGCTTGTTATGAGCGCTACCGGGGCAAGCCCAGGCTAGGCATTCACAAAGCGAAAACACAGAAGAGAATTCGATTTTCGCAGAGACTTCGCTATGTATATGGGCAATGGGCATTTGCAAGCGAAAGCACAAGAAGCACGTTGTGATTGTGATCTCGGTATATATTGATTGCTGTGCGTCTATAAATGGTTAAATTGTTATTGAACAGAATTTTAGGTGGGGCAATGCCCAAGTTGCCCTATAGGACGAGCCGCCACTGTAAAATGTACTGTTCAGTACAAGCATGATCAAGCGTTGGCGAGCCGGATGACATGATTGTCACTTTTGTACGTGGTAGAGGCTTCCGCAGTTGCTGAACGATCTGTGGATTCATTAACGCATGTTCCACAGTGTCCCGGTACACATACGAAAGATGTGTATTTTTGTATCTTTGTATTTTCGTACCTCATGATCCAACTCAATAATTACATTCAGTAGTAAAGTGAGAAAAGACCTGAGATGTTTGTTTGCATTCAATGTGCATAAGCAATCGCTAGTTATTGCGACTTTCTTGAAAAATTTCTATCCTATACCCGGTGTATTCACGGCCAACAGCAGTGCATGCTTGTCAGCAACGAGTTCCAGTGTGAACTACGTCATTATCGTAATACTGCGCTACTTTAACTGCATACAAAGCCCGATCGTCGAACATCAGTCGTGTCACTTGACAAGTGCAACTTCTAGTAATATTGCGTAAGTCTAGTTATCTGAAACGCGCTAATACATCTGGTGGGATGAGAAATGTGCACAAATAGACTGAGCAATGAGCATCCCAGATACTGCGAAACATCCGATACGGTGTTCCACTCGCGACACGAAATCCAATGATGCAGTCCCCGCATCTACAATGTGATTGGACCGCTTCAAACAATTGTTTCATGAACGGGATACTACAGAAAAGTGGTAAAAGAATTTTTTAACATGCTAGCTGTACATTATACAATGTACATATCATGACTTGTTCGTATTGAAGTTGCCACGTCCGAACGTCAAATCCAATGATACAATCAATTAATTTACTGTT
Source organism: Botryllus schlosseri (assembly GCF_051294905.1). Lineage (NCBI taxonomy): Eukaryota > Metazoa > Chordata > Ascidiacea > Stolidobranchia > Styelidae > Botryllus > Botryllus schlosseri. The sequence continues at coordinate 40,580,051 of NC_137236.1, forward strand.
ACATTATGTACAATGACTTCAAGGCTGGACACTTTTAGACACACTAAAAAGATTGTGCTGCACTACATCCTCAATGCATTACGATGCATTGCGGTGGTGCCGTATACTTCCACAGTATGTTACTAAATGCTAATGTATTAAGTTGTGGTTTTGGCTATTTTTATGTTAGGCTACAGTAATACGACCTGCCGAAGTACTGAAATTCTACATCAAATGTACTTCAGTCTTTTCAAGAGCATACGGCATATGAAACAGCCGTATTACGTGAGTAGTGTGGGTTGAATCGTTTGTTGCAGGCCAATCAAATTTCGCCACGTCGCCTTAATTGCCACGCCTACATTGCCACATCATCCACCCATTGCCGCACCTATAGCACACCCATTGCCACGTCTATAGTGCCACATCATCCATTGCCACATCATCATCGCATTGATTGCCGCATCTATACGCTGCACAGCATCAACCCGCGCGATGTCGATTGCTGCACCTATGTCACTCATTGCCACGTCAAAACTTACCTTAGCTAGAATCGAACCTGGTTTGGTTGGGTATAATTTCACATCGCTCACCACCAGGCTATTGAGCAAACTAGCCGTATTGAGCTGTTTTGAGAATATAACCGCCGATTCTCTCTTAAATTCCGAGACAACACCTTTTTCGAGTAATAACACATAAATGTAAGACTATGTTCGTGTGTACTTATAACATCTGTGTCATCATTAATTAGTCAATGATTTTGAGGAATTCTGCGAATGCAACTTGATAATGCAGATATCGCCACCATAAATGTCTACAATGACGCGAAAGCTCACGCGCATATTGCTGAATACTATTCCAAGAAATTGACGCGTGTAAATGTGCCACGAATACAGTTGCTTACGATTCCAAAAAAGTTGCGCCACATCGACAAAGTGAATTAGAACATTCTAAATAAAGTTGCGTTTCCAAGAAAACGCCGCGCTGGCGTTACGAATTAGAATGTTTAGTTCCGACGTAAAGCAATTCGCATTCTGAAAACTTCACATTTCTATTACAAGTATTGCCATGTGCGCAGGGATGCAGGCATCGCAGGCATAAGGTAAGATCAATGTATTTTCGTGCCAATTTAAACTAAATGTAGCTATAATTTCTCGATGCAGCATTAGCTTACGCGAATTGTGAACGCAGATTGATTTACGTTGAGATTTCTCCAATAGCTAACGTAATAATGAGTTCTGTGCGTGGCTATAATGTTAACCGACAATATAGCCGAAGTCGCACAAATTCGAATGTATATGCAAGTTTTCTGTTAAAGGTAGACTATCTAGGCTCGGTTATTACTCGAATCTCGCTGTGGTTATAAATTAGGCATGCTAATGCGTTGAGTTTTAAGCTGAAACATCCTATTTCGCGCAGCCAAGAAGACTAGTACCGCAAGCAAGCCCGGAACAAGCATATAGTGACAAAGCAGATTACGCAACACTGAAGGTGGGCTATTTCATTTCTTGACTATACTGAAAAATCGACAGCGTACCGCATATAGCTATAATTTTTCAATGCAGCAATGCACTTCGGATTAAGATATATAATATATATAGCAACGTAGATGTTTTATAGAATATATTAGATCCAATACCTATACTAAAGCCGCAAAACGCATTGGAGCATACATGGATAATGTGCGCAGATTGAATTACACCGAGATTTCCCCTATATCGCATCATTTAAATACCTAATAACGTAATAATGAGTTCTGTGCACGGCTATAATGTTAACCGACAATATAGCCGAAGTCGCACAAATTCGAATGTATATGCAAGTTTTCTGTTAAAGGTAGACTATCTAGGCTCGGTTATTACTCGAATCTCGCTGTGGTTATAAATTAGGCATGCTAATGCGTTGAGTTTTAAGCTGAAACATCCTATTTCGCGCAGCCAAGAAGACTAGTACCGCAAGCAAGCCCGGAACAAGCATATAGTGACAAGGCAGATTACGCAACACTGAAGGTGGGCTATTTCATTTCTTGACTAATATTGAAAAATCGACAGCGTACCGCATATAGCTATAATTTTTCGATGCAGCAATGCACTTCGGATTAAGATAAATATATAGCAACGTACATGTTTTATAGAATATATTAGATCCAATACCTATACTAAAGCCGCAAAACGCATTGGAGCATACATGGATAATGGGGGCAGATTGAATTACACCGAGATTTCCCCTATATCGCATCATTTAAATACCTAATAACGTAATAATGAGTTCTGTGCACGGCTATAATGTTAACCGACAATATAGCCGAAGTCGCACAAATTCGAATGTATATGCAAGTTTTCTGTTAAAGGTAGACTATCTAGGCTCGGTTATTACTCGAATCTCGCTGTGGTTATAAATTAGGCATGCTAATGCGTTGAGTTTTAAGCTGAAACATCCTATTTCGCGCAGCCAAGAAGACTAGTACCGCAAGCAAGCCCGGAACAAGCATATAGTGACAAGGCAGATTACGCAACACTGAAGGTGGGCTATTTCATTTCTTGAGTATACTGAAAAATCGACAGCGTACCGCATATAGCTATAATTTTTCAATGCAGCAATGCACTTAGGATTAAGATATATAATATATAGCAACGTAGATGTTTTATAGAATATATTAGATCCAATACCTATACTAAAGCCGCAAAACGCATTGGAGCATACATGGATAATGGGCACAGATTGAATTACACCGAGATTTTCCCTATATCGCATCATTTAAATACCTAATAACGTAATAATGAGTTCTGTGCACGGCTATAATGTTAACCGACAATATAGCCGAAGTCGCACAAATTCGAATGTATATGCAAGTTTTCTGTTAAAGGTAGACTATCTAGGGTCGGTTATTACTCGAATCTCGCTGTGGTTATAAATTAGGCATGCTAATGCGTTGAGTTTTAAGCTGAAACACAAGATTGCCATACACGGAATCGCTGTTAACGATGTCTGACTGCGCCGTTTCGACGAGTAACGAATTCTCGTATTTAGTATTGATTGTGACACATAGTCAAACAGCGACAGTTTTCACAACCCGGTACATACATTGAACCAACTGATGTAAGGTGATACAGACTTTAGCATAAATCTGTTTTTCGGTAGCGTAGCACGTACCTATACATAGTAAGCTTTCATAACGGAATTATCATGCTAATAATCAAATTCCCACCCTGAATCTTGGTACGCAGTTGTAGGATAATATGAAAATGCACCATACTAAATTTCGTTCCCTATGTTAATTTACCATAAGAAAGACAATTTGACTCCTAAAGTCCGAAATACTTGTTCGCTTGAGCTAAGTCGCAGCGCTTGGAGTGGAATTTTATAGTTCTTGTAAAAAGTTGTTTGTACACAATATATGTTTAAGGTAAGTTCTACGCATTCATGATTTCGTCCGAGTTTGCATTTTAGTAGTATATACTAATTTACGATAGCGCGTTTGTAACTTGTGCAAGTACAGGAAAATCATGGTTCTTGAACCGTGCTCAATGAATAATAGAGCATTTTTTGCTATTTTTCATTGCCATAAGTCATTCTGAAATAGCAGAATTACCGTGTTAAACATTGAATTCCCACCTTGAAAGTTGGTACGCGGTTATAGGACATTATAAAAATGCACCATACCAAATCCCATCAGACATTTCATGATGGAACTACTTTAAAACTAACGCGGCTCTACATCGACTTTTTGCGTACATCTGTTTTGCGGGAGCGTATAGCACGTACCCATACATAGTCAACTTTAATAACGGAATTACCATGCATTGAATCCCAACTCTAAACTTGATACGTAGTTGTAGGGCATTATGGCTATGCACCATGCTAAATTTCATCACACATCTAATGATGGAACACCTTTGAAACTATCGCAGTCGCATACCGACTTTTACGCATATCTGTTTTTCGTGAACATAGCATATACCCATACATAGTCAATTTTAATAACAGAATTAGCATGCTAAACATTAAATTCTCACCTTGAACGTTGGTACGCAGTTGTAGGACATAATAACAATGCACCATACCAAATTTCGTCAGACATTTCATGATGTAACACCTTCAAAACCAACGCAGTTCTATACAGACTTTTAACTAAATCTGTTTTTCCGTAGCGTAGCACGTACCTAAACATAGTCAACTTTATTAACGGAATTACCATGTTAATATTCGACTCCCTACCTTGAAACTCGGTACGCAGTTGTAAGACATTATGACAATGCACCATGTCAAATTTTGCAAGTACTTTATCTTTACACGACGTTTTTTGTAAAATGAATACTAATTTTATTGAAAAAATAAAAAATAAAAAAGAGCGAAAAATTACATTATATCCCGGAACGCAACAAGAAAAATCGTATGAATTTGTAAACTACTTGTTCATGACATAATAATAATTCTACTTGTACACTTTTTCACATTTTATAACACTTTAAGTAATACTTAACAGTTTCAGTTTTAAATAAAAGACGGAATATAAACTAATCGAAAAATTCGGTAACCAATTTCGCGTAGGCTATGCATGCATACAAATGAGGAAAGTTACATCAACGCGTGTTAAAGTAGCTGTATCGAGTTATCGAATGATTTTCTCCTTACATCAAAACAACTAGAATGTATAACTAAATTAAAAAACGTATCTAAATGAGCTCCAGGGCATTGTGATTATGCTGCATACCAAATTTCATCACACATTTCATGATGGAACAACTTTAAAACTAACGCAGTTCTATAGCAACTTTTGCCTAAATCTGTTTTCGGTAGCGTGTACATATACATAGTCAGATTTAATAACAGAATTATCATGCTAATATGTGACTCCTCACCTTGAAACTTGGTACGTAGTTGTAGGACATTGTGATTATGCAGCATACCAAATTTCCTCACGCATTTAATAATGGAACAACTTTAAAACTAACGCGGTTCTACATCGACTTTTTGCGTACATCTGTTTTGCGTGGGGGCGTATAGCACGTACCTATACATAGTTAACTTTAACAACGGAATTACCATGCTTAACATTGAATCCCAACTCGAAACTTGATACGTAGTTGTAGAACATTATGGCAATGCACCATGCTAAATTTCATCACACATCTAATGATGGAACACCTTTAAAACTAACGCAGTCGAATACCGACTTTTACGCATATCTGTTTTGCGTGAACATAGCATATACCTATACATAGTCAATTTTAATAGCAGAATTACCGTGTTAAACATTGAATTCCCACCTTGAAAGTTGGTACGCGGTTATAGGAGATTATAACAATGCACCATACCAAATCCCATCACACATTTCATGATGGAACAACTTTAAAACTAACGCGGCTCTACATCGACTTTTTGCGTACATCTGTTTTGTGGGAGCGTATAGCACGTAGCCTACCCATACATAGCCAACTTTAATAACGGAATTACCATGCTTAACATTGAATCCCAACTCGAAACTTGATACGTAGTTATAGGACATTATGGCAATTCACCATGCTAAATTTCATCACACATCTAATGATGGAACACCTTTGAAACTATCGCAGTCGAATACCAACTTTTACGCATATCTGTTTTTCGTGAACATAGCATATACCCATACATAGTCAATTTTAATAACAGAATTAGCATGCTAAACATTAAATTCTCACCTTGAACGTTGATACGCGGTTGTAGGACATAATAACAATGCACCATACCAAATTTCGTCAGACATTTCATGATGTAACACCTTTAAAACTAACGCAGTTCTATACCAACTTCGCGTGAATCTGTTTGCGGGAGCGTAGCACGTACCTATGCGTGATCAACTTTAGTGATGGAATTACATATGTAATTAAGTTTCAACACTTTTACAATGATTCGTCTTGCTTCCTATAACATCCCACTCGAGAAAATGCGTCGTAGGATATAGATGAAACTAGCACAACTCATCAAGACCGCTGAAAACAGTACATTTCAACATTTAGTAGCAGTAAATTTCTAGTAAAGTACAAGACGTGATGATTTCCGAGTGAGTTAAAAAGTAAGTATTGCAGGTATAGTTTACCTGAAAACCGAATACTCTGAAATAGAAGTAGATGCAGTGTAAATAGTTAATCACTTGATTAAGTTTAGTGCAAGCAGATAAAACCTATACTTGAGTAGTACAAAATGCACGAGTACTTCGATATCGCCTCCCTCCGCGTAATAAGTGTCTACGGTTTAAGACTGCTTTTACCGATACTCGTCGGTTTCAGTTTTAGATAGAATTCGGAAACCAAATAATTTCATAAACATAAGCTAATTTAATGAATTTACTCGAATGTACTATGCCGCGCTGATAAGATTAATTATAATATACTTATCATGTTACAGCGATTTTTCTAGCGTAGAAAATCTTTAAAATGTAGTAAGCAGGCCAAATGAAGATATTCGTTGAGCTGAAGAAACATAAAAAATACTCTAGACTACTTTATCGGTACTTTACAGTTACAGTTTTAGATAAAATTTGTCCCTTTCACCTATAATTACAACTCCTCGCTATCTAAACATGTTTAGAATATATTATTTGCGATGATACGAACCCGTGAAGTACTCAAGTTGCTTTTCGTAGGATATAGATGAAACTGACAACACTCACCAAGACCAGTGATCCACTGAAAAAAGTAAATTGTAGCAGTAAAGTCCCACTAAAGTACAAGAAGTAATGATTTCCCAGTTAGTTAAAAAGTAAGTATTGAGGTATAGTTTGGTCGAAAAAGCGAAAAACTCTGAAATAGAAGTAGATGCAGTGTAAATAGGTAATCACTTCATTAAGTATAGCGCAAGCAGGCCAAACCTATACTTGAGTACTGCAAATGTACAAGTACTTCGCTATGTTCTCCTTCCACGTAAAAAGTGACTAGGTTTTAGAGTACTTTATCGGTACTCGACAGTTTCAGTGTTAGATAAAATTTGGTAAGACTTTAAATTTTAAAGTAGTTTGAGCTTACGTTTGTATCACCTTGACAAGTAACATTATCAGACATGAAAATGATACTATCACCGAATATAGAAGTTAACACGCGTCAATGTGTTTCGGAATTCACGAGAAATTGCTTACTAAGAGAAGTATATTGTTGTATACACAATAGTGGAGAGAATATTTAAAATGTAGTAAGCAGGCCGATGGATATTCGTTTAGTTGTATAGGCATAAAAAACATTCCCGCGCGCTCTTAAACAAAACACTTCCTAACCCTACCACCTAATACTAAGACGCGCGCGGGAATGTTTTTTATGCCTATACAACTAAACGAATATCCATCGGCCTGCTTACTACATTTTAAATATTCTCTCCACTATTGTGTATACAACAATATACTTCTCTTAGTAAGCAATTTCTCGTGAATTCCGAAACACATTGACGCGTGTTAACTTCTATATTCGGTGATAGTATCATTTTCATGTCTGATAATGTTACTTGTCAAGGTGATACAAACGTAAGCTCAAACTACTTTAAAATTTAAAGTCTTACCAAATTTTATCTAACACTGAAACTGTCGAGTACCGATAAAGTACTCTAAAACCTAGTCACTTTTTACGTGGAAGGAGAACATAGCGAAGTACTTGTACATTTGCAGTACTCAAGTATAGGTTTGGCCTGCTTGCGCTATACTTAATGAAGTGATTACCTATTTACACTGCATCTACTTCTATTTCAGAGTTTTTCGCTTTTTCGACCAAACTATACCTCAATACTTACTTTTTAACTAACTGGGAAATCATTACTTCTTGTACTTTAGTGGGACTTTACTGCTACAATTTACTTTTTTCAGTGGATCACTGGTCTTGGTGAGTGTTGTCAGTTTCATCTATATCCTACGAAAAGCAACTTGAGTACTTCACGGGTTCGTATCATCGCAAATAATATATTCTAAACATGTTTAGATAGCGAGGAGTTGTAATTATAGGTGAAAGGGACAAATTTTATCTAAAACTGTAACTGTAAAGTACCGATAAAGTAGTCTAGAGTATTTTTTATGTTTCTTCAGCTCAACGAATATCTTCATTTGGCCTGCTTACTACATTTTAAAGATTTTCTACGCTAGAAAAATCGCTGTAACATGATAAGTATATTATAATTAATCTTATCAGCGCGGCATAGTACATTCGAGTAAATTCATTAAATTAGCTTATGTTTATGAAATTATTTGGTTTCCGAATTCTATCTAAAACTGAAACCGACGAGTATCGGTAAAAGCAGTCTTAAACCGTAGACACTTATTACGCGGAGGGAGGCGATATCGAAGTACTCGTGCATTTTGTACTACTCAAGTATAGGTTTTATCTGCTTGCACTAAACTTAATCAAGTGATTAACTATTTACACTGCATCTACTTCTATTTCAGAGTATTCGGTTTTCAGGTAAACTATACCTGCAATACTTACTTTTTAACTCACTCGGAAATCATCACGTCTTGTACTTTACTAGAAATTTACTGCTACTAAATGTTGAAATGTACTGTTTTCAGCGGTCTTGATGAGTTGTGCTAGTTTCATCTATATCCTACGACGCATTTTCTCGAGTGGGATGTTATAGGAAGCAAGACGAATCATTGTAAAAGTGTTGAAACTTAATTACATATGTAATTCCATCACTAAAGTTGATCACGCATAGGTACGTGCTACGCTCCCGCAAACAGATTCACGCGAAGTTGGTATAGAACTGCGTTAGTTTTAAAGGTGTTACATCATGAAATGTCTGACGAAATTTGGTATGGTGCATTGTTATTATGTCCTACAACCGCGTATCAACGTTCAAGGTGAGAATTTAATGTTTAGCATGCTAATTCTGTTATTAAAATTGACTATGTATGGGTATATGCTATGTTCACGAAAAACAGATATGCGTAAAAGTTGGTATTCGACTGCGATAGTTTCAAAGGTGTTCCATCATTAGATGTGTGATGAAATTTAGCATGGTGAATTGCCATAATGTCCTATAACTACGTATCAAGTTTCGAGTTGGGATTCAATGTTAAGCATGGTAATTCCGTTATTAAAGTTGGCTATGTATGGGTAGGCTACGTGCTATACGCTCCCACAAAACAGATGTACGCAAAAAGTCGATGTAGAGCCGCGTTAGTTTTAAAGTTGTTCCATCATGAAATGTGTGATGGGATTTGGTATGGTGCATTGTTATAATCTCCTATAACCGCGTACCAACTTTCAAGGTGGGAATTCAATGTTTAACACGGTAATTCTGCTATTAAAATTGACTATGTATAGGTATATGCTATGTTCACGCAAAACAGATATGCGTAAAAGTCGGTATTCGACTGCGTTAGTTTTAAAGGTGTTCCATCATTAGATGTGTGATGAAATTTAGCATGGTGCATTGCCATAATGTTCTACAACTACGTATCAAGTTTCGAGTTGGGATTCAATGTTAAGCATGGTAATTCCGTTGTTAAAGTTAACTATGTATAGGTACGTGCTATACGCCCCCACGCAAAACAGATGTACGCAAAAAGTCGATGTAGAACCGCGTTAGTTTTAAAGTTGTTCCATTATTAAATGCGTGAGGAAATTTGGTATGCTGCATAATCACAATGTCCTACAACTACGTACCAAGTTTCAAGGTGAGGAGTCACATATTAGCATGATAATTCTGTTATTAAATCTGACTATGTATATGTACACGCTACCGAAAACAGATTTAGGCAAAAGTTGCTATAGAACTGCGTTAGTTTTAAAGTTGTTCCATCATGAAATGTGTGATGAAATTTGGTATGCAGCATAATCACAATGCCCTGGAGCTCATTTAGATACGTTTTTTAATTTAGTTATACATTCTAGTTGTTTTGATGTAAGGAGAAAATCATTCGATAACTCGATACAGCTACTTTAACACGCGTTGATGTAACTTTCCTCATTTGTATGCATGCATAGCCTACGCGAAATTGGTTACCGAATTTTTCGATTAGTTTATATTCCGTCTTTTATTTAAAACTGAAACTGTTAAGTATTACTTAAAGTGTTATAAAATGTGAAAAAGTGTACAAGTAGAATTATTATTATGTCATGAACAAGTAGTTTACAAATTCATACGATTTTTCTTGTTGCGTTCCGGGATATAATGTAATTTTTCGCTCTTTTTTATTTTTTATTTTTTCAATAAAATTAGTATTCATTTTACAAAAAACGTCGTGTAAAGATAAAGTACTTGCAAAATTTGACATGGTGCAATTGTCATAATGTCTTACAACTGCGTACCGAGTTTCAAGGTAGGGAGTCGAATATTAACATGGTAATTCCGTTAATAAAGTTGACTATGTTTAGGTACGTGCTACGCTACGGAAAAACAGATTTAGTTAAAAGTCTGTATAGAACTGCGTTGGTTTTGAAGGTGTTACATCATGAAATGTCTGACGAAATTTGGTATGGTGCATTGTTATTATGTCCTACAACTGCGTACCAACGTTCAAGGTGAGAATTTAATGTTTAGCATGCTAATTCTGTTATTAAAATTGACTATGTATGGGTATATGCTATGTTCACTGAAAAACAGATATGCGTAAAAGTCGGTATGCGACTGCGATAGTTTCAAAGGTGTTCCATCATTAGATGTGTGATGAAATTTAGCATGGTGCATAGCCATAATGCCCTACAACTACGTATCAAGTTTAGAGTTGGGATTCAATGCATGGTAATTCCGTTATTAAAGTTGACTATGTATGGGTACGTGCTATACGCTCCCGCAAAACAGATGTACGCAAAAAGTCGATGTAGAGCCGCGTTAGTTTTAAAGTAGTTCCATCATGAAATGTCTGATGGGATTTGGTATGGTGCATTTTTATAATGTCCTATAAAACCGCGTACCAACTTTCAAGGTGGGAATTCAATGTTTAACACGGTAATTCTGCCTATTTCAGAATGACTTAATGGCAATGAAAAAATAGCAAAAAATGCTCTATTATTCATTGAGCACGGTTCAAGAACCATGATTTTCCTGTACTTGCACAAGTTACAAACGCGCTATCGTAAATTAGTATATACTACTAAAATGCAAACTCGGACGAAATCATGAATGCGTAGAACTTACCTCTTAAACATATATTGTGTACAAACAACTTTTTTACAAGAACTATAAAATTCCACTCCAAGCGCTGCGACTTAGCTCAAGCGAACAAGTATTTCGGACTTTAGGAGTCAAATTGTCTTTTCTTATGGTAAATTAACATAGGGAACGAAATTTTAGTATGGTGCATTTTCATATTATCCTACAACTGCGTACCAAGATTCAGGGTGGGAATTTGATTATTAGCATGATAATTCCGTTATGAAAGCTTACTATGTATAGGTACGTGCTACGCTACCGGAAAAACAGATTTATGCTAAAGTCTGTATCACCTTACACATCAGTTGGTTTCAATGTATGTACCGGGTTTGTGAAAACTGTCGCTGTTTGACTATGTGTCACAATCAATACTAAATACGAGAATTCGTTACTCGTCGAAACGGCGCAGTCAGACATCGTTAACAGCAGATTCCGTGTATGGCAATCTTGTGTTTCAGCTTAAAACTCAACGCATTAGCATGCCTAATTTATAACCACAGCGAGATTCGAGTAATAACCGACCCTAGATTAGTCTACCTTTAACAGAAAAACTTGCATATACATTCGAATTTGTGCGACTTCGGGCTATATTGTCGGTTAACATTATAGCCGTGCACAGAACTCATTATTACGTTATTAGGTATTTAAATGATCGCGATCATATAGGGAAAAATCTCGGTGTAATTCAATCTGTGCCCATTATCCATGTATGCTCCAATGCGTTTTGCGGCTTTAGTATAGGTATTGGATCTAATATATTCTATAAAACATCTACGTTGCTATATATTATATATCTTAATCCTAAGTGCATTGCTGCATTGAAAAATTATAGCTATATGCGGTACGCTGTCGATTTTTCAGTATACTCAAGAAATGAAATAGCCCACCTTCAGTGTTGCGTAATCTGCCTTGTCACTATATGCTTGTTCGGGCTTGCTTGCGGGTACTTAGTCTTCTTGGCTGCGCGAAATAGGATGTTTCAGCTTAAAACTCAACGCATTAGCATGCCTAATTTATAACCACAGCGAGATTCGAGTAATAACCGAGCCTAGATAGTCTACCTTTAACAGAAAACTTGCATATACATTCGAATTTGTGCGACTTCGGCTATATTGTCGAGTTAACATTATAGCCGTGTCACTAGAACTCATTATTACGTTATTAGGTATTTAAATGATGCGATATAGGGGAAATCTCGGTGTAATTCAATCTGA